>NC_064628.1:625274170-626474170 GCF_023864275.1 Schistocerca cancellata | reverse complement strand
AGCTTGAGTCAATCCAGGACGCATGTTCAGATAGCATAATAGGTAGTGTACTGCCCATGAAAGGTGGAAACCCAGGTTCAAATCACAGGCCAGCATATAGTTCTAACTCATCACATACAGCTACCTTAAATCCATGCTTTTAGGATCTTTACCAGTACAAGGCAACTGCTATTCCGCAACTGCTAGGATAGCATTCTTGGAGGAAAATAATGTTGATGCACTTCATCTTTCTCTTAACTGAATTAACAGGAACTAGAAAGAGTAATTCTTAGACTGCACACTGGAAACAGCAAGGAATTAGAGCCACTGGTTGTTTAGCTGGCTGGTTGGTTTGGGGGGGAGGCGACCAAACAGCAAGGTCATGGTGCCACCACATTAGGGAAGGAAGTGGAAGGAAATCGGCCATGCCCTTTCAAAGGAACCATCCCAGCATTTGCCTGAAGTGATTTAGGGAAATCACGAAAAATCTAAATCAGGATGATAGGATGTAGGTTTGAACCATCATCCTCCTGGGTGCGAGTCCAGTGTGCTAAACACTGTGCCACCTCACTCGGTACAGCCACTAGGATCACATCTTCAAACTTGTATGTGATCTGGCACCACCATGTAGAGAGAAAATTTATTCCTTCTACTTTGGCTGGTGTCAGCTTGATAGAATTACTGTGTGGCTACTACAGATGATGGTTTGTCATTATACCAAAAAATTTAAGAGGATACCATGTATACAGTTTTAACAAATGCTGTATTTACACCTTTTCTAAGCTTTTATCATGACATTTGGTATATTCTGGTGAGTGCTGGTAGGCTGCAAAACCTGTGGAATGATGAAAAGTGTAAATATTGATCAAAGATGTTGAATTGTTTACTTGTAAGGCAGGCTGAATAAAAAGAATAGTGACACCCGTTTATTTTTGCCTTTCCTATTATTGCAAGTGGAATGCAAGTATGGCACATAGTCTGAATGGAGGGGAAGAAAATATAAATAAAAATGCTGAAGGCATCAAATGACGAAACAGAAGCAGCAACTTTACTCTGTACGATAAAGGAGGGGGGGCGGGGGGGGGGGGGGGGGAGAGTTACCTGGAATCTGCTTATATGTACACTATGAGCACACCACAAACAGAAGACAGAGGAAGGGACAGAGTTACCTGGGATCTGCGTATACGTAGACTATGAGCATGCTAGGCACAGAACGCAAATCAAGAGATATTGCCTCCTAGCAAGGCATAAAAAAAGCATCCAACCAGACTAACTCCTGTTTACCCTACATATATAAAGAAGCTCCTGCTTGGAGAGAATACCACTTGTAGAAGTCTGAAACTGTAACTTCCCTATAGATGGTGCTAGCCGTCGGTGTAGGGCTCATGAGACTTGTGTCTGCAGCACCATCTGCTTCTCGTAATGGCTGACGACGAATGTCAATACACAGTAACCCTAGTTCCATGCATCGGTATCCGTTTCAAACCGATAAACATGTTGAGTTTTGTGCCTACGAACCACAATTTGAGGACACCATTGGTTTTCTGTTATCATTTGAACAAAACTCCTGCAGAATTGCATTGAATGCTTGTCAAAGCTTTCAGTGAACATGCTCTTAAGAAAACACTGTTTCGAGTGGTTCAAAAAATTCAAAAGTGGTGATTTTGACATGAGTGACGATGAGCACAGGAAACCACTTAAAAAGTTTGAAGAAAACAAACTGCAGGTCTTACTGGATGAATAAGATACTAAAACTCAACAGGAACTCACAGAACAATTGAATGTGACACAGAAAGCCATTTCTCTTCAGATGAAAGCTATGGGAAAGGCGAAGAAAGTGGGAAAAATGGGTTCTGCATGACCTGAATGAAAAACAGCAAGCCAATAGAAAGACCACTTGTGAAATGCTGCTCACCAGATAAAACAAAGTCGTTTCTCCATCGAATAGTGACAGTGATGAAAAATGGATATATTTTGAGAATCCTAAGCGTCATAAATCATGGGTGAACCCAGGCAAACCATCGACAAACACTGCAAGACCAAACCGCTTTGGAAAGAAGACAATGCTCTGTGTTTGGTGGGATCAGAAGGGTGTTATCTATTCTGAGCTGCTAAAACCTGGTGAAACTGTTAATACTGATTGCTACCAACAGCAAATGATCGATTTAAATCGAGCTTTATGTGAAAATTGACCAGACTATGGAAAAAGGCAACATAAAGTCATATTGCTCCACAATAATGCCCCATCACACACAGCAAAGCGGGTCAGGGAAACGATCGAGGCCTTCAGCTGGGAAATAGTAAGGTATGCAGCTTATTCTCCTGACTTGGCTCCATCCAATTATCATCTATTTGCATCACTGGGATATGCTCTCACTGAACAACACTTCAATTCATATGAAAATGTACGAAAATGGCTCACTGAATGGTTCGCTTCAAAAAAAGAACTGTTTTCTTTTTTTTTTTTTTAATGTATAAATAGCAATGGAGATTATTTTGAATAAAATATTGTGTATCAGTTTCAAACAACAGATGTATAATTATTGCAACCAAATTCTCGTTTCATACTTCTACACCTGGTAAATCTACGTAAGCCTCACAGCAAGAACTGCCGTAAACAGGAGAGTTTTATGATGAAAATTTTCACTCTTGTTCTAATCATCCAATATGTAAGATACGGCCAACTACTCATGTAAAGTTCTTTTTGCAGAATGTATTTTAAAGATGAGACAATCTGCAATTTCTGAGTATTTATACACACTGAACCACCACAGAAACTGGTATACGCATGCATATTCAATTACAGAGATATTTAAACAGGCAGAATACGGTGCTGCAGTTGGCAACGCCTATACAAGACAAGTGTCTGGTGCAGTTGTTAGATCGGTTACTGCTGCTACAATGGCAGGTTAAAAAGATTTAAGTGAATTTGAATGTGGTGTTACAGTTGGCACACGAGTGATGGGACACACTCTCTCTCTGAGGTAGCGATGAAATGGGGATTTTCCCGTACCACCATTTCACGAGTGTACCATGAATATCAGGTATCTGGTAAAACATCAATTCTCCAACATCGCTGAGGCCAGAAAAAGATCCTGCAAAAACGGGACCAATGATGACTGAAGAGAATTGTTTAATATGACAGAAGTGCAACCCTTCTGCAAATTGCTGTAGATTTCAATGCTGGGCTACCAACAAGTGTCAGCTTGTGAATCATTCAACAAAACATCATTAATATGGGCTTTTGGAGCTAAAGACCCACTTGTGTACCCCTGATAACTTCATGACACAAAGCTTTATGCCTCGCCTGGGCCTGTCAACACTGACATTGGACTGCTGATGACTGGAAACATGTTGCCTGGTTGGACAAGTCTTATTTCAAATTGTATTGAGCGGATGGTTGTGTATGCGTATGGAGAAAACCTCAGGAATCCATGGATCCTGCATGTCAGTAGGGGACTGTTCAAGCTGGTGGAGGCTCTGTAATGGTGTGGGGCATGTGCAGTTGGAGTGATATGGGGCACTTGATACACCTAGATATGACTCTGACAAGTGACACATACGTAAGCATCCAGTGTGATCACCTACATCCATCCTTTGTGCATTCTGACGGACTTTGGCAAATCCAGCACAGAAAGCAACACCTCACACATCCAGATTTGCTACAGAGTGGCTCCAGGAGAACGCTTCTGAGTTTAAACACTTCTGCTGACCACCAAACTCCCCAGACATGAACATTATTGAGCATATCTGGGATGTGTTCAATATGCTATTGAGAAGGTAACCCCACTCCCTCATACTCTTATGGATTTATGGATGGCCCTCCACGATTCATGGTGTCAGTTCCCTCCAGCACTACTTCAGACATTAGTCGAGTCCGTGCCACATCGTGTTGTGACATTTCTGCATGCTCGCGGGGGTCCTACACGATATTATGCAGGTGTACCAGTTTCTCTGGATCTTCAGTATATCGGCAACATTAATTTACATAATATCAGCATTAATTTTCAATGACAGAAGTAAAACATATTTTAATTTGTCTGAGTCAGAAAATAACTTTAAGTGGGGGTACTATTTGTTTCTTGCTGCAGCTTTGTTAATTCTGACAGACTTAATTTAAATTCACACAATGCCTTTTTTATAGCAATTAAATGCAAATTCAACAGAACAAAATTGTTGTTGTTGTTGTTGTGGTCTTCAGTCCTGAGACTGGGTTGATGCAGCTCTCCACACTACTCTATCCTGTGCAAGCTTCTTCATCTCCCAGTACCTACTGCAGCCTACAGCCTTCTGAATCTGCTTAGTGTATTCATCTCTTGGTCTCCCTCTACGATTTTTACCCTCCACGCAGCCCTCCAGTACTAAATTGGTGATCCCTTGATACCTCAGAACATGCCCTACCAACCGATCCCTTCTTCTAGTCAAGTTGTGCCACAAATTCTCCCCAATTCTATTCAGTACCTCCTTATTAGTTGCGTGATCTACCCATCTAATCTTCAGCATTCTTCTGTAGCACCATACTTCGAAGGCTTCTATTCTCTTCTTGTCTAAACTATTTATTATCCATGTTTCACATCCATACATGGCTACATTCCATACAAATACATTTAGAAAAATACTTCCTGACATTTAAATCTATACTCGATGTTAACAAATTTTTCTTCTTCAGAAACGCTTTCCTTGCCATTGACAGTCTACATTTTATATCCTCTCTACTTTGACCATCATCAGTTATTTTGCTCCCCAAATAGCAAAACTCCTTTACTACTTTAAGTGTCTCATTTTCTAATCTAATTCCCTCAGCATCACCCGACTTAATTCGACTACATTCCATTATCCTCGTTTTGCTTTTGTTGAGGTTCATCTTATAACCTCCTTTCAAGACACTGTCCATTCCGTTCGACTGCTCTTCCAAGTCATTTGCTGTCTCTGACAGAATTACAATGTCATCGGCAAACCTCAAAGTTTTTATTTCTTCTCCATGGATTTTAATACCTACTCCGAACTTTTCTTTTGTTTCCTTTACTGCTTGCTCAATATACAGACTGAATAACATTAGGTATAGGCTACAACCCTGTCTCACTCCCTTCCCAAACACTGCTTCCCTTTCATGTCCCTCGACTCTTATAACTGCCATCTGATTTCTGCACAAATTGTAAATAGCCTTTCACTCCCTGTATTTTACGCCTGCCACCTTCAGAATTTGAAAGAGAGTATTCCAATCAACATTGTCAAAAGCTTTCTCCAAGTCTACAAATGCTAGAAACGTTTGCCTTTCCTTAATCTTTCTTCTAAGATAAGTCGTAGGGTCAGTATTGCCTCACGTGTTCCAACATTTCTATGGAATCCAAACTGATCTTCCCCGAGGTCGGCTTCTACCAGTTTTTCCATTCGTCTGTATAGAATTCGTGTCAGTATTTTGCAGCTGTGACTTATTAAACTGATAGTTTGGTAATTTTCACATCTGTCTACACCTGCTTTATTTGGGATTGGTATTATTATATTCTTCTTGAAGTCTGAGGTAATTTCGCCTGTCTCATACATCTTGCTCACCAGATGGTAGAGTTTTGTCAGGACTGGCTCTCCCAAGGCTGTCAGTAGTTCTAATGGAATGTTGTCTACTCCTGGGGCCTTGTTTCGACTTAGGTCTTTCAGTGCTCTGTCAAACTCTTCACGCAGTATCATATCTCCCATTTCATCTTCATCTACCTCCTCTTCCATTTCCATAATATTGTCCTCAAGAACATCGCCCCTGTATAGACCCTCTATATACTCCTTCCACCTTTCTGCTTTCCCTTCTTTTGTTAGGACTGGGTTTCCATCTGAGCTCTTGATATTCATACAAATGGTTCTCTTTTCTCCAAAGGTCTCTTTAATTTTCCTGTAGGCAGTATCTATCTTACCGCTAGTGAGATAAGCCTCTACATCCTTACATTTGTCCTCTAGCCATCCCTGCTTAGCCATTTTGCACTTCCTGTCAATCTCATCTTTGAGACGTTTGTATTCCTTTTTGCCTGCTTCATTTACTGCGTTTTTATGTTTTCTCCTTTCATCAATTAAATTAAATATCTCTTCTGTTACCCAAGGATTTCTACTAGCCCTCGTCTTTTTACCTACTTGATCCTCTGCTGCCTTCACTATTTCATCCCTCAGAGCTACCCATTCTTCTTCTAGTGTATTTCTTTCCCCCATTCCTGTCAATTGTTCCCTTATGCTCTCCCTGAAACTCTGTACAACCTCTGGTTCTTTCAGTGTACCCAGGTCCCATCTCCTTAAATTCCCACCTTTACATGAATCAAATTTGGATGCATACACATATGTAGTAGCATCCCCATTTTAGAACAATTTATATCAAACTGTCAGTGCAACAGTTTCTTATTCTGGTTGGTAAAATTATAATATGTGAAATATTAAAATATGGCTCAGTCATATAAAATTGTGATAAGATCACAAGTCACACAATGTGTTTCAAGAGTTTATGCTAATCTTCGGGGAAAAATATACATGATTCTTGTAAAAAAAAACACCAGTAAAAAACATAAGACTAAACAGTCTCCTTCTTACTTTACTTTCTGTCCTCCATACACTCTGCTGATCCTGTTGAACCTACATACTTCTGTCTTCTACACACTGCCTTCTTGCAGCAGCTAGCACTATCACCTTGTATCACCAATACCGCAGTTCGTTTACTGTTGCATCTGTGGTGCGAGTGAGAAGTGCACAGAACTATTTGCTGTTATTGTGGCAGCGAAGTAATAACACGTCACTGACATTCATGTGCATTTACCACAGTCATTGGGTTATGTTATGTCAGTTCTGTCTGCATGTGGCAACTGAACTAGCAGTTTAAATAAGAGGCACATTAATCTGATCCTGAAATGTACTTTTGCAGTTTATTGTAGCATCATCACAAAGTTTATAAAGAAAACACTCAAGCCACTCATGACTTGACCATTTAAAATACTCTTGCTCTCACTATTATGCAGAAATATTTCCAGTTCTTCAGTTAACTCTAGTTTTCCCCCCTTTTTTTCCACAGTGTATATAAAACTTCAAGATCTGCATCTAGTTCGTTTAGTGAATTTCCAGTATCAAAGCATGGGGGGGGGGGGGGGGGGGGCAATGGATGATCTACTGTAGTTGTTCAGGCTGAATGCACCTTTCTGCTCATCATATTTTAATTTAAAATCCCTCCTCATCACTCTTTAGTGTCACACAATATGCATTTTATCTTATACATGGCTGACATGTCATACTTATTGGAATTTTAGATTTTGATGAACTTTGTATCCAAACAAATTTTCTGTTTTGTTTTAAAATGGAAGATAAAATGTATTTCTAAGCACTATACACAATGCATTTATTTTCAGAGATAAAGCTGGGATAACATTTCACTACATGGAATCTGATGATTCATGTCTAAGTATCAGCTACTAATTCAACATATCTAAAAACAAAACCTTCCTATGAGTGTTGTTGAAAAAGCAAACTACTGAGGAACAGCATAATGTAGAGAGACAGGCGTGTGCACGTGAGCGAGTGTGTGTGTTTGGGTGGATGCTTTTCCTACAAGCTTAAAAAAGGAATTTCATTCTGAAAGACAGCAAAGCTCTGTACCCTTTGTTTGTATACCTATCGACGACACAGCAAGTTGTCTCCTCTATTCCTAAATAATTCGTAATATTCAACTAGAACTTTCCATACATTATTCTTAAAGGTAAACACATCTTAAACACAAAGGTTTACTACATATATTCCTGTTGGAAGTCTTATGACCATGCCTTCCTCTGATCTTTGATAGGACTTGCCCAGTCCATTATACTGGAATTTACCTGTTTAATGTGAGCTTTGAACCAGGGTGCAACTTGGCATTTTTCAAATCAATGCCTGTGGTGCAAGAAGCAATAAATAACACAAAAAAATCTGGTAAAACAGAGGACTTAGTCCTGGACCTTACGATCTGTAGTCTACCACTTACCCATGTTTCTTATTGTCAATGTACTTCAGTAACATTTTATTATATTTCTAAGGTACCGACAATGAAATTATTTCAAGACAGACAAAATAATGAGACAACTAAACTTGTTAATGTGCACAAACTGTAAAAATTTTAACAGTTGACAAGCAACAGACACCACATATATGGGCAACAAAATTATTTATCAAGGTTATTAACTTTCATGTCAAAGATTTTATTTAAAATTTCAGTTTACAACCCTTTTCCCAGTTTTACTTGTATTTTTGTTAAGCTAATTTCTACAATGGATTTCCAGGTGAATTTTGTCCTCTACAAATTCCAGTGTGCTATTTTTGTTTTTGTTGGTGATAAGCATGACAGACAGAAACAAATAACAGAACATTATGTATCACATCTGCCCTTTATAAACAATCTGACCAAACTTTATTGTTATTGGTCAAACAGTGCATAAGATTCCTACCAGGGATAGAAAGCTATGTTCTGTGATGTGCATGAATTTTTTTTACCAAAACATGCATCTGCAAAATGCATACGAGGGTCACTCCAAAAGAAATGCACACTATTTTTTTATAAATCCATATTTTATTCCACATGTTTGAAAGTTTTACAGTGTGTAGATACATCCTCTAGGAACAATATTTTCATTTATCTACATAATTTCCATCCCTCTCAACTGCCTTAAGCCATCTTGGAACCAGCGCCTGTATACCCGCACGGTAAAATTATGGACCAACCTGTTGGAGCCACTGTTTGGCAACGTGCACAAGTGAGTCATTATCTTCAAATCTTGTTCCACGTAGAGAGTCCTTCAGTTTCCCAAAGAGATGATAGTCACATGGAGCCAGGTCAGGACTGTAAGGCAGGTGTTTCAGTGTTGTCCATCCGAGTTTTGTGATCGATTCCATGGTTTTTTGACTTACATGTGGCCGTGCATTGTCGTGCAAGAGCAAAACATCCTGCTTTTGCTGATGCGGTAGAACACAACTCAGTCGAGCTTGAAGTTTCTTCAGTGTCGTCACATATGCATCAGAATTTATGGTGGTTCCACTTGGCATGATGTCCACAAGCAAGAGTCCTTCGGAATCGAAAAACACCATAGCCATAACTTTTCCAGCATAAGGTGTGGTTTTGAATTTTTTTCTTGGGTGAATTCGCATGATGCCAGTCCATTGATTGCCTCTTCGTCTCTGGTGAAAAATGATGAAGCCATGTTTCATCAACTGTCACAATTCTTCCAAGAAATTCATCTACACCATTCTTGTACTGTTCCAAAAGTTCGCTGCATACCGTTTTTCTTGTTTCTTTGTGAGCCACTGTCAACATCCTGGGAACCCACCTGGCACAAACCTTTTTTAACGCCAACATTTTCAGTATTCGGCAAACGCTTCCTTCCTCTATCCCAATGTAGTGTGACAATTCGCTCACTGTGATGCGTCTGTCAGCAGTCACCAATTCGTTAACTCTCTGCACATTGTCTGGAGTGCGTGCAGTACGAGGCCTGCTACTGCGAAGACAATCCTCAATATTGCCGTGCCCACTTTCATCATGTAACCTGCTTGCCCACCGACTAACTGTACTGCGGTCGACAGCAGCATCTCCATACACCTTTTTCAACCTCTTGTGGATGTTTCCCACTGTCTCCGCCACTCACAGGAACAGGTTGAACTAAGTTTGAAAACAAGCAGAAAGGATGTATCTACACACTGTAAAACTTTCACACATGCAGAATGAAAACTGTATTTTTACAAAAATAGTGTGCATTTCTTTTGGAGTGACCACTCGTACCTTCCTTCTACTGTACAAACTGTCAAGCATATGCACAAATGCAAACAGAAAAAAAAGACATTGCCTAGGGGCACATTTATGGACTTTGTTCTCTTTAAAGTAAATTTGATTATTTCAGATTTGTTCCTCTTAATAGATGTAGACTGTTCCTAAATCTCATATTAATTTAGACAAGTGGAGAGAGAACTATATTCAGTTTCTCTTAAATGAGGAAGTTGTAATATCAGTAATTTTTTTAACTCGAAAATTTTGTTCATATGTGGGTCCACAGTCTCCTAAAATTTTATGACGGAAAACATAGTAGTAGGCTGTACAAAAGTATCATTTATTCGTTGCGCAATTGGCCGATTTCGACACTTGAGTCATTTTTGAGCATTTACAAAAAAAGAATACATCAACGTGCTGAGTATTACACACACACACACACACACACACACACACACACACACAATGTAGAAAGACATTAAACACAACCACAACTAAGCTTAAATTACATAGAAGCATAATCAAACAATGGAAACATGTTGGAATATCAATGTTGTGCCTGCCTGAAACTCAACATGTCATTGTTACTTATACATAAGCATTAAGCAACCTGTAGTACATGATGTGATATAGAATTGAAAAGTCATCGCATATGTGGAGCCCTATGTGAAATAATCCATCTACATTATAACCTATGGAAGAAGACATCCTCCAAGAACCATTTAATCACATCATATTACACATGAACTAAAACACTTCCACATACAGACTGAGGCTGAAATCAGCCACTCTAATTTCTAGCAGAGATGCATTCAAAGTTAACACAGATGACTACTGATAATGTACATCTTTGTACATCTTGGAATGTAACTTTGCTAGAAATTAGAACAGCTGATATCAGTCTCAGTTTGTGTGTGGAAGTGTTGTGGTTCACGCACGATATGACATAGTTATATGGTTCTAGGATATTTTTTTTTTTCTTAGATTATAATGTAGATGGATTATTTCATGAATGGGTTCACCTATGGAATGACTTTTTGACTGTTTGCCGTATCACAAACAACATATTGCATAATACCTATGTATAAATAAATAAGACTGATTCTGCTGAACTTAAATACAATTGCTGTTATGTTTAATGGTTTTCCACGGTGTAATGCAATATTCGGCAATGTCTTGTAGGTGCTTGAAAATTACTTACAAGGGAAACTCCCCATCTCACCCCCCTCAGATTTAGTGGTAAGAGGGCCCACTAGACAGCCTATCAAAAATTGAACACAGATCAAGCATGAAAACAGGAAGAAGGTGTACTGAACAGTGGGGAAAAAAAATTAAAAAGAGGGGGGAAAAATATAAAACAGATGTGCCAATATCTCCCCCTGTGCCCCCCCCCCCCCCTCCCTCTGCTCACTGTATTCAAATTTGTGTCCGTGTCGTGGTGTAACGTCTGTTTGCAACAGCGAGTTGTTTAAGAATAGGACCTATAATGACAGCCGATTCTGCACAATAACTCTAGGCAGCTGAAAGGAAGCGGCTTTCGAATGGAAACTGCAAACATTTGATGAAAAGGCAACAGGTCAACTGAATCCTCCACCAGAAAACATGTCTGGTGAGTCATACATGGCATTAGCGACAGCATGTGTGTCATATGATAGGAACCTCTTACCTACACACCTAATTTGTATGCCTGGTAAGTGAGTGAGATATGCCTCCTTGCCCGATTTAGGAGTTCGTATGAATGTGAAAGCAGTCACTCGCAAGAAAATAAAAAGGTAATAGTTTGTCACATAAGCTGCAATGAATGCATGCAACAGTTTCACAACCACACAGTTTCTCTGTGCTCTGTCAATACATATATTTTAATATTTTAGAATTTGTGTTCCATTTTGGAAGTTTTAACTCTTGAATTCCTTTGTTGTAACATAGTTCACACCATTTATTTGTTATTTTCATTTTTGTGAGACAACTACGTGATATCTCGCCCACTCTCCACTATTCATCACGTTTACCTGCAACGGTAATGTATTCTGACCACATGACTCATATTCTATAACCAATGTGTAGTATGACAGCTACAGAAAAAGAACACACATTTCAATGACCAGATAGACATTTCATAACATTGTGAGGAAAAAATAAAATAAAAATAAAGTGCATGATGGAGTTATGAACATGACTTTCCCACTTTACAGTCTAACACCACGACACTATGGCTGTTCATTTATGCTCAATATTGCACTTGTTGAGCTTCGGCCATTCACTCTTTCTACTTTTCTTCTTTTTCACTGTTCAGTACACCTTCTTCCTGTTTTCACACTTGATGTGTGTTCAGTTTTTAATGAGCTATATCAGTGCTGCTATTCACTAGGCCATTTTACCACTAAATTTGAGGAGGGTGCAATGGGGAGTTTCCCTTGTTAGTTCCATACTGGCCAACTGCACAACAAGTAAAGGATACAAGGTATGTGAGAAAAGTAGTAAGACTGAAGACAATCCAAGTGATCTGGCAATGCTGTGTTGTTCTACTCATGCAGAAGGGTGTGTTCATCCCTTCCAGATGCTCACTCTGAGTTGTAGCTCTGTGTAGCCATCTTGTGATTTTTTAAAGCACCATCAGTAAAGTTGTATTTTGTTGCATATTACAAAAATGGATCTGCAGAATTTAGACAAATATTATACCATCAAGTTTTGAGTTAAACTTGGAGAATCCAAAAGTGTGACCTTTTAAAGTTGAAACAGGACTAAGGGGAACTTTTCTTATCAAGAGCACAAGTTTTTTGTTGACACAAATCCTTTTTGGAAGGCCAAGAACACATTGAAGACCAACCTTGTAAATCAAAGATCAAAACAATGCTGATTTGCTTTTTTTGTCAGTAGGGGTATCACGCACAAAGAAATTGTTCCTCCAGGACAAACAGTCAACCAAGTGTTTTACAAAGATATCCTTGAAGATCTCAGTAAAGGGTGAACAGAGTCAGACCAGACATTCCAGACAAGTGGATGTTGAATCGTGACAACAGCCCACGTCACACAGTCACTTCCATTGTGGAATTTTTGAGCTCAGAAGGCATTCCTGTTGTTCCACAGCACCCCTTTTCACCTGATCTGAGTCCTTGTGACTGCTTTCTTTTCCTGAAATTGAAAGATATCTTAAAAAGGATGTCACTTTGGAACTCTGGAGAACATACAAAAGACTGTGACTGACATGTCAAAGACCCTATCAGTGCTGCTAACAAGACTGGGAATGACAACTATGCTGGTGTATAGCTGTTGAGGGGAACTACTTTGCAGGGGACAATGTTGTTGTTGTTGTTGTTTGAAAATAGTAACAACTTTGGTAGATTAAAAATTAGTCTCATTACTTTTCTCACATACCTTGTTTAATTGTACAGCCTACTATGGACACTGTTTTCCTTCACTGAGTTTCTTGACTGTTTCACTCAGTATCAGAAAGTTCATTGCCAAGCTGTTAGGAGTTTATGTACTATTCAGTTCAGATGCTGAATATTTATTTATGTTTAATTACTGAGAAAATTAGAAGCGTGTCACAATGTATATGCTATTACTTATTTTCCATGGTTCTTTGTTGTTGTCGTCATTCCAGAGACTGATCTGATGTAGCTCTCCATCCTACTCAATTCTGTGAATGCTTCTTCATCTTCAAGTAACTACTGCACCCTACAGCCTTCTGAATCTGATTAGTGTATTCATCTCTTGGTCTCCCTCTAAAGAGTTTTGCCCTCTACACTGCCCTCCAATACTAAATTTGTGATCCCTTGATGCCTCAGAACATGCCCTACTAACTGATCCCTTCTTCTTGTCAAATTCCTCTTCTCCCCAATTCTATTCAGTACCTCCTTATTAATTGTGTGATCTACCCATCTAATCTTCAGCATTCTTCTGTAGCACCATATTTCGAAGGCTTCTATTCTCTTCTTGTCTAAACTATTTATTATCCATGTTTCACATCCATACATGGCTACATTCCATACAAATACATTTAGAAAAGACTTCCTGACACAAATCTATATTCGATGTTAACAAATTTCTCTTCTTCAGAAACAATTTTCTTGCCATTGCCATTCTACATTTTATACCCTCTTTACTTCGACCATCATCAGTTATTTTGCTCCCCAAATAACAAACTTCATCTACTACTTTAAGTGTCTCGTTTCCTAATCTAACTCCCTCAGCATCACCTCATTTAATTAGACTACATTCATTATCCTCATTTTGCTTTTATTGATGTTCATCTCATATACTCCTTTCAAGACACTGTCCATTCCGTTCAACTGCTCTTCCAGGTCCTTTGCTGTCTCTGACAGAATTACAATGTCATCAGCAAACCTCACAGTTTTTATTTCTTCACCATGGATTTTAATTCCTACTCCAATTTTTTATTTTGTTTCCTTTACTGCTTGCTCAATATTCAGATTGAATAACATTGGGTATAGGCTACAACCCTGTCTCACTCCCTTCCCAACCACTGCTTTCCTTTCATGCCCCTCGACTCTTACAACTGCCATCTGGTTTCTGTACAAATTGTAAATAGCCTTTCGCTCCCTGTATTTGACACCTGCCACCTTCAGAATTTGAAAGAGAGTATTCCAGTCAACACTGTGAAAAGCTTTCTCCAAGTCTACAAATGCTAGAAATGAAGGTTTGCCTTTCCTTAATCTGTCTTCTAAGATAAGTTGTAGCGTCAGAATTGTCTGACGTGATCTAACATTTCTGCAGAATCCAAACTGATCTTCCCCAAGGTCAGCTTCTACCAGTTTTTCCATTCATCTGTAAAGAATTTGTGTCAGTATTTTTCAGTCAGTATTTTGCAGCTGTAACTTATTAAGCTAATAATTCGGTAATATTCACACCAGTCAACACCTGCTTTCTTAGGGATTGGAAGTATTATATTCTTCTTGAAGTCTGAGGGTATTTCGTCTGTCTCATACGTCTTGCTCACCAGATGGTAGAGTTTAGTCAGGGCTGGCTCTCCCAAGGCTATCAGTAGTTCTAATGGAATGTTTTCTACTCCCGGGGCCTTGTTTCGACCTAGGTCTTTCAGTACTCTGTCAAATACTTCACACAGTATCATATCTCCCATTCCATCTTCATCTACGACCTCTTCCATTTCCATAATATTGCCCTCAAGTACATCTCCCTTGTACAGACACCCTATATACTCCTTCAATCTTTCTGCTTTCCCTTTTTTGCTTAGAACTCGTTTTCCATCTCAGCTGTTGATTTCATACAAGTGTTTCTCTTTTCTCCAAACGTCTCTTTAACTTCCCTGTAGGCAGTATCTATCTTACCCCCCACTGGTATATGCCTCTACATCCTTTCATTTGTCCTCTAGCCATTCCTGCTTAGCTATTTTGCACTTCCTGTCAATCTCATTTTTGAGATGTTTGTATACCTTTTCACCTGCTTCATTTACTGTATTTTTGTATTTTCTCCTTTCATCAATTAAATTCAATATCTCTTCTGTTACCGAAGGATTTCTACTAGCCCTTGTCTTTTTAGCAACTTGATCCTCTGCTGTCTTCACTATTTCATCTCTCAAAGCTACCCATTCTTCTTCTACTGTATTTCTTTTCCCTGTTCCTGCCAATCGTTCCCTAATGCTCTCTCTGAAAATCTCTACAACCTCTGGTTCTTTCTGTTTATCCAGGTCCTATCTCCTTGAATTCCCACCTTTTTGTGGTTTCTTCAGTTTTAATCTACAGTTCATAACCAAGAGATTGTGCTCTGAGTCCGTATCTGCCCCTGGAAATGTCTTACAATTTAAAAACTGGTTCCTAAATCTCTGTCTTGCCATTATATAATCTACCTGAAACGTTTGAGTGTCTCCAGGTCTCTTCCACATATACAACCTTCTTTCGTGATTCTTAAACCAAGTGTTAGCTATGATTAAGTTATGCTCTGAGCAAAATTCTACCAGGCGGCTTCTTCTTTCATTCCATATCCCCAGTCCCTATTCAGCTACTACTTTTCCTTCTCTTCCTTTTCCTACTATTGAATTGCAGTCCCCCATGACTATTACATTTTCATCTCCCTTCACTGTCTGAATAATTTCTTTTATCTCATCATACATTTCTTCAATCTCTTCATCATCTGCGGAGCTAGTTCGCACATGAACTTGTACTACTGTGGTAGGTGTGAGCTTCGTCTCTATCTTGGCTACAATAATGGATTCACTATGCAGTTTGTAGTAGCTGACCTGCACTCTTATTTCTTTATTCATTATTAAACCTACTCTGGCATTACCCACTTTTTGATTTTGTATTTATAGCCCTGTATTCACCTGACCAGAAGTCTTGTTCCTCCTGCCACCGAACTTCACTAATTCCCAATATATCTAGCTCCAACCTATGCATTTCCCTTTTTAAATTTTCTATCCCACCAGCCCGATTAAGGGATCTGACATTCCATGCTCCGATCCGTAGAACGCCAGTTTTCTTTCTTCTGAGAACAACGTCCTCCTGAGTAGTCCCCGCCCAGACATCCGAATGGGGGACTATTTTACCTCTGGAATATTTTACCCAAGAGGATGTCATCATCATTTAAACATACAGAAAAGCTGCATGCTCTCAGAAAAAATTATGGCTGTAGTTTCCCCTTGCTTTCAGCCGTTCACAGTACCAGCACTGCAAGGCCGTTTTAGTTAATCTTACAAGGCCAGATCAGTCAATCATCCAGACTGTTGTCACTGCAACTACTGAAAAGGCTACTGCCCCTCTTCAGGAACCACACGTTTGTCTGTCCTCTCAACCGATACCCCTCCGTTGTGGTTGCACCTACGGTACGGATATCTGTATCGCTGAAGCACGCAAGCCTCCCCACCAACGGCAAGGTCCACGGTTCATGGGAGGAGGAGTTCTTTGTATATGCTACAAACAAAATATGCAGCTTGTAGTGTTACACTTTACACAGCAAGTACAGTGCAATCCTGTCAATAAACAAAATGTAACAGTTGGCCTTTGTCTACATAACATTATGAAACCTTTGTGCACTGCAGCCAGCCAGAAAACATGTTTCGCTTATGGTCCCCATTCAGTATCTTACAGCACATCTCCTATTATGACATAACATATCGTTTCCTACCCTTGCCCTCAATATAAATGGGTCCCTCTCGTCCTGTGATCTGTGTGACTTGTCCTTTGTTTTTAACCTTCTCCAACTACCTGGTCTCTTCTCCCTGAGGAACGAATATCAGTTTAGAAAGCTAGGAAGCGTGTCACTTTTATTTTTATGTGTGCTATTGACAGCAGTACACATTTCAACTTCTGATGGTAGGTACTGACCTGCAATTCTGTCTCATAATTTATTAAATTTCTTGACTGAATTTTCTTTTTATACAATTTATATATTGTTTTACTTACATAAGGACTGCACTCTGGACAGAACTGACTGAAGAGTTCCTTGTTTCATGTCTGACTGTTGCATCTGACCATAAAAACTCTTTTATACAATTCTTTTCACCAGTGAAATGAATCATCAATTTTATCATGTTGTGTCATCTTCTGTGTGTTTTCGATAAATTTAAATCATATTACACTTTCAGTCCACTGAATAACAACAAAGGTAATGGTATAGAGGAAAGACTATTGGGACATTTAAAAATCATATATGGATCATAGTCTTACTTTATTCTGAGCAAGGCTGCTACGAATGAAAAATAGATGACCAGACAAGAGCGCAACTAACGATTTTGCTTTTAAAACTTTGGTAAATATGGATTTTCAGATCAACATGCATCCATCTATCAAGACATATGTTGGTATAAAATACATTATTATTACTGGTTAATTATCAAATTAGACCGAATCTCATTAACAGCTAGTCACAAGCTGTACAAATAAATGGATAATGAATTTATTTTTCAAACCATTTGTAAGTTTCAGGAATAGTGGTCCACTGCCCGCATCCAAGTTTCAGAAAATCAGTATACAAATCAAGTGCTTAAAAAATGTCTGAACAGGCATGCAGTTGAATAAAGAAACTTTATAGCAATAGAACTCAGTGTATCATTCTTAACGGGGAACATGATAAGCTGTGAAGAAACAAAAGCAGCAGGAAAAGTCAAACAGTGGAAGGTCCACGTTGGAAGATCAACAATATACTGAAAAGGATATATTGTTCCTCGCCGTAAAGATGATCCATTTAGACGTAGACAGACACAATGCAAAGACCATTAAACTTTGAGTGTTCAGCCAAAGCTTTCTTCAGAAAACACACATACATTCACACAAGCAAGCACAACTCATGGCACACATGCCCGCCCATCTCTGATCACTCTAGCCAGAATCAGCAAGAAGACTCACAGATAAACAGACTAGTAGTTGACCTTCATTACAAATAAATGTAATGTAATGTGCTGAAATAAACAAAAAGAAAGGACACTGTTTGACTACACAATCATCAGTCAGTTACTGAAGCAATTCACAACATCGAGTACCTAGAAGCATGTACTTGGAGTCATTCAAAAGTGGAATGGCTACTTAAACCTAGACGTGGAGAAGGTAGATACTAGTCAGAGACATTTGAAGACACCTGTAAAAGTGCAGTTCTTTCACAAAAAGGGTTTCTAACAAAACTCACATTCAAACAATTCCTGAACATAAATAGAGCCTTGGGCTCTTACTAACAAGGTAAGTGCCTCAGCTTTATCAGTTAAAACCAAATAAAAATGATTTTATAATAGGAAGATATGTTTGTTTCGCCAACAATCAAGTTAATTTATCCTTAAAAGTCTGCTTTTGTGTACAATCAATCTTCGAAAAGTTCATGAATATAAAGACTAAAGAGGCACAAGTCACTAGAGAAACTGTACCACTTAGTAGACACTTGTGTCCAGCAGGTTCACAAGCGGAATGGTCAATGTAGATGAGTGCCATGTGGAGGGTGCGTGTTTGATCCCTGGTACTGTCAAGGATTATTCCTTGGTGGGAGGACTGGACTAGAATGCACTCAGCCTCATGATGCCAATTGTGGAGCTACCTGTTTGAGAGGTCTGCAGGGTCTAAATGCTGACAACTGCCAAAAGTGCACCACTGTGCTGCATCCCCCCCCCCCCCCCCCCAATACCGCCATATGACAGAGGATGACACAGTGGCCAGTCAACATTGCATCTTCTTCAGTGCCTAATCATAAAGTTTCATTTTTGTTAGATTCATGAGTCATAAATGAGGTACTATTTGGCAAAAAGCTACACATTTGCTTAAAACAATATATATTAACACATGCAGAACTTGCAGAGTCACAGTTTTCAAAATAAAAGTTTCTGTGTCATCACATGTTCTTCCCTTATTCATAACTGAAGTTCTAATGTGGAGTTTCAATTAAGTGATTAAAAAACAGCAGAATGTAAGTCTGGTCAGTTGACAATGGTAACATATAAACATGCCATATCATTTCTGTTGTATCTGAACTGCACTAGTCATGGCGATCTCATTATCAGATGAAGCAACAGGAATATCTGCTTCATTACCAAATCTTAGCCTGCAAATGTTAACACAGCTCTGGATCTGCATACAAAAAGCGGTCTTTAGATAAGAGAGCAAAGTCAGATGAAGAAATATTTATCCTGTGACAACACCTGTAATTCATCAGTTTGCAATTTTACATAATCAACAAGAATTCTCCCGCTGAGTTTGTACCGTCAAATATACACACATCTCAAGACTGGAAATTTTTGGTTGTCTTTGATGACAATTTAACATAACATCCTCAATGAAAAACATTATTTTGTGTCCTGATCAAGAATCACATAATAAGAGCCCCCACTTACCAACATGTTCACAAAAATATCAAATGTAAAATGCATTTTTGTACTCTAGCTGTTTTTATAATTTTACTAGCTCCAACAGTGATGTTCTGTGGACACATTGCTGCTAATTTCTTTGTAATCTGCCAGCATTGAACAAAGCCACATCTATTGTATATCTGTGTGTGGACATATGAACAAACTGCACAACTCCAGGTGTTGATTTCTCTCCCCTAGGTGATGTATTGAAGAACAGGAAAGTTCAGAAAAATTTGGCTCTGTTACCACTCTATACACATTTCTTACTTATGTTTTCAACATTAATGAACATACTCATGTTTAGCACTAACATTTGTACTGTAAGCATAATAACATTGTCTTTCTCAATCCCTTTGTAAGCTATGACCACAGTGATAAACTTGGACGAAATGATATACTCTTCTTTGAAGACACGGACAAAATGCATTAATACTGTCCAGAGCAACTGCTCTCGTAGCTTACAGAACCCAGGCGCAAATGTGTCAATAATGGATTACTGATCTACTGTATCTAATGCAGCCAAAAAGCACTCTTACAAACTCTTTTAAATCCTTCAGTTCAGATCTTTTGTTTCTCCTGAATGGATATAAGGTTTGCCTTTTACTTGTAACAAAATCTCAAATTACCTTTAATTTGGACTTCGAATTAATGCAGTTATCAGAGATCATTTGTTTCTTGTACGAATTGTAAATGTGGTTATAATAATCCTCATAAATATGTTTCCAACATTTGATCATAAATTCTCCAGAGCAAATTTGTTCATTATATTTTGGGGGTGAAAGTGCATATTCATCTGACTGGTAGTTCCTTCAGATGCTGGATATAATATTTCAGAACTGTTAGATCTTTCATGTCCTCCTTTTCTTCTCCACTGTCCAATACACTGTCTCTGTTACTCTCCATTAATGATCTGCAAAAATGCAGTGAGATATAGCAGCCATGATGTACTCTGAATTTCAAATTGTCTAGGACACACAATCAATAAACACTGTGGCTAAGACAATTTTAAATTTCGAGTATTCCTCTCCAATATGTCTGCATGTATTTCTGTTAATACTCTACAGTATTATTGTATTATGGTATCACATAAGATGCATGAAAAAGGCCCAGCTTCACCTCAATTGCATCTTCGTTTTCCAGCACATGAATTCAGCATGCCTTTTTATACAACAACTTAACGGTGTTCGAAAGACTCATCTAGCTTCCACCTACTCAGGTCTGCCATTAGTATAGGTCCTTCACAACCGAACACAGCAACACTCTCAGTTGTACTGTTTTCACAGTGACAACACAGTAAGGCTAGTATATTGACCTTCAGATGGCACTAGTGGCTGCATATGAAGTTTTATAGATGAATGGCACTGATATTTATTCAAACAGGTACAACATTATATTTTTAGTTTCCAATTTGCTTTATCTGCTCAAACTGGGGTACTTTTCATGTAATAGGTGAATTAAAAGGGCGAAGATGATACAAAGATAAGTGTGATTTGTCATGGATTTGTTTAGTCAGCTTGAGAGCATCTCGCAAATGCTCTAGAAACACCATAGGGAGACAGTAAAAGAGGCATAGCATAACAGAGTGTCTTACCGTCAAAATTCCAGCTCCTACATTCTGAAACTAACCAAGAAACACACTACTTCCCACTATGTACAATTCACATAATGAAAACTAAGGTAAAATCAGAAAAAAATCAGGCTCATGTGGAGGGTACCAACACTTACTCTGTAAACCATTAACCAACGAAATAGGAACAGAGCGAGGGGCAAATCATTCTGGTACACTACATGCTCTATGCAACACACCATACATTTGGCTGCAGAGAGTTACACATAAATTATGATACATAGTAACACTAATGTGACATTACAATTAGCCATTCTGTAATGTTTAATCTGTATTTCAAAACTATACCCTAAGCATATAACCTTTTCTTATTTCTGCTATTCTTTCATATTTGTCACTTTCTTTATGAAATCGAAGATCTATCAGCACACTCCTTTGCACAGGCATTAACAATCAATCATTACCTCAATGAGCTAAGCACAGCAATAACAAAGTTTATACGATTATTACCTAAAAGCCTCACAGCAGTCTGCATACGAAGCATGTCTCTACTAAGAAGTAATGGTTTAATCATTGACAAATCTTTCCTGAGAGACTCCAACAACTCAATAGTGCAGTTACCCGGCTCCGTGCTTCGTAGCTGTATGTCTATCTCACGCAATAGTAACTCTGAAACATACAAAACAAATCTATCCATCAGATGAGAATTCCTTTCCTTATTTTTTGTAATTGAGTAGTAGTATTCTTATGCTTATAAAATATATTACAACTGCAGAAGATTGTGATGATGGGACAAAAGAACAAAACTTTGAGATTTTTCTGTGTTAACTGGTACAGAGAGAGAGAGAGAGAGAGAGAGAGAGAGAGAGAGAGAGAGAGAGCACAAAGATAATCTTGCTTTGATTTATTTACCTAAAAGGTCCCTGCTACATTTTTGCACTGTTCTACTTTGCTCTATGTTCTCAGGTTTCACTTCTGGTGAGGCAGCATCCAATAACAGTTTAAGTATCTGTGTGCCTCCTTTCTCACAGCGTAATGACAGATGTATCACCAGGTCTTCCAGGGCCTCACGGCTCCCAAAATAGTTGCACCAGTCAGGGGCCAGCATTGCCAACTGCGGCAGCATGGCTGGAGTCACTGTTATATAACGTATAAACATAATATATTCTTATACAATTTTCTCAACGAAGACAAAATGTATAACATCTATTTTATGGCATTTGCACTAGAGATAAGAGAATTACAAATAACAACTGCCTAGCAAACAAAACACTATTATAATTTGACGATAAATTTATTTTTGATATCAAACAGAAAGTGTAGAACCACAATTTATGTGCAATATGACAAAAATATGGATGACAACTGATATCTGTAGATAACTATCTCACAACACTTATTCCATAATGTTTGTTATCAGTGATAATATTTCTCTTTTCTCAAAAAGATAATTCAAAGGACTGTTATAATATTAAGACTAAAACAACACTAGAAATACTTAAAGGGTTGAAAATATGTACAAAAAGGGGACAGTCAGAAACACACATATGAATTCAATATCCTTCTAGAGCATATCAAATGCCTTGTGTGTAATACAGTGAAGTTCAAGATAATTCAAGAATTATCTTCAAGTGATGTCTTAAAAATGAAGTATTTTAATAAACTTCATAGTAGGGGTGCAACACCATTAAAAGTCATTCTATTGTATAGCAGTTCAATAAAACACCAACAATGAAAATTCCTGGCTGGAATTGTATGTAAAGTAAAGGGAAGGCTGCCACTTACCTAAAGCTGATTGGTGTGTGGTGTATAGAAAAATTTTGATACAGTATTTACACTCGGTTTCGAGCTCTGGCCCTTCCTCTAACAAAAGGACACACACACACACACACACACACACACACACACACACACACACACAAAATCACAGCCATCCAAATGCTCACACCCATGGCCGCAGTGAGATTGACTGTTGATTATTGAGGGCAGTTGCCAGCGCAAGTGAAGGTCGGGAGGGGGTATGGAAGGACGCATGGGGCGGGGAGAGGGTAGTGAAATAGCGTGAGGTGAGGCACGCCTTTCAACAGATGAATCAGTGGCTGCACAACAATGAGTAAACTATTTATTTTTGCGAGTAACGTATCTGTTCACCTGTATACAAGAGGTAGACAGATAGAGGAGGCAGGTGTGTGTGTGTGTGTGTGTGGGGGGGGGGGGGGGGGGGGGAGGGAGGGAGATAATTTCAACTGCATTGAAAAAGTGGGAGTGATAAGGTGGTATAGTGTTATGACTACGTCCATATTTATAAGTTACCTCACTGGTAACAATGTCCGGAATTGTGGTGTATGAAATAACATGTGTTCTAATAATCCTATTTTTTTAGTTTATCATCCACAATAACTTCATGTTGTCAGAACCAGTGAATAATCCTTTCGAGAGAACAGGGTTGGAGCCTTATCCTTTAAAACTGAATGGTACAAAGTGTTGTTGAGAATAATTACCCAAGAAGTTACTACTCTTGGTAACAAAGTATTTTCAAAATTTAAAAAGTTTCACAATTCATTTCTGCAGGGTACTCCGACATTTCCTTTGACTTTGAAAAGCAGTTGTCAGCTGGGATTAAAGCCATGGTAGGTACCAGCATGCAAAATGATAATTCTACCACCTCTGCCAGCAGGGAGTGCCATACCTTCTCCTTTGCTGCCAGTCCAACCTCTCGTAACAGTATGACTAGTATTAACCCATATTTTGTCAATAGAAATAATGTCCACGAAATTAATGTCTTTTACTTCAGGAAGAATTCTGCATGGCCATGTGGTTATATTTGTTCATTCGATCAACATTTTGCGGCCTGAGATATTTTTGTATTTAAAACAGAGACTCTGCAGAATCAATCACAAAAACGATTTGCTGCCTTCAAAATTTTTGGCCTCATGCAATGCTGTATGCAGCTTATCTAATCCAGGCAAACCTCTGTGATGATAATAACTGTATAGGTGATGCCGAATTGCATCTTGTATGAAATGATCCAGATTTGTTATATATTTCTGAATACTTCTATTTTTGTACTGCATATGAAGACAAATGGGTTCTGTGTTGCTTCCCTCCTTCCTTCCTGTATTTTTCTTTACCAATACGAAGTATGGTCATTTCATTAACCTTAAACATGGCTGCAGATCACAAGACTACTCTGGAAAGTGGTAAGAGTGGTTCCCCATCTTCCATTTCACTTTCACTGAGTTCTTGCACATTGCACACAAGTTGTCGCAATTGTCCTTTAAATGCAATTCATTGTCCAGCTTTCTTTCTTATGTGTTTGGGTCTGCCGCACCAAAAACAAACAAACAAACAAACAAACAAACACACACACACACACACACACACACACACACACACACACAATGGTGACAACAAATACTCATGTTTCATACACAACACCAGCCAAGCATGACACTGAATGCTCCGATTGGGGGAAACCAGCTCTGATGCACGAAGTGTCAACTGACAAGGAATATTACTTTTAGTTGGATTTCCTTTGATTCAGTTCACAAGTTCTGAAGCACACTGTATTGGATTTGATCATGACCAGGTGCAGTACTCGTGATCTTCTTGTATGCCTGACTGGGCTCACTGGGAAGCACTCAGCAGTCCAGTACGACACAGGCTACCTTCTAAGATCACCTGAGGACTTTGAGGTGGATATGACAGTGTCACGGTGGATGACACTTGTTATGTGGTTCTGCAATTCCTAGAAGCTGCCTTGGTGTTCAAAACCAACCACCTGGATGAACAGTGTATGCTGGGTTGACTTGGACTTAAGATCTAACAATTCTGTGTCATACCACTGTCCTTTTTCTGTATGGGAGATGGATTGACGACATCTGAAGCTCACGAGTACTGCACCTGGTCATGATCAAATCCAATACAGTGTGCTTCAAAACTTGTGAACTGAATCAAAGGAAATCCAACTAAAAGTAAAATTCCTTGTTAGTTGACACTTCGTGCAACAGAACTGGTTTCCTCCAATCGGAGCATTCAGTGTCATGCCTGAACTCTTCACAATAAATGGTCATTTCACTTCCATTGCTTGGCTAGTGTTGTGTATGCTGACCATCCATCTTGGGAGCATTCTTATGCACACTGCTCCATTTGGCAGATGGATCCAGAGGGGGTACTGGTCACCTGAATGAAAGTCAACAGTAAATTTCCACTGAGCACAATATGTGAGGGTGGAGAGCAGAAAGAGATATATAGTAGGACCTTGATAATCCAGCAAGCTTGGGGATTTGTCAATGCCAGATTATCTAGTATGCCCGATTATCTAGGTCATTTTTAAAAACTTTCTGTTTAAGAAATAAAATGGATAATCCTACAAGTAAAACTTATGGTTTTAATGTGCAAAAATAAGTACCTGTTATTTATTAAACACAACAGGCAAGATTACAGTAAAAAAATTAAAAGTACATATTACTTCCCTGTATAAACGTAACTGAATGAAAAGTTGAACCTGCACTACATTATTAAATCAGTTTACAGCTCAAAGTTTTAAAAATGTTCATTATACATAGATAAGTTTTTGTACACCAGTTATGTCATAAAATTACCAGAACTGGTTTGAAAAATCAAGAAGAACGTACCTAATAAAATTTGATACCTACATTTTGGCGCAGTTTAATTGGAATCATTATCTTTAGGAATAGCACAGATAACTGACATTCTCAAGGGCATGGAATACGTCCAACCAATATCAACCACTCAAGGTTTGACTGAAATTTTCTTTTGAGTCCTCTGGAACATTACAGAAATGCTACTAAGCCAAATTGAGCTGGTTTTTTTTTTTTTTTTTTTTTTTTTGACAAACAATGTTTTGTACATATTTAAGGCTTTTGAAGACTCACCCCAAGGGTGTGAGCTTTATGTGCTTCTTCTTCATCACACTCAGTTTCTGGTGGTGGAGGTTGAAAATACTTCTTAACTTCACATTGTCAGTCAACCCTTCTTTGTCAGCCAAATTTCTGTCAATATTGAACCATTTGTCAAATTCTTCTGCTGAAAGCGCACTCAGTTCATTAGAGATGCAAAAGTTATCACTCGTACAATTCCAGAGCGATCAGTTTTTGAGTCATCATCATTTACATTGTTTTTCATCTTGACTCAGTGAAGCAGAAAACAATTACTGATGAGGTGCCGTTCCAAATGGTTCCAATGTTCCCTAAAGGCATCCAATTTTACTGCCAACTGCGCCGAGCTGAAAATATGGGTAAATTCCTGATGCTTGCCGGGTATATGGCTGAGGATGACCCAGTATCAGTGTTGAAATAAATGGACTGGCCTACGTTGAGGATCCACAGCAACCAAGACATGAGGGTCCCTAATACCCAACCTCTAGGACAAGTAGATTTGAGCCCCATATACATTACGGGCACTGAAATGTCCCAGTTGTAGAAATGATCATGGGTGTTGTTCTATGAGATCTGTGAGAGTCTCAGATTCTCCTGCTTCTTGTGGTGTTAGCTACAGACAGCATGTAGTGAGTCTCTGGACCACATAAATTTCAGCTTCAACTGCTGGTAGGTCAGTAATCAGGGACAGAGCAGAGGAGTGGTGTGTGTTATTTATAACACAGTTTCCCACTCCCTGCCCCACTTTTGGCCCTTCCCCCTGTTATGTGATCCTTACAGTGGTGGGTACAGCCCTATAGCATAGGGGTGCTTCTTGTAAACACAAGGACAGAAGACTTTCTGCACTAGGAGTTTCAGTTCCTCCAAACATGTCCTGAACCCATTGATTTTCCACTATAGCATGGGAGTCATATTATCTGAAAAAATTTCTCTTTCAACCTGTCCCCGTGCCGGGGTGGAGATTCTGTATGGGCTGGAAGTTTACTTAACACATTTGAGATGGCACCTGAGACTCACTCATGTTGTTCTATAAGACCTTTGAGAGTCTCAGATTCTCCTGCTTCTTGTAGTGTTAGCTATCAACAGCATGTAGTGAGTCTTTGGTTCACATGAAATTCAGCTGCAATTGTTGGTAGGCGAGTGCTCCAGAGAAGAGGAGTGCCGTCTCGAGAGGGCTAACTTTATTACAAAACGAATTATTCTCAAGAACAGAATCACCTTTATCATTATTGCTGAAACCAATTTAAAGCACTGTCACCTTCCGTGTCTTTCAGGTCTAAAGATGCCATTGTTTTATTGGTACCCTACCCAGAATCATAAAAACATTCATTCACACAGTCATCAAGATCTTCATTCTCAGTGGTAACATCTGAATAATCATAGTCAGAAACCCCTGAAAGTATTTCACATTCATTTATTTCCTTCCTTTTCTGAATAGGGCCATCTCTAACACCAGGAAGAACTTCAACGAAAACAGTAATTTTTTGAAATATCAGAATACAATCAAAATGCTAAATAAGCAAAAAGCATATGAAGGCAATCAATTTTGATACCTAAAGAAGTAGTTTAAATACATCACAGCAATGTTGTCTACAGCACCACGTATAAAACACAAAGGTGCCACGCAAAACTTGGAATCTCTCCACGCTGTATTAAGGGGTTAAAGGTTTGCCACAGACAGACTTTGTATTCCACAGTCTCCGAAGTGGAATCATTAGAACTGTCAGACAGAATGGGAAATGGATGGTCTGACTGTTTACAACCTGTCTTCTGTGATTTGCACTTCCCTTTCGGGTTTTTTTTGTCAGAGGAGACTTTATAGGAGTGTTCGTTGCAATGGCAGTGGCAGTGCTGGTCTGTTTACTGAATCTGCCTGTCGAGGTGCTGAAAGCTCTACAATGTCAGCAACTGTGGGCTTTTAGGACTTTCTACAGGGAGCTATATGTTTTGTAATAACAGCATCTTTGCAATTACACTTACAAACACAGATTTCAGTTCTGGCACTATTAATACCTGTTAGTGTAGAGGCATCAGCCTTCTGAATATGCTTTTTGATGGCTGAAAAAAAATGAAAAACATTTAGTTGTTTTTAGCTCCTATACTTCCTTTCTCCAAGGTAGACACTGCAGTCTCTATTCCAGACAGGGTGATACCCCGAACAATTAACACATTTCTGAAGTGATGAACAAATGACTCCATTGTGGGTGGCCTTACCACATTTGCCACAAGTGGCTTCTCCCTTACCTGCAAGAATGGTGTGTTCACATTTAAAACAGCACTATGGGTAGTGTACGTAAGGCTTCATGTTTAAGCGAATTAATCCTGCCTTCATATGCTCTGGAAGTGTTATGCTACTGAATGTAAGAATAAAGACATCCGTTTTCACCAATTTGCCATCTACCCCTCTCATCATATTTTGCGCATTAATCCCACCTTCTTGAACCCACTCATCTTCTTTGGGAATATCTGTAATATCTCTGTATGACACAACACCTTTGCTACATCTTGAGGTCTCGGGTATTCTGCCAGATGTCAGCATCTTTCTTGCACAATAGTTCAACACCATGACTTAGCACCTTCATCTGGTGCTACCTCAGACTGCTTGTCAATTGAACCAAGTCCAGTATTTTATACCTATACTTTTCCCCCACCATCGTCCGTTAGCAGCATCCTTGGGCATTTCATCTTTGGCCTTGAGCACCTGTCTGTGTGCTGGAATTCCATTTTCAGTCCGCTGTGGTTGCAGGTCTTCCCTCTATGGTCCACTCCCAACTACAGATGTTCTTACATATTCCCTCTTCATTCCAGTGCACCAGCCTGAGTGCTAGTGTTACATCTTCAATCCTATGCACCCATCTGCATGCTGGCATTCCGTTTTCGGTCCGCTCCCACAAGAAGCACCCTGTGACATTCCTTCTTCAGCCTGATGTGCCTAGTGCTCTACCTGGGATTCATTTCCCATGTCCACAATCTCAGTTATTCTTTTTGTGGACCTCTGGTGCTACACCCATTGTGTTTTCAGCAACTCCAGTGCAGGAGTCCAGGCTCTACTGAGTTGGTACCCAGGGTTATGATTCATCATGTTAGTCATCACCTTTATCCCCCATTCATCAGGTTATTCATCATGTTTAGCCCCCAGATACTGGGACAGTGTTACAAGATAGTCTATAGAGATAAAGGTGATTAATAACAACACCAAGAGCAGCCACAATAAGCCTCACACAACTGAGTTGCCTGCTGACTGTTCCCCTTCAACAGCAGCGCACCTCACCAGCACGCAGTAAGGGCAGTGTGGTTAAACCAGGATCCTTGCTCCCTTTGACACACAATGTTTCATCACTATGCTGCACAGGGATTGGTGAAGCATTCTCAGAGCTTACAGTTACAAAAGCTGGTGGTGTTCACCAATCTCCAACTCATGAAACCCAGACTTACCAAAACCGTACACAGGCAATGATGGCTAAGCCCTCTGCGGAGCTCACCATTTTCAATACTCTGGGAGGGAACGTGCCTTTATACAGAATACTAGAGCTACGGTGAACATCACCCCCCTTACATGTGGTCTCGTGCCTTGTGTGTGGCACGATTCTGTCTCACCAGCAAGAAGAAGAGGAGGAAAAAGAGGAAGAGGGAGAAGAAGAAGCTTACTGTGAGGAAAATTGAATAGATATGTGATGAAAGTCAATCTCTTCATTTTTAGTGCCAATGATCTGCAGCACAACAATTTACCTTTTCTGCTGGCAGGGAATTTATTTACACATGTCTGATGTTTAAGATATCACTTTGGTGAAGTGATGTGTTACACAAGAATTTTCTAAACCAATGAATGATGATTGCCACTATAAAATGTTTATTTCTGTAATAAATTAGTACAACCTGTTTGTATGTATGTTTTATTTATGCACATGTATTATGAAATGAATGGATGCAGCATATATGCAACCCGGGATGATGATAAACATCATACAACATTCACAGTACCTGCTGGATGGGCAGTTTATTCTGTTTCTTGGAGGTTTGATGTGAGCCACAGAGAAAAAGAGACCGTGGCAATGCATGAAATGTCACAGGGCAAGAGAAAACTTGTTATATACTTGCTCAATTGGAATCTGTTTAGTAAGACAGAACATTTTTGGACACGGTCCTTATCAATGTAAATATGATGTTCCAAATAATGAAGAAACTTTGTAATGTGTGGTCACTGTAACCAACAGCACAATATACAATGTGCTGTTTATGAGAAGCATCAAATTTATTTCAGGATTTGGATATGGGATCTTACTCTTAACTTCCTGAAGTAACTATAGCACTCTCAGAAACGAAGTGCAATCAGAAGATACTGGTGAGCGTGTGGACATGATAAGGTGAGCAAGACTGAAGGACGTCTTAGCTCCCAATCACATTTTACTTTGCCACCCGATATCATGGTAAGAACTATCGGAACCTCGCATCATCTGGCCTGTACACAGAGAGAAAACTTGTTTGAAACCACTTTCTGATACACAATCACTGTACAACCACACTATGTCTCAATAGCTTTGAAAAGTTGTTCTTTGTAAATTTAAGTTGAAATTGTCTTCTGGAGCAGGCATGGGCAACCTTTGGTGACCTGCAAGTCTGATTCACATACTTTGATAGGTTCACAGGCTGCCTTGTCACTTGACATGACTGCAGCATAAAGTCAAAAGTACAGCATCCAGGACATTAAAGTTTATGGGGTAATGCACTGATATGAATGGCACCCGACACGGCATGCCAAAATATGGTGCCTCAAGAGATGAATTTTTTAGAGTACATTCATTTTATATTAACCCCATCTTCAGATGTTTACTATTTCCACATTATGAAACTTGTTTCTTTAATTGTAACATTTTACAATAGCTGTCTTAAAAACTTCTGTTCAAAATTCTGCAGTGACTTTATAAAGAAACAATATTCACAATGTGAAAATAAATGTAAACATACCAGGCACCCTGAAATGCAATCATGGAAAAATAAATGCCTATAAAAGCAACTGGCTGCAGCTAATTCATTATAAATTTCTTCCAAATTCAACAGTTGCAGTGTTTTAATATGCCCACAATGGACAAGAATTATTTTTCTAAGGTTGATATAAAGAACAGAAAAATATAATATGGCAATGAGATAGGCAATCTCAGTTGACAAGCAATTATGAATAACTTGGTAATTATTGGCCACATGCAGGTCATTCAAGAGTTTAAAGTATAGTATGTTAATATCCACAAGCATTGCTAGCAAACATTTTCTAAACATTTGTCTAAAAATAACAGGGGGAGTCAAACGAATAAATATTTTTTACAATTTCTTTTCTGAACAAAGGTGGAACACAAGTGTATCATTTTTCGACATGATTTTCCTGTCGTTCAACACAATTGCTCCAGCACGTAGAAAGTGCACAGATTTCTCCATCGTGCACTTTTACTACAACTCTTCATCGGAACAGAATTTCTTTCTTCCCATTGCCTCTCTGAGTGATCCAACATGTGGTAACCACTCAGCGCAAAGTCTGATGAGTATGGTGGATGTGGCAGAGTATCAACGTGTAGGTCATCGATGGTTGCAAGAGTCGCACTGGCCGTACGAGTACAAACACTGCCATGCTGAAGAATGACATCTGTTATCAGAAATTCCTTTCACTTTTATCTTATTGCAGGTTTTTTAACATATTGGAATACAATACACTGGTTGTGGTGTTCCTCCTAGTTGTGTAGTGTTCCAAGACAATGCTTCGTTCAGTCCCAAAAGAACATCACCAAAATTTTCCCTCCAGATGGCTGCATCCGAAGCTTCTTGGGTTTTTGGTAATGAGGAATGCTTGCTTACTCTCTTTGTGTCAAGTTTGTGGTATTGTAACAATTCTCGTGAAGAAGCCATAACTTTCTGCTTCAAAGTGATGGAAAAGTTCTTCACAAATGCCAGCAGGTCACACTTTCAGTTCTGAAATGAGCTGCTGTGGCACCCATCTTGCAACCACTTTGTGAAACTTAAGCACGTCATGAATGACGCAATGACTAATGTACAGATTTGTGGCTATTTGATTCAACGTCAAAAGGTGATTTTCCACCACAATGGCTTCAACTGCTGCAGTAGACTCGTGTCACAACACAGTGTGCCTAACCTGGGTACTGGGCATCTGTCAGAGAAGTCATGTCATTTCTGAACTTTCTACTCCACTCACGCACTTGCTGCAGTGATAGATATGCATCACTTACTGGACCTTCACAAGCCGATGGACTTCAATAGGTTTTGTACCTTCACTGATCAGAAAATGTATGACAGAACACTGTTCTTCCTTGGTGCAAGTTGCAAGTGGGGTAACCATTTTGAACCGGTACTGTTAGTCTGTAGTATGATGCCACCTGTAGGGCATTTCTTACATCATTGGTAATAGTACTGCCAACTTACAGAACAAAATGTCAATTTTTAATCACACTCTTAGATTTTAATTTGACTCCACTTCACATTTTTAATGACTGATTATGAGAATATCTGTAAAGCATTTTGGGCAAAATACAATGCGAGCACCTCACTCTCTCTCCTATAAATTTTCTTCCACGGGCCGGACTGAAACCATCCCACATTGCATTTGGCCCATGGGACACCAGCTGTGCACGCATGTTCTGAGGTAGGCAGTATAGGATATGTAATTTTAAGAAACCCAGCTACTAGTAATGTATTACTATAAGCAATCTGCACTATTTTTTACAAAATCAGTGAAAATAGCAACCATCTTACCACACATGTTGATGATCACTAGGAGCAAAAACAATATACATTTATCGTTCCTGGAAAAAAAAAGACATCTTTTCAATACTGTAGATGGACCCTGTGTGAAAGAAGATCTGCCAAACTGGGTGTGAAAGAAAAGGCAGCAGAACATGTTACACCAACAATTGTTAGAGACGCCACAAGCACTATGACTCTGAAGATCTCTATGTTGGAAAGATTTCGATGTAACTATGACTAAGCAGATTTCTGTTGTTGTAACTCTTTAAGACAAATGGGAGTTGACTGTCTGCAAGTTATCAGCTGATTCTTCTCATAAAATATCAAACTAATAACTAATTCTGTTGGTACATATTTGTAACTCATTTCATCAAAACATGAAGTGCCTGATTTGAAACTAAATATGTAACTTTGTATCACAGACATTGTTCCTTTACTTCATACGGCATGCAAATTAATTTCTTCAACCATAATTGTCTACCCTAAAGAATGTGTGTTCTGTAGAATGGCGTGTATCGAGTGCACTGTCATTAGTTTCTGCAGCTATCTCTGTTTTCTATCCAGTGTGTACCAAGAATTTTCTTTATTGGACACAATGTCTGCATAAAATTGAATACTAACTCTAATTACACCAGTATTTATAATCATTCTTCCAAGTAACTAGAATACTATCTTTCAAGTAGCCAGAATACTAATTTCTTTTGCCGGCCAGAGTGGCCGAGCGGTTAAAGGCGCTACAGTCTGGAACCGCACGACCGCTACGGTCGCAGGTTCGAATCCTGCCTCGGGCATGGATGTGTGTGATGTCCTTAGGTTAGTTAGGTTTAAGTAGTTCTAACTTCTAGGGGACTTATGACCACAGCAGTTGAGTCCCATAGTGCTCAGAGCCATTTGAACCATTTGAACTAATTTCTTTCCAAAAGGCTATTATCTTCAATGAATGGGTTAGAACATTTGTCATCCCTGAAGGAATGGTAATGTGTATCATAGACATTACTTCTGTCTTGTTTATAAAGTCCATTTAAAATGTTGTATATGCAGAACATCGAACCGTGCATAGCGCAGAATTGCAGTTGCAATACATGCTTAAAATCTATAAATTTTCCACGCATACAGAAAGTTTGAACATTGCATTGATATTGTGTTTTTAAAACAAAACAACTATCCACAGCACACAAAGCTTTCAAAAATTCTAATATAATGATAACCAGGAAAAAGAGTGTGTGTGTGTGTGTGTGTGTGTGTGTGTGTGTGTGGATTTTGGTCTCTATGCCTTCATGTTTAATTAGAAATAAAGGAAAGAAGGAAGATTAGGGTTTAACATCCTGTCAGCATAAAGGCCATTAGCAACAGATCACAAGCTCACGTTGTTGCAAGGACAGGAAAGGAAATCAGCCGTGCCCTTTCAAAGGAAGCACCCCAGCTTTTCCCTAGAGCGATTTAGGGAAATCTCGGAAAACCTAAATCCGGGTGGTCGCATGCAGGTTTAAATTGTCATCGTCCCAAATACGAGCCCAGTTTAATTGCATAAAATTGAAAAAAATAGTTACAGTGCACTCACATGTCTGCAGAACATCTGTGGTCAGAGCTCGGAGCAGAACAGGAGATAGGGATGCCAGCTGAACGAGGAAAGGCACAGTAGCATTTCTCTGTGGGGCCTCATCTGCCCCTCCAGGTTCCAAACTCCACTGAAATAAAAAGGAAATGAACAGAAGGAACAAATGGCATAAATATTTAAAAAAAGAAAATATTAATATTTCATATCATTTTCTAGGTACCTTAAAAAGCTCCAAAAGAGCAGTTCGAATATCTGCAAAATGGCTGCCAGCCAGATGACCAAGGATACCAACAACAGAATTTAGTTTTGGAGCCTGTAACATAGACAAGAAACATACATGCTCAGAACAATAGAAATGTAATTATAAAGAGAGAGAGAGAGAGAGGGGGGGGGGGGGGGGGAAGGAGAGAAAGAGAGAGAGAGAGAGAGAGAGAGAGAGAGAGAGATCAACAAACTTACAAAAAAAAAATTGGCAACACTTTTCTCAAACCCAACCATCACTCTCTTCAGTTAAAATTTCCGGGCTGACATCTCTGCTCAAACTCTTTGCCTTTACAAATGTCTGCTTGTGTCTTGTATGTATGGATGGATATGTGTGTGTGTGCGAGTGTACACCTGTCCTTTTTTCCCCCTAAGGTAAGTCTTTCCGCTCCCGGGATTGGAATGACTCCTTACCCTCTCCCTTAAAACCCATATCCTTTTGTCTTTCCTTCTCCTTCCCTATATATATATAGTTATAATAGAAGGAAACATTCCACGAAGGAAAAATATATCTAAAAACAAAGATGATGTGACTTACCAAATGAAAGTGCTGGCAGGTCGACAGACACACAAACGAACACAAACATACACACAAAATTCAAGCTTTCGCAACAAACTGTTGCCTCATCAGGAAAGAGGGAAGGAGAGGGAAAGACGAAAGGATGTGGGTTTTAAGGGAGAGGGTAAGGAGTCATTCCAGTCCCGGGAGCGGAAAGACTTACCTTAGGGGGAAAAAAGGACGGGTACACACTCGCACACACACACATATCCATCCACACATATACAGACACAAGCAGACATATTTAAAGACAAAGAGTTTGGGCAGAGATGTCAGTCGAGGCAGAAGTGCAGAGGCAAAGATGTTGCTGAATGACTGGTGAGGTATGAGTGGCGGCAACTTGAAATTAGCGGAGATTGGCCTGGTGGATAACGGGAAGAGAGGATATATTGAAGAGCAAGTTCCCATCTCCGGAGTTCGGATAGGTTGGTATTAGTAGGAAGTATCCAGATAACCCGGACGGTGTAACACTGCGCCAAGATGTGCTGGTCGTGCACCAAGGCATGTTTAGCCACAGGGTGATCCTCATTACCAACAAACACTGTCTGCCTGTGTCCATTCATGCGAATGGACAGTTTGTTGCTGGTCACTCCCACATAGAATGCATCACAGTGTAGGCAGGTCAGTTGGTAGATCACGTGGGTGCTTTCACACGTGGCTCTGCCTTTGATTGTGTACACCCTCCGGGTTACAGGACTGGAGTAGGTGGTGGTGGGAGGGTGCATGGGACAGGTTTTACACCGGGGGCGGTTACAAGGGTAGGAGCCAGAGGGTAGGGAAGGTGGTTTGGGGATTTCATAGGGATGAACTAAGAGGTTACGAAGGTTAGGTGGACGGCGGAAAGACACTCTTGGTGGAGTGGGGAGGATTTCATGAAGGATGGATCTCATTTAGCTTCAAACGTCCGTCCACATCAAACCCACCAACAAGCAACAGTACCTCCATTACGACAGCTGCCACCCATTCCACATCAAACGGTCCCTTCCCTACAGCCTAGGTCTTCGTGGCAAACGAATCTGCTCCAGTCCGGAATCCCTGAAGCATTACACCAACAACCTGACAACAGCTTTCGCATCCCGCAACTACCCTCCCGACCTGGTACAGAAGCAAATAACCAGAGCCACTTCCTCATCCTCTCAAACCCAGAACCTCCCACAGAAGAACCACAAAAGTGCCCCACTTGTGACAGGATACTTTCCGGGACTGGATCAGATTCTGAATGTGGCTCTCCAGCAGGGATACGACTTCCTCAAATCCTGCCCTGAAATGAGATCCATCCTTCATGAAATCCTCCCCACTCCACCAAGAGTGTCTTTCCGCCGTCCACCTAACCTTCGTAACCTCTTAGTTCATCCCTATGAAATCCCCAAACCACCTTCCCTACCCTCTGGCTCCTACCCTTGTAACCGCCCCCGGTGTAAAACCTGTCCCATGCACCCTCCCACCACCACCTACTCCAGTCCTGCAACCCGGAGGGTGTACACAATCAAAGGCAGAGCCACGTGTGAAAGCACTCACGTGATCTACCAACTGACCTGCCTACACTGTGATGCATTCTATGTGGGAATGACCAGCAACAAACTGTCCATTCGCATGAATGGACACAGGCAGACAGTGTTTGTTGGTAATGAGGATCACCCTGTGGCTAAACATGCCTTGGTGCACGACCAGCACATCTTGGCACAGTGTTACACCGTCCGGGTTATCTGGATACTTCCTACTAATACCAACCTATCCGAACTCCGGAGATGGGAACTTGCTCTTCAATATATCCTCTCTTCCCGTTATCCACCAATCTCCGCTAATTTCAAGTTGCCGCCACTCATACCTCACCAGTCATTCAGCAACATCTTTGCCTCTGCACTTCTGCCTCGACTGACATCTCTGCCCAAACTCTTTGTCTTTAAATATGTCTGCTTGTGTCTGTATATGTGTGGATGGATATGTGTGTGTGTGCGCGAGTGTGTACCCGTCCTTTTTTCCCCCTAAGGTAAGTCTTTCCGCTCCCGGGACTGGAATGACTCCTTACCCTCTCCCTTAAAACCCACATCCTTTCGTCTTTCCCTCTCCTTCCCTCTTTCCTGATGAGGCAACAGTTTGTTGCGAAAGCTTGAATTTTGTGTGTATGTTTGTGTTCGTTTGTGTGTCTGTCGACCTGCCAGCACTTTCATTTGGTAAGTCACATCATCTTTGTTTTTAGATATATATATATATATATATATATATATATATATAAAGAAAGATGATGAGACTTACCCAACAAAAGCGCTGGCAGGTCGATAGACACACAAATAAACACAAACAAAACTCTAGCTTTCGCAACCAACGGTTGCCTCGTCAGGAAAGAGGGAAGGAGAGGGAAAGACGAAAGGATGTGGGTTTTAAGGGAGAGGCTAAGGAGTCATTCCAGTCCCGGGAGCGGAAAGACTTACCTTAGGGGGAAAAAATGACAGGTTTACACTCGCACACACACACATATCCATCCACACATATACAGACACAAGCAGACATATTTAAAGACCAGACAAAAACAAAGATGATGTGACTTACCAAATGAAAGTGCTGGCAGGTCGACAGACACACAATCGAACACAAACATACACACAAAATTCAAGCTTTCGCAACAAACTGTTGCCTCATCGGGAAAGAGGGAAGGAGAGGGAAAGACGAAAGGATGTGGGTTTTAAGGGAGAGGGTAAGGAGTCATTCCAGTCCCGGGAGCGGAAAGACTTACCTTAGGGGGAAAAAAGGACGGGTATACACTCGCACACACACACATATCCATCCACACATATACAGACACAAGCAGACATATTTAAAGACAAAGAGTTTGGGCAGAGATGTCAGTCGAGGCAGAAGTGCAGAGGCAAAGATGTTGAATGACAGGTGAGGTATGAGTGGTGGCAACTTGAAATTAGCGGAGATTGAGGCCTGGTGGATAACGGGAAGAGAGGATATATTGAAGAGCAAGTTCCCATCTCCGGAGTTCGGATAGGTTGGTGTTAGTAGGAAGTATCCAGATAACCCGGACGGTGTAACACTGCGCCAAGATGTGCTGGTCGTGTACCAAGGCATGTTTAGCCACATGATGATTCTCATTGCCAACAAACACTGTCTGCCTGTGTCCATTCATGCGAATGGACAGTTTGTTGCTGGTCATTCCCACATAGAACGCATCACAGTGTAGGCAGGTCAGTTGGTAGATCACGTGGGTGCTTTCACACGTGGCTCTGCCTTTGATTGTGTACACCTTCCGGGTTACAGGACTGGAGTAGGTGGTGGTGGGAGGGTGCATGGGACAGGTTTTACACCGGGGGCGGTTACAAGGGTAGGAGCCAGAGGGTAGGGAAGGTGGTTTGGGGATTTCATAGGGATGAACTAAGAGGTTACGAAGGTTAGGTGGACGGCGGAAAGCCACTCTTGGTGGAGTCGGGAGGATTTCATGAAGGATGGATCTCATTTCAGGGCAGGATTTGAGGAAGTCGTATCCCTGCTGGAGAGCCACATTCAGAATCTGATCCAGTCCCGGAAAGTATCCTGTCACAAGAGGGGCACTTTTGTGGTTCTTCTGTTGGAGTTTCTGGGTTTGAGAGGATGAGGAAGTGGCTCTGGTTATTTGCTTCTGTACCAGGTCGGGAGGGTAGTTACGGGATGCGAAAGCTGTTGTCAGGTTGTTGGTGTAATGCTTCAGGGATTCCGGACTGGAGCAGATTCGTTTGCCACGAAGACCTAGGCTGTAGGGAAGGGACCGTTTGATGTGGAATGGGTGGCAGCTGTCGTAATGGAGGTACTGTTGCTTGTTGGTGGGTTTGATGTGGACGGACGTGTGAAGCTGGCCATCGGACAGGTGAAGGTCAACATCAAGGAAAGTGGCATGGGATTTGGAGTAGGACCAGGTGAATCTGATGGAACCAAAGGAGTTGAGGTTGGAGAGGAAATTCTGGAGTTCTTCTTCACTGTGAGTCCAGATCATGAAAATGTCACATCCGTTTCTACAAATTTCGTATGGCTGGTAGTAAACTCGTCATTGAGCTCCGCTAACCCCCCCCCCCTCCCCCTCCACCAAACCCACATAATAATAGCATGTGAGGTCATGTGCTTTATCATTCTGCCAGTAGTTCACCAATCAATTCTGATATTAGTTTGTGTCACTGTAAAGCTAATTTGTCAAATTTAAAGTGTGATGATAGAATACTTCATATAGTGAGTGATATAGGAAGAGTACTGCCACATTCCCTTAAAAGCTAATGATTTTCTGATTTTCTGTTTTTACCTGTCTCTGATGTAATTGATAAGTGTAGGTGTTCCACAAGTGCAGTCTTTTCCAGTTTGCATACTTTCCTCATTATTTTTTTCTCTCGCCCATCTCCTCTAACTGCATCAGATAATCATTTCACACTGTTATCATATTACACATTTCTTGGCTATGGAAAGCTGTGCCTGCACAGCTCATCGCGCATTGCACTTTGAGAAAGAGTTTGTCAATTTAAAGGTTTCAGTAATCACTGATTTTGTTCAGTGTTTGCTTCCATTACTTCTGATTCTGACAATTAGACATCTGTTTAAGAAGTATTGTATAATATAAATGTCTTTTCATAAATAACCAATTACCTTAACACCCTCATCGGCAGATACATGTTGACAAAAATCTTTCAAACCACAAGAGAGAACTTTGGTAATAACAGTATGAGGAAAGCAACTTCCAACATGGGCAACAACCCAATCAAAGTGAGGTCTGTGAGCAACACTGGTATCTGTAATAAATAAATATTATGTCAGACAAGCAGCTCAAAAGTTAACATTGATAACAATATGCTGTATGAACACATACAAGACACACAGGCATAGTTAATAAAAATACATCAGAAAAATGTAAACAGCTCTCCGAACACAAGTGGGGAATGTGTATTTCTACACCAACTTTACTTCACTTCCATGACTGTGGATTCCGATGTCATTCTCTTGTTAAATAAGTATGTACAACTCTCCCTACAGGAGCTGTTAAATTTCTTGAACTTGCATATTCCACTCTCTGAAAAACCGTTAAACAAACAACCACACAAAAAATAACAAGATTGCAGAAACCTAACAGACACATACAAAAACTGATGGGTGTGCTGGCTTTTAAAACACTGAGTCCCTGGAACTAAGAGAGAGAAAACGGCTTAAGCAACATTTCTACTCACACATTAGGCAGACCTAAATTACTTGCAGCAGCATAATAGACACACACACAAACTTTTAAACCTTGAGTTCCGCAGACTTACAGAAGAAGAAAGAAACAACTTAAGTAACAGTTCTACTCACACGTTATGTAGGACTCAATCACTTGGGGTGTAATGTGCCATTCCAGTAGAGTGATGTGTAACCCTATGTCTACCTAGCCGATGAATGATGATCACAGTAGTTGAAACCATTTATTAATTAATTAATTAAATAGTTAGCCCCCCAAGTAACACAATTTGGTTGGATGCTGCACATTTTCAAGATGGGACAGTACTTTCAGTGTGTTCACAACTTGAGGTGCCTGCAGGGCTTTGCTTTTTTTCCCTGTTTCAGAGTACCGGCTTGGGGTAGCAAGGCATATCACTGAGTAAGCAGCACCCTGTGATAATACCGATGACATTGTAGCGAACAAAAGAAGTAGACAAAATTCTGAAATAATTTTTTCATTCATATAATGTCAAAGTCTGTTGTTTGGTGTCAAACTAAATGGAGAAGCAATGTTTTCTGTTACTAATGGTTGCAATGTTGAAATGTCGAATACAATATAAACAGCCGTTAAAAGAAGTGTGGTGTAGTTCTTAACAAATTTGAAATTACTTGAAGGTTTTAAGTTTCCAGCACAGGTACAATTTCAAACAAGGGGAATATTGCATTCTGGCACTCTTGCGCTAGGACTGAGAATAATTCTATGGTGGTATTCGACAAAAATGAAGATGAAAAATCCCGATTAAATCAAATAATTGAAGATTTATCAAGGAATATCGCTGCTGCGATGAGCAACAAAGTCAACAGCAGAACATTATGTTAAAATAAATAAGTAGTACATTCAAGAAAGATAGAGAGATTTCAGAAGAAATAATTTGTTGATAATCGATAACTAAATTAACTGACAGCTATCATGTCGCAGAATACTTAATGTCTATGACCCAGCAAGATAGGTGGCTGACACTGTACAGGACTACAACAGTTACATCAGGTCCACAACAAAGGACAATTTCCACATCTGCTGCAGATTTATCAACGGCAGTCCCGTTCTCCAGTCACTAGTGCACGTTTAAAGGTTAAAGTGGATGAATTAAAAATTGAATTACAAGTACCCAACCAGAAATTCTATCAACTTATTATTGATTCCCATGTAGAAAACATAGAAATAAATAATAGAATATCTGAACTACAGTCCAACATTCTAAATATAACAAGGGAATTACATTTTAGGATATCTGTATGGCCTGATTAGTGATAAAGCCATTAATTACTGGTTTTGTCAAATTAAATAGTGTGACAAACTTCAGAAACAAGTGCTGGTTTGAATATCTTGGGACAGAATACAGATTTAACTAAGATAGACATCTTGTGCCACACTTTCTCAGTTTTCAAGCAGTGTAGTAGTGATTTATTTGAACAAACGGTTCAACAACACCTTTCTTTCATGAGATAATGTAGCTAATCAACATCCAAATTAGAGTCAAAAGAGATCAATGAAATCCACAGCAGCATAAACTGATGTTAGTTTTGGCAACACAATGGAAGTTGTAGATAGGGAATATGTTTTGGTCACTGTCAGGGGAAGGTAGATGAGTACTTAAGAGACAGAAAGAAAGGTAATCAGGTACGAGTTTGCAATAAGGTAAGAGTAAGTAATCTCAAAATACAGGAGAAAAGAGGAGCGATGAGAGGCGTGTTGGAAGTCTATTCTCAGATTCATCAGGCGCATTTTCCCTGGTGTTATGGCAGATATTTACAACTTCGTTTTAGCATTGTGTTGCTAGAGTCAGCCCAAACAATTACTACTTGTCATATCTTCCATGTGCCAACAAGAAGCATCGGTTTGTATCCCAATATAAAAAATTATTTTTAAATAAGAATTTTACATGCCCCTTTGACACGGTGCTACCAAATTAGTCTAGTTCTGATATTTGTTTTATCGATATGTATTAGTGGGGACAGTAAAACATGAAGAATAAACACCAATTCATCAGTGAGTCAGTAGCACAGCATGCTTGGCATTAACAGTCACCATGGGCCTGGGCAGTGTTGTTGTTGCTGGAGTACTGATTATTCTTTGAGTTTTATTGTCCCTGTTAATTAATTAATTTATTAATTTATTTTTATTTATTTATATACTTGTTCCATAGATATTTCATGTGAGCAAGTCACTCAGATGTGGAAAGTGTCAACGTACATAATAAAATACATAGAATAAAGACATTGTTATAGTATTAATAACAGTGCACAAAAGTCATACTTATTGGCTTAAAAACTAGTCAACATAAATGTGAAGATAGCAGTTTCATATTTAGGGCATTATTGCATCTATTGTAACTTTGAACAGTAATCAAAACTTCCCACTTTGGTTTTACAAGTGACCCAAAAACGGAAATGAGAAAAACAGGAATTTTTACATTAGGGCATTATTACATTAGTTTAACAGTAAACAGTGTCAAAACTTTTAATAACATCTTTCCAATCTGGGTTTCACTTATTTCTCTGAAAGAATTCCTCTAGTGAATAAAGTGAGGTCTCAAGTAAATAATTTTTCAAGCTACGTTTAAATACTGATGTACTACTCTTTATACTTTTGATGCTGTTGGGTAGGGAATTGAAAATTTTCGTTCCAGCGTACTTTACCCCTTTCTGAATAAGTGTCAAGTTCTTTAACTCACAGTGGAAATCCTCTTTGCTTCTGGTGTTACGTTCATGATGTAGGCAATACGTTTCATACAGAGTGGGGTTATTTATTATGAAGCACATCAGTGAAAATATGTACTGAGATGTTGCTGTCAGTATTTCAAGTCGTTTAAAAAGATTTCGACATGAGGTTCGTGGGGGTACACCACAAATGATTCTTATTGCTCTTTTTTGTGCTGTGAGGATTTTCTTTGCGGCAGGTGTATTGCCCCAGAAGATGATGCCATAACACATGACTGAATGAAAATAGCCAAAGTAAGCTGACTTTGAGATGGTAATGTCATTGAAGCGTGACAAAATTTGTAAAGCAAATGTTGCCGACGTCAGCCGTTTTAATGTTTGTAGGACGTGATGTTCGCAGTTCAGCCTACTGTCCACGTATATGCCTGGGAATTTTGATAAGTACACTTGCTTTATCATCTGATCATTCTGTGTGATAACTATTTCTTTTGGGTTTTTGTGGGTTGTCTGGAACTGGATCAAATTTTTTTTTTTTTTTTCCAGGTTTATTGAAAGGGAGTTAATACTAAACCAACCCAGAACTTCTTTAAGGATATCATTGACCTTGGATTCTAAGTCAGTAGTTGACACATTATCCACCACAATGCTCGTATCATCAGCGAACATTGTAAATTTACACTGCTTATTGATGGATAAAGGCAGGTCATTAATATATATGAGGAACAGCAAGGGCCCAAGCACTGATCCCTGTGGCACTCCATGCTGCACAATTCCCCACTCAGAATCCACTATATACAGGGTGATTCAAAAAGAATACCACAACTTTAAAAATGTGTATTTAATGAAAGAAACATAATATAACCTTCTGTTATACATCATTACAAAGAGTATTTAAAAAGGTTATTTTTCACTAAAAAACAAGTTCAGAGATGTTCAATGTGGCCCACTCCAGACACTCGAGCAATATCAACCCGATACTCCAACTCGTTCCACACTCTCTGTAGCATATCAGGCGTAACAGTTTGAATAGCTGCTGTTATTTCTCATTTCAAATCATCAATGGTGGCTGGGAGAGGTGGCCGAAACACCATATCCTTAACATACCCCCATAAGAAAAAATCGCAGGGGGGTAAGATCAGGGCTTCTTGGAGGCCAGTGATGAAGTGCTCTGTCACGGGCTGCCTGGCGGCCGATCCATCGCCTCGGGTAGTTGATGTTCAGGTTTCATAACTAACCTTTTTCGTAGGACTCTCCATACAGTTGATTGTGGAATTTGCAGCTCTCTGCTAGCTCTGCGAGTCAATTTTCCTGGGCTGCGAACAAATGCTTGCTGGATGCGTGCTACATTTTCATCACTCGTTCTCGGCCGTACAGAACTTTTCCCTTTGCACAAACACCCATTCTCTGTAAACTGTTTATACCAACGTTTAATACACCACCTATCAGGAGGTTTAACACCATACTTCGTTCGAAATGCACGCTGAACAACTGTCGTCGATTCACTTCTGCCGTACTCAATAACACAAAAAGCTTTCTGTTGAGCGGTCGCCATCTTAGCATCAACTGACGCTGACGCCTAGTCAACAGCGCCTCAAGCAAACAAATGTACAACTAAATGAAACTTTATAGCTCCCTTAATTCGCCGACAGATAGTGCTTAGCTCTGCCTTTTGTCGTTGCAGAGTTTTAAATTCCTAAAGTTGTGGTATTCTTTTTGAATCACCCTGTATTATGATACACTATCTCAAACATCTAGAATAATCTCCTGCTTCCTATTTTCGAGGTTCGATTTTAACCAGTTCCCTACAGGTCCTGTAATTCCATAATGACAGGCCTTCTTGAAGAGTATCTGGTGATCTACACAGTCGAACGCCTTTGATAGGTCGCATAAGACACCAATTGGCAGCCTCTTGCTGTTTATAGACTCTAGATCATCATTTGTGAATGAGAAAATTGCGTTATCTATTGAAACTCCCTTTTGAAAACCAAACTGCTGACTGTTAATGATGTTCAGGTCACCAAGGTGTGCCACAATCCTGTTGTACAGAGCTTTTTCTAGGACTTTTGAAAATGTTGTTAATAGAGAGATAGGGCGATAGTTTGACACATTTGTAGCATCCCCTGCTTTGTACAGGGGCCTGACAACAGAGTATTTCATTCTGTCTGGAAACACTCCTTGTCGCATGGATGTGTTGCAGATGTGAGACAAAACTTCGGTCACTTCACTACAGCAAGCCTTCAACAGCTTGCTTGAAATATCGTCGATACCAGCAGAATGTTTATTTTTCAAAGACTGTATGATTTTTTTGATTTCATTGGCGGTAATGGGAAGCACACTTATTTGACTGAAAGGTTCTGGAAAATTATTTTTCATTATACAGGCAGCTTTATCTACAGAACCATGGCAAATTATCTGTGTTGGGACAGTTAAAAAATGTTGGTTAAAGATTTCAGCAATTTCCTCACCATTAGTTATCTCTGAGTTGTCAACAGTTAAAACAATATTTTTGTCTTTGGTGTAGTTTACAGTCCCTGTTTCTCTCTTTATCACATTCCAGATTGTTTTAATTTTATTTTCAGAATTAGTAATTTCAGATGCTATACACATACTTTTAGAGTTAAGGATATTGATAAAACAAATATTGCAATAGACTAATGAGGGACCACTCTATCGAATGAGCACGTAAAATTTAAGTTTAAAAATCATTTTGTCTCTACTGGGAAGCAAATTGACACTTTCCACTGACACTGAGCACCACATGAAAGATGTGATGAGCACCATTTAAGTTGGCTGACTTCAGCTACACAATGAAAAAATGAAATTGCAAATACCTCCTAAAACACCAGAGAAAATGCACCTGATGACTCTTAGGAGAGAGACCCCATATACTTACAAGCAGGATGCTATACTCTTACATACATAAACTAGCCTACTCCTGGCAGCTTAGCTCTCATGTGCGTTTGACATACTACCTTCATCACTATCTCTATGTCCTCCTCTTCCTCCCCCTATCTCTCTCCGTCAACCTCACCCTCTCATCTCTATCTATCCATCTCCTCCTCCCACTCTCTCTGTCTCTCAATCTCTTCCCTCCTCCCCCTCACTTTGTCCATCTCCTCCACCCCATATCTCCAAACATCTTATCCATCCACATCCACATCCTCCTCCTGCCCCCTCCCTCCCTCTCTGTCCAGCTTCTGCTCCCCTCCCCACATACATATCTTCCTCCCCCTGTGTGTGTGTGTGTGTGTGTGTGTGTGTGTGTGTGTGTGCGTGCGCGCGCACACACACACACACACACACACACACAGGGGGAGGAAGATATGTATGTGGGGAGGGGAGCAGAAGCTGGACAGAGAGGGAGGGAGGGGGCAGGAGGAGGATGTGGATGCGCGTCTCCATCTTCTCCTCCTCCATCATTCTCTAGTCGTCTTCTCCCTCACGTCTCCCTATCCATCTCTTCCTTCTTTTCTTTCTCAAACCACTTCCAGACACAATTGTTTTGTGGAAGGTTATATGATGTGTGAATGCCCTTCTGAGGCAAAAGGTGTCATTGATAGTTTCTACTGAGGTAGATACTACAGATTTTGAGGCTTACTCCAAAGTTGTAAAGTAGAGGAACCTACCTGAATTGTAGCAGTCTAGGTATACTGGATTTGGAAAAAAAAAAAAAATAATAATAATAATAATTAAAAAGGAGACAAGTGTCTGAGTTTTAAATACTGACCACAGTGTAAGATATAGTGAGGAAAGGAGTGTAGTATACAAAGCTAAAAAATTGCTGGTTGCTCAAAAATTTATCTGCAATTGCTTGATTGCATTGACCCAAAAAGAAGTAAAGCCATTACAAGATTTGTGCTGTTGTAAGAAATGCAATTTAAAGTCATTGCAAGATATATTCTATTGCATCAAGCCATTACAAAATATGTGCTGCTGTAAGGAATTAAATATCAATAATACAATAACACACAAAATACTAATGACTGTGCTCACCCAATTAAACAATATGGATGCCTACGTTTGAAGGTATACTTTAGTGAATTTTATAATGGGTTTATACATAAAGTAAGGAAAAGGTACCGTATTTACTCGAATCTAAGCCACACTCGAATCTAAGCCGCACCTGAAAAATGAGACTCGAAATAAAGGAAAAAAAAAACTCCCGAATCTAAGCCGCACCTGAAATTTGAGACTCGAAATTCAAGGGGAGAGAAAAGTTTTAGGCCACACCTCCAAATAGAAACAAAGTTGGTCCATTGTAATATGAGACACAATTTAGGTCGAATGAATGACGATACAGCTACAGTATTTTGGTTCGAGTCGTAACCTTAGCAGTTAAGCTTTACCACGTAGCCATTGCTATGCGTCAGGCGCTCCGTCCGTATTTATACGGGTACCCTTCCTTTTTCACGTGCTTCGTCTGGTTTGAATCGATTGCTTATTTTGCTTTGATCTGATAAGTGCCGTTTTCTTTGTTATAGGTGTTTGCGTCACTCTTAAGCTGAAAATGCATTACTGTACTGTGTCATGTATTGTTTGTCGCATTCTGATAGTGCGTGTTTACGGCCTGTCGCGGCTCGCGGCATGGCTTGCTTTTGCGCGCGCTACCGCCGCGTACAATTAAAAAAAAGAGAGAGAGAGGAATCGTCTCATTAGAGAAACAATGGCAAGAGACGTTACTTACACTGGAGTTAGGCGAAAATTTTCTCCGTTTGAAAATCTTTGCGGCCGCTTCTTTATTACATCAAATTCTGCACAGAAATTTGAGTCATCTTAGATTTAAAAATCTAGTCACTTGCCGTGCTTAATTTCTGACTGTAAAACGAATATAAACATGACACGATACGTATATTCTTCCGCGTTTGCTGTTGTCTCACTCTAGTTTCGTAGTTTATTAGGCAGAAGGATTTAAATGAGATAGCAGCAAACACGAAAGAATACATGGCAAAATGTTTATATTCGTATTATTCTTATGGTGAAGAGAATACTGTATGTGATTCAAATTTCATCAGGTTCCTATTAGCAACCATCTCTTCTCACAGATAGGAAAAAATTCAGAACATAGAGTTGGCCATATTGACAAACATCCCAAGCAGTCTTGCCAGTCAGATTTTCGTAGTACACTGAAATTGTGCTACATTCGAAGATGAACAATACGGAATTTGTATTTACTTCGTTGGATAATGTATGAAAATGCAGTGGTCGAAACTCGCGGCGGAGAAAAAAAGCTCGTCTTCCACTTTTTTTAAAAAAAATTATTTACTGACGCAGAGGTTTTGGCGCCAGTATTTATCTTTGTGCCTACAAAGCATGCCCGCATAGCGCTACGTATATTCGACGGCAGAAGTTAGTTGTGGTGGCACGTACCAACATTTTTCATAACTTCCTCTTGCTTTGCACTCGATTCTAAGCCGCAGGCGGTTTTTTGGATTACGAAAACCGGAAAAAAAGTGCGGCTTAGATTCGAGTAAATACGGTAACTGCTCACCTACAGAAGATTGATGCATGGGGCACAGTAACAGATAACAACATTCACACTATCTTTTGAGCACTAGCTCTTTTTCCAGCAATAGTACACACATTCACACACACTACCATGGTAAGATTGATTATTCATACTCAATTACTGAAAGCCATTGCCTGAGCTAATGGAGGTGGGGAGAGGGTAGGGAAGGATAAAGTTTTGTAGATTTAATTTATCAAATGACAAAAAAATCTGTTGAGAGTTTGTATTGTTTTCTAGTTGGTGGTAGCAAAAAATTGTCATAGGTTCTGTACAAAGAAATTTGAACTACTTTGAGTGTACTGAATGATATGCTTATATTTGAATAATTTTCTGTAGATGGTTATAAATTTACACAACGATGGCTAGCATAACTAATATGAATAGTCAAGCTTATACTTATATCTAAAAAGAAAGATGATGAGACTTACCAAACAAAAGCGCTGGCAGGTCGATAGACACACAAACAAACACAAACATACACACAAAATTCAAGCTTTCGCAACCAACGGTTGCCTCATCAGGAAAGAGGGAAGGAGAGGGAAAGACGAAAGGATTTGGGTTTTAAGGGAGAGGGTAAGGAGTTATTCCAATCCCAGGAGCGGAAAGACTTACCTTAGGGGGAAAAAAGGACAGGTATACACTTGCGCACACACACAAACATATCCATCCACATATACACAGACACAAGCAGACATTTGGCCTTTACAAATTTTTAAAACTAAGTATTTATGTAAATTTACAAACACCACTGTCAGCTCCTTATAAACTAGCAAAGTCCAGACCTGTTTCACAAAAACATTAAAGTCAAGCCAAATTCACATCCCTGGGTCAAAATATTCTGATAAATTGTAGCAGTGGCTAATAAGATGTCCTTTAACTTTATTTTTCAATAGCTAGGGAGCTTGTTACAACTTTTGCACTAGAAAATAAAAGTCCAATCTGAAGCATAAGGTAAGGATGCAGAATCTACAGGGAAATGCCTTTACTTCTGGTTTTGTGGTTGTAAATTCCATAGTTTTCCTAAATTCATTCTTGTTCTAACCCCAAATACCGTTAGGCAGTACATGCATTGGCATGTAAGTGTAATACACCCTTAGTCCCTGAAGATGCTTCAGCACGATGTTTAGCTTTAAATTTTACATTACTTGACCACGAACAACATTTACAGCCGAATGGGTTCTGTATGCTACCCCAAAACGAGATGATATCAGTGTCTAGTACAGTTTATAGTTTTCAACATCCTTATAACAGTTGTTTACTAAGCCAGTGCATGGACCACTTGGTTTCTTTCTGCCCTTATGTGAAAAACTCATAGTTGTAAACTGTAAAGATTTCGTAACACACTGTGGCATCAGACTGCACAATATCTACTAAAAACAATTATTATTGTTGATGTTGTTATTGTCATAGTATGGGATGAATTAACAGAAAGATATTTTGCATTCTTCAAAATTAAGCATGTAACAGTAATTTATGTGCACAAGAACATAATTTGTGGTTTGGGTTCCATGAGGCACAGATGTTCCCACGGGGAGGCACATTTATAGTGCTGATGGAAAAGATTAAATTATTTTCATTTAATGACATCCTGGAACTTTTATGTAGAGAACTGATGAATGTTTCCACACAAGAATAGTTATTAGACAAGATATCTGGAGCATGCTCTTTTGCAAAGAATGTGGGCAAGTGTCGACTGACAATCTCCTTCAAATCCTTCGTATCTGGTTGTATACAGAGGACAATATCCATCAACAAATTCTGATGTGTTCTGGTTAGTATGCCAGATTATGAACAATGGTAAGGCACACTCTTTTCATATTTTACGGATAAAATTAAGTTAGCAAACCAAGAAAGCAAAGCACTTTGTATTGTATCAAAACATGTGGTGTGTGCTAAAAACCTTTTCTGTGACAAATCTAAAGTGTTCAGTGAGAAAATTTACATGTGCAATGATAAGAATGCAGTGGGAATGTATTCACGTCTGTTGGGCGAATATAATGAAAACAAACACTCCAAACTGACATTTCACGTAAGTCACATCCAATGAAAATCTGTAATGCAACCATCTGTGTGGCATGCTTATAATTATGTATTATTTATATTTTAGGACAATTAATCTGTAAAAATCGTTGTAATGAAAGCATGAAATCATAACGATTTGAAACCTGTAACAGTACCCTTTTAATAAAGGAAGTGAATTGTGGCTGGTTGCTGTCTCAACACCATCAATAAAGCAAGAGAAATGTGTTATTTCTGCATGTTAAGAGTTACAAATCACGAAGGCTGCAGGACATCATGAATACAAATTAGTTTTTACAATTTTCAGGAAAGGGAGATAGGTTGAAAGGTTTTTCTACATGTTAGGTATTTCTGCATGTTAGAGTTATAAATCACAAAGGCTGTGGGACACCGTGAATACAAATTAGTTTTTACAGTTTTCAGGAGAGGGAGATAGGTTGAAAAGTCACGCAAGTATAGAACCAAAGTACTTAAGGCTCAGTATATGCATCTCATGCTCCATCCCACATGCATACTTCACAGATATCAATAGCACTACTTGTTATGTGATAGTGATGATAACAATAATAATCACAACAAATTGCACAAGAGAATATGTGAACAATAGTACAAAATCAATACAGCTTAAACTTTCCTCCATTTGATTAAAAACTATAACTTACCAAGCAAAGCATTAATGCAGTCTTCTATGTTGGAGTGCATAAGGCATGATAAGCATTGTGTAATAATATCAAGAAGTGATCGTGTTGCACAGCAAGACATCCACAGCTGCAAAGTATCATTCAAGCCAGCTGACATTGAGAGCTGTGATATGTTTGGGTAACGACTTGATATATCACCTGAAAATATGTTGACAAGTAGTTAGAAGTACAAATAATTCACTGTAAAGACAAAAAAGTTAAATCCATAACTACTACTCTCATCCTGGAGTCTGCATGATCTGCCCTTCCTTTTTGACACTCCCTAAGATATCCCCCTCTTCTCCCAGAGACGGGAACCATCTAGGATAGTATTCATATTTTTATGAGTGTCTTTTTGCAGTACTGAAATTTCTACTTCTGAAGTTCTGTCTGATCAGCAATTCTGTATTTGGTAAAGGACTAAATTGTATTTAAAAACTTAAAATTTTCATGTTGAATATCATGTCTTTGTTTTCCCAAAGTCAACAGTTTTCCTACGATTCAAGCAGGACTACTACTGATCCATTCACTTGATAACTGCCCTGATCTTATTGTCGTAGCACTATAGTAAGAAAGACAGTTAATGGGAAATAATTAGCAGGCAGCCTTGTGTGAGCCACTGTTAAGGACATATGGTCTGGGGTAGTTTTCGAGCACATGGATCAGTAGCTGGTGACGCATACTGGAGAATACACTTTTTTTTTAATGCGTGCACAGTCAGCTTTAACATACTCCAAAAAAATTACTGTTATTTTTGGGTTGTGTGCAGAGGTGTAAATTTGACTTGCATTTACAATATCATGTTACCAAATTCAAGAACAACCTGTTCAATATTTTTTCTGAAATTAAGTAAATTTTTAGGAGGCAAGCAGGATGGGCAAATGTCAGAAGGGAGGTGGTGAAATAAAAGAGTGAAATGCAGAAAACTTGGTCTACATTCTCGGAACTCGGGATATAGAAGGGTTTGCCCTGGGGAGAAAGTACAGGTCGAATGCCAGTCTAAGAGGTCTGGATAAAGAGAAGGCAGTCCGTGTTTGTGTGGCTGGTTCTGGCGAACAGGACCAGAGACAAACAGCGGAAGCAACCACACTTTATTTGTTTTGTCACATTTCCTACTGGCTAAAAGGTGGCATGATGATGAGCCCACAGTTCTCACACACACATAGGCCCTGTTGTAACATGCATTGGGAGAGTGTTTGAAACACGCAGCTGGACCTTCAGATTTGTGTGTGTGTGTGTGTGTGTGTGTGTGTGTGTGTGTGTAGAGTCCCTAGAATATTTCCCCTGCCTGGTGGGTCACTCCACAGATGATGATTTATGCATAAAAGATTGATAAAATTTAAACAGAAAGTACATACTTGGTTATAATATGTAATTCTTAAGGCAAACAAAGAACCTATTGTTCAAATCACTTTTAACACAAATAACATAAACTACTGAAGTTTATTACACTTTTAGAGAAATTTTAAGATTAATTATCATTTTCAGGAAGCCACAGCAATTTTGAGAAACAATGTGGGTACTTACGCTTTAGCAAGGAACATTCTTAAAAAAAAAAAAAAAAAAACTCTGCACCATAGTAATTTTTATTATAATCAAAAGAAATCGGACTACACTGGCTAGTGAATTGTAAAAAAAAACATTTGTCCTCTGTGTTTTTGCAATTACAGATTAAAGTTTTGACAAAGATAGATCCAGCCCACCCAGTTAGCCATGTGATCTAACGCACTGCTTTCCTGGTGGGAAGGCGTGCCAGTCCCTGGCGCGAGTCCGCCCGGTGGATTAGTGTCGAGGTCCGGTGTACTGACCAGTTTGTAGATGGTTTTTAAGGTGGTTTTCCATCTGTCTTGGAGCATGCGGGCTGGTTCCCCTTATTCCCCTCTGTTACACTATGTCGGTGATTGTAGCAGAAAAACTTTCTCCACGTACGCGTACACCATCATTACTCTACCCCGCAAACATTGGGGTTACACGCTTCTGGTGTGAGACGTTCCCGGGGGGGTCCACTGGGGGCTGAACTGCAGAATAGCCCTGGGTTCGGTGTGGAGCAGCGGTGGGGTGAGTGGACTGTTGTAGCCTGCTGTAGGGTTGTGTACCACTGTGGGCTATGGCAGGGACGAAGCCTCTCCGTCGTTTCTATGTGCCCAGTTCAATACACTACAATAAAATACAATAGATAGGTGCTTCATATCTATCTGAAATTAAAATATTACATGTTGCTGGATTCCCCAATATGCAGCTGGGAACTCATTTGGGTCAGCTAGAATAACAGGTCTTTGGATTGGCAGCCTGGAACAGCCAATCCAGATGATTAGAAAGATCTGAGAAGATAGCTTTTTTGTCATAAAAATGGTGATTATATACACTGGGATGACAACACATAAGCATCACGCTGCTGATTTAATCTGAGTTGAACAGTTCATCAACGGAATCCATGAAAGGGTTTTTCTAGTATGAAGTGTTTTAGACTATTTGCAGCAGAAAATGTGTCTGACTTCACCATTTTTTTGGATTTGGATATATGCAAGCAAATATTTTAATATTAAAAGTACAGTCATATGACATGATTTGTTAAGAGGCCCCAAAGAACAGGTTCAGCCATCTGAATTGGATAGGTGTGTCTACACTTTGCATCTGCAGGCATCTTTCCTCCATGACATGTGAATGCTGTCTGTTGTTTAAGTGCAACTGTGGGTGTCACATATGTGTTGGATGATAATGAGAGTAAGGGGAGGTTGAAACCCATTGCCAGCACATGGCCTGCTACTCTCAAATAGCAACAAGGGAGGGAGGGGAGGGGCACCCAGCTTAATGTCCCCATTTGACAGACCGATCGTCTTCAACTGTGTTGCATGCCCTATCTTCATGAGGCACAGCAGACACATTTGAAATTTATCCAGAACATTATCACAAAAACTGGTTATCAGGGTCTTTATACTACCACCACTCCTGTCCCTTTTGCCATAACGGCAAAGGGAAAATTGTCATCAGCACGCAACTTACTCAGACGGTTGCCCATCCAAGTACTGACCACACCCGACTTCTGCCAGGAACCAGTGTAGATATCACAGTGCAGCCACTAACAAGACATTAGAATTTAATACTGAAATGTTTGATCAGACTATTAGATAATTTGAAACTGTACCTCACAGTGACAGAATTGCTGTGAGTTTGTGTTGTAGCCTTAACTTAGAACATTCATTTAGAGAGTTACTCTGTTTGTATTTTGTAAGATGTGAGAAAATTCGGAATTGCTGAAATGTAGCAGAACTGAACAATATGACTGCTGTTTTCAGTGATGCTGGTAAGCAATGTTTCTTTGACACGGATCATCACTAACAGAAATTATTGCACCGTCTACAAATGAACTTTACTGTTTTAGGAGTCATATAAAATCAGTAAACAAACTTTCTTTTCTGAACTGCTTACAGATTTGTCACAATATCTGAACAGATGCATTACAATAAACAACATCGGTGTACAGGCCTTACAGTACTTTTCTGTGTGCTTTTCCTAATAATAAATGAGCTATTTTATTTTTCATCAAGTAGATAGCATAATACAAACATTTTCAGCAATATATATGCGGCATGTGCTAAAAATACTCCAGACCAACACGCAAGACAATGTCATTATTTTTACGTTCAGCGGGAAGAAATAACAGTATATTTATTTAGGCACTGAAAGATATCTTGTGTCAGCATATTCTAGTGTGAGAAAGCTTGGTTTACAAAACTCAAGTACCTCAAATGCTAAACTTCAATTGTTCAACTGTTTAGAAGCTGGACTGGACATGACACAGCTCCCGAGTTTCGGAAGTAAGCATGATCAATAAAATAAAGGCGACAATGCATTTGATTTTGTTTGACAAATAAGCAGAAATCAACTCAAAGAAAGAAGATTAAATAATCATACTTTCCAATATAAAAATAGTTTGAATGTTAATGTCTGGCATCAGAGAGCACAGATTATATTTATTAACATTAGAGATTACAGTTTGCAAAAAATTCTCACCAAGCAACTGCAGAGCCCAAGCTGATATTATAGGTGCCCAAGCTTCGGGATTTGAACTCACGAAGTTACACAAGACATCATGGATTTCTGATATAGTAGCATCTTCCTGGCTTGTGATGCCTGATGGAGTTCCATGATTTTGATCTGTCTAAAGATAATTGAAACAAGACATTTATAGGTTGTCTAACATAACACACATGAAATAAATTTATTCCATACATATGATTATTTTCTTTTTACTTGAGGAGAAGTTGTTTTGGATCCCGCCTCCCGCCCCCCTCTCTCAGCATGTGCGCATTACACACACACACACACACACACACACACACACACACACACACATACACTTATTTCCACTTATGTTTTTTCTGAATTATTGTTATAAAGGGGTTGGACAAAATTAAGTAATACGACATAAAATTCTGGTATACACATCTAGATAGTCTGGCTCACCTACAATATGCAGCACTGTATTTGTTCTTCTTTGAATTATAATGTGTGAGCAAGTGTATTGAGCCACCAGTGCGTCTGTGGTAATTGCAATGTTGTGTTGAGCTAGTGTCATGCTCAACACTTCAGACTTCCACTAAGGGATACAGATCAGCACCCACTTGGCAAAATTCTAACAACCTACTATGAATGAGATTTTCACTCTGCAGCAGAGTGTGCACTGATATGAAACTTCCTGGCAGATTAAAACTGTGTGCCCGACCGAGACTCGAACTCGGGACCTTTGCCTTTCGTGGGCAAGTGCTCTACCATCTGAGCTACCGAAGCACGACTCACTTCTGCCAGTAAAGCTGTGAGTACCGGGCGTGAGTCGTGCTTCGGTAGCTCAGATGGTAGAGCACTTGCCCACGAAAGGCAAAGGTCCCGAGTTCGAGTCTCGGTCGGGCACACAGTTTTAATCTGCCAGGAAGTTTCAACCTACTATGAGTATGGAGAGTGCCTGCATCTATAAACAGTTTTTCCTCAGTATAATGCTTTGATAACCATAGCTATGGAAAGAAACTGAAATTAACTAAAGAGACATGGGGCAAATAAGTTGGAAAGCCCAACAGCACTGACTGACCACCGTATCATCCTTAGCCAGTAGGTGTCACTGGATGCGGACATGGAGAGGCATGTGGTCCGTATACTGCTCTCCCAGCCACTGTCAGTTTTTGAGACAAAAGCTGCTACTTCTCAGTCAAGTAGCTCCTCAATTAGCTTCACAAGGGCTGGGTGCACCCCGTTTGCCAACAGCTCTCAGCAAACCCAAATGTCACCCACCCAAGTGCTAGCCAAGACCGACAGTGCTTAACTTTGGTGATCTGGTGGGAACTGGTGTCACCACTGCGCCAAGGCTGTGGGTTCTAGAGAACATACAGTCAACAAAAATTGCTTGATAGAATATATGTGAAAAAATATTCATTTCAGAATGTCTTCTCCCAACTGTGAAGCATGGTGGTAGTTCTGTAATTGTTTGCACAGTCATACTGTGTTTTTCGGTGGGTTTTATCAGCCTACTAAAACGAAATGTAACTGGTAATATCTGTTAAAGTGATCTGTCTATCAGTAGCATGGGCATTGTTTTCATCGGAAGACTGAACTTTCCAAGACGATAATGTCTCCAATTCTTGAGGGCAATATTATGGAAATGGAAGAGGATATAGATGAAGATGAAATGGGAGATATGATACTGCGTGAAGAGTTTGACAGAGCACTGAAAGACCTAAGTCGAAATAAGGCCCCGGGAGTAGACAACATTCCATTAGAACTACTGACAGCCTTGGGAGAGCCAGTCCTGACAAAACTCTACCATCTGGTGAGCAAGATGTATGAGACAGGCGAAATACCCTCAGACTTCAAGAAGAATATAATTATTCCAATCCCAAAGAAAGCAGGTGTTGACAGATGTGAAAATTACCGAACTATCAGTTTAATAAGTCACAGCTGCAAAATACTAACGCAAATTCTTTACAGACGAATGGAAAAACTGATAGAAGCTGACCTTGGGGAAGATCAGTTTGGATTCCGTAGAAATGTTGGAACATGTGAGGCAATACTGACCCTACGTCTTATCTTAGAAGAAAGATTAAGGAAAGGTAAACCTACATTTCTAGCACTTGTAGACTTAGAGAAAGCTTTTGACGATGTTGATTGGAATACTATCTTTCAAATTCTAAAGGTGGCAGGGGTAAAATACAGGGAGCGAAAGGCTATTTACAATTTGTACAGAAAGCAGATCGCAGTCATACAAGTCGAGGGACATGAAAGAGAAGCAGTGGTTGGGAAGGGAGTGAGACAGGGTTGTAGACTCTTTCCGATGTTATTCAATCTGTATATTGAGCAAGCAATAAAGGAAACAAAAGAAAAGTTCGGAGTAGGTATTAAAATCCATGGAGAAGAAATAAAAACTTTGAGATTCGCCGATGACATTGTAATTCTGTCAGAGACAGCAAAGGACTTGGAAGAGCAGTGGAACGGAATGGACAGTGTCTTGAAAGGAGGGTATAAGATGAACATCAACAAAAGCAAAACAAGGATAATGGAATGTAGTCGAATTAAGTCAGATGATGCTGAGGAAATTAGATTAGGAAATGAGACACTTAAAGTAGTAAAGGAGTTTTGCTATTTGGGGAGCAAAATAACTGATGATGGTCGAAGTAAAGAGGGTATAAAATGTAGAATGGCAATGGTAAGAAAATTGTTTCTGAAGAAGAGAAATTTGTTAACATCGAATATAGATTTAAGTGTCAGGAAGTCTTTTCTAAATGTATTTGTATGGAATGTAGCCATGTATGGAAGTGAAACGTGGACAATAAATAGTTTAGACAAGAAGAGAATAGAAGCTTTCGATATGTGGTGCTACAGAAGAATGCTGAAGATTAGATGGGTAGATCACATAACTAATGAGGAGGTACTGAATAGAATTAGGGAGAAGAGGAGCTTGTGGCACAACTTGACTAGAAGAAGGGATTGGTTGGTAGGACATTTTCTGAGACATCGAGGGATTACCAATTTAGTATTGGAAGACAGCGTGGAGGGTAAAAATCGTAGAGGGAGACGAAGAGATGAATACACTAAGCAGATTCAGAGGGATGTAGGCTGCAGTAGGTACTGGGAGATGAAGAAGCTTGCACAGGATAGAGTAGCATGGAGAGCTGCATCAAACCAGACTCAGGACTGAAGACCACAACAACAACGTCTCCAACTGCATGGGTTGGAATATTTATGGTGCACGCGTGCGGGCACAATGACGGAATCAAATGTATTCTCTGGCCTTAAAAATCAGTAAATTTGAATCTTAATCATTGTAGCCTGTATCAGAAAAACAATTAAGAAGATGTTAAAATCCTCCAACATTTTCCAAAAGAAATGGATCAGCTTTTTTGTGTGGGTGGCATAAAACTCCGTTAATCTCCATTCTGGCTGGGTTTACAGCACCGAACCACAGGAGAACGCGATTTTGTAGGCCAATGGTTGCTCAGCATAATATCAGATGGGTATTCATGCAACATTTTTCAGTGTGTGTGTGTGTGTGTGTGTGTGTGTGTGTGAGAGAGAGAGAGAGAGAGAGAGAGAGAGAGAGAGAGAGAGAGAGGTTCAGAGGGGCCCATGTGTTCTCATCTCTCACTGATAGTTGTTAATTACATAATACACATTGTTAGCAGATTATATAAGCTGATTTTCTCATTCAGTAACCAAAAAAATCAACAAAATACTATCTTACATCGAATAATCTACATTTTTAGCAATATAATATTTTCACTGTGTTACATAAGAAATAACGCACTGTGTTTTAATCATATTCAGTACTCTTTGTTGTAAAATGCTTCATGATGTAGGCATTCAGAAACATCATCTGTGCACACAGATATAATCTACTGACTACACTATGATGGAACATATTTGGACCTGTCATAACCACATGCCTCCAGTAACATTACCTACTCAAAAGTAACTAACTATACAACCTTTTAATTAAATATACAGCTCCCACTGAACACTGCTAACTTTGTAAATCATACTGGCTTGATACAGATTCGAGATAGGGAAATAATATTCCAGTATTCTACATTATAATATAATTGGCTAGATAAAACATCTGCTCACCAAGTGGCAGCAGGAGAAAACAGAAACAGAGTGTCTGCTCATCAGTCTTCAGACATATTTTCTCTGTCGTTTTGGGAGACATTTGCAATTTCTTTGTTGCAATGTGTATCTGGAGTCAGCCCAAACAAATACTGCTCATCAAGTCCTTCATGTACATCAACATAAAGTGTCAGTTTGTTTCTCGTTATAAGCAAAATCATTTTTAAAGTGGAATTTCACACACCCACTTGATTGAGAAGCCCCAAATTAGTCTAGTGTGGTATTTGTTTTATCAATCTGTATTAATAGCAACAGTAATACATGAAGAATTACCAGTACTTCAGCAGTGACATTACTACCAAGGCCCAGATTGACTGTTACCACCATGCAGCAGCGTTGCTCAGTAGCTGCTGCTGGAGTACTGGCTAGTCTTCCAGCCTTACTGTCTGACGTACTGCATATCAACACAACAAATATCACACTAGACTAATCTTGGACCACTAAATCGAACTGGGAAGTAAAATTTCACTTAAAAATAATTTTGCTCATAACATGAAATCAACTGACACTTTCTGTCAGCACTTGGCGTCACATGTAAGACTTGATGAGCATTGTGTGTTTGGGCTGACTCTAGTCACACACTGTACAAAAGAAATTGCAAATACCACTGAAACACCAGAGAAAATTTGCCCGACTGTTCTTAGTAGAGACACCAGGCATAAAAGATACAGAAATATATAAGCTTTCGGAGACAGTAGCTCCATCTCCTGGCAGAAGGAATGAAGGGAAAGGAAGAGGGATGAAGGAAAAGGACTAATGAGGTTTAAGAAATGAGGAAGGTTATGAAAAAGCCACCCACAACCCATGGTCAGGGGCAGGAGAGGGGGGGCGCTTATCATCGAGTAAGTCTCTCCCGACCCAGCATACTGAGTAACATTTCCATAACTCTCTCATTTCTTACACCTCACCACTCCCATTCCTCTTCCACTGGCCACTGCCTCCGAAAGCTTGCATATTCCACATCTTTTGTATGTGTTTTCTCCTGCCAAAGGTTGGTGACTAGATTTCATATCTTTCCTATAGTATACTTTTAAATACCAACTACTTTCATTGAAATATTGTAGCATTTGATTTTTCTAAGTTGCTTCCCTTCCCGTTAGGCTACATTTACTCAGGGTTCACCAATGTCAATGATCCATAGTGTAGCATTTGTCTTTCCCAACATAATTCATATGGCCATTTCATCTTATATCAATATGTCAAGGTATTTTCCAATTGGCTGCCATATTAATCATAGTTGGAACACAGTGAGGGCAACCCAGAATCAGCTTATTATCACAAAGGATAGTAGGAGTGCTGAGGCTTTAGCACACCATCTAAATGCACGGCACAAGAATGACTACAAACATATCTACATCAATGCCAAAGCTTCGTCTTTCAGGGGCAGCATTATTGAAAGAGGCCATTTGCACCTGCAAAAGTTATTTTTTAACTACCAGAAACACTGGATACAGTAATGCATGAGAAGTAGCAGTTAGCATTGGATGTGAAGTCCACTACTTCTGCCTTTGGATTTAGCAATACATCCAACAGCCAACAACCACCTTCTACCAGAGTATAATGTTATCCAGTTCAGTCAATGTCACCATTTAAATAAGACAAGCAAGTGCTTCATTCAAATATTGCAAAGTTTCAGCAACAACATCTGATGCAACAGCTGAGAACCAATAATTAAAAACATTTCTTTCAAGGAGTAGGAGATTTGCAATGCTTCCATGGTCTTCCGATGTTTCTTTCACCAAGCAGTCTGTATGATAAAACCTCTTTTGGTATATTCCTTTCTACATTCTGTTCAAGTGTAAGACTCATCCTTCTTTATTGTTGATTCCATTTTCTATTTTAAAAGCATTCAGCTCTCTCAGCATATCATTGTTTTTGAATCTATCCAGTCTCACACAGCCTTTAACAGACCTCAGACATCTCATTTCTGATTCCTGTATATTACTATGCTATTTAGTATTTGTCACTCTTGTGGAAGAAAGAAAGACATTAAAATTAGCCTACTACAAGAAGCAAATAAACATGATATGTTTTGGAAAAGACTAAATAAATATTTATTTGTCAGAAAAATTTCAGGACAGTTTTTTCTTTCTTTTTTTTTTTTTTTGAAAATTCCACTTACCAATTAATGATCCTAGCTCCTACTGGCGTACCCCCCCCCCCCCCCTTGGCTATATACACACAATTGCCAACGTTTCTGGAGGTCTTGGAAGCAAGCAGGGTAATTTACAACTGCAATGCTTATGTCTGCGATATCTTGATAAAACTTTCCTTTCAGTCACCTTTTCACTTGTGGAAACAAGAAGAAATAGCAAAGTGAGAAGTCAGGCAAATATGGTGGATGTGGGATGGCAATAACAGAATGTCTGGCCAGATATTTGGTAACAGATAAATCATGTGGGGTCTTGCATTGTCATGCAGTAAGAAGTAGTCCTGAGAATGTCACAAATCAGAGCAACATCAAACTGCTTGTCCCACACGTTTCAAGACTTTGATGTAAAGAGTTTGGTCCACTCTTTGAACTGGATGAACAACCTCATGGTGAACTAATCCTTTACTATCATCGAATCTGATCAACATTGTCTTTGTTCTCGATGATTGTCAATTGACTTTTTTCAAGGCTGGTGATCCAGGACTCTCTGCCAACTCTGATGCTTCATGTGAGGGTCATCCCTAGCAATAATCTTTGATAGAAATGTGGGATAACGTCTGGTTCCATCCAGGAGTTCAACAGAAATTCTTCATCTTTGCTCTTTCTCTTTGCATGTTAGTGTGTGAGAGATGTGTTTTGCATTAATTTTCCATTTCCCTGAATCTTCGCATAAAATCTAATGACAAAATCATGATTTAAATTGAGTTGTTCTGATATTGCACACACTGTTATATGATGGTCTTCTTGCAGTAACTGCTTTACATATTCTGAATTTACATTGGTATGTGCTGTAGATGGGGGACTAGCTCTGGGGTCATATTGCATTGAATTTCTGCCTTCAAGAAACCTTTTGTGCCACTTGAAAACCAGATCTCTTGAAAGTGCCTCACTTGCATTTGCTTGCTTAATCATTGTCCATATTTCACTAGGGGTTTTCCTGCACTTAACACAGAACCAGATGTTTGCTCTTCAGCATCCATTATGTCACCACAACTAAAGCACCAAGAACCCAAATAGCGAGTTGCTAAGCACAGCCCTTCCGGGACTGGATCAGATTCTGAATGTGGCTCTCCAGCAGGGATAGGACTTCCCCAAATCCTGCCCTGAAATGAGATCCATTTTTCATGAAATCTTCCCCACTCCACCAAGAGTGTCTTTCCGCCGTCCACCTAACCTTTGTAACCTCTTAGTTCATCCCTATGAAATCCCCAAACCACCTTCCCTACCCTCTGGCTCCTACCCTTGTAACCGCCCCCGGTGTAAAACCTGTCCCATGCACCCTCCCACCACCACCTACTCCAGTCCTGTAACCCGGAAGGTGTACACAATCAAAGGCAGAGCCGCGTGTGAAAGCACTCACGTGATCTACCAACTGACCTGCCTACACTGTGATGCATTCTATGTGGGAATGACCAGCAACAAACTGTCCATTCGCATGAATGGACACAGGCAGACAGTGTTTGTTGGTAATGAGGATCACCCTGTGGCTAAACATGCCTTGGCGCACGACCAGCACATCTTGGCGCAGTGTTACACCGTCCGGGTTATCTGGATACTTCCTACTAACACCAACCTATCCAAACTCCGGAGATGGGAACTTGCTCTTCAATATATCCTCTCTTCCCGTTATCCACCAGGCCTCAATCTCCGCTAATTTCAAGTTGCCGCCACTCATACCTCACCTGTCATTCAACAACATCTTTGCCTCTGCACTTCTGCCTCGACTGACATCTCTGCCCAAACTCTTTGTCTTTAAATATGTCTGCTTGTGTCTGTATATGTGTGGATGGATATGTGTGTGTGTGCGAGTGTATACCCGTCCCTTTTTCCCCCTAAGGTAAGTCTTTCCGCTCCCGGGACTGGAATGACTCCTTACCCTCTCCCTTAAAACCCACATCCTTTCGTCTTTCCCTCTCCTTCCCTCTTTCCTGATGAGGCAACAGTTTGTTGCGAAAGCTTGAATTTTGTGTGTATGTTTGTGTTCGTTTGTGTGTCTGTCGACCTGCCAGCACTTTCATTTGGTAAGTCACATAATCTTTGTTTTTATATATATATATATATATATATATATATATATATATATATATATATATATAAAGAAAGATGTGAGACTTACCAAACAAAAGCGCTGGCAGGTCGATAGGCACACAAACAAACACAAACATACACACAAAATTCAAGCTTTCGCAACAAACTGTTGCCCCGTCAGGAAAGAGGGAAGGAGAAGGAAAGACAAAAGGATATGGGTTTTAAGGGAGAGGGTAAGGAGTCATTCCAATCCCGGGAGCGGAAAAGCTAGAATTTTGTGTGTATGTTTGTGTTTGTTTGTGTGTCTATCGACCTGCCAGCGCTTTTGTTTGGTAAGTCTCACATCTTTCTTTTTAAATATATTTTTCCCACGTGGAATGTTTCCCTCTATTATAATCTTATATATATATATATATATATATATATATATATATATATATATATATATATATATATATATATATAAAGAATTTATTTTCACAAAGGAATGTGATATGAGTTTTGTGGAGGTAGAGCTCCAGTGTCTATACCTCTTGTTACTGAATAATATGGAAAATAGACAAAACACAAAACATGATCTGTTGAGTTAAAGGAAAAAGTAATAGCTTTGGATGACGTGAAAGTTTTTTCTAGCATGATTATGCACCAGTGAAGCCACTAAATAATTTTTTGCTGAACTGTTATATACTACCAAGCATAGCGATAAAACAATGATTTTTGGAAACATTATGGACTGATTCCATTACTCATCTCTAAGCGGCAAATCCTTGCCTACATCCACTGGAATTACTATACTAACTTCCATAAAAATCAACAAATACAGGATACAAAAATTTATATTATTTATTAGAAAAAAATAAGTATTGCTTTTTCAATCGTTTTTGGAGATAATATTATTCAATTAGCAATACTTACTGATGACAAATTGTAGAAGCTGTTCAGAGAAGCTGTCAACGGCTGTGTAGGATATTTCTAACAGAACTGGAGTAACATGATTTCATGCTGCTTTCTTTAAATGTTGAATAAGTTCCAGGTGACTTGCATAAACCTCTGGTTTTAGATATTCACAGAGGAAAAAACTGCAAATGGGTGTAAATTGGATGAATACACAGGCCTACCACGGTCTTTACAAAAAGTTCAAACAACCAATCAACATTTCTCTCAAAAGCGATAGTGTGTTATAAAAGGCACAGGCTGTGATACTGTTCCTACTAAAATTCACTCTGATTCTGTACTTCTTTCTCAAAATACACCATTCAAAAGAATTAGGGGAACATGTGTGTCAACCTCCAGTATGTCATATCTATTTTGATACAGGTTGTACCTGAGGTCTTATTGCACAGCTTGAGATCTTTGCTTTCAATGAGCCAACAATTAAAACCATTCACCATCTATTGCCTGAGATATACATTACAGTGCCAGGTGACTCCTCAGAAGGTAGCAAGTCACTGTTTTCTACTGAGGTACACTGATGGCAGTTGTCATGTGTGGACACTGTATTCAATCAAGCCCATGCAATGCAACATCTTAATGTAGTGCAAATTGCAAGGGCAATTTATCCAGAAAGGATGGGCTTTCAGTCTAGATACTGCAGGTGCCAATGCCTCTCCATGTGTCACATACAGGAAGACTGGTCAATACAGAAGGTGAGTCAGACAATGTGACCAACCTTACCTCATGGCTCTCACCCCTGTAATAGACCTAGATGCAAGACCTGTCCCATACATCCTCCTACCACAACGTACTCCAGTCTGGTCACTAACGTCACCTATCCCATCAAAGGCAGGGCTACCTGTGAAACCAGTCATGTGATTTACAAGCTAAGCTGCAACCACTGAGCTGCATTCTATGCAGGCATGACAACCAACAAGCTGTCTGTCCGCATGAATGGCCACCGACAAACTGTGGCCAAAAAACAAATGGACCACCCCGTTGCTGAACACGCTGCCAAACATTATATCCCTCATCTCAATGACTACTTCACAGCCTGTGCCATATATATCCTTCCCACCAACACCAGCTTTCCTGAATTACGCAGATGGGAACTTTCCCTGCAATACATCCTACGTTCCTGTAACCATCCTGGCCTCAACCTTCCGTAACCATCCTGGTCTCAACCTTCGTTAGTCACTGTCCTCACCCATACAGCCCCCTCCCTGTTCCCATTCCAGCACTACACAGCCGTCATTTCACCGCCACACGCAGTCTTTTAATTTCTTTTTATTTCTCTCCTTTCTGCTACTTAGCCCCTCCCCCTCCTCTCCTGCCCTCCGTCTACACTGCAACACTTCACTGTCCGCCACTCCCACCATACTATCCCTCACCCTCCCCACCCCAACCTCCTCCTTACCGCCACACCCAGTCACCATTCCCATCATGCACTGGTGCTGCTGCTTGCAGTGTGGTTTCAGTTCTCTGAGACTGCAGACATGTGTGCAAGTTGCATTTGCGTGATTTTGTGTGTGTGTGTGTGTGTGTGTGTGTGTGTGTGTGTGTGTGTGTGTGTGTCTACTGCTGACAAAAACCGTAATGGCTGAAAGCTATAATTGTGTGTATCTTTTTGTTGCACCTATCGCGACTCAGCATCCCCGCTATATGGTGAGTAGTAACTTTACTTCTCTGCTATGTAGCTATCAGGCAGTGATAAATGCTCACAGAGGGTAAACACGTTACAGAAGCTCTCGAAGTCCAATTACAAGCACCTAGGATGATGGCATGAATGATTGTTTGCACTTTGTTTCCAACACCTGTCAGATATTCAATTCTTTTTGTGTGAACGATCGAGGGTGTGCATTTAATTTTTGAAATATAAAGGTGTAATTTGACAACGTACCCAGCTGTCAATTATTAGTCAATGGAGTATGGTAGAGCCCACAGTCATGTTCATCTACTTCTTTTGAGCAGTGTAGTATGGAGCAAAATTTTTACATTTTGCAGTACAATACTACACAGTTACAAAGGAGTAACAGGTGATAATGAAGCACTTAGGGTTTTCTACTGAAAGTATTCTTTACTCACAGATTCCCAGTTTGATGAACTTACATAAAAATGTTAAACAACATAAAAACTGCATGTAGAATATTCTGAACTTCCTGATAGAAGGCTAGGTTCCCAGCTTGGGATAGATGCCAGATTACTTTCTAAAAATGAAACAGGAGCATGAGCCTGAAATGCCCACAGAATACTTTTTGTGTCATCCAATGATCACAAATATCAAGCAGGGGTGTTCGAACAGTGAAACTATGGTCTTCACCTAACAAAACTATGTGGTGTTACCTAAAAATAGCAACACTGAGTCAAAAACACCAAGGAAAATGGTGTATTTACTGTAAAAGTGTACAGTCTGTGAAAGACAGAGAATACTTGGTACCACCATAACTCAGTTTAAGCCTTGTTATTTTTGTTAATGTTCTGTAGATGATGGCACCATCATACAATAATCTGACAGTACTCCCAAATATATCATTTATATGTACTAGGAACAATATTACTCCTGTAACACATCGCTAGATAACAATCAAGTATCTTAGTTTCTTCTAATGAACTTTCACCACACAGCATTACGAACTGGCTTCTGTCAAGAACACTTCAGAGCCACTCAAATAAATAGGGGCATATTGTGTAGGATCACATCTTTGTTAACAGAGAACACTATGGCTTGGTGTCAAACACTCCAGATATTTAGAAAGAATGACATCCATTTGTTTCCCTGCATCTACGAATTGTAAAATGTTGCATTACATTAAATACACTAGCCTCTTAGCTGGTTTTATATACTACTTCTCTGAAATGACCTCAAATCTAAATATAGATCATAAGACACATTCAGATCAAAGCTGGCTGCTACAAACATCGGCAGAAGGAGAAGTTGGTGAGCTTTATGACAACTCCAACAGCAGAAGATAACCCAACAACACCAATACCATGGCAGCAATTATATTATGTTAGCTTATATTTGCCAATGCAGATTCCAGATGTCAACAGACAGCAGGCAACAACTCTAACAGAACACATAATGATGACAGTACCAACTCGAGTCTAATCAACAAATGAAACAGGACTACGTTTTCCCCTTTACTTTCATACAATCAAATAAAAGCAATTAACAACACATGCTGAAACTACACAAACAACTACAAGAGGATAAACAAATAAACTGTCCCAAAGCCATACAACCAGTTAAGAGAAAACTGACATACATAACTACAACAAGAGAAGCGCATAATACAAAATAAGTAAAGTGCTCTGCAGAAATATAGTTTCTGAAATATATCTCCAGATGCAGGTAATGTCCACTTGATGGCACTACAATAAATACTATAAGACCTCCAGCTGGGCATCTCCGCAAATAACAACCTCATTCATGAAGGTGGACTTGCTCGATCCTAGAATGAACTGCAATGGCTTGGAGGCCTTGGCCCACACAAATCCTTTCCCAGGTGCATGTAGAAGACTCCTTGGTGATTCATACTGTGGACAATTTGATAAACTGTGATATTATTCTTCATCTGAAACTAGCTGGAATCCTGAGTTACACCAGGAATCCAAAGTACAAATTTCACTGTGTGATGGTGACATAATAGCAATGGATATTTAACAATAAATTACTCAAATGTGATGCTCTTTCATTTTAAGGCATTTCTTGCAGTGCGAGTGGGAATACAAGATATCACATTCAAGGATATCAAGAAATCACAGTCACCTGATTGCAGACAAGCAAAGATATACTATGCTGACAGTCACTCGAAGAGTCATTCTGACAAAGCAACAAATGATTTAAAAGCGTTTGATCTCACCTCAGGCAAAACCAGCTTCACTTACCACTTTCCTCACACATGAGTAACCCTAAATTCTTCCGAGTCGCAGTACATAACTATCTGTCTATTAGCTATCTTCCAAAAATATTAAACCACATTGCAGCAACACATAAATGTAGGTACAATGGACAATTCAGCAGTATCTTATATTAAAACAAAAGCACAATCAGTAAATAACAATCCACAAATGCTTAATTTATACCGTACAGTGTGCAATTTGGAGTTATCACTGTGGACAACAGTGATGGCTAACATGTTACTAGCTTTTCCAGAGCAATGCTGGCGGCATTCAGAATGACATATAACATAAATGAGAGGTAATGACATGATAGCTGGTTTTAAGCAATCAGCTCTCTCTCTCTCTCTCTCTCTCTCTCTCTCTCTCTCTCTCTCTCTCTTTTTGCAGTGATGAATTTAAATTAACTTGTGAAGCTGCAATCTAACTACAATCTCAATATGTGCACTTTATTTAAAAATGGAAAAAAGAAGGGTTAAATGCTAAGCAACCCAAGTCAGCTACTGCTGAACTGTTGGAGCTGTTTGCTCAGCTGGCAACAAATTAAGCTAACCTCTCATGTTCACCAGCCACTGGACATGTAGGATGCTAGAAAAAAACGTCAATCAGTAAGCAATGGCAGCTACTGCAATGCATTGTTGTCATCTCACAGCAGTTGTTCTTCTAAGACTTCAGTATGCCCTTTACAGTTGTTACAGTTTAAATGTGAGGTCCAACTCACTGACATGATTGTGTTATGGTGAAGCAAGAGATAATGTAAGAGAAATCTGTCCTATACATATGTGGGCATTAGGTTCTTTGTAGGAGACATCCAAACCACAGTGCATTTGCTGCACATTACTGACACTCTCAAGCAATAAGGAGTCTTTATCTTGAGTACGTTGGCAGTGGATGCTGTGAAAGAGGTGTTTAGTAGCATACCTTCCACTAGTTTGAATCCTGTGGCAAGTACACAGATCAGCCAAAAACTTATGTCCATATGATTAATTGAGCATTGGCACACCTTTGGAACACAGTACAGTAGCGATTCAGCTTGCTGTGCATTCAACATGTCCTTGGTAGGTTTCTTGAATATCAGATGTCTACATGCAGACCACCCAATTCCCATAAATTACAGACTGATGATTTTTGAGGGTGGAACTGATGCCCAACAGTATCCCAGGTGTGTCCCACTGGGTTCAGAGCAGGCAAACATGGTGGCCAAGACACCAACATCAGTTCGTTCCTCAAACCACTATTGCTTGATTCTAGCCTTGTAACTAAGAGATTTATTCTGTGGGATTATGTTATCACCATCAGGGAATACATCAAATATGATGGGGATGCAGGTAATCCGCAGTAACATTCGCACAGTTCACAGCCTTTAGTTACTAACACGTCCCATTGAAGCCCAGGTGAATGTCCCCCATAGCACAACGCAACCCCCACTGGCTTGTGTCCTTGATGTAGTATATGTTTAGAGCAGCCATTTGTTCAGATGACAACATATCCGGCCAAAACCATCCAACTGGTGTAATGAAACCTGATTTAGCCAATCGGATAACACTGCCCAATATTGGTGACCCCATGCCCACTGTAATCGCAACTGACCGTGTCACTGAGTCAACATAAGAACACATAAAAGTTTTTGTCTGATACCGAATCCCACGTTCAAGACTGTGCACTGAACAGTCCACTCTGTAACACTTGTACCTGCAGCACTGCACTATCTTGTCAGATCTGCAACAGACTGCTGCCTATCCTGCTTTAAAGAATGGGTGAGTCTCTGAATTCACTTTCCATGATGAGATGTGGACATCCAACATCTTGGTGCTTACTTGTGGTTTCACTGTCCTTCGATCACTTTCCATAAATGCTCATGACAGTAGCACACACACACAACCAACAAGTTACTACATTCCAGAGATGCCCATTCCCAGGTGGCATGCCATAAAAATTTGTCTTTTGTCAAAGTTGTTTTTGTTAGTTGATTTCCACATTTCACAGTTTGGGCGAGAGCTGGCAACTCACAAAATGTCATGAGAATAACTGTAATTCTTGTAATGGATAGCTATTTTGATTGGCTGGTTTAATGATTACAGGGACCACACTATGAGGTTAACAGTCCCTCTTATCTGGAACTGGCAAGACAACAAAACTACACATCAAAGAAGGGCCTAATGCACAAAACCTAAGGAAAGAAAACTCGAAAGTCTACAAAAGATCAGCAAACCCTAAATAAAGGAACAAGGAAGAAGAAATTTGGGGGGGGGGGGGGGGGGGGAGAGGAAGAAAGGAGGGCAAGGTGCCCCAACCAGGGAGCAGCCAAAGGCCCCCAAAGGCAGAAAGTATGATGGGAGGCATACCCCCCACCATCTAGCAGATGCATGAGACTCAACAAAATACCCAGAAAAGACTAGGAACACGGACAAGGTGAGAGAAGCACAGGAAAACAGAGGAAGAACACAAAGCCAAACATAACAGTGAGAAGAGGCAAGAAAAGCAAAAGAGCAGGTAGGTGAAGGCTGGGGCAGACCACCAAGCCCAGACAGCCACTGCCAGTTTGGGGCAGAGAAAACAACAGGACATCCTGCCAAACCCTCAATGAGCCAACAAGGCTGAGGTGCCCTACATTGGAGAGAATGGTAAAAACCCCTTCACAAGTAAACAGTAAAACTAGGTTAGCCACTAAGGTGTTATCCACAGATACCACGAGTAGGGTCAGGAAGGTTAAGAGTCCGCTGCAGGGTGGCTAGGTTAGGACAGTCTAGAAAAATGTGGACCACCGTCAAACGGGCACAACAATGACAGTGGGGCAGATCCTCACAACAGGAGAAATGACCATGAGTCAGGCAAATATGGAGGATGCGGAGCAGGCAAAGTATGATGAAATCCTTGCAAGAGGTCTGCATGGAGGGCCTCCACAAATTCACAGACTCCTTTATCATTCACAGTTTATTCAGCAAAGTCAGAATATGCCATTTCATATTCCAGATCCTTAGAACTTGATGGTCTAATGCCAATTAAAGAGCCTATCCCACAAAACTGATCTCAAGAGGTGGCTTGCCAGGAGACAATTTGGCCAGCATGTCAGTGAGTTCATTCCCCAGGGTCCCAATGTGACCCGGGATCCAGACAAAGACCACTGACCATCCACATTATTCGATGGCAAAGAGGTAATTCTGGTTAGTCAGAACCAAGGGATGGCAAGGGTAATATTGGTCATGAACTTGTAAACTGCTCAAAGAGTCACTACAGTTGAGGAAGGACTCATTGGTGCAGGAACAGATATGCTCAAGAGCACGAGACATGGCTAACAACTCCCCAGTGAAAAAAACTACAGCCATTTGGCATGGAGTGGAGTTCATTACACCCCACATGAATGTACGCAAAGCCCGCACAATGGGCAACCATTGAGCCATCCATATAGATTACTTCTGAACCCCAAGATGGACTAAGAATGGAGAAGAATTAGCAGTGGAGGGCCTCAGGATGAGCAGAGTCTTTCGGACCTCATGATAGGTCAAGACAGAGCTCCATATGGGACAAGCACCAGAGGTGTATGTGAGCAGGCCCAGAGAAGAAATGATAGAGGGAAAAGTTGGAGTTAAGAAAAAAGGGACCAGATACAGATGGCGGTCATAGCCTCAGGCCTAGGGCACTGCTGCGGGAGTGGGTCTCTGGATCTGACAGGAGCAGACGGTAGTCAGATGCTCCCAGCAGCAATGGATGCATAACACATAAGCAATCAGCTGTCGATGGCGCAGACCCCGCAACAGTGGAACCCCTGCCTCCTCTAGGAGGCTGATCACAGGGCTAGTCTGAAAAGCACCAGTTGTCAGTTGTATCCCACACTGGTGTACTGTGTTCAGTATCTGTAAAGTCAAAGGTGATGCCAAGCTGTATGTGAGACTTCCATAATCCAGACACATCTGTACCAATGCTGGGTAGAGCTGTAACAGAGTAGAATGGTCCGTACTCCAGTTGGTGCTGCTAAGGCATCAAAGGGTATTGAGGTGTGACCAACATGTCTGCTTTAGTTGAAGATGGGGAAGCCATGTCAACTAGACATCAAAGACTAGTCCTAAATAACAATGTGAATCCACCACACGGACGGACAAGCCACCAAGATACAGATTTGGATTAGGATGGACTATATGTCAATGACAGAAATGCGTAACACACATGTTGGCAACTGAAAAATGGAAGCCATGAGTAAGAACCTAAGATTGTGCTCAGTGTATTGCTCCTTGCAGTCTGTGTTAAACAACTCCCATCGAGGACAAACAAACTTCTCCGTCTGAACAGGCCTCGGAAGGCCCGATAGTACCGGCCGAATGCCATGTCATTCTCAGCTGACTGGCATCATTGGATGCAGATATAGAGGGGCATGTGGTCAGCACCCTGCCTCCAGCTGTTGCCAGTTTTTGTGACCAGATCCACTCCTCCTTAAGCAAGCAGCTCCTCCATTGGTCTCACAAGGACTGAGTGCAGCCCGACTGCCAATAGTACTTGGCAGACCCAGATGGTCACTCATCCAAATGCCAACCAAACCCAACAGTGCCCAACTTCAATGAACTGGCAGGAAGTAGCATTACCACTGCAGTAAGGTCATCAGTGTGGACAAACAAAAATAAATGCAAAATTCATCAGTACACAAAAAGGGGGACACCGTAGGCCCCACAGCTACCACCAGACCATTAATAGCACTAAAAGAGAGAGACACCCAAAACAGAAACCAGTGGAATCCCATTCTCCTGCAGGTGGAAGATGATACAGGATACGCCAAACTTTTCCTGATAAGTGTGACATGAAAGAAAATTGGGAGTGGGCAACAGAGGCCCAACTCATGTAAGGTGGCAAGGACATGGTGGTACCACATGGTATCATAAGCTTTACACAGATCGAAGGCGATTGCAACATGGTGTTGACAATGGCAAAAGCCATTCGGATAGTGGACAGCAGGTGGACTAAATTTTCTGCCATAGCCCATCTGAAAATGCAGTTCGGATTGAAGTCGTAGAAGAGACATCACAATCTGCATAAGTAAAAGCCCACCTGGGTGGGTATAAAGGAAAATGACATTGGAGAGAAAATAAGACAATCAGAAAATGATCACTGTCACACAAATCATAATGAAACCCCCACTGAGTGGAGGGGAGGAATCAAGGGCTATAGATGGAAAGATCAATGGCCAAGGGATGGAAAGATCAATGGCCAAGAAGGTGCTATGTGCTACACTAAAGTATGTGGGGGCTCCAATGTTGAGGAGGCAGAGATCAAACAGTGTCAGCAAGTCTTCAACAATCCTGCCCCGATTAGTGGTCACGGTACCACTCCACAGATGATTATTGGTGTTAAAATACCCAAGGAGAAGGAAGGGAGGAGGGAGCTGTCAAGTGAGGGCAAGAAGAGTAGGAAGCAGAGGATACTGGTCTGGGGGAGATAAAGATTGCACATTGTCACCGAATGTTCACCATTTCCAGCACAGTATAAAGAGAAACCCATGAACCAACAATGTCCAAGCCAACTAACAGACACCACCGAAGGCTCGCAAATTGCTGACACGGTTCCGGCAGAAGGCTTAGAAATCATGAAGAGTCAATCAAAACAAAATTATTGCAATACCATGAAAGCTACAGAGGAAAGAGGAAGAAGAGACTGCAATTCTAGAAGGTGATGACAGTACCCTTTACAGTTCTATCAGAGGAGAGTAGCACAAGAGACCAGATGGAAGTCAAATGGGCCAGAACTGGTCATTGGTCATCATGTCAAGTCAGCGTCCATCACCTGTTAGAACGGAGTGACGCTGATGAATACAAGATTGGATGCATGCTATTTGAGAGGGAGTGGGCAATAGCTCCTGTGGTGTCGGGGGGAGGGGGGTCGGGTGCTCATACTAAGACTTACACATCTTCTTCTTCAAAGGGCGAGAGGTATGTCGGAAAGAGAGCAAGTGGCAGCAATATCTAGAACCAAATGAGAATGAACAACCTTGAGGTCCACAGAACATGGATCTGGTGTCCGACTTGAGGTAACAGGCTTCTTGTCCTGGAAATGTCATGGAGGGAAGTTCCAGAGGGAGTCCCATCCACGGTGGGTGCAAGGGAAGAGAGTTTCTTCTCCTAGCAAGGACAAGGAGTTGTGGGAGGGAACATTAACCACCAGAAGGTAAGAAAGGGGACAGGACAGAAGTAGGGAGGGATGGAGGGAGGGATGGAAGGAGGAGGATGAAGAAGAGGGAAGAACAAAACAGAAGCAGAGGTAGACAAAGATACCATGTGGAGGGGGTCTAATCTCTGTCGGGCCTCAGGATAGGGTAGAAAGTTGACAATTTTGATTTCTTGAATCTTCCTTTCCTTTTTATTGATTGGGGAATCCAACATGCAAGGGGAAGCGGGGGAGGAGAAGGGGGAGAGGAAAGCAAGCCGGAGATGCTAGGGAGGAGCCTTCTTCCACAAATGGCTCACATTATGGAATTTAGAATGGGAGGTCAAACCTCAAGAGAGATGGAAAAAAAGGGAGAGTGGAAACATGAGAAACAAGACCAAAAAGGAACAGCAGAACCAAGGGAATAGTTGTCATAAAGGGAAACACCGAGGGAGAAAGGGGGGAGGGGGGGGGGGGGCAGGAAGGGGAGAAGATAGAATGGGATGGAGCAGATATGGGGAAGGGAATGCAGCCTGGAAGAGAAGAAAGGCTGCAATAGCTCAGGGCCTTGTGTGCACCAAACAAGTAACCACAAAAGACCTGTGCACCCCCTGGGGGGAGTAATTTAGATATACTGCATTCTGAGGCTGGCTGATTGGTGTACATGCGACAGCATGCACTACCAATACACTGACGAGTTGAAATGTTATGAACACCTGTTTAATAGCTTGATTGTCCATTTTGGGAATGAAATACATCACTTATTCTGCGTATCTGGGATTCAACTCTTTGGTGGTAGGTTTGTGGAGGTAATTGGCACAAATAATCGACTGCTGATTTGCGTATCCAATAATGGCACCCAGTAGCAACCGAGATGGCTTCCACAGGATTTACATTAGGTGAATTTGGTTGCCAAGACATCAATGTGAGTTCACTATAATGATCCTTGTACCACTGTAGCATGGTTCTGGGTCTGAGACATGGAGAATTGTACTGCTGAAAGATAATCACCATTGGGGAAGACATCAAGCATGAAGGGAAGCAGGTGGTTCCAGCTGTCACCATATCTTCAATTACTACCTCAAGTCCCATGCAAATGCAGGAGAATGTCTCCCAAAGCATAATACTGCTCCCAGCAGCCTGTGTCCGTGGCATGCTGCACATTTTGGGCCGCCATTCACATCAATGATGGAGTTGTTGGAGACGACCATCGACCTAGTGTAGCAAAAATGTGATTCACCCAAAGAGCTGACATATTTCCATTGATCAACAGTCGAATCCTGATGGTCCCGTGCCTACTGCAATCATAACTGACAACATCGTTGGGTCAACGTACAGACACATAGGGGTGGTCTGCTGCAGAGCTCCATGTTCAATAATGTACGATGAATGGTGTGCTCTGAAGCACTTGCATCTGCACCAGCAATGTTCTCCTTCAGCAGAGATGCCACAGATTGCCACCTATCCTATTTTACGGATCAGACAAGCCTCCAAACCCCATGCTTTGTGAAGAGTCATGGATGTCCAACCATTTAGCATCTAGTGGTAGTTTCACTGTGGTTCTACCTCTTTCCGTAGCTCCTGATGACAGTAACGCATGAACATTCAACCAGCTTCACCATTTTCGAGATGATCGTTCACAGTTTCTGTGAAATAATAATCTGACGTTTGTCAAAGTTGCCTACCTCAATGGATGTCCCCATTCACAGCCTGTATCTTCACTAGGGTGATGCCCCATCCATGTCTGCTCCACTAACATACTTTTGTTACTGCGTCATGTGGCTGCAACGCCACCAGGTGACATCCAACATCGCAGTGGGCAGTGGTAATAATGTTTTGGCTTATCACTGTATGTTCCAAAACACCATGCATAAAAAACAGGATTTTTCTGGGACTTGTACTTTGGGTTCTATTGGTGATAGAAAGGTAGTGTCATCTGTTTCGGATAGCCCTTGGGCTACAAATCAATTGCATACCCAACAGAACAATCATCTTAATGGAAGTATCCTATAGTACAGGGTAAAAGTTTGAATATTACACATTTCCTCCAGCCTAGGCAGATGGAGCAAATTGGTTCAGTTGATTCTTTTTGCATTAGATATGGTCTACGGCTCACCTTACCGGGCTTATGGAGGCACCATTTGGTTCATGGGCAGTTCCTGAGAAAATCTGAAAAAAAGCTGCCAGCACAAGTAACTGCAGCAAAATGCTCAAATTTTAACAGAACGTTCTCTAGGCATTTATCCAGAAGTGTCACCTTCCTGTTTTCAAAAATCTTTTATCCTTTATCGAGATACATTGCCAAAGCTTGGTTTTTGGGCATCACGACTAAGCCATGGATTCCAAGATGGTTGTGCAGTGCAAACGACTGTAATTTTTATGATATATTCCTAAAGAGCCCAATCTTGAACAATGTTGAAAATTTTCTTGATATCTTCATCCGTTTCTGAGATACAGAGGTTAAAACTTACCCTACTTGTGCACATAAAATACATATGTAAAATCAAATGTGAGATGAAAATGTAATGTATGTGATGCAGCATGGAAAAATACACTGTAAAATGTCTCCATTATCATCAGAAGGGTTCTGGAAGCCCCATGTCATACTGAAGCACGTGTAAAATTTCTGTGCACATAAAATCTGGTCTGATATGTAAAATTAGTCAAAATGGCTTCAAAATTAGTTTTGTCTTATTTCAGTTCCACATAGGTAAAATATCTAAATGTTACTGACACATAAAAGTGTCTTATGGATGACATGCCTTAAAATCCAGTCTGATATGTAAAATTAGTCAAAATGGGTTCAAAATTAGTTTTGTCTTATTTCAGTTCCACATAGGTAAACTACATAAATTTTACTGGCACATAAAAGTGTCGTATGGATGTCATGCCTTGCTTTTGCACAGAAAAGGAGGTAACCAGTGAAAAATACTCCTATCAGGGTAGAAAAAAAGCTAAATATGGTAATGGGGTACCACTTGCTTCACATTCTACCTTCCTCAACACCTTTAAAAAAATTTCCCAAAAATTTTGGCACGGGAACATAATCACACTTTTGTATCCTGAAGGAAGGAAACAGTGGGCGTGGGAAAGAGACAGAAAAGTAATAAATATTGGAAGGTAATAGACAGTGGTTGTGGTGTAGGAAGAACAAAGGAGACAATTGAAGTGTGAGAGGAAGAGAAGGACACAGTGACAAGGGAATGCAGTTGACAGCGACATAACAGTGCTAGGAAAAGACTGAAGGAGACAGTGCCAGAAGGAGAAAAACCAGAGAGAAAGTGGAAGTAGGTGAGAACCAGTGACAATGAGAGACTGAGTATATCACAATGACAATGAGTAAGAGAGAGACAGTGTCACTGAGGAGGGACAACAGCAGTGGGAAGGAATGAATGAGATAATTGCAGTAAAAGAGATCAAGTGGGAGAGAGTGACAGTGAGAAGAAACAGTAGTAGTATGAGAGAACAAAGGTGACTGTGGCTGTGAGACAGGAGACAGTGACAGTTAGAGAGACACAAAGAGTTAATGACAATGAGTTGGGCTAAATGAGTGACTTAGAGCTGGGCGAGCTTGTGGAAGTGAGAGGTGAGTTGTATGCTAAAAAGAGCATGAATATGTTTGCATGCAAAATTTTTGGGAAAATTTTTAAAGGTCCTGAGGAAGGTAGAATGGGACGGCCCGTACGCCAGTCTTTTGTCAGAGTCTCTGACAGAAGCATTCTTCCACTGCACAGATAAGAGAGAAAAAAATATTTTGAAGATCAATGCCCAAAATGGTTCAAATGGCTCTGAGCACTATGGGACTTAACTGCTGAGGTCATCAGTCCCCTAGAACTTAGAACTACTTAAACCTAACTAACCTAAGGACATCACACACATCCATGCCCGATGCAGGATTCGGACCTGCGACCGTAGCAGTCGCACGGTTCCAGACTGTAGCGCCTAGAACCGCTCTGCCACCCCGGCCGGCAAGATCAATGTCAATCAAAGCATCTAACAACAGCTGATGCCTATAACAAAGTATATTTGTTCATGGGACAGGTGAAGGAAATGGGTGCAACACATAAAAGAACAATCAGTGTTCTTTTATGATTGGATATAACAATGTTAGGAAAGTATCCATACAGTGAATATCAACTTTGTAAGAAAGTAACAGAAGATCAACATAGGTAATTCTGCTAATGGATTTAATTCTGTGTTAATTTGGCCTTCAGATGCTTCAGTCATGCACCTGTACCTTCTTCAATGATGCTTGTTCAACAAAAGTTGAGACAGAAATGAGCATAGGCAAAAGTACGGTGTGAAGTTTCTTTGTTACAATTGACTGTATTAATACATTTAAAGTTGAAGTAGGTACAACAATAACCACATACTGGTTTCCTACTGAATAACTTCCTGAACTTTTCAAAACAAATCCAAGAGAAGTAGTCAAAGGCAGTACTGCACGAGATCTCGCACATCTGCTCACAAGGTTACCAAATCACAAGCATTTATTGAAAAGTCTCAAACCCACACCTGGCAGTCGTGGTGATCCATCATACTCTCTATTTGACAACAGCACCAGCTGTATGGAACAGTACACGTAGTTTTGGATACATTACACTGCTTTCCTTAATTTGTTAAAAATATAGTGCATTTTTAGTTTTCATTTGTTTTGTGACTTATGTAATCTAAAACTTGTACATTCACTGAATATCTGTGAGGTATTACATTCTCATGGTTATATCGACCTGCTACCCAGAAGTTCCCAGAGCGAGATTTTCACTCTGCCATAGAGTGTGCACTGATATGAAACTTCCTGGCAGATTAAAACTGTGTTCCGGACCGAGACTCAAACTTGGGACTTTTGCCATTCGTTTGCAAGTGCTCTGCCATCTGAGCTACCCAAGAATGACTCATGCCCCGTCCTCACAGCCTTACTTCTGTAGTATCGCATCTCTTACCTTCCAAACTTCACAGAAGCTCTCCTGCGAACCTTACAGAACTAGCACCCCTGAAGAAAGGATATTGTGGAGACATGGCTTAGTGATAGCCTGTTCCGCAAGGTTCGCAGGAGAGATACTGTGAAGTTTGGAAGGTAAGAGACAAGATACTGGCAGAAATAAGGCTGTGAGGACGGGACGTGAGTCATGCTTGGGTAGCTCATATGGTAGAGCACTTGCCCGCGAAAGACAAAGGTCCCGAGTTCGAGTCGTGGTCCAGCATACAGTTTTAATCTGCCAGGAAGTTTCATTCCCATAAGATAGTAATGCAACTCATCAGAAGATAAGTATTCACTAATTCTTACTTCATTTCAGTTTAAGTGTGTTAGTGCTTCTTTGGTTTACTGTAAAAGTAGTGTCACGTGTGATAAATGTAGATTTTGCCATAGATTAGTGAGTCTGGCAGAAAAATGTGGATTGTGGGTTGGTGTTTCTATCTACAGCTACATCTATACTCAGCAAACCACTGTGAAGTGGATGGCAGAGGGTACAAGCCATTATACCAGTTATTAGGGCTTTTTCCCATTTCATTGACATGTGGAATGTAGGAAAGCTGACTATTTAAACACCTCTATGTATGCTGTAATTAATCTAATCTTAACCTCATAGTTCCTATGGGAGCAATATGCAGGGGTCTGTGGTATATTCCTGGAGTCATAATTTAAAACCAGGTCTTGAAACTATGTCAGTACCTTCTCGATATAGTTTCTGTCTATATTCAGGAGTTTGGCTGTTCAGTTCTTTCAACGTCTTAGTGACACCCTCCAGCAGATCAAACGAACCTGTGACAATTCATGCTGTCCTTCTCAGTAATGTTCAATACACCCTGATAGTCCCACTTGGTATGGGTTCCACACACTTGAGCAATATTCCAGGATGGATGGCACAAGTGATTTGCAATCAATCTCCTTTGTAGACTGATTGTATTTCTCTAGTATTCTACCAATATACTGAAGCCTGCTACCTGCCTTATCCACAACTGAGCCTATGTGATTGTTACACTTCATATCTCCATCACATGTTACATCCAAGTATTTGTACGAGTTTACAGATTCCAACTGTGACTCACCAATATTATGTTCATAGGATGCTATCTCTCTCTCTCTCTCTCTTTTTAAAAAAAAGCAAGCTGCAAATCATTCCCCGTTCTGAATCTTATCAAGCTACAACAGAATACTGGTACAGCTTTTCAAACTTTACTTCATCGTAGAGAACTGCATCATCTGTGAAAACTCTGACAATGCCTCTGATGTCAAAGAAGACAATGAGCATGGTTTTGATCCTCGACTTGCTCATGCATGCCTTCTTGGGATGGGGCGACGATGGGGTGTGCCACTCTGAACTCTGCCTTTTTGTCTCAGGGTTGTACTCAAAAATCCATGACTCATCGCCAGTGATAACTGAGTTTTAAAAAAATGAGGATCATTTTCACACATTTCCAACGTTTCTCAGCACCGAAGTACTCACATGTGCTCGGGTTCGTCGGTCAACACTTTTGGGACGAGTTTGGCACACACCTTTCTCATGTTCAAATCTTCGGTCACAATGTGGAAAATGGTTGTTTTTGACATGTTTAGAGTTTGTGCTATCAATTGAAGGCTCAGTCATTTGTCAGAGTTCAAACAACCGTGCACATGTGTCACATTTTCATCGACTTTTGCGGTTGATGGCCATCCACTGCGAGGTTCGTCGGTGATCTCCTCTCAGCCCTCCTTGTGCCATCAGAAAGCTTGTGATTTGGACAAGCAATCAGTCCCAAAGGCATGCTGAAGTAATGGAGACGTTTCGGTAGCGGACTTCCCAAGTTTAACGGAAAATTTGATAGCGTACCGTTGTTCTACAGAATGATCCATTGTGCTATGTTACATAAACTCAAAACAGGGTTGACGGAAATGCACATCCTGACTCTCTTGACAGCTCGCAGCCGAATGAGACAAAGAGCGTTTTGAAGCTAACACCCCCCCTCCACTTAGCCCAGCCAGTTACAACACGCTGTGGTGTACCATTCCATCAGAAAAAAATTGGTCACATTACTTATGGAATGCACTCTGAACGATCGTACTTTTGCTAAGCAGCATACACGTGGTACTGAGTCGAAGACCTTTCAGAAACATTGCATCTACCTGGCTTCCTTAATCCATGGCTTTCAGGATGTCACATGAAAAAAGTGCTAGGTGTGTTTCACATGTTCTACATTTTCGAAATCCGTGGTGGTTGGCAGGTCATTCCATTCAAGATACATCTTTAAGTTTGAGCTCAGAATATTTTCTAAGATTCTACAACAAACAGATGCTAAGGACATTGGAAGGCAGCTTTGTGGGTCACTTCTGCTGCCCATCTTGAAAGCAGGTGTCACCTGTTCTTTCTTTCAACTACTGGGCACAGTTTTTAGTTTTTTAAGATCAACAACAGGTTACAAAGTACAGAGGGAGCTAACTCAGCTGTGAATTGGGTAAGAATCTAATACAGATTACCTTGGGGCCTGGGTATTTGTTCAGTTGTAATGTTTTCAGCTGTTTCTCAATGCCATTGACACCAATACCTAGTTCACTTATCTTTTCAGTGGTACAAGAATTAAGTTGGGGCAATATTCCTGGGTTTTTCTCTGTAAAGGAACATTTGAAGACAGAGTTAAGCATATCTGCTTTCATTTTACTACTCTCAGCTTCAGTTCAAGTCTCGTCCATGGGGGACACTGAGTTCAGTGCTGCTAACAGCCTTTACATGTGACCACAATTTCTTTGGGTTTGTGGAAGTCATTTGACAATAATCTACAACAGAAATCACTGAAGGCTTCATGTATCGCTCTCTTGACTTCCAAACATGTTTCCTTCAGCCTCCCCCTATCTACAGCCCTATGCTTTGTTCTATGCTTTTCATGCAGTAGTCTCTGTTTCTTTTTTTTCCCCTAGTTACTGTATACCATGGACAGTTTCTCCCATTATGAACTATTCTATTGGGTTCATATCCATCCAGTGCATGGTCTACTACTCTTTTAAACTTAAGCCATATTATCTCTACATGTTCCTGTCAGCTAAAGGTTTCCAGTTCCTCACTGAGGTATGACAATATTATTTCTCTATCTAGTTTGCTGAACACGTAAATCTTTCTGCTTGTTTTAGTTATCCTGTGTGTTTTCGTATTCCTTGTTGCTGTAACTGTGTTATGGTTACTAATACTAGTTCCAATGTGGACTATTCAGGTCTGTTTGTGGCAATCAGATCTAACGTGTTTCCATCATGAGTGTGGTTCTGAACTATCTGTTCTAGGTAGTTTTTGGAAAAGGCATTTAGCAAAGATATTATCAAATGGTTCACTTGAAGACAATGTATTAAAAATGTCAGCCCACAAAACTTCAAACAATTAAACATAATACTAATACCTTTTACTGAAATTAACAGAGTTATAGAAGTTTTAAAAAACAAAAGCTCAGATGGTACTGACGGAATTTCAAACACAAGTCTGATGAATTGTTCTAACTTAATATATAATGCCCTTAGTGATACATGTAATGAGTAACTGGCACAGAGAATTTTTCCAGACAGATTAAAATATTAAGAACAATGACAAGAAAAATTTAAATAACGTCGCTCTTTCATTAAATACTACAGGCCTTAAATAATAAAATATCATCAGTTGGTATTTTTTGTGATCTTTCCAAGTTGCTTGCTTGCACAGATCATGTTATTCTCTTAGAAGAACTAAGTTTTATGGAATTGATGGCTTTAAAAGCAACTTGTTTGAATCATAATTAACAAATAGAATGCCAAAAGTTGCACTGAATAATTCAAACAAAGTTGGAAGGAGAAAAAATTTTAGTAACTGCGGAGAAATCATGAAGGGCATCCCACGGGGTTCAATTTCAGATCCACTCCTATTCTTTAAATATGTGAATTACCTTCCACATTTATGAAATGGAACTGGTGCTTTTTTTGATGATACTAGTGCTATGATAAACCCAATTAGAAAGAAAGCAACAGAAGAGATTCTTAGTGGTGTTACTCATAGAATTATTTTGTAATTCAGTAACTTTTGAGAAAACACCTACATTCTTTTCCGTACAACTAACAGAGTCATACCAACAATTGATATAGCACACAAACAGCAGCCAGCAAAAGGGTAGAATGCTCCAAATTTTTGGTTGTGCATACTGATGAAAACTTTACCTGGAAGAAGCATTTTTCTGAGTCCCTAAACAGGTATGCTCAGCTACTTCTGCCCTTCGCATAAATGCTAGTCTTGGGGACAAACAAATCAATCTCCTAATATTAATGAATAATTTTCTGGGGTAACTCAGAATGAAAGTATTAACTGCACAAAAGTAAGCAGTAAAAATAATATGTGGTGTTCACCAACAGTCATCTTACAGGTACCTCTGTGAGGTGTTAGTACTGTAACTGTACCATCCCAACATAATAGTCGCAAAAAAAATTCATCATAAATTAACCATCACAATTTGAAAATCATAATGATGTCCATGTCCAAAACATTACAGGAAAAAATGACTTTTATTACCCATTATTAAAGATGTCAGAAGCTAGCAACAAACATTTTTGATCTTTACCCAATAATATAATGTGTGACAGATGGCAAAGCAAGTTTTAAATGTAACCTAAAATCATTTCTTCTGGATAAGTCTTTTTCTATCCCATGGACGAAATTTCATTTAACCCTTTAGTGACCAAATTATTTCCAAAAGTTGTAGACTTTTTATGAACACTTTATTGGGCTAAGAAACCGTTCATAAAATCATAGTTTAAATCTTCAAAGTGAGAGTTTAGTCTACGAGTATAAAAAATTAGTGGGAACTATTGTTCCCATCGAACTCTGGAGTAACTTCACTTGCTAATTAAAAAATGTATTTCCTTTATTTTTTAGTACAAAAACATGTTAAACATTACATTTATATTTATATTAGTTCATACTGTCCTTTGAGTTCACTAAGGTGATGTACTATGGAACTCAGAGAAGCATGGCGCTACACACAAAGGTACACAATAGTTGGTACACATTATTTTTGGTCTCTTTTCTTTCCTCTTGGTGCCACTTCAGCGGCATCTTCTGTTTGTTGTACCTTTTGTAGGGAAATGAGTTCCAACTTTCTCCAGACACACCTTTTTTTTTTTTTTGGTGTTTGAAAATGAACGGGCCTTCCTCTTCTCTTATGACTTGAGAAGCCAGAGATAAGCTCCCGTGCCAACTGCAATCTAAATGTTAGCTAGTCTGCTTCTGTCTTCTGTAGCTTCCACATAATGTAGGAATTAACAACTGCCAAATCCACAAGAAAGAAAAACAGTTTGTGCCACCACCTCCATGAACGACGGCCTACAGCATACCATTCACGCAGCTGATCAAATCTATCCACTCCTCCCATTATTTTATTATACTCTGCCACAGCCAATGGGCAGAATACTTCACTTCTGCTTCTACTAACTTACCTTGTAATATTTATGTAATTTTCAGTCAAATCCAGCAAACATACACGAATACTATCTCCCTAATAAATATAAAAGTAGATAAATACAACACAAGTCACTTCACATGTAAAAGGAAAGCACACTATCCAAAAAACGCTGTAGCGGTCCAAACAGTGGCTCGTTTTCACGGGGGAACTGAGCTTCTGCATTGATTGACTCACAAGGTAGAAATACAACAGCTTTCGCCTAATTTACACATAGTTAGCACACTCTAACAGAGATGGTAGCACAAGTTAGAAGTGCGAACACGGATTACCACTGAACTTACAGCGAAAACAAATAAGTGGGAACTATAGTTCCCACTGGTCACTAAAGGGTTAAAAACTAGTATAATGTAAAAAGGCTAGTTTTAAATGTAGCTGCCTGAGTAAGACAGAAAAATAAAATGCTCATTAATTATATATATTATCATCATGTATACACATCCTGTAAATTGTCTCATTCCACATAATTTCAATAAAAAAAACTCATTCATATGCTCAATGGAATATGTAACTAACCAATTACCACAAGTTTTGAAAGCACCCTTTAAGAAGAGGTTACAATAAATTTTCATAAAAACAAGTGTTACAGTTACTTTCTAGGCCTTCTTGTAACCAGCCATATGGATCAGTTTAATGAAATCAAAAAATGTCAAAATAACTGTACATTTTAATAATGCATGCACAAAAAGACACTAATGACAAACTAACCTGTTGTCAGAGCAGAGTTATATAACTGAACCACTAATAGAATTTTTCAGAGAAACTTTATGCTTTCCTCAAACACAAAAATGGCATTAATAAATTTTAGTAGTTCTGCATTAGTGGAGAGGTGTTCAACATGCTTGCATGAACTGCTGTGGTTGTCCTCTATCTGAGTAATATCAACACTATTAAATAATAACTATGAGAATTTAAGTAAACTGATTATTCTGTCACTGAATGAATTAAGACTAAAGACCTTCTGTTTGCAACTTATCACATAAAATGAAACAGGATTCACTACATAAATTACAGACACAATCAGAAGAACAATTTCATACTTATAACTGAAGACACAAATTTTAGTTGTTCAGCAGAATAATTTATTTAGTAAACTGTTTCTTGGGTTATTACAAAAATTTAAAAAAAAGTCAGTTCATTAAATAGATGAATACTGTATGACATTTATCTGTTGCTGAAACTTAAAATAGCAGAAAGAAAATGAAATATGTAATTCCACATTTAAAATGTATTTAGGCAAGGGAATACTGTTATGTCATTTTTTGACTGTTCCACAGATTCATAAATAACAGCTGGCCCCAATACCGAAAAACAATTAAGACTACTCAATGTGAAGAAGATACCAGGGACTGGCGGAATTCCAGTTAGATTTTACACTGAATACATTGTGGGACCTTTCCTAGGTCATGTTTATTGAAAATCTGTGCAATGAATGGTCCTGCATCACTGGAAAAGAGTACAGGGCACTCCTGCTTACAAAATAAGTGTAAGACCAAATGTATGGAATTGCAGATAAATATCCCTGACATCTTTAATTTGTCCATTTCATATGGAATGCGTCAACTGTGATTATATTATAAATTTATGTAATAATTTTTTCTGATTCAGTTATTTTTCTACTAATACTTAATTACCTTGATGGGTTTCAGCAGCTTGCTCACTTTTTTGTTAATATTTAATTAGCAAGACTTGTTTTGGCAGCTGTCTGTCGCAGAATCCCAGAGCATATTCTGAACTCAAACATTATGAAGTTTCTGGTGGAAAACAAGCTTCTCTTAAAGAATCAACACAGATTCAGGAAAAGGCACTCATATGAAACACACCATATAGAGGTATAAGTCTTTTTGTTGTGTCTGTCTGTAGCTCAACATCAGCCCCTGTATAGTAAGTAAACAGTCTATCCTATCCATAACATTTTTGTTACACCATCCTTGATTTTCCATTGTTTGATCATGTGAAACACAGTTTGCCTCATTCGTATGCAACATCTCACAAGCAATATATGTAAGTAAACAGGTGGATTCTACCTTCTTAGATTTAGAAAAGCCATTGGACACTATACCACATAGTCAACCACTAGCCAAAATATGATCCAATGATGTATCTTGCCAAGTATGTAACTGGATTGATAAATATTCAACTAACACAAAGAAAAGTTATACTAGACAACGAATGATCTACAGAAATGAAAGTAACGAAGGTTGTTCTCCACGGGAGCATAATAGGACGTCTGATGTTCTCAATATAAATTAAGAATTTATAAGAAAGGATAAGCCACATTATAAGATTGTTTGATGATGATGATGTCGTTTCTACAGTTGGGCATCGTCATTGACTGTCCATATGGAAACAGAGAAACATGGACAAAAATTGCACTTCCAGTAGTGACAATGTTCTTTAAATGTGGATGAAAGTATGATAGGGCCTATAACAGACAGAAAGAACCTAACAGTACTGGATTACAAGATTAGTGTTGAACATTTTGAGCACATCATAAAACAATGTGCGGTCCTAAAACATTTGACTGCACTCTGACCAGCGCAGAGCCGCGAAACACCATCAAGAAGGTGCTGACTCACACGCCAATGGAAAGGGTGGGCAGTGCCATGCCTCCTGGAAGACAGTTCAGCGCCCTTACCAGCTGTCCATCCTTGGTCGTGGCCCGTTCGGTCAGAGACTTCAAGAGCATCAGTGCTGAATAATAGGAAGACAACACTTAATCTGCGTTCTGTGAGTATTAATAGTCTGTCAAAGTAATAGCATTTAGGAGGCACAGGAATCACATCAAACCACCTCATAACAAGAAGTTAAATTTTGTTTCTTTCCTTTTTAGAAATAAAGTGTTCTATTAATATCCATGTGTTATGTACAGATCATTTTCGATTCCTGCCACCAGCCATTGCAACTTCTCTCCTTCCTTGTTTGTGTTTGTGCCGACACCAAAAGTAGCCAACATGACACATAGCATTTAGAAGGCAGAGAGGAGAGAAAAATGGAATGAACATGTAAAATCAGTATTAGGGAAAGTGAATGGAAGTTCTGTTGGAAGGATTCTGGAAAACTGCAATGCATCTGCAATTGAAATTGCACAGAAGACGCTAGTTTGTCAAATTCTAGAGCACTGTTCCCACATTTGGAGCCTTTATCAAGGCGGCATGACAATAGATATCGAACAAATTCGGACACACACTGCTAGGATTGTAACAGGTCTATGAAGACCATACACAATTGCAACAGAAAAAAATGTTAAAATGTGTGTGAAATCTTATGGGACTTAACTGCTAAGGTCATCAGTCCCTAAGCCTACACACTACTTAACCTAAATTATCCTAAGGACAAACACACACACACCCATGCCCGAGGGAGGACTCGAGCCTCCGCCGGGACCAGCCGCATGCAACAGAAAGACGCAGGGGACTTCAATGGAAATCCTTGGAAGAAAGAAGCCATTATTTTTGCAAAACCCTGGTGCATAAATTTAGAGAACCGTTATTCAAAGAAGGCTGTATAATCACAATGCTGCATACCATTTTATATCTTTAGTAGGGATCATGCGAATATGATAAGAGAGGCATATATACCGTTACTGGCGAATTACCAGAGACTGTGATACCGCCCATCTGCTTTGACCAATGACATTATCACCATGTCAGAAACCCCTATTTCAAGTGTATCCAACATGGCCATCAAAATATTGATCATAACAGTCACAAAAATACAAATAACTCGCAAACCAGCTCAGTGACTGAAACCAATGCAGTTAGTGGGGCAGGAGTGTGTTTTGGGCGGGGACGAACTAAGAATTCAATAACAAAAACAACATTACTGTACATGTTGCAACACACTGCAAAAAACTAAACACAAGAAACTGCCAAAAAATAAAACCTAATAAAACCATACAAAGCACATCATAAGGTAATGGTATGCCAGACTGCAATTAATCTACACAGCTCATCCTAGACCACGATACATACAACTAAAAAAGTTGGTACCCCAAATTCTCGTAAACCTAAATAGTTCAACCCAAGACCGGAATTATCTTTTCTGCCTATATTTTGCTTTTGCTATATATGGGACAGAGTTACTATTACATTTACTATTTCAAATAATAAATAGCAATGAAGTATACATAGCAGTACAATATTGAATTCATGTAACCTATACAGCTACATAAACCCTAGGTCATATTACCATTAACGGCCCCTTTCCCCCACAAGCACAAATTCCGGTATCCCAATCTCCAGTAAACATATATAGCTCACCCCTAGACCGGGATGCTAATAACCCACTAATAACCGCTCTCCACAATTATAAAAGCTAGATCCCAATCTTCAGTTAACCTATACAGCTCAACCCTAGTCCAGATACCAATATACCCCAACCACAAGTACAAAAGTTGGTGTCCCAAACATTTCACTTTAACTCTGCAACAAACTTATCACAGCACAATGCAACTTCATCAAGAGTCTAAGCTGACTTACAGTACCCTACAACCAAGTATAGCCATTATTTTTTGTTCGCTCAATATGTGAATGGAATGGATAAGAAATCAAACAGTGATACGATTTACCCTTGGTCACGCACCGTAGATTTGTTTGCAGAGTATATATGTAGGTGTAGAAAATCTATGTTTTTGTGTGGTGATTATACATTTACAGCAACATTTACAGCAAATGCATACACAATGCAATACTCATTTCTCTATCCAAATTAGGGAAATACGGAAGCGTCTGATCCCGCCCGTCTGCTTTGACCCATGACGTCACAAACATGGCGGAAACGACCATAAACCACGATTCCAATATGTCACATATAAAGTCGTTACGTACACTTCCTGGCAGATTAAAACTGTGTGCTCGACCGAGACTCGAACTCGGGACCTTTGGGCCTTCGGACGCTTTGGTCGACCCCAAATTAGGTACGTGCTAAGTATGCCTTACATACACAGGATAACAGAAAATGATTACAAGGAAAACAACAGTAGTATAAATGGTGTTCTCATACCTTCTGCCCTGCTGCAGTTTCACTCATGTATTTGGAAACTGAACCTTCAAATAATGTACAAAAGTATTCAAGCACAGCATCCCTTGTAGCTGGTAGAGTCTTCAGTAATGACAGTGCTCTGCGTGCAAGTTCTAATGGATTTGTCTTCACTGACCTGGTTGCTCCTGCAAGGAATGCTCGCAGTTCACTGAGCAGGTCATGAGACGGTACAGCTTTGATAACACTTGTCCCAGCCATACCTGTAAAAAATTTAACATTAGTTTGGTCTCATCATAACACATTACTATTTAGATTCTTCCCTTTGTCCCTTTGTAGGCACTAAATATTACTTCACTTGATGAAGGTTAGCGACACCTCATTCATAAATTGCCACCAATAACAGAATTTAGAGTTGTATCTTGTACTTTATGTAGTTTTAAGATAACACAGGGCTCCTGATTAACTATTTTGTGAGATAAAACCTTCATTATGCTATCTGATGGGAAGTTGTGAAATGTGAGAGCCCCAGCTACTACTGTGTCACTCATTTTCAAACAAAATCTGGCAAAACTGAAATCAGACGTAAAAAGAAAGATGTCTTTTGAATGCAACTATGTTACACTGCTGCACAGTTTAACCGATAAAACTGGCAAACTTTTAAACAAATTCTGTTGTTTGTCACAAGGCTTTTAACTTCTTTGTAATGCTGAGCTCCATAGCTGACTGACACTAACACTGATGATTAATGAAAACCACCCTAGCTATATTAACACTCATTTCTTGTGCCACAACCAGTTTCGTTCTTTCAGAACGACATCAGGTTGCCGACTTGCACCAGTATCATGACATAAAAGGTGTAGTTGTATGTGACATTAATGACAAAATCAGGAAATGATTATGACATAAACATTCTGCTGACCGCCTGGCAAGCAGTAAGTGCATGCAACATGGCATTTGTACTAAAATTAAAGTACACAGCAATGTTCAATTGATCATCGTTTCCCCAATTTCGTCACATATAACAACAATGTTTTATATTACGGTACAATATCAGCACAACTCGGTAACCTATGTTTTAAAAGAACGAAACCTGTTGATACATTAAATGTGTTTTAATACAGCTGTATTGATTTCCTTGAATCATTACTATTATTTTAATTGCAGATCATTTTACAAGTTGGTAAAGCAGTAGGGCTAATGTATGTACGAGCACAAAGTGAACATATCTACTGTAGATATGATAAATACATACAAGTTAAAATAGCTTGAAAAGTTTGTTTTAATGTGTTGCAGCTATTACGGGAATGGTTGCTCCTAGCAGAAAAGTAGAGTGTGTTTTCATCTGCAGTGCCTACAGTTTAATGAAGCTATCGAATTTCATTTCCGTGTTCACATAGCTTGGATTAGAGTAGCAAGATTATTTATCACAGTTCTCCCAATGGAACGTGATGCGTGAAAATACAAACTACGAAATCCTAATTTTGCGTGTGATATAGTCGAGCCTCAACTTCGTCAAATTATTTTGTACTACTCTGAAAATAATTCCTCTCTTAAATTGTTCAAAACATAACAATGGTGCTATTACATCTTTTCTAGTAAAGTTCCCAAAAATGGAAATGAGTGGATTTTCTTACCTGTATTTTCTGTTACAATTTTAATAAATGTATTTCAATTGCGATAACTGTAATAGTTAACACTAAAAAGAAAAAGCATTGTTTTTACTACAGTTGGCAAAAATTCATAGAATTGACAAAACAGTTAAATAGCGCTGCAGAGAAAAACACTCTATCTTCGACACGTACTTTTAAATGAAATCTATCTAATTATACTTCTTCTTTATGTTGATTTATTTAAGAAGATACATACCTGTTACTTCAAATACGACATTGAAGTCCGGTCCGCAAATAAACACAAACAGCGCCTCCTACTACTCGTTTTATCGACAATATTATTATCGACCAGTCGACATATAAGCTTCGCGCGGCGAATGATAGTCGTTTGTTGTATCGTTTATGATGATAATGTGACTCTTTGAACGTTCAGTTTGCGATGATTGCGTAGGGTAAAGACGGGTGCAGTGGTACTTTTCTTGTACTGTGATAACTTTTGCCAGAAATCTTTTGAAGAGGTAGTTTCCCATTCCTTTAGACATTATTACTTTTCTAATCTAACAGCTGTTTTCTATGTAATCAAAATGGCGTGTTTGCTGTGATGAGTGCATGCTCCTCATTCGACTGAGTGTTATGATTCAAATTAGCATTTTTTAAATATTTACAAAAGGAGTGATTTATAGAAATTAGTTTTTCTGTTACTATGAAGGAGTTGTTATTAGCAATATTCTCTCTGATCTCGGCCTTGTTGTTAGTGTTGTTGATTGTCGTTATAGGTGAGGGCTGTTTTGTTTGTATTACTTCGTGTTCCTTATATATCAAACGATGTCAAATGACCAATACTATTTCGGTTACAGGTTGGTACCTCGTGTGGAAACTCTTTCTGTCGCGGTTCCGTTTTGTAAGGGAATTGCTTGGTGGCATGAACGAACCTCCACAACCTCCTGCTGAACAAAGGCCTGCCCGACCGAGAAGAAAATACAGGAAAGAGTGATCGCATTTTCTCATCCAGACAACTCCGAACTGTTGCCCTGAACTGTGTAAAATTTGTAATTGAAGGATACATTTAAAAATAATCAAAATGAATATACGATGCGCGAAACCGGAAGACCTGATGAACATGCAGCATTGTAATTTATTGTGTCTGCCAGAGAATTATCAAATGAAATATTACTTTTATCATGGTTTGTCATGGCCTCAACTAAGTTACGTAGCAGAAGACGAAAAGGGGCAGATTGTAGGTTACGTGCTCGCTAAAATGGAAGAAGATAGTGAAGACAATCCTCATGGTCATATTACGTCGTTAGCGGTAAAACGTTCACATCGAAGACTAGGTCTGGCTCAGAAATTAATGGACCAGGCTTCAAGAGCAATGGTCGAGTGCTTTAACGCGAAGTATGTATCATTACACGTCAGGAAAAGTAACAGAGCTGCCCTAAATCTTTATACGACAACGCTCAAATTCACAATTTCTGAAATTGAACCTAAGTACTATGCCGATGGCGAAGATGCGTACGCTATGAAGAGGGATTTATCGTTATTTGCAGCCCAGATGCCTTCGTGTGATACAAACACAACCATTGACACCAAAAATGTTGATGATAAAGTTTTGTCAGAAAGATTGTGATATCATTTCTGGGTCATTTGGTGAAAACTTGTTGCAGTACATAAGTGGAAGCTGGAACATTTCTTGTTCCTATTCAGTGGAAGTGTTTTTACTAATTATATGAGTCAATACTACTAAGAAGTACTAGTATTTTAATCTGTATTAATTACTTGTAATCATGATCTGTGCAGTTTTTGGAAAAATACAGTTCTGGCAAAAATAAGTAATGGATTCAATGATCAATGGTTGTGACATACCCCATACTTATATCTTAAAATTGATATTTTATTTACATATTAACAGATTTGAATGTGATGTTCATAGCCATTATTGCAGTTTTGCCCATGTTGTGATGAAATTATATAACCTGTTATAATTTTAATTCACCACACTTTGGTCTCTCAGTTCTAAATTGCAAATATATTCTTTTTGTATGTGTGATTATACATAACCCAGCCACATCTCAATGGTAGTTGTGGGGGGGTTATAGCTACTGAGAGAGAAAAATGGCCACTGGCAGGGAAGTAACCTCCATCATGGTTTGGTTGAGTTTGTACTGAAAGTGACGAAAATAAACAAAAGGGCATTTGCCATCATTCCAAATCTTTCTTGGTTATATGGCATTGTTAGTATGTTGGCTGTATATATTTTATATGTCCTCATCCATACTTTGCTAACCATTGTGGAATGCATGTTGACATAAGTAGGCTTTCACGATAAATGTTTAGTTGGTGCCTACCTTAAAGTTCAGTTTTTGGGTCATAACAAAATTGTCCATTTGTGTTGCCTTTCTTTAGTTGTGTACAGTATATCCTGTTAGTCTGTATTGGTATCAGTCCTTCAAACATGAGCAGTATACTACGGTGGATTCCACTAGTGTTGTGCAAGCAATCTCCTTTGTAGGCTGATTGCATTTCCCATGTATTCTAACAATGTCCGCTGCTGTACCTGTTATGTAGCCCGTGCAATCATTTTATTTCATGTACTTATGAATAGGACACTAAGATATTTTTATGAGTTTATGGCTTCCAACTGTGACTCATTGATATTGCCATAGGATGCTATGATTTTTCATTTTGCAAAGTGCAAGATTTTACATTTCTGAGCATTTTAAGTAAGCTCTGTCTTTGCTCTACTTCGAAATTTTATCAAGATCTGACTGAATATTTGTGCAGCTTTTTAGATAATACTTCATTGTAGATAACTGCATCATCTTCAAAAAGCCCGAGCTTACTATTAGTTAAAACATCATCAATATACAACATTAAGAACAATAAGGGTCCAACACACTTCCTTGGGGCGTAATTGAAATGATTTTATCTGTCGATGTCACTCCGTTGAAGATAACCTGCTGTGTCCACTGTAACAAGAAACCCTCAATTCAGTCAGAAATCTTACTTCCAATAATAACCATAGGTGTGGTACTGAAGCAATTGCTTTTCAAAAGCCAATAAGTTCTGCATATACCTTGACTGCCTTGATCTAGTGTTTTCTGGATGTCACGAGAAAAGTGCAGACTGAGTTTTACATAATAGAAGTTTTTGGAATCCATGCTAGCTGGCATGAAAGAGGTCATTCTGTTTAAGATATCTTATTATTTTAGCTCGGAATATGTTCTAAAGTTTCATGACAAATGTATGTTGAGGATATTGGACAGTTTTGTGAATCATTTCCCCTACTCTTCTTGTACATGCGTGTGACATGTGCTCTCTTCCAACCATTGACATGGTTGTTTGTTCGAGGGATCTGCAATGTTTTATGGTTAAGAGGGTCTGACTAGAGCTTCGTACAGTTTTAAGACTTTCAGCTGTTTGAAACTTAGTGGCAAATTAAAACTGTGTGCCAGACTGAGACTCGAACTCGGGACCTTTGCCTTTTGCGGGCACTTGCCCGTGAAAGGCAAAGGTCCCGAGTTTGAGTCTCAGTCTGGCACACAGTTTTAATCTGCCAGGAAGTTTCATATCGGCGCACACTCCGCTGCAGAGAGAAAATCTCATTCTGGTTTCAGCTGTTTCTTGACACTATTTGCTTCACTCTTGTTTGCAGCGGTGCAAGAATTAATTGGGAAGGTCCTGAATTTTTCTTTGTGAAGAAAAAGAAGTGCTGCATTGGACAGACGACATCATCTGATCCGTGTTCAGTGGATTCATCAATTTTCTGGGTTCAGTAAGAGTTTCTCTGTAAATACTCTGGCGTTTCTACCATATGCACTTTGTTTTCTTATGGAACAACTATTAAGAAACAGGATTTACATTCTGAGAGCATGAGGTTCATTTGGCCAGCCAGCTTTGTTTTCTATAATTTCCCTTAACCCTCCCGTTACCAAGTTTTTCACGCCTCTATTTTACCAAGCCGAGTATTTGGACTACCCCAAAAGAGTTGTGTGTTTTATTGTAATATTTGTTCTCAGATTTCGTTATTTCCATTGAATGGGTTTATTTAGTATTGAAAAACAGCTTTTCAGGTTATTAGAAGTATTTAATCAGATCACAGATACAAAGTACAAAAAAAAAAAAAAAAAATTATATCTTTCACTAAATTCAGTACTCAACGAACATAAAATTAATAATCCATGTACCTCAACAGTCACTGCAGTAAAATAACACTGGACTTCTTTCAACTTTTCAGTCAAGTACATTTTTGCACTGCTTGCACTTCACAGTAACAGTTTCTTCTCTGTGTATATTACAAACAGGTTTCTTGCCCGTTACACAACAGAATCTTGTTTTCCGATCTTCGTTTCTCTTGCAACCTCGATGTCGTCGTGGCGTTGATAACTTGGAACACTGGGTCTGGATCACTGCTGTAGGAATTGCAATACCATGAGCTTTCACTGCATCTTGTACATCTTTATGAAGGCCGTTGGTATTTTTGCCTCTTTCTTCCATGTTGCCTTTGCTGAGTCCAAATGCCAGTTCAGTTGTGAAGAGTTTACGTCGGCTTCGTTTATTCTTCTGCCATTCAGGAAATCTTTGAGTGTACAGAATATATGCATTCAGTGCTGCAATATCTATCATTTCCATGAAGATTCTTAGTGGCCACCGCCTCGTTCCTCTAACACAACTGTATTCTCTTGTCATTTTGTCCCCATTATCTACAGCACCTTTGGTTTTGTTGTAGTGCAGTATGATTTTGGGTTTGTGTTCACTTTCACCACCACTCACTTGTCTATCATTATGCTGATTAGAGAGTAGTATTTCTGCCTTTCCCATCCTTAGAGCATAGGAAACTAGGGTCAAGTCATTTGTGAAACCAAACATTGAAGAGTGAACTTCTCTCTTTCTGTTTGGCAAGAATTACTTCGGAATCTCTTTCTTATTGGAACGCAACCAATGTCGTGTTTCATTTTAGTAGTTCAGCAGCCAATGGAAAACTGGTGAAAAAAATTATCAGTTGTTATACCCTGACCGTTATTCAGAAATGGTTCCATCAGATCCAAAACAACACTCTGTCCTTGATTCACTTCCCGAGTATTTTCCACCATTCCTGTGTAAATTTGGATCTGTAATAAGTAAGATGTCTTCATATCAGCACAAACCCAAATTTTAATGCCATACTTATCAGGCTTGCTCTTCATACAAACTCTGAAATGGCGGTTTCCTCGGTACATTGCTAATTGTTCATCAATAGTCATGTATTCTTAAGGATAGAAGTTCTTCCACAAGTTAGATTGAAATTTGTCGAACACTACCCTGATGGCTTGTAGCTTGTCCTTGGTTTTTCCAATTCTCAGTGGTCTTGTGTCTGTTGTCGAATCGCAAGAATTTCAGTATAGACAAAAATCGGTTTCTTTACATGGCAGCAGAAAAGGATGGTTGCCGAAAGGCAACATTACCTCCCCACAGATCAGAAGCACTTGTGCGATGTCGATGAATTCGACCAGCTCCTATTAGAATTGGTAATACAGCGTACACTTCAGTTGCATTTATACCTCTCCATGTCGTTTTGTTCGAAGAATGAGCTGCATTCCACAAAGAAATTACTTGTTTGGCTTCCCTGTTCGTTTCTTCTACAATGATGCTCACGATTTCCGGTGAGATAAATAATAAAAATGACTGTTATTGTTTTGATTGTTTTTCCATCATTCACTGGGCCAGGTATCATGTTCAAAATGTTGTGACATCGATGCCGCCTACCTTTTGGTGGTTCACTACAAAATTGTAGTCCACTTCTAGAAACAAACAAATCTCCAGTGTCTTCTTCTTCTTCTTCTTCTTCTTCTTCTTCTTCTTCTTCTACTTGTTCACGTGAATGTGTAGTTTCTTCTGATATTTCATCATCAGCTTCATCTGATACTATGATATGGTCTTTGTCGAGAGGTTCCATATATTCATTCAGTTCATTATCAATGTCCCATTCGTTTTCATAGTCACTGCCATCAGAATTGTATAGAATTTCAATGATCTCTTCGCTAGAAATTCCTTTGGACATCCGTACTTGCAGCAGAAATACTGACTCGTGTAATGTCAGCTCAACAGTGAAAGTCAAATTCAACTCGACAATAGTAACCAGCAACAATTATAGAACATTGGATCTATGGCAAAACTCAACAAAGAAGATGAATGATAGATATATTTCCCAAAATCTTCTTTTTCTACAAATAAGAAAATAAGACGTTTCATACCAAGCGGGGTAGTCTCACAATTCCACCAATAAATGACTTGAATAACATTGATAAAGCCAAAAAATTCAGAGTCGTGAGTGTGAATTCAGCGTCAGTCATTTTAGTACAAAGTCATGAAACACCAGGCATGTGGCCCTCCAGATAACATTATTATAGGGAAAAAATGAACCTGGGGTAGTCAGAATACTCCGCTTGGTAATGCGAGGTTTAATGACCTAAGGAAGGGTTTGTTTTGAAAGACGTGGCTAATTTTCTTCCTCTGTCCTGATATCTCGTGTTCTGCTTCACCTATAAAGAAATTGTTGATAATATATTAAAGTGCCACCCCTTTCTATTATTGACCTCCAGATCCCCCCCCCCCCCCCAATCTGTTAATTCTACTGTTGAGCAGTAATGTAATGCGTAGTAGGCATTAGTTAATAACATGGCCTGTTTAGTTTGTGTTTGTCGTGTGCACATGACATTTTCTATTACAGATATTTGTTTTCTTTCCTCCATGCCGAGCGAAGTAGCACAGTTCTAGAGGACAATGGTTCAAACCCATGTCCACTCATCCTGATGTAGGTTTTCCATGATTCCTCTAAATTGCTCCAGGCAAATGCTGAGATGGTTCCTTTGAAAGAGCACAGCTGCCTTTGTTCACCGTCCCTCCCTAAACCGATGGGACCGATAACCTCACTGATTGGTCCCCTCCATCAAACCAACCAACCTACCTACCTTTCGTGTTTGTTATGTTTGAATTTGTAACCATGAAGAAAATTCAGTTTCTTGTGATTACTTTAATAAATTGTCATAAAGGATGATCTAACAGCAGTGCTGTATTTTCATGGTAATTAATGCCAACATTCTTTTATTCTGGAATCCAGAGTTGTGTCAAAGGATGGAGAGGAAGTAAATATGACCCGCATAGATGTGCATGAGGGTAGAGAGTAGGTTCAGCTGTATGTCTTGCTGTTAGACCTGCTATTAGGAGCACTGGGAATCAAGGTTTCTTTTTCGTGCTGAGGTCCCATGTTAAAATTGACATGTGTGATAATTGAATATTAAATATGTCGTGCAAGCAACATTGATGCTACTATTAATCCAAGGAATTATGAAAGTTGCCTCAGTAAAAGGACTGCAAAATTTAGTTTGTTAAGGATACAGAAAAGCAAACCAATTTACAGCATAGATTAATGATATTACGACTGTCGGTTTGCAAGAGGATTGTAATATTGCTTCCATATTACAAATTAGTCTTGGAAGAGGTAGTAAGAGCTGCAGGGATAGTAGTTTCCTGTTGGGTGGGTCCAGTAGCTTTGGTATTTAATACTTGTATTTTCTCAATTTAAGGGGACCACTCACTGAAAAGCAGAAGCGTAGAGTCCTTGACGGGCGCCCACGGATAGATAGAAAGCTTTTGGAGTAATCCATTTTTGAACTAGAGTAAAACACACTCACATCTATGACACTACATGGTGCTGCCAGGACAAACAGTGCTAATGCGGTATTTCGGGAGGTGGACTAGGTTGTGGTGGGGTGATTAGTATAGACAGATAGGAGGCAGGGAGAGGGACTGGGGTTGGGTGGCTACGGCACAGAGGGAGGTGTGGTTTGTCAGCCAGAAATGCGGGAAAGGCGGGTTGGCAGGTAAACAAGCTAGTCGTGTGATGCACAGTTGTCAGACCTGGTGAGGAGTGGCTCGCACTGAAGGAGGTGTGAAATTAGGAGGTGGCAGGTGAATTTTATGGGGATGGTGGATTACTGGAGATTGAGGACAGGATGATTACAGGAGCTGTTGACAGAGTTCTGTGGCAGAAGTAAATTAAAGAAATAAAACACAAGCAGTAAGGATAGTTTAATATAAAATGATTTGCATTGAACTGAATGAAGATTATTTGTATCCAAAGTGCTAGTTGGGGTAAGAAAAATGTCTATAATACTATTCGGAATTTTACAGCTACTGTTTACTTCAGTTAAATATTTTGGCAACTGTATGGTAAGCTCAAAACGGTGCTGAAAAAGGTAGCTATAAATCTGGCATCCTCTTGAGCTTTTGATGTAGTTGCTGATTTAACTTTGAAACTGTCTCATGGATGTGAGTGGTGAAACATCAATGAATGAATGGTTTTGGTCTTGGACCATGGCCTCTCAGCATAGACGTTTTAAGTGAAGAAATATTTCTTTTTTGAGTTCCTCTAAGAGAAGAAACTTATTCACTCATAAAATAACGAGCCTGCTGCCAGCAACTGCCTGATAACTTATTCAGTGCTACACTACTAGTTTTGAGCGTAATTATAGGAGTGAAAAACTGAATAAATTTGTATATTTTCTGCAGTGCTATTAAATTGTGACGCTTCCATACCCTGCTTGTAAACTAGCCATTCCCAAATACAGGGTGGTTATAATTAAAGTTAAACTTTCAAACCACTGTAGAAATAACACCACTGGTCAGAAGGACGTCAAATTACAAAGGAATATTATCGCACGAGGAGGAAAACATATGGCAGGAGAAAAATAAATAGTTACAAAGTGTAGTAATAGATGGCACTGTAAGCATCATAATTTAATAGTGGTAGACTACAAATGACAAATGAATCATACAACAATGCTAGGTGTATGTTTGACGTTAAACAACCTGTTCTACTCAGTGTGCATGGGTGTACAGGTATGATATTGTTAGTTACATAAGTACATCTACCATGGCAAGGTCATATCACATTGAATGGGAAGAAATCGATTTTTGATTGTCCTGAGGCAAAAAACTGCATCAAAAGCATCACTCATATTGGTTTTTAATTGTCCTGAGGCAAAAAAGCACCAATCGCATCGGTTTTTAATTGTTCTGAGGCCAAAAACCACATAAAAAGCATCAATCCAAATCAAATCGGATTACTAATTTCTGTGTGACTGGCACAAAACATGCTCAATGTGCTGTCTACCATTTTCTGCAACAAGTTGAAGTCGAGAAACAGCATGTTCCACAACTGATCGAAGTGTTTCTGGGGTCATGTTCAGAATGTGTTGTGCAATGAATGCCTTCAATGCAGCTAACTTTGCAATTAGAACACTGAACACAACATCTTTCAGATAGCTCCACAGCCAGGAGTCACACGAATTAAGATCAGGTTATTGGGACAGCAAGGCTATAGGGAAATGGCTGCTGATAATTCTAGCGTTTCCGAAATGGTGATTCAGCTGCTCCTTAACCGGATTTGCGATGTGCGGAGGTGTACCATCTTGCATAAAAATGATCCCAACCGTGCTGTTGGTGACCTGGAATGATGTTGTTGTTCAAAAGACACTAATTGCACTTACCAGCGATTGTACAAGTAACAGGATTGGAAGCTCCTGTCTCTTCAAAAAAATGTGACCCTATGATAAATGATGCTGTAAACCCACACCACACAGTGACCTTTTCAGGATGAAGTGGTTCTGGTTGATTTGCGTGTGGGTTTTCCGTTGCCCATACAAGGCGATATTACTCTTGGCTTCAGTTGTCTAGTTGAAGTATGATTCCACAATGTATCTTTGTCAGCTGCAGAAATGACCTAGTTCAATGTGTTTGCCTCATTTTCGGTGCTTCAAATTCCATTTCTTCGAATGTAGTTTCTTCTTATAGGTTATATAAAAAAATAGTAACATAATTCAAAATTATTTATGACAGCGACCTGCACATTCTTCTTCTGTCAACACACACCAAGAGTTAACTGCCGACTGAGTACAGTCAAAGACGACTCCAGCGTCAAAGACATTTTACGCAACACACAAGCTTCCACTTGTAATCAGTCTCTTTGCTATTCATCGATACATTTACTAATAGTAATCAATATGCTTTCACTCTCAAAAATATAAGAAAATTAACATATAATAAGGCAAATTACAATAAAAAAAATTCTGACAAAAAATATAAGAAAACATTTGCAATTCGGTATCGACAAATACGGTAAAAAAATAACATCTCCCAGATCCATTACACATGCAAGCAAGAAATTCTAAAGCAAAGGTCTCTCATGCTGGCAGGTCAACAGGAAGCAACTAGTGCATACGGGTAATTTTGAATGGATTGCAAAGAAGGATGTTTCATAGGATTCTACGCACTGTGCTTACAGGAGCAAATACGGAGACTTACAAGCAGTCGTTCTTCCCATGCACAATTCGTGAATGGAACAGGGAAGGGGGGATCAGATAGTGGTACAATAAGTACCCTCCGCCACACACCGTAAGGTGGCTCGCGGAGTATAGATGTAGATGTATGTCCAATGTCAGGGCATTTCTCGGTGCACTACACTTTTGCACGTCACCACGCATCTTCTCCTGCATTGCTGTGACCACTGCTTCCACTGACGTCGAATCAATTTGTTTCCTCCTCCTTCCGAGCTGCACATCAAAAGAACTGGTTTTTTCGAATTTCCGAATCATTTGCTCCAGACCCTCGGCAGTCATCAGACCAATGCCTTTTTTCAAACCCTTCAGTGTTTGTAACTTCTGCAGAGCGACATGTTCACAGTCATTATTCTTCTAACACAGCTTTACAAGCAGAGCACGATCCTGCATTGACAGTCCACGGCAAACGTCTGCAGCCACAAAAGGAGGAAAAGCACGTATCCAGCGTGTTGGAACTTCAATGGATCGTGCCCATGACTTGTTTTCATTTATGTATTCTGACACATACAGTACCATCTATTGATCAATTTTCACACTATTCCCCCCCAGCCCCCACCCCTCTTTTGTCATGCGTTTTCCCCCTTCTCCAATAATATTCCATTGCAATTTGACGTCATTCTGACCAGTGGTGTTATTTCTACAGAGTTTTGAAAGTTTAACTGTAATTATAATCACGCTATACTTAAGCCACTTGCAAAAACATATGGAATCTTGAGTTGTGGAAAATTCAGGGGACTGCAACAATTTCATACCATGACAGTTCACACAGCTATTTAGAAACAGTAGCTGACACAAAGCAGTTAAATGCTTTTACAAACTGTAAATTATAATTGCTGTTTTTAACTTCACATGATGAAACTAGCAGTACAACATGTTAACAATTTGGTACCAAGATCTGTTGCATGCAGCTACCTGTAAAATCTTAGAATATTTAAATACAGCCACGTACTGAAACTATTCTTTCATGCTTCAGTTTTTTGGTTAATTGGGACAAAAAAAAGCATTCCACTCTACTTTTCCTAATGAAATTGCTGGAGAATTGAGCACTGAAGTCTCTTACGAACAAACAGAATATGTGGAACACAGAAACCAAAGGGCAAAATACTTGGAGGTAAAATATGGGAAGATTAAAATGACAGATAGATTCAGATACTTACGAGAATAAAAGAGACAGTCAAAGAAAGAGTCATAAAACTAAACCTTGCTTGCCAACTAACACAGAACAGACACTCAAACGGGCAGTATCCTGTATGGTCAAAACAAGGATTTATAATTAAATTAAAAAAACCAGGAGAACTTTGTGCTTTTCAGTGTCTTATTTTAAATAAAAAAGGGAATGTTGGAAGAACTTGCAAAAAAGGAAACAAAGGTTCTCAGAAAATTCTGGGAACCCAAAAGACTACTGATGGGATTCAGCAGAATAAGAAAAATGAAGAGCAGTACAAGTACACCAAAAAGATCACACCAAAGGAGCACACATATCTGTTGATACATAATAAGAATCACAAAAACCGTTTGAGCAAAAAATATATTCAGTTACATCGCATCATTCAAGTCAATATCTAAGTGGATAAAATGAGTCAAAAGAGTTACACAGTAAACTAGTATTACACTAAAGATTGTCCAAAACTTAGAATAATTTGGAAGCAAAGTCATTTGAAAAGAAACTATTGAAAAGGAGGCTGTCAATTTTCCAAAGTGCTAGTTCTTGAAGATAATTTTTCTTACTCAGTGTGGACAAATGTGACCTCTTTCTGAGGCACCAAAAGCCATACAAAACTTCCCAGAACTGAAATATATTACAACAATACAAAATTTCCTAAGACTAATACGATACTTCAGGAAATTTATTTTAAATTACGCTGCGAAAGCATGATTGATTTATTAAAAAATAATCAGGAATATAAGTTTGAAGAAAGGCAGAGTCAGGTGTTCAGGATGCTCAAAGACAAACTTTCATCACATCCAGACAAAAATACAAAACTGAATTACACAAAAATGCAAGCAAATAAGGTGTTGGGTTATTGCCATAATCTCCAGATGAAAACGGGTTTCGTCCAGTCTGTTATGTGAGTAAAAATGTGACATGTCAAGAGAACCTGAAGTCTTAGCCATTGTTAACATCTTAAGGAAAATTTAAATGTACATCCTAGGAATACATTTCAAAATTGTAACAGACTGTGCTTTGTCCCAAAAGACCAAGAACAACAAGGGCTTGTCACCAAGAATAGCAAGATGAGCATTCGTGTTAGAAAAAGTCTTCATCCATTATAGGACACCAATCTGGTTTTAGAATAAAACATGTAGATACTTTGAGTCATTGTGAATACATTGTTTAAGTTTTTACATGGTTTAATATCTCGAATCATAAAAGCTCTCAAGAGAAGGAAGCTGGTTTGACAGCAACCAAGGACATCCCCAGAGAATATCCTTATTACAGCTTTTACTGAGAGATGGACTTCTTTTCAGGTTCAGTGACTGAAAAGAAACTTTAGTGATTCCACATACAATGCAAGCTGAAATCATCAAGCTTGTGCCCAAGAAAAGCTTCATGCATGTGCTGTTATGTGAATGGAAGAGGAAGCAAAACAAGATTATTATGTATCAGATCTGGCCAGTAAGATGAAACACGTTACCTCCAATTGTTTAAAATGTTTAATTATGAGCAAAAAATGTCAAATGACTACTCATCATCAAAGTGGGATAATTGTCAGGATGGCTGAATGTGGGATTCAGGTCAACGAGATAAGTGACACAACAGAGCCTAATAATGTGGAGTAGTTTTTATATGTGCATATGGAAGAACTTAGTTGCATTACTGTCCTTTTGTCTTGTTTCTCATTAGAGTTTGTATTTGTGGTAATAATTTGAATGTCAGAACCAATTTTCTTACATAAATAACAGTCATATGAAGTAATGTTTCCTTTTACTATTAATTGTTGCATCAGTCAGTTTACTGCCATGATGTTTCACTGCATTACTCTTGCATACTATAAACATGTACTTACAGAAAATCTGACCGCATAGACTATTTCAATCACACATTTTTGCTTGTCTCTCTAAGTTACAGGTTCCACTTTTGGCATATTTCAGTGGGTATTCTACTTATCTTTTTATAGTTTGCACATGTTGCTGTTAGTTTTTTCAGTCAAAAGATTGGTTTGCTGCAGCTCTGCACACAAGTCTATCCTGTGCAAACCTCTTGATTTCTATTCAGCTTCTGAAATGTACATTACCTGATTCTGTTCGCTGTGGTCAAGTCTTGGTCACCCTCTATAATTTATGCACTACATTTGCTTCCCTTACCAGGTTCATTATTCCTTAATACCTCTGTATGTATCCCCTTAATGAATCCCTTCTTTTCAAGTTGTGTTTTTAATATCTCTCCTTGCTCTAATGGTTTCTCTTCTGGCTAAGGGAGTCCTCTATAAGTGTAAAGTTACTCCAAAATGTGATACCATAGGATGTAATGGAGTAAAAAGAATTGAAGTGAAGAAGCATTTTACATTTCAGCGTTAGTGAAGATATGTATTTTCTTTTAATAAAGACTGCAGCATACTGTTACACTAAGAAAGTTTTACATCTGTCTTCATTCCCAACAATTTAAAATGCTTGACTTTGCTGATTATTTCATCACCTTGTGATGAAATCACTTTTGTGAAAGTTCTCAGTTGGACTCCCTGTGCAGTGCCCCTTGTTGCATTTAAGCAAAAATCTTTTCTTTTTGAGCTATGACCAGATGTCACTTGCTATTTTATTTGCTAAAGCATTTAGAGCACTTTCTACATAATTCACAGTGGCATTTTTATCAGCAAATAGAGGATTATCTGTCATGTTCAGTGACAGATCATTGATATTCTGAGTGTCTTGGCCCTATTGTATTATTCCCTTTCTCAGAAAGTGTGCTTCTGACCTTTATTAGATGAAATGCATTTTAGGCAATATCCTAAGGGTAACATGAATAATGAGCATCAGATTACCTGGAAACTTAATAAAAAGGTATCAGCTTTAACATAGCAAATGGAAAGTTGCAAATTAGAATTTTTGAAAAAAGGTCTCAAAAACTGTAGTTTTTTGCCTACTAACATTTTTTTTATAGTTTATTAGGTGCAATAATATTATCAAAATTGGTTCTTGGTACTGGGAAGTGAAACAAAGCTTATTTATGGGAACAAAAAATTTGTAGTGCAACAGACATGCTTAAAACACCTCTAATATTGTGAGGTAAAAACCTCTTTCTTACATCAGCATACATTTTAATTTTTTTACCTTTTTAACAATAATAACTATTTTCTTGTTTAATAATATCCCAGATTGCTTTTGCTTTATACTTTATTTTTTATGTGTAGTTAATGTATTTTACTCTTTCAGTGACAGACTGCATGATTTTATACTATTTTTGGTGATGGAGTTTTATCTTTTAATGAGAGTCTGTCCTTCAAACTAGTAAGATCCCCCTCTTTCTGCCACAGCATACTTTAATCTCTGGTGTTATTGATCCCCCATCAGTGCTTGTGTTTACTTTTACTCCCATTTGCTGTAGGAGAAGACAGGACTCAAAATTCAGTAGGAATATGTTGGAGAAAGAGTTAAATTTTCAGTTAAAGGATTTGCATTTTCTGAGTACTTATCCTATAAGTTTTCTAACTGTCGTGATCGAATCATTGTTTATGATTCACTTTACAGTATTTCATCTTAATGTTCTGTATCAATTTGGTTTGCATATTTTGTTATTGACTTTTCACCCATAATCGGATAAACCAAACGAGGCCATAACAACTCTAGCTGACATTAACCAGAACTCTTGAAAGGAAAATCTTTATTAAAATCTCTGTAAATAATGAATCCTTAGTTTTGTCCTAATAACATTATTAATACACTTACTATAAAATTATGAGACCATGATCAAAACTTACTTTACTGTCGAGAGAAACAAATAAAATTAAAAGACACTATCATTGTTTTTGAAATTTTTAGCTCCTTCCTCAGGGAGAAAATAGGAATATGTTGGGGAAGTTTAGAAATGAAGGGCAGGTCACTCAGACCGTCGGATGAAGGGAGACAAGTTTTTTTCATACTCTTCACTGTTTGGTGAAACCTGAGATAGTTATTTCCTGCCAATAGTATGTAAACTGACACTATATCTAGATTATGTGTTTCCAGATCTGTTGTGGCATACCATTACAAAATCTGTACAGAACAGTATTCACTGATCTGGGTGTCCTGGGATTCAATGCCACTGTTCGTGTATTTATAGCTGCTCTGTGCATTAATCTTGGTTTTGCAGCAGTATCATTTAACTAGCACCCAAAGTGATACTATGTTGAGTATAATACATCATCCGACCTTCCACATATTCCTGTATTGATATTAGGCATTAGTCTTTTTTATTTATGAGGCATTTTATATTTTGATGAAAGACACTAACACATTATCTCTTCAGATCTATGTCCTTTTTTCAAGTTCCATTGATTTTTCTTTGCTAGTAGCTCTTTGACTGTAATCAAACATACCTTGTGTAGTTGTCTTCTGGATGAATTTACTCTAACAGATACCTAATGAAAACATTGTAAATCACTTGTGTATTATAGACAGTGCTTTGTGTGGAATGGACACTGCTGGTAATTAGTTGCAGAAGTGACCTATTACCAGCAGCACTCAGAAGGCTGGAATGCAGTTGAGACATCTGATCTAATTCATTTTTAATTATCTGAAATTCCATCAAGTTGTTTTATGTGAGATTAAGACTTATACTAAAACTTAAGCTTGTACTGGTTCACAACTAACAGTTGTTAATAGGAAAGGAGAGAGCATATCCTGAGAACTACATGGCACTTTTCTCATAAAGTATCTCCAATGAGAATCTCAAGAGAGAAGTTTTTTTTTTATTACATCGTAGAGATGCAGTAGGCAGGGAATGCTAAGAAGCTTCAACTTCTTTCACAGTAAGTCAACAAGCTGTCTCACAAACAAGTGAATGGCATGGTGAAAGAAAGTGGTAGCCCACAAGAGTGTACTTTGAGTTATTGCATGATATAAGTTTAATCAATATTCAAAGACAAGAATGTGTAGAAGTATACCTCCGTATGGTAATAAGTGACATGACTATAATATACAAACACTGTTATTTATGGATAAACACTTATTTGACACACAAGAATACAAGACGCTACTACCATCGCCAATCGCTCTGTCCGAACTGGCATCGTGACACAGAGCTTCCACATCCCCACACTGCAACTCTGATTGCAGTTTCTTTACATCGATTTCTCAATGTCCCCCACAGAGACCCCCCCCCCCCCCCCAACCCCAGAGTGCAGAGTACTGGAGGGTGTGATTGAAGGTTGTCACCTGTGAGGCATATAAGATGTTGATCGGCAGTACTTGTTGGAGCGTGGAGATGGCCGGCATCTGGTATGACATGAATCATGAAGGATGGTCTGGTGGCCGACCTTAGCAAGAAGTGGGCATGGCTGGCACTGACTCTTCAACTTTTGATTGTCACAGAGTGGTCAGGATGCATTTCCAGGATAACCACATTGTTTGTGGTGTTAGTTGGCAGACTGATTGACAGTTTGCCCATGAGTGAGAGATGTGATGACACTACAGTGAAAGCCACAGTTGGCAGAAGTCGAGAGAACTGATTGCAATCACCTTAGTCAAGCTTAGTGGGTAGATGTGTTTCACTTCAATGCGTAGATCATTCTCGACTAACTTGACCAAAGTTTCATCTGGATGATAGCGTTGTACATTGATTGTGAGCCTTTATGATTGGGCTGGACATGATTCACAGCTAAATTTGATGTCTAGGTCATTGTAATTTTGTGGTGTATTCATGTCATCTTCAGTGATAAGTGTCGTGGTGTTTCTATTGATATCAATGTCATAGGTATGGGTTCCCCGTTTGACCACTCGGAGTGGGCTGTTGTGTGGATGTTGTAATGCCATTTGTATGGTAGCATCATATAGCAAGATGTTTGTTAATTCATGACTCGTATGTATGCACAGTTTGGGTGAGAGGTGCATGGTGCCAGAGGAGGTACAGGGTGAACTGCATATGTGGTTCTTGATGTGGTGTACCATTGCCGGAAGATCCGAGGGGTGATTCATGGGTGCCTGTAATACAAATTCAATTGGTAGTGTTAGGATCTTACCATAGAGTATCTCTGTGAGTGAGGCTTGTAGATCTTTACACACCGTGCATATACCAAGGAGTATTCATGGAACAGATTCAGTCCACATGACTCTGTGGCACATGAGAGCTGCCTTCATTGTGCAGTGTAATCTGTCTTCTAAGCCTCTGTTTTGAGAACGCTATGCCATTGTACAATTGTGAGAAATGCCCCAGATGTTACATAACACAATATCCAGGCTGTGATAAATGACTTAGCTGTGGACTGCACTGTGATGTCTATTAGCTGAATGGCTTCTACTCAGCATGAGATTCTGTCAGCCCCGAAGCAATGTATTTGTAGTCCTCTGACTTCAGTAATGGTCCCACGGGGTCTATGTGTACATGGTAGAAATGCCCATGCAGTATTTCAAAACTGTCAAGCGGTGTTCGTTAGCAGTCAAGGTACGTGTGTGTTCAGTCACGTCTAACACCTGACCAAACCAATCTCTCAGTTACTAGTCATGTCATGGGGCAGATGCCTGGATACATGAGATTATGTAGACTGTTGAAGACAGTTTGCTGCATGGTGCTGGGCAGGATTGGGCAGATCCTGTGTTGCTATACGTCACAAAGGATATTGACTTTTGAACCAGGAATTGATTGTTGTTTGATTGAGAGTTTGGACGAAAAAGTGTCCATGAGCAACACTTGCACTGACAGGTCCTTTTCTTGTTCTTCTGCCAGTTTGGTATAATCAAGGGTGAGAGAGAATATGTGCACTCATGATAAGTAGTCTACTACTAGATTATCTTTTCTGTGCAAGTGCCAAATGTTGTTTGAATATTGTGTGATTAAATCTAAGTGTTGGTATTGCATGGGGTTAACTTTCACCATAGGGTGTTGTATGGGCTCTGCTAATGGCTTGTGATCAGTGTAAATGATGACATGGCACCCTTCTATGGCTTCATGAAAGTACCCAATGGATTTGTACACTGCTAGTAACTCCTGGTCGAATGCTGACAATTTTGATTACAAAGTTATCAGTTTGTTAGAGGAAATGTGAGAGGGTGTGTGCTATCCACTACCTCCTGTTGCAGTACCGTGCCAGTAGCCAAGTTGCTGGCATCAGTCCTAAATGTAATTGTAGGTCTGGTATCGGGTGTGTCAAGGGCACTTCCATCGCTGTACAGTGGTCAACTGCCCTTTGCAGTCTGCAGGCCACACTATTTTTCACTTCCCTGTGTGTGAGGACCCACAGGGGCATCTGTCAGAGTTTCCTGTACTTCAGCTGCCTGAGATAAGTGGCACCAATAAAAGTTCAAAATACCAAGCAACCTATGAAGCTCATGGTAAGTTTGCAGGTTAGGTAGCTGGTGAACTGATTCAACTCAATCTGGAGTCAATTTTGTGCATCCTGGATTGGGAGTATGGCCAAGGAATGTAACTTCATGTTTTCACAGTTACATGACAGATGTTGGGTATGGCTATGTGCATGTGTGAGTGTAAGGAATGTTTTGTGTATCCTTTGGTGCAGTCATTGTTGTTGTGCATCAGTGCAGGGTCTCACACAGTTGATCCTGAGCTGTGTTCATTTCTTCTAGTAGTAGACTACTGTTGACAAAGGCCATGATGTGGGTCAGCGACAGGCAAAATTCTAATTCTGAGCCTGTAATGAAGTTGGAGCAAAATGCCGCGGGTTCAGCTGTTGGGAGGCATGGTGGAATGAGGCACCATGGTGGAGGTCAGGCAAGAGGTTGAACTTGAGAGAAAGGCTACTCTTACCACAGGCTTTGCAATGTAGAAGGTCCATTAACAGTATAATGTGTCAGAAAGATGCATTTCGAGATTTCAAGTACCATGTACGCAGATGCCTGTGTCATTAGCTGCATATAGCTACAGTCCTATATTTCCAGTGTGTGGTTCAAATAATAGGTGAGGCACAGTGCACAAATCTGATCTTGTGTTGATGAGGAAGTAGAGATTAGTGTCAAAATATGGAATGTAGAGGTGTCCATTGAGTGAAGTTGCTGTGGATGAGGGGAAGCGACTTGTCAGTGTGCACCTGTTTCATCCCACAGTTGTCATTTGGGGATTGCAAGGCTGAAGACAGTAGTGTGCTGATGCTCTGTGTTTCATATGATACCAGCAGTGTTGCAGGCAAGAGGGGCGCAGTAAGATTGTGTGGCATTTCCTGTTCAGTGGTTCCGCCTCATGCGCAATCATTGAGAGCTATCTATTGCTGAGATGGAAGTTTTAAAATCCATAATGTAACAGAGTTGTGTCTGGCATTAGAGAGGGCTCCACTAGCGATCATAGACAGTGCCATAATTGTGAGGGAGTTCCTTTATTGAGCTGTTAAGCTCAAATGCCTTGCTACACCTGTTGTTCTGAGGTGAGGGCAGTGTGTTTTAGTATAGCTGTTTTCCTGTGTTGTATTTGTTGAGCAGTGCAGGAGATAGAATGATTCACTTATCAGTTCCTCATGTTTCACAAGGTGACAGATTAGATTTACAAACTTTGAATTGTCATCAACAATGCCCACTGTGTTGAAAATACATTCAGTCACAAAGACACTTGTTTACGTCAGAATGGTGGGGCCTCCACTTGTGGTGTAGCAGAACACTGCCCTGTGAATCCCAATATCTAATGTAGCACCGGAAACATTTATGGTGCAATCAATGCTGGGTCCATCGATTGTGGCACAGCTGAAGAAATGTAGATACCATTGGCCTTGCGCAAATGTTGCACATATGAGAAGGCTGTGTTCTGAGCATAAGTGATTGTGGTGCAGCAGACATGGAAAACACAGTCGGCAACATGTCCATTCTTACAAAAACCGAATGTGACTTTGTCCTGTAAGCAGGCTGTCATGGGGTCTACTAGCAAATCTGTTAATAAAGGCTGTGATGGCAGCCATTGTTGATTCATAGTCATTGTATTTTTTGATGTCGCATTTGTACACACTTTTTGCTCCATATCCCACATAGTTCGTTGCCTGAGGCAATGGCCACACTGCACTGTATTTGTTATGGATGAATTTGTAGCCATAGAACTGTGTGGAACAGTGAATGGGTTAAACTTTGTGTCCATTGTTAATGCACAGTAGTGTGGCTAATGACAGTATTCAAATAATGTGGCATCCACTGCTGTCGGGTTTGCCAAAATGGGAGTACACCTCCATATGATAACATTAACTGTGAAAATAATATGTGATATGAAAATAATATACGATAATACAAGAGGCAACTACAATGAATGATTGCTTGGTCTGACTTGGCATTTTGGTCACAGAGGTTCCAGATCACCACTCCACAGTGCTGGTCAATATTTCTCCATGTATCGAAGAGTATGTCCATACGAAAGTAAATATAACATAATTTGCTTAGTGGACAGTGGCCCATAGGGAATTACATGTTACAAGCATGTGATACATTCAAAAACACAACTGATCAAATGATCAGTCTTATCCTTACTAACTGAGGAGTATCACTTTATTTTGCCAACCCCTTCAAATGGCTGGTGTGTGAGGAAACTGGTACATTGTGCAAATGGAAAGAAAGTCTTTCAGTTACTTTTTGAATATTCACTGAACTGATGGCTGTAAGAAAGATCCATATTATGTGCAGTGTATGCCTCCATGGGCTAGTCCTAGTTGTGAGGATCACTGAGTAGTTGGGTGGCAATTGCAGGTTTGATTTTTGTTTGCCTCAGGTATATGACAGTTGCTTGTGTAGACTTACATTGGTTTGATTGTAACAGTCATTTGTGGTACAAACTACTTACTTCTTTTCTTTTTTGTTAAATAATTTTTAGTCGAAGAATAATAAATACAAAATCAATGTAGAGAAGAGCAACACACAACTTTTTTTAGTGGATCACAACACATTGCCTTTGTTTATGAAGAGATTTGCTCTATGAGGGCTATTGATACATTAACCACCAAATGACAGTTAAAAAAAGAAAAAAGTACGTACATAAACAATTTTTATAAACAATCTGTACTTAAATGTTGACATTACTTCTCCATGTTGTTGCCACTTGAATTCAAACATTTGTCATACTGTGACACCAGTGTTGTTATTCCTTTAATAAAGAATGGTGCCTACTGGTGTTTCAGACAATTGTTGACAGCATACTTGAACTCATTGTTGGTTGTGAAGTGTTTAGTAGTCAGCTAGGACTTCATCTTGGGAAAGAGGTAAAAGTTGCTTGGTCCCAAGTCCAGACTATAGGGAGGATGTTGAAAAATCTCTCAGCTAAAAAGTCAATTTTTCCTTAATTTGTTCACGATATGAGGTGGCATGTTCTTATGAAGGTAATCGTCCAGTGATTTGTTTTGTAGTGGCCTTTCGCAATACCACTCAAGGTCACTGCAGAATCCCACTGTTTCACATCCTTTAAGCTACCATTAATTTGGTCAGATGTTCTAGAACTGGCAGTTAAAACCCAAGTAATACAAGAGAAAACCTAAAATAAAAACACAGGAGTAAGTGGCTAGCTAAACACTTACAAAAATATGGATGAGCCAGCCCTCCAGATAAGACATTAAAAACTTTTCCCAAAAATATTTCACAGAACATTAAAAGTTGTCTCTCATTTTTGCCATTGTCTGTTAAAATAGAGGCCTAATCTGTAGGTAAATCAGGTGCTGCTCTCTTGTCTGAATGTGTAACACAGTCAACAAAATTTTTGTGGGCTGTATGCTGTACGCAACAAGTGCCACACAGTGGAATGGATTTACTGGAGGAAGAAGACATGCATCTTAAGGCTATACCCTATGTGCAGAGAATAAGGACTTCATCCCTTTTGCTTGGTTCGAAGGGGATATGCCATGGCTGAGCTGCTGACTTTACTAAATTTGCCAGCATACCATACTTGCAATAACTTTTCTTCCCATCAGTAGTACGATGCTGGCATGTCAGCGGGTGGCACATTGAACTATCCAATTATTGCAACACACCTCCAAGGCTATTACTGCTGCAGTCACCACAGATGCCTACTGCAGCAGCAACACTGCAGACAAACCAGCGATGCGGGTAGCCAGCTCCGCAGCGAAGTCTGGCCGACACAAGACTGTTTACCAGCAAGTACCACAGTTGACAACAAACACGTAGATGCAGCCACTGTCCATCAGAGGGCATCAACCAACAGCAGAGGAAGGGGGTGTGACAATAAAAGAACTATTACCTGATGATCATGTGTGTGCAAATAGTCCCGGAAATATCCTTCCACCTAGGGCTAGATAAGGTGGCATCTGGCCATTCAGTGGGCAGTTCTCAACTAGACAAGTGCATAGGAGCTCAGCTGGTTCCATGCCACCTCAATCATCCCCTCTTTCACAACAATTATGATATGTCGCTCCCGTCAGGTTACGCTCGCTACCAGCTGCTAACAGCTGACTTCGTCATGGAGCAGTTGTATGGATACAGAGTTGAAGGGAACTCTGATTGTAGGAATTAGTTGTTATTTGCTTGATCCACAGAAGGTATCCTTATTGTTTTGATGGTTTTGAAGAGTGTGTTTCTGTTGGTGGTTTACTGTAGTTTCCTTAATAAATAAGTTGGCAAAACAAGTTGGTTCCTGCTCTGTAGATTTAACAATTACATCTGCCATATTGTTTCGCTCAATACACATGTTCCCAGCAGAAAAACACCACCTTTTCCAAACAGAACAGACAAGGAATTGAGCATTCGCAACACATCCCATATAATGCTCTATAGAACATAGTGAATTCTATAAGTAACCAGATTTTGAGGAGATGATTGTGGAAAACATCAGAGTAGCCAAGGGAGTCCCTGTGTTTAGATCCATCCATGAACACAGCTGCTTAGTTTTTGCGCTCATTAAAAATGTTCTAAAATAATGTATTAAAAAAAAGTTGCAAGGATGCAGTTTCTCCTTTATGTCACTAAATCTAAAATTACTCTGGGACTCTGCAACAACCATCTGCCTTCTTGGCTCTTCAAGGCTGGTGGTGACGTGTGTTCCAGGTTTGATTCCCAGTACTTCCACAAATTTTTCCGTGGTGGGAGGACTGGTATGGGACACACTCAGCCTAGTGAAGCTAACTGAAGAGCTATTTGACTGATAAGTAGTGGTTAAAATGTCAAAAACACCTGACAAAGACAGAGAGTCATGTACTGACCATATGCACCTCCATAACATAACCAATGACACTACTAGCAGAGGATGACATGATAGTCTGTCTAGGGCCAGAATGCAGAAGTTTTCTTCAGTAACCAGGGTGGCAGTCAATTCCAGCTTTGGATTTAGGTTTGTACTTGCCCCACACAAAGTGACTCCAGCTCAAACTTCACGTGAATTCCAAATGGCCTTGGTGCAGCTGGATGGTTTGAGAAAAGGACTAGCAACCATCTGGTATGCTGGCAAATTTGGAGCAGTGCTGGATGCACCATAAGAAGTTGCCTCCAGATGGTGAGTGGTGGTTCCCGAGCCTCAGTATAGAGACTGGGTATGGGGCTGGACCTGTAGGCACCCGTGGCCAGCCTGATGCCCTCATAGTGGATAGCATCAGTGATATTCACATAAGAAGGTCTGCTGAGCCCTACACTGTGCACCCATAGTCTAGCAATGATATCACTGAAGCAGTATAAAGCTAGAGCAGGTGTATCCTGTCCACTCCCCAAATTCTGTGGTGTACTAGGAAGGGGTAGAAGGCACTGGATTAAGACTCGTCCGATCTTTCCAAGTGATTTATTGTTTCCAACTACAGTGCCGCATTCCCCTCGGTCTGTGTCACCAGGTCCCGCAATGCTGAGGGCACCACCTCAGTGACCCGTCAAGTGCTCTGCTAATGTGTCAACCTTGTACGGCCGTGGTGATATGATGACATCACAGCTGTGCCGGCAGCCGACTCAGCATCCTTCTTCCTGCGCTGCCTCAGTGCCACCCGCTAACAACTGCAAGGTGGCCCATACCGTGCGTCCCCACTGGCGTAGCTTGGGTTGCAGCGACAACAAGCGCCCGCGATACAGCAGTTGAATCTGCGGCCCCCGCCCTGGATGTCTCTGGTGCATGTTGGTAGCTGTGGCATGGCCCGCTGCTGGCTGGCTGTGAACCCCATGTTAGCCTCAGAGGGTCGAACCAGCAACCTGCCGTGGACTGGAACGCTAGTGCCCCATCTGCTGCTGCGTGTAGCCAGTGGTGTGACACACACTGCCGTCCAGAAGAGCTGTCACACTTGAATGCTTTGTTAGTGAACTGGCACCTATTGATATGCGGCTGTGTGCCTCTGTCTTGCTAAACACACCACTCCACGTCACATACTCGTAACACTTAGGTTGGCCAGTGGGCCCCTTCTGCCAGCGACTTGTGCCATGCAAACCGCTGTGTGTACTTTTTCCGGTGGTTCTGCGCCCCTGTAGCCTCTATTTTACTTTGAAACCACTGGTAGCATAACTTACTGTCAACAGGCCAGCACCTGGCTGTAACTTGTGTGCTCAGGAATATCACACCAAAACTGACTTTTCCTATCCCAAATGGTAGTGCCGCTACATTATTTCCCGATTCAGAAAGACACAGTCACCGGGTCGACCTTTAACTAAATCTTAATTTATTTGGGTCAGTACCTATGACATATTTCCATACTTTTAGAAAACTTAAATGTGGTCTATTGCCCCTTAAAACACATGACATGAAACAAAACGTAAAAATTCCTTACTGGACGACCACTGCTCGATCAACCTCATACCTACACACCTCATGCCCTCAGTATCCAATCCACTGGGACTTGGACTACCCTTGGTTCCCTCTTGGAATTGGCTCTCCGCCTGATCAGAATGAAAACAACACACAGTACAGTTAAGGCTGCGAAGACACTTGGCACAGAGTTGCTCAAAATGATCGTTATTTGCTGTTGCCTTTCCCTATACAGAGTGACATGTTGCACAAGCTGTTCGGCTGATATGCACCCCTCTTGGTCTAAAATGAACTAGTTTATGAATCTCAACGGACCTGACTCCAGAGTTTGATTTAACAAGGTCAGATTCTGCCTTGGCAAAAACTCTAAAGTTGCTTCTGGCCAGTACAGCTGTCTCTGTGTAACATTCAATTGCGTGACTCCTGAAATTGATGCTGGCAGGTGGAAGGTTGGTCCTATTGTGTTACACACAGTTCCATTGATTAAAATTCCGCTCCCCTTGAGCTCTATACATTTTGCTTTGGCAAATACTCCATGCTCAAAACAACTTGCTACTACTATTAATTTTTTGTAGGTGGAGAAGATCCAATGCATCCCGACCCATTGCAAGCTCAATTTTGGCTCCATGATGTCCCTCGTACAGTCTATTTCTTTCCTCCTGGCTAAAAATAATTGCACCGTGCATGTGTGGTGCTTATCACCCTGGCTGAACATACCGTTACCTTCCCTCTATGGCAGCTCCATAATTCCTCCCTTGTCATCTTGGCGTACCGGCTGTTAACTGCAGAGATCAGCATTACCTCCCCAGCTTTTTTTTTTTTTTTTTTTCTTTTTCAATGACCTGAGGACAGGGATCACCATCACCCTTCCTCCCACTTCAAAAAGACTGGTGTCCCTAGCAGGATCACAATACTTGAAAATACATATACGAAAATACAATGCCTAACTAATCTACTCAAACCCAATGATATATAACAATAAAACAAAACAAAAATACAAATACTCTACTACTTTCTGGATCACAAAGCATACGGTACTTCATGCTGTACTCTATCTTCCTGGTTTTCTCTATGCTCAGCACCTCTTTTCACTCTCTCTTTCTTCCTCTTCCCTTCCTGTGACATGCCTGGAATCACATCTGGACAACCCTTAAATGGCCGTAACCACGCAATGTGTACTATCGTTGTTCTAGTTGGCAGCTGGAGCTTAATATTAACAGGGGATATGGTTTCAACAACTTGGTATGGTCCTTGATACCTCGTTACGAACTTCTTCATTTTCCCTTTTGGCATATAGGGGCTGGATAGCATTACCCATTGCCATTCTCTATACTGCAGTAAACTTCCTTTTCGCTTCACTGTGTCTTCCTGCCTTTCCAAAGCCTTCATATTCGCCTTTTGTACCTGTTTCCAAACATCTTGAATTGGCCTCGCGAATTGACGTATAGATTCACTGGTCTTTCCTTTCTGTAGCTTCACTAAATCAAACGGTGACGGCATTTTTCGCGCATACACTACCTCATATGGAGACAAACCGGTATTGGTATGGACTTTTGCATTGTATGTACATACAATATGCTTCAAATACTCATCCCACTGATGGTGATGAGAATCCACATAAAAACTCAGCATCTTCCCGATTGTTCTGTGTACCCGTTCTGTCCTTCCGTTGGCCTGTGGATGCAAAGCGCTCATCCTTTACTTCTTTACATTCAACAATTTACACAGTTCCTTCATTAAATCCAACATGAAGTTGGTCCCTTGCTCAGTAACTATTGTCTCCGTGTAATCGCCCCACGGAAAATTACCCTCTACCACGCAATAATTAATAATGGTCAATCAAATCATCCACATTTATTTACGTTTGCAAAGTATCTGAGCAGACTTTCTAGTAATATATGCGCCGACAGCTCGTCGACGCCAAGGTATTTTTCTAGTACGTTTATTCTTTGGAACAACAGAGGTACAGAGATGTATGCTCCATGGTCATTATAGATAGAGAGAGAGAGAAAGGAACAGCTTCGGAAAGTATCGGTTGGAAGATTTTCGGATTGCTAAAGGAGATTTATTTACTCTTCTTCGCGCTAAAGCGAGACAGGAAAGTTTGTGCCGCTAGCGTGATAGATAAAAAGAAAGAAGGACTTGTAAAAGTAAATTGCATGAGACTTAAAATCCATGGAAACGGAACATGTACGGAAATGGATTCAATATACAGTTTTCCTCAGAAATAAGGTTTGTGACCATTTTATTCTAGAGTGAATGACGAATGCGTTCTCTGTCTGAATCATTGATGATTGTCTGGGCCCTGTACTTAATTGGGAAGTTTCAGCTGTGATGAAGAGAGCCTGCAATCTCTGAGTTTTTTTGAAATCGTGCAAAAAGGCTTCGTCCACATCTGAAATTTTAGATCTGTCGTAAACTGAACGAAGTGTTCAAATGATCGATTTTCCCAACTGAATGCAGCGCTTAATAATAATAACGTATGTAAAGATCTTTTCTAGCAAGCCAGCCGCTGAATATTAAGAAGAAGGGCTCCACCAGAGATTCTACTAGGCTGATTTCATGTAACTTATATTTGAACTGTACACAGATAAAGAACAGAGAGAGAGAGAGAGAGAGAGAGCGAATGGAATTCTAGAAGTTACTCAGAATCCTCCCATTAGTATAATGTTTTGTCTGTCTTTGCACGGATAAGCCTGATAAGAAAACCTAAGCCCTTGACTTTATTGTACAGAATTGTGTGTGAGGGTGAGAGAGCGATAAAGGCGACAGATACACTTCTGTACAGACAAAACATTACACCAAGTTAGCGGCTAGCTGCATTAACACACACATAGACTTTCATCAAAACCAAAGTAGTAAGAGAATTCATTAGAATGGCCAATCCGTGACAGGACACGTTTTTGGACGTTGTTAAAATAATTTTGTTCTTTGTTTCATGTGAACTACGTCGAGACAACTTAACGTGGAAAAGAGAAGAAATACTCGCAGTTGTATTATTTGATCTACAAATAAAAGCAGCACGCTGGACGCAGAAAAAAGGCCAGATCTATACTTTTTTATTAAACTTGCTAGTATTGAGGAAGTAGACGTAGATTTGAACATTTACTAATTGTGTTCATAACAGAAGTAGTTTGACTGACCTGCCCTAGTTGCATTTACCTGTATAAGTACTATAACAAAGTAGCCACAGAAGTATTCTTGTGAAGGGAGATATATATACATCTTGACTGTAGAACATTTATATGGTTTTAACTAGGGCAATGTTTAAGATTAGTCAAGCAGAGCAGAGCAACACCCAACAGCCTTCAGCTGTGAGCACTGATGATAATGATGTAGTAAGAAGTGTTGTAGAACCGATCGCTATAGATAGCGCAATAGAACACCCGGTAGACACGGCTGGAGATGTATCAGCCAGTACGCAACATGGATTAGACCCATTGGTCATTATCATGAGGCAGATGCAGATGTTAACGGAGACCGTGAATAATATGAATACAAAATTAGCCTCAGTCACTGAGGGACAAAACCATTTGAATACAAAATTAGCCTCAGTTACTGAAGGGCAGGAAAATATGAAAACCGACATTAACGCGAAATTAGCCTCAATTACTGAAGGGCAAAACCATTTGAATACAAAATTAGCCTCAGTTACTGAAGGGCAAGAAAACATGAAAACCGACATTAATGCGAAATTAGCCTCAGTTACTGAAGGGCAAAACCATTTGAATACAAAATTAGCCTCAGTTACTGAAGGGCAAGAAAATTTGAAAACCGACATTAACGCGAAGTTCGCCGCAGTGAATGAAGGGCAAAATGATTTGAATGCGAAGTTAGCCTCAGTTACTGAAGGGCAGGAAAAGCTGAAAGCTGAGATTAAGCAGCAGTTACATGACAGTTTTTCCGAATTAGAACAACGGATAGAGGCGAAGACAAAGGAACTTAAAGATCAGGCCGAAGAGGCGGAACGAAAATTAACTGCACAAATCGAATTGGTTAAAGCTCAATGTGAGGAATCTACTCAACGCGTACGTGTAGAAATGATGGAGTACGTGGCTATTAAGATAGATACCGTACGCGAACAGGTGGAAATGGTTCCGCAATTAGTACAAAAGCAAGATGCCATGTCATGTGCAATTGCGCAACTTCCTGAATTGGCACGTACGCAGACGAACCTAAAGGAAAGTGTGGAACATCTGACAGAACGTCAAGACGTTATAGACCACCAGATTAATGTATTAACGGGTAAATTATCCGAAATCACATTAGAAAACAAAAGGCTAATGTGTGAAAACGTTGAGCAAAATGTTAAAGAAGCATTCCAGAGTCTGTGCGGCAAACAGGAAGAGAATTTGTTTGCGAAAGGACTAGAGGAAGTGCGACAGCAGTTAGATGCTGATCTCGAGCATTGGAAACAAACGATAGCAGAGTCGATACGCGTTTCACAACAAGGCTCAGAACAAATGAATACAGGCCAGCAGCAGAAGTTGCCAGCGACTATAGAGCCAGTTACTGCACATTCGCACACAATACCGACTTGTGTGAGTAACTCAAATATTAAATTGCCACGAGCTAGTTGTTCGCGTGAAGTTTTATCTGACGGAGATTACGAAAGCCTTTGCCATGCCGAAGAAAAAATGATAAAGCATCGGCAATTTCAGATTTTTAACACTGACAAAAGGGGGGTCCATCCTATTGTTTTTATTCGAAGTTTTAGAGGAGTTCTACCCAGAAATTGGTCGGAGTGGCAGAAGATCAGTTTCGTTACTGGGTATATACAAGGTTCGGGGGCGATCTGGGCCTCGGACATGACTTCTGTTTGCTCGACCTATGACGATTTTGAGAAAGCGTTTTTAGCAAAGTTCTGGTCAGAAGGAGTACAGGAACGCCTAAGGCAGGAGGTGCTCTACCCAGAGCCTTTCTCTTTTTCGAAAGGAAGCCTTAGGAAGAATTTTGAAAAATATATAAATAAAACTAGATATTGGGACAGACCTATGCCTTTGCCAGACATAATAAACATACTTAAGGCAAGATTACCAACTAGCATCCGGAATCAATTAATTTACGGCAACGATAAAGACCTGGAGTCGTTCCTCACGACGTTAGATCATATAGACATTATAGAAGAGAACAACCAGAAAGCCCGTAACAACAGATTCCAATATAGGGAGATAGAACCTCCGCCAAATGGTAGGCAAGGGAACGCACAGAGATCGATAAATAGTGGAGAAAACCCTCAAAATCTCAATAATAATACCGGCAATAGTCTTGCGAGGGGCTATCCAAGGAACAACAGGAATGGGAAACGATATAATCCCGTATGGGGGAACGAAAGGAATTTCAGACCACAAGCTTGGAACAATAACAGTAATAGAAAGTGGAACCAACCGGGGGGAATAAACTCAAATAACTAACATCAGTGGGGACGGACATCCGCGAATCAACCGGTAATTACCGAAGTGACGGATGAGGTCAACCACCAGGTGAATCAAAATCCAACAAACTTGTAAGGACCCACCCGTGCCCCGGAGGAGCGGTCAACAATAGGTTGAGGGGCAACAGGATATGTGTACCCATGCTAACGTATAATGATGGACGATTACTGGCAGATGAATTGACCGAGGACTTAGAACCCCAAGATGAGGATAAGGAACAGGTGGCAGTAGCCGAAGTGCAAGTCATTTTGGAAACTGTACCTATAGTGGCGGTTTTAGACACAGCTGCAACCACAAATGTTATTTCAGAGGCTCTATTCAACAAGATCAGAAATATAAGACGAGTACCAATTTTTCCAGTTCAAAATTGCAAAATAATAGGCGCCGTTGGGGCTCGATCGGCGAATGTAAAAGTGCAGTCACTACTTAGTGTAGAAGTAGGAAAGGTAGCAATATTAAGCACATTCCTTGTTGTGAAAAATTTGGTGGTAGACTGCATTATCGGAGTCGACAGCCTACGTCAATACGGATGCAGAATAGATTTTAAAACAGGAAAAATTTGGTTAAATGTAAATAAACAAGAAATTGAGTTGGACTTGTTGAAAAAAGAAAGCCTTACCAGTAAATATAATAGTGGGATCAGTGTGCAAGTAATCAGGACTGCACAAAATTCTAAACAGCACGTGAATAATGAGTTCAAAGTCAAAGGAGATTTCGGTCAATTAGTGTATGAGAAGTTAAATGAATCCGACTGCATCACTGAAGATCAGAAGAAGCAGCTCAAAGAATTATTATCAGCGTATGAAAACGTGTTTGATGAAAGGCCAGGAGTGATTAAAGGATACATATGCCATCTTTACGTTAAGCCGCACGAAACGTATTGTAGAACTTTCTATCCTGTTCCCTGGAGGTTAAAGGCTCAAGTTCAAAAGGAAATAGATCGCATGTTGAAATGGGGTTTGATTGAACCCTCTACAAGCCCATACTGCTCCCCATTGTTGGTTGTGCCAAAAGCAAATGGAACTGTGAGACTGGTACTCGACGCCAGGGAAATAAATAAAATTATAATTCCAGTGAGGACACATCCGGAAAACATAGACGAACTGATACAACGGTTCCAGGATGTCCAATATTTGACGAGCATCGATTTGCGGAGTTCTTATTGGCAAGTCAAGCTGGATGAGGTATCAAGGAGATATACAGCTTTCATTTATGCAGGAAGAAGTTACCAATTTACTGTAGTTTCCTTTCGGACTCAACATTAGTGCTGGAATTTTTATAGCAGCGCTAGATTACGCATTAGGCCCAGAACTAAGAAGCAGGATAACAATATTTGTTGATGATATGCTTATTGCATCGAAGACCTGGGAAGAGCATATTACTTTACTGAGTCGGGTGTTGGACGTTTTCAAAACCATGGGAATAACTGCTAACCTACAGAAATCAAATTTTGCACTAAATAGAATCAAGTTCCTGGGGCATATAATTGACGCAAAGGGAATTTTACCGACCAAGGAGAAGCTAATGGCGATTAGTAAGTTTCCAACACCAAGAAATAGGAGGCAATTAAAAGGGTTTATGGGTCTTGCATCATTTTTTAGAAGATTTATAACGAATCAGGCCATGAATGCAGCAGCTCTGAATAGTTTGCTGAAGAAAGATGTGCCCTGGCTCTGGACATTAGAGTGTCAAGAAGCATTTGAAGAGATAAAGAAGCAATTAGTAAATGCACCGCTTTTGTACCATCCGGACATGCAAGAGGAATTCTACTTGTCAACAGATTCGTCAAATGTGGGTCTTGGAGCGTGCCTTTTCCAAGTACGCAAGATAAATGGACAGCTTACCTTTTGTCCTACTGCGTTTGCTAGTCGTGTTTTGTCCAACTGTGAACGAACGTACACGACGACAGAATTAGAGGCTCTTGCGGTCATCTGGGGATTTAAAAAATTTCATTATTATTTATATGGGTCGAAGACTATCGTATATTGTGATCACCAATCATTAACGTTTTTACAAACGTGTAAACTGTTACACCCCAGACTGGCTAGATGGACTCTCGCTCTGCAACAATACCAGTTTAAGATCGTACATGTCTCAGGGCAGCAAAACATTATTGCGGACGCTCTATCAAGGTCACCGCAGGGTTTAACCAAAGAGATTGAAGTAAATAATTCCTCAGATCGCGAATTATTACAAGCTGGTAAATGGCGTATTATTTTTCCGCTGTGTAAGGCCAAACAAAGTCCGTTGGTGTGTTTGTATACCTGAGGCACAAATAGAGAAACTTGTCTGGTTCACTCATTTAACCTGGGGACATTTCGGTGCGACAAAATGTGCAGACAAGATAAGTGGGTACTGTTATTTCCCCAACATAAAGTGCAGAGTGCATGAGGTCTTAAAGAGGTGCATAATCTGCCAAAAAACAAAGCCGGATTCAAAAGGGACTAAGCACCCATTATGCTCTATATTAGTACAAGAAGCAAAAGGATTAATTTCGTGCAATCTGTGTGGACCGTTACCTACTTCAAGAGGTGGGGTTAAATATGTGTTAGCATTTCTCGATGTGTGCACGAAATACGTGAAGCTATACCCGATAAAGACGGCTACAGCCAAAGTAATTGTATTAAGATTGATAAGAGATTATCTTCCACATGTTGGTACACCAAAGGCGATCATAACTGACAATGCTAAAATATTCACGGGACTCCGGTGGAAGCAGACTTTGTCTCAAGTTGGTGTGAAACACGTACTAACATCATTTTACCACCCACAAGGTAATTTGGTGGAGAGGATTTTTAGAGAATTCAATCGATTTATGAGGACGTATTGCCATAATAAGCAAACTGCGTGGGCAAATTATGTGGAAGAGTTTGAGCAAATATACAATAACATGCCCCACTCCTCAACTGGATATACACCTCGTGAATTGATGTTCGAAGCAAAAGAGGAAAACTTCTGGACTGACCATATCCCCAAAACTCAGGAAACCGAGATGCCTTGGGAAGAAAAAATAAGACAGGCTATCATAAATATGACGAAAAAGGCTGATCAAAGAAAACAACGATATGACAAATTAATCAAGAGGGTACAGACATACCATGTCGGCGAGAAGGTACTAGTTAAACGACATACCAAATCATCCATAATAAAGAAAAGTATAAAGAAATGGGAGTTACTATATACTGGACCATACATTATCTTACAAATTCCGAATCCTGGAGCTTATCTGTTAGCATACCCGGGATCGAACAAAATAAAAGGATTATTTCCTCATAACGACTTAAAAAGATATAATAAAGATTAGAAGATAGGGAGGAATGGTGTTCCGAGTGACAGAGATGAACGCTTGTAAAAAATATAACAATAAACTGTGTGTGTGTAGTGTTAAAAGCCTTTAAATTGAAATAGTTAGTCAGTGACATAGAGTATAGAAATAGTGACTAATTAGTACTATTGAGTGTTGTAAAAAAGATAGTGGAGATAGGCTTCACCTGTGGTTTGGGTGAACATAGAACTTTAGCATTGCTAATGTTATCAAGATGTATAAAGGATCTGACTGACCTTCAAGAAGAATGAAATGTTTCCCCGCATATGACGCTGAATAATCTAAAGAGGTTCGAGTGAAGATTCATATATAATCTCATGTGAACGCTTAAATGTGTAAATATGTGAAGGGATGTGTTGTGGTAGTGAATCGTGAGTGACGGTTAACGCCGCAAAGATTATTTCCCGCGCAAAACAGTTGACGTCGGCGCGAGAATTAAAATCGATATAGACGATACAGATATCCTTTGTAAGAGACTCGCACCAAACGTGAGGATAAACTGATTCATGTTGAACTTTAAAAGGAATAGGTGGTATAATTTGAAGTTAAGAGTTTTAATTTATTATTGAATGATTAAAGAAAGTAGTATTCATAGATTCAGTAGTAATTTATTGGTTCGTGTTCGTTTGGGAATTTTGTGTGAAAAATCCATTTCCATATATGAGCATAGATGAACGCCGTATGAATCAGAGAGTGAATGAAAGAAGTGATTCCGCATTCCTCAATGCTAATAACTTCTACATTTCAGCACTCAAGCGTAGAAATATATGTATTTAGAATAAAAAGTTTTTTTTTGAGTATAGCTAAATTATATGACTTATCAAGGAAATATGGATGATGTCTTGGTATAAAATGAACTACACTTTCCATTATTCGATGATTTGAATCCAAAATCTATAGTCAGTTACATGAATCCTTTAAATTACGAAGAACAAATCAGTCATAGAAAATCTATTAAAACTTTTGGACTTATAAGCACAAGTGGGGAGGCAAAGTCAAAAGGAGTATTCAAACGAGAGTAAATCGGATGATGCTTTTGGCAACATCATTAATTAAGAGTTGAATTCCTTGAAGTACGTCGTAACAAAAAGGATCCATGAAGCCACAAGGATTTTGCTTTCAAAAAGGAGAATCTTGGACGGTGCAACCTAATCAGTTCTCTTACAGGAAGAGTTTCCCTTTTGGTCATTGCTAATCCTTTTGGAATGAATGTTGCATGTGTATTCGAGTATCCCTGTCCCTTCTACTCTTCCCATTGTGGGCCGCGTAGAAGATCAACGACAGAGGGGGCCGCATAGAAGACCGACTACAAATGTGGACGTCGGGGACATGCAAGACCCGGGGGAGTTTAGCACCGCAAGATATTGTCCTAGGAGCAAGATTGTAAAACGCAAATTCACGTTGTTTATTGTAAAACGTTTTTTTTGCTAGAGGCACAAACTACTCTTCTCCAAATCGTGATACAAATTAAGCCCTATCTTTCCTTTAGAGATAAATTTCAAAATTATTTTTGTTCTTCTATAGGCTTTCCTATCTTCTATGTACCGTAGGCTGGGGGTCTAAGCTTAAGAGGTTTTCCAAGGTTTCCCTGCTTAAGAAAGTTCCCGAATGGGTAGACCCTGACATAAGTTCATGAAAGATCATCTTCCTTGGTTGTGCACAGCAAACATAACACGTAGATGCACGTAAAAGTAATACAGCCGCGGTACCGGTCTCTTCATTTTTTCTGTCTTCAACATTTCTTTTCTTCGTATAGTTCAAACATAATATTCTTTTTCAGTCGGAGGACTGACAATCATCACTTCCGGGTTATCCACGCTAATAGATAGCTCGCGAAGTGTGTTCGGTGAATAAAAATTGACCTCACAAACTTCGCTCCCTGCGAGGGGCATTGTAATCGCCCCACGGAAAATTACCCTCTACCACGCAATAATTAATAATGGTCAATCAAATCATCCACATTTATTTACGTTTGAAAAATATCCGAGCAGACTTTCTAGTAATATATGCGCCGACAGCTCGTCGACGCCAAGGTATTTTTCTAGTACGTTTTTTCTTTGGAACAACAGAGGTACAGAGATGTATGCTCCATGGTCATTATAGATAGAGAGAGAGAGAAAGGAACAGCTTCGGAAAGTATCGGTTGGAAGATTTTCGGATTGCTAAAGGAGATTTATTTACTCTTCTTCGCGCTAAAGCGAGACAGGAAAGTTTGTGCCGCTAGCGTGATAGATAAAGAGAAAGAAGGACTTGTAAAAGTAAATTGCATGAGACTTAAAATCCACGGAAACGGAACATGTACGGAAATGGATTCAATATACAATTTTCCTCAGAAATAAGGTTTGTGACCATTTTATTCTAGAGTGAATGACGAATGCGTTCTCTGTCTGAATCATTGATGACTGTCTGGGCCCTGTACTTAATTGGGAAGTTTCAGCTGTGACGAAGAGAGCCTGCAATCTCTGAGTTTTTTTGAAATCGTGCAAAAAGGCTTCGTCCACATCTGAAATTTTAGATCTGTCGTAAACTGAACGAAGTGTTCAAACGATCGATTTTCCCAACTGAATGCAGCGCTTAATAATAATAACGTATGTAAAGATCTTTTCTAGCAAGCCAGCCGCTGAATATTAAGAAGAAGGGCTCCACCAGAGATTCTACTAAGCTGATTTCATGTAACTTATATTTGAACTGTACACAGATAAAGAACAGAGAGAGAGAGAGAGAGAGCGAATGGAATTCTAGAAGTTACTCAGAATCCTCCCATTAGTATAATGTTTTGTCTGTCTTTGCACGGATAAGCCTGATAAGAAAACCTAAGCCCTTGACTTTATTGTACAGAATTGTGTGTGAGGGTGAGAGAACGATAAAGGCGACAGATACACTTCCGTACAGACAAAACATTACACCAAGTTAGCGGCTAGCTGCATTAACACACACATAGACTTTCATCAAAACCAAAGTAGTAAGAGAATTCATTAGATCCGGTACACCAAACTTCAAAATCCAGTTGTTTACTAACGCTTGTGCGACCATTGTTGCCTGTTGATTTGGCATAGCCACCATCTCCATATACCTCAGAAAATGGTATATTATTGTCAGAACGAATCTGTTCCCCAATGGTGTTCGCCTGAAAGGTCCTAAGACATCGATCCCCAACATAGAGAATGGACATGTCACTTCCAGCAATCTTTGTTGCTGTATTTGTTTCCAACTCAAATCTGCTCTCTGTGCATGTGGTATACAGTTCTTGACATACTGATCTACATCTACTTTCCTACCTCTTCACCAGTACCTCTCCACCACTGTCCTATTCATCGCTCTATATCCTCCATGACAAGATAACATGTGATCATGTGCTTCCTTTAAAACCTCATCCCTCAGCTTTACTGGCTCTACTACCCTTGGTCCTAACTTCATTTCCCTTCCCAGAAGACCATCATACATATTGAATTGTGGCTGTGTCCAATACAATTTACAATCGTTGTCCGCATCCTGAAATTCTTGCCATACTACTAGGTCATAACCTATGACTTCTACTTTTGCCACCTTTCTACTCAGTGCATGCGCATTACCGTGCTTCTTCCCAGGCTTGTGCACCACCTCTTAGTTGAATTCACTAAGCCTCACAGCCCACCTAGCGAGTCTAGTGGATGGTTCCTTCAACCCCGACAACCACTTCAATGCTGCATCATCTGTCACTACCCAAAATCTTATCCCATATAAAAAACATTTAAAAATGTGATTCCATAGATTACACTAAGCATCTCTCTCTCTCTCTGTTGTTGAGTAATTCCTCTTTGCTGCATTCAACTGCCTAGATGCATAGGCTACAGGATGTTGTTTCCCATCAATTTCCTGACTAAGAAAACATCCTAATGCTTGATTCAATGCATTGCATGCTAGTATAAACTCCTTTTCAAAATCTGGAAACACAAGAACCGAACTTGATGTTAACACTTCTTTCAGTTTGTCAAATGCTTTCTGACACTCTTCTGTCCACTCAAATTTCACACCCTTCCATAACAATCACGTCAATGGCTGTGCTAAATCTGCAAAGCCCTTCATGAACTTTCGATAGAAATTGCAGATTCCGATTAATGACTGCTCTTCCTTAACTGTTTTCAGTTCCCAAAAATCCCTTACAGCCTATACCAACCCTGGATCTGTTTGCACTCCGTCCTTACTGATAATATGACCCAAGTATTTTACTTCTTCTAATGCAAAATGACACTTCTCCAGGCTCAATGTCAAATGAGCTGCTCTTAACCTCATAAAGACGTCCCTTAACCTCTGTCTATGTTGCTCCATATTACTTGAAAACACTATAATGTTATCCAAATAGACAAGACACTGCCGTGGTTTCAAACCCCTCAAGATACTGTCTAGCAACCTCTGAAATGTTGCCGGAGAGTTTTTCAAACCAAATGGCATTCTGATGTACTGGTAATGGCCTCCAGGAGTAGAGAAAGCAGTTTTTGGACGATCCTCTGGAGCCACCTCTAACTGATGATAACCTCTTGTCAAATCATCATAGAAAAGTACTGGCACTGTCCTAAGTGATCCAAAGTCTCTGATATGTTTGGAATGGGGTATGCATCCATTACTGTCTTATTGTTGAGGTATCGGTAGTCACAACAGAACCTGTATTTCTTAGTTCCATCCATAGATTTTTTAGGCACAACGACAATGCCCGCTCCCCAGAAACTATTACTATACTCTATAATACCTTTTGCAAGTTACTGATCAATGAAATGCTCCACAATCAGCTGCAAATACCTTGGTATTCTGTATGGTTCACAGTAAACAGGTGCTTCGTTACCTGTTGGTCTCCTTTGTTGGACTAATGGAGTTGTTGGAACGGCCCTTGCGGAAAAAACAAATGCTTAAATTCCCACAACAATTCTTCCGTATGCTCTTTTTCTTCTCATTTCAAATGCTTAACTTTGTTACACAATGCAGTTCTATTGGCAGTTAGTGGTTGATCACTACGCCTACCTCTCGAACACCAGTCTTCATCGTCTGGTACCTCCAAATTCACTACTAAAACTCAGATTCACGTCTACAGCACTAAAATTATCCATGTTCACGGGGACTACTCGCCTGTTGTTTCCCTCTTGCATGCACACAATATTACGTTTCACAAAACAACCTAATGGATCCAAAAATTCATTATCCTTCAATGGTTCAACAACACATACCGTACCCACAGGTAGGTTCGATTCCACACTTACTGAAAGCGACTTCCTGGTGCCACCAGACACACACACTCATGCGAATTAAGCCTTAATGCTAATGTACGTGGTTCAGTTGGTTTGTTCATTATGTTGAACGCTCTTCTCGACAGCTCTGCATCGACAACAGTTTCCCCTAGCTGAAATAACATTCCACCAAGCACGGCAGTTCATTGTCCAAGGTCAATTTTGGCATGATGTTGATGTAAGAAATCTACTCCCAGGATCACGTCATAGCCCTCACTTACCCATGGTACTACCTCCATGCATGCATCAAATCAGACTTTCCCTATACAAAAGTCAACTGTCACTGACCCCAAAGGTGTGACCTTCTTATCCCCCACTCCACACAACATATAATGTGGTGGGTCTAACTTCCTTCATCCCATTAAACCCTTGGTAGCTACTGACACTTGCGCCCCTGTGTCCAACAAAATCTTAAATGTTTTAGTTCCTATGGATCCTACCACTGAACATTCCACATCTGCATACATATTTGTAGCATTGAAATTAAACTGGAGCTCCCTTTGTTGGGTCTTGGGCCCCCTCTGCTGTTTAATGTTTGTCCACCTCTACTAACTCCACCTCTCCATCCTCCACGATGCTGTTTCCACCCCTTCCTCTATTCCTTAGTGACTGGGTACATTGCCTCTGCACATGTGCCATATGACCACACTTATAACATTTATACCCACTGTAAACACTGTTTGTCTATGACGTACCTCCATTGCCACATCTATTTCCTCACATTGGATTGCCAGCTGAATGACCAAATACAAATCTTTTGCAGTCTCTTCACACACTTTCTGTGACATGTGCACCAGTAACCCCTCAAAAATACATCAAGTACCCTTTGCTCGGCCTCCTGCAACAGAACACCACTCACTTAATCACTCTGACCCAACTCGTAAGTGTTTTCATTCAATTCTCTCATTATGTCTGCAAATTTCTCTACCGTCTCCCCCTGTCTCTTCGTCATTGTACTCAACCTCTCCCTAAAGTACCGAGCACTATTCTGTTTCTTGTACCTTTAAGCCCCTCCTTCAACTGCTTAAACTGTCCTGCCTTCCTTAAGACCTCAGAACACCTTACATATGTCTTCGCTTCACCCGTTAATCTAATCTTGGCTACATGTAACAACTGTTCATCAGACCAACCATTCATCACAGCTGGAGTTTCCAAGTCATCCACAAACAAACGCACATCCTCAGGTGCCTTGCCAGAAAATGGAATAATCAAACTCGCGGCAGCTGGATCAATCTCCTGCTGTGGCATCCTAGGTAACAACTGATCCGATGCGGTTTCCCGCTCACTTCTAGATGTTAATTCACTCCTCAACTGCGTATTGTCCACTGTCAACTGTGCTACCTTTTCCAACAATATCCATACCACTTCTGGTTCCGACACACCTTGCATCCCTGACCCAGCCATTGTGTTGCTTTCGTTCCCCGTTAATCTTGAAACAAAACAATTAAGTACAAAAATAACCCAACAACCTACACCTCAGTACCATCATACTCAGTATCATCATACTCAAACCAATAGAAAGGTAATTAAATGCCATGAAAAAAATCTTACTGCCCCAAATACACAAACACTTACACTGACAACAAAAAATACTATGCCCACGCAAAACGTCTACAATCACTGCCATGAACCATACTCAAAAACACAAAAAAGAAGGAAAACATCCAACACTCAAAAAGAAAAATTGGTCAACACTCACCACATTTTGTGACTGTAATTCAGGCGGTGGGCTTGAACATTGTACTGTACAGATATTGTCCGTTATTCTGACACTAAATGTAGTGGGAAGGGGTAGAAGGCACAGTATTAAGACTCATCTGAGCTTTCCAAGTGATTTATTGTTTCCAACTACAGTGCCGTGTTCCCCTCGGTCTGCCTCACCAGGTCCCACAATGCTGAGGACGCAACCTCATCGACCTGTCAAGCGCTCTGGTAATGTGTTGGCGTTGTACGGCTGCAGTGATATGACGACGTCATGGCTGTGCCGGCAGCCGACTCAGCACCCTTTGTCCTGCACTACCTCAGCACGTTCTGCTGGCAATTGCAATGTGGCCTCCTCTCCCCCCTGTGCGTCCCCACCGGCATGGCTTGGGTCACGGCAACAACAAGCATCTGCAATCCGACAGCTGAATCTGCGGCCCTCGCCCTGGATGTCTCCGGTGCATGTTGAGAGTCAAGACGACTGCCAGCGATAGCAAGTCGTGGCATGGCCCACCACTGGCTGGCTGTGGACTCCACGTTGGCCTCAGTCGAACCAGTGACCTGCCGTGAACTGGAACGCTGGCGCCCCATCTGCTGCTGCGTGTATCCGTTGGTGTGACATGCCCCCCCGTCATTATTTTCAGCTCTTGTGTCCATTTTTCTTTAAGGCAGACATGGTGAGCCCTTGAACAATTACCACACTTCGAAGGAGATGAACAAACTCCTTCATGGATTGCCTTATCAGTTTGCTCCCACTGGCTGCTCCCTTGCATGCCAGAGTAAAGTGCCCAAAGCACTGTCATTTAAAACAGTGCATAGAGCTGGATATGTAAGGCCTCATGTTAAAGCAAATGTAACCTGCCATAATACACTCTGGAAGTATTGTGGTGCTGAATGTAAGAATAAAGACATCATTTTGCACCAATTCGTCATATACCCTTTTCATAATATTTTGCATGTCAGTAACAGCTTCTTGCACCCACTCATCTTCCCATTCTTCTTTGGGAATATTTATAATACTCCTGCATGATACAAATCCTTTGCTATAGCTGAGGGTGCTGTGTAGCTCTGTTTTAATGGCATATTCCTTCAAGCGTTTTACTACCTGGGGGTTCATTGCTTGTTGAGAACTAGATGTTCCAACCAACAGTGAAACATTTCTCAGTCACTTTATAGATTTTTAGGATGACAGCAGTGCCTTCTAAGCCCTTTTGAATGGAGAAAAGTGAAACTTTCCCATAGCTGCCCTCTTCTCTTTTAACTATTAAAAACACAGTCTGTCTAGCAGCTTGTGTACTGTTACTATAAACTGAAGCCATGAGCTTGGTTGGATGTTGATATCCATGAGCATGTAGCAGAGCAAAGTAAAACCATCCTACTTGTTCTCATACCACTCCTTCCATTATTATAATTGTTTTCCTCTACTCAATCTTCTTTTGTTAAAAGTGTGTATTCAGCAAATGTTTTTTATTCCAGTCTTTGATCACAATATCAGTTCTTTTGATGATGACCGGTTTCAGTCTGTAATGACCATCCTCAGATCTACAATATACAAATATATACACCTAGTGATCAGTGTGTCTTTCAGCACAATGCAGCAATACGTATCACAATATACTTTCTTACAACCAGGGAAATGTACAGATAAAATATGGTAAAACGTACCTTTTCCACACCATGTCCTAAAGTGATAAGACCATAATGGCATTGTCGAAACATATAAATATAATCAGCACAGCATTGTCACATACATCTAAAATAAGGTGTAGAATAGGCCACATCGTCCATACAGTCATTATTGCAACTGGCTACTGAAGTACAGTAGCTACCAGAAATCTGTTTGCCTACATCCTACCTAGATGTCACTGCTGTAGGCTTAGATGTAGTCATCATTTATGCAAAAAAAAAAAAAGCTGATAAAAACACGTTAGGTAAAATACATGTAGCAGACTTTTTGTGTAGATGATGACTACATCTAAGCCCACAGTAGCAACATCTAGGTAGGATGTAGATTTCTGGTGGCTACTGTACTTCAGTAGCCAGTTGCGATAATGACTATAGATAATGTGGCCTATTCTGCACCTTCTTTTAGATCTATGTGACGATGCTGCCCTGATTATATTTATATGTTTTGACAGTGCCATTATGGCCTTATCACTTTAGGACATGGAGTAGAAAAAGTACATTTTACCGTATTTTATCTGTACATTTCCCTGGTTGCATGATAGTATGCTGTGATACGTATTGCTGTATTGTGTTGAAAGACACGCTGCTCACTAGGTGTAGTTATTCGTATGTTGTAGTTCTGAGGATAGTCATTATGGACTGAAACTGGTCATCGGCGAAAACATTGATATTGTGCTCAAAGACTGGAATAAAAACCATTTTTCAGTATTGGATCACTGTTTGTATACGCGACTATGTCGCAGCTGGTGTGTATTCAGTGGCTACACAAAATAACTACATAGTTCATTACCCATGCTTAGTTGATAGAAATTTTTTATGCCTTGGGTAGTTTTCAGACTTCTAATGATAATGATAATAGCTCTTCTGGAAATACTTCTTCTGAAGAAATATACATAATTTAGAATTCATGAAAAACATGTTGACATGAAATTTTCAGTGAGCAAATAACTGTTTGTTTCTAAATCGAGTTAGTTAATTTAAAAGCCCTCATTCTCCTGTTCATTACAAATGTTTTCTTTTTTCAAAGAACTTCACATTTAAAAAGTGATTCATATTCAACGTTTTCATATTGAGAAAGTTTTGAATCTTAAAAAGTGCTTATTTCCAAAACTCAGTGCCATAATTTTGTAGCCTGGCTTTTTCAGAGTCCAAAAATGCCGACTGGAAAACTTAGTTAATTTGTTAATTGTTCAGTTTAGATAATTTCACCCCCTTTAAAATAGTGGTGGGATTTGGGAATCCTTGTGGAAGTAGAAAGTATTTTCATAAAATATTTCTTATAATTCTGTCTATTTTTTAGTTACCCATCTCACATTGAAACCAACTTGTTTCTTTGATGATTGTATCTTTGTGTCCACTAATATTGCTATCTTTTATGTAAATGATTAAAATATGCAAGGGTTTTCTCCTTCTTGATACAATCCTCTTACTCATTTCAGAGGGACCCCACCTTCCACCAGACTTCTCCTGAGATATAACTACTGTTACATTATAACAGGTGCTGGTAGGTCTCCAAACAAGAGTTTATTAATCCAGTTACAAATTGGTTTAATTTCTGATTGACAATAACTTTATAAAATCCATGACAAGAACAGACTCTCACGATGGTTCTGAGTCAAATTCACTTCTGTGTTTTCTACTGGTCTCGTTATTTACCAGGGATAAGCTCCATGGCAAGCCACACTGCTCGCAGATTGTGAGCCCTGCCTGCTCTGAAGTCATGAGCAGCTGTCTGGTGCCGCTGGAATATCTCCAGCATAAATTACCATAGCAACCCAAACAGAACTTAACCTACTTTTAGCTATTATTACTTAAATCTAGTATTTTTCAGTTCAATTCTCAGTTTTATATATATATTTGTAAACACAAATGCACACATAATCTCGCAGTCTCAGATCTGCAATAAGGATGCTTATCACCAATTTTTATTGACCACCAAGTGCATTTGCACCATTACATCTGCCACCCCTCAAGGTGGTCTGATTGTGTCTGCTTACGCACATGTTGATAACAATTGAGGGCATCCTGTAACTTAATTACTACTCATTTATTCACAACATATGCTTTTTGCCAAATTACATCTTACATTACTGCTGATAGAAACTATCTGTTCATAAAACCACTCTTCATTTAGTATGACCTCTATAAGCTTATTCTCTTCTCATGTCCGCAACAGTTCATATAACAAAATCTTGATTCTTAGATACACAGTTATTTCATACTGTTCTCACTGTTCTAGTATACATCCCCATACTGTTATATCTCACATTCGGTTGACTCCTTAGGATAATCACATTTATTACCATTATTTTTCTTAAAAAAAAAGTTCTGTCCATTAAGTTTGAACTATGCCATACAGGCCTGAATTCTCTTCCCAGTAGAAACCAGGAGATATCATTCCTGATGGTCTGCCTTGGATTACACCTTCTTATCCACTAAAGTTTCTTTGACATGCCCCATTTAATGCTAATGCCATCTCTCTTTAATCTAAATTTATTGAACCAACACTGTTATCTTAAGTAATATACCCTAGTCAATCAAAATTTCAAATCTTAAAAGGAAACCCCACTGGACACTTAATAACTATTTTTATTAGTATCTGTAACATTAATACTTAATTCTCCTTCACCAGGTACCTCACAGTTCTATATCAGCCATGACTTTCATAGTTGCCAACCCACTCAGCTCATATTTCAGTTCATCACTTGACTACTATTTAATTTCCATATATCATCTCATCACAGCTTTAGCTATGGACTGTCGTTGAGTACTCCCTTGCCCTTGACTTCATACGCCCGGACCTAAAGACAGGTTGTAGGGTTTTGTTGAATCCCACTTTGCCTAAAATTTGAACATAACATATTGAAGAATTTATCATTGACTACAGAGGGTTAGAACTTGCATGTTAAACATCATTTTTCTTTCCTTGTAATCGAGTCGGTTAGCACAGTTGCTTTTGGGTGAGGTACACTTGTAATTACATATGGCCCTTAATAGACATGTTGAAACTTGGATGTTAGTCCATCATTTTTTGAACTTCTAATATGCTTCTTTTCTAATATCAAGCCCCCTAATTTATGCACTATTGGGGCACTCCTTTCTCATCTCTTTTTTTCTCTCATTACCTGCTTTAATAATGGCTCTTTGATGTTTGATTGTGATGCTGGAGTAATCCACACATTCTCTTTGGGCCAATTGATATACTTCAATGAAGGTTCACCTTCGATTTGCTTGCCTAAAATCTCTATTGGTGCTACCCTGATAAACAAATGGGGAAGTTTGTTCAGTATCCTTTCAGAATCTCTCACCATCTCAATCCACTTAGAGTGTTTACCAGCACAATATTTTCGACATAACTTTCCTAATTTCCTCATCACACATTTGGTGGGGTTAGCCTGGAGGCAGTACCGCAATATGAGGAGATGATTGATTTTTTCTCATGCAAGGAACTCTTTAAATTGCCTTGCTGTAAATTGTATGCTGTTATCCAACAACAAATGTTTCAATCTCCCTACTTGCATTAAAGAATTGTCACTCAGCTTCAGTATGACACTATGCATTGTGGCTCCTTTCAATGGATACAATTTAACTAATTTTGACCAGCATTCCACAGCAACAAAAATGAACTCCATACTTCTCTGCCCTCAAGGCAGTGGAACATAGATGTCCACTGCTACTAGGTCCCATAACTCACTGGGTATTGCGGATGAAGTAAAGTGTGCAGTTTTGTCATCTGTATTTTCACTTTCTGATATGTCTCACACTGCTGTAAATTTTTTTAAACTCATTCATGCATGTTCTTAAAGTAATAAAGCTTTTTAATGTCCATGACACATTTCTTAGGGCCAAAGTGAAGATATCCTAGACATATGTACCACGTTGTTCAGTCAATACAGTTGAAGGGAATACAGAGCAACCAGTTACTCAAAATGTGATTCTTGTGGAATAGTATGTGTCTTTGAAGCTCCCACCTGGTGTTGAACTTGCTAGCCCCATTTTCTAACTGTTGAATATGTTTAAGTAGTGCTTGATCTCCATGTTGCCTGTTTGTAGGTTATGACAGAAATTTATAAATCCCTATCTAAATTGTTTGTTAAAAAAAAAATACTCTGGAAAAGTGCCACAGTCTCTGAAATCTTGTGGTGGTAAACCTGTTGGAAAGCACGACAATGTGCCCGGTACTATATTTTCATTGCCTTTGAGGTAACTTACAGAAAAATCGAATTCCTGCAAGAACAATGCCCACCTAGTGAGCTTACTGTGTATCAACTTACTTTTTAAGAGCAGTGTTAATGACTTGTGATCACTGTGGACAGTAGTCTTGTGTCCTGCTAATAGGTATTTAAACTTTTTAATGCCCGTACTACTGCTAATGTCTCTTTTTCTGTTATACCACAATTTATTTCAGTATCTGTGAGCATACAGCATACAAATGCTACAGGTTTGTGTTCAACTATAACACCTGATCATGTTTCTTGGTACAGCTGGGCCCTGAGGCCATAATCCGAGGCATCTGTTGCAAGATGGAAGTTGTTGTTGTTATGGTCTTCAGTCCTGAGACTGGTTTGATGCAGCTCTCCATGCTACTCTATCCTGTGCAAGCTTCTTCATCTCCCAGTACCTACTGCAACCTACATCCTTCTGAATCTGCTTAGTGTATTCATCTCTTGGTCTCCCCCTACGATTTTTACCCTCCACGCTGCCCTCCAATACTAAATTGGTGATCCCTTGATGCCTCAAAACATGTCCTACCAACCAATCCCTTCTTCTGGTCAAGTTGTGCCACAAACTTCTCTTCTCCCCAATCCTATTCAATACTTCCTCATTAGTTATGTGATCTACCCATCTAATCTTCAGCATTCTTCTGTAGCACCACATTTCGAAAGCTTCTATTCTCTTCTTGTCCAAACTATTTACCATCCATGTTTCACTTCCATACATGGCTACACTCCATACAAATACTTTCAGAAATGACTTCCTGACGCTTAAATCTATACTCGATGTTAACAAATTTCTCTTCTTCAGAAACGCTTTCCTTGCCATTGCCAGTCTACATTTTATATCCTCTCTACTTCGACCATCATCAGTTATTTTGCTCCCCAAATAGCAAAACTCCTTTACTACTTTAAGTGTCTCATTTCCTAATCTAATACCCTCAACATCACCCGACTTAATTCGACTACATTCCATTATCCTCGTTTTGCTTTTGTTGATGTTCATCTTATATCCTCCCTTCAAGACACCATCCATTCCATTCAACTGCTCTTCCAAGTCCTTTGCTGTCTCTGACAGAATTACAATGTCATCGGCGAACCTCAACGTTTTTATTTCTTCTCCATGGATTTTAATACCTACTCCGAATTTTTCTTTTGTTTCCTTTACTGCTTGCTCAATATACAGATTGAATAACATCGGGGAGAGGCTACAACCCTGTCTTACTCCCTTCTTAACCACTGCTTCCCTTTCATGTCTCTCGACTCTTATAACTGCCATCTGGTTTCTGTACAAATTGTAAATAGCCTTTCGCTCCCTGTATTTTACCCCTCCCACCTTTAGAATTTGAAAGAGAGTATTCCAGTCAACATTGTCAAAAGCTTTCTCTAAGTCTACAAATGCTAGAAACGTAGGTTTGCCTTTCCTTAATCTTTCTTCTAAGATAAGTCGTAAGGTCAGTATTGCCTCACGTGTTCCAACATTTCTACGGAATCCAAACTGATCTTCCCTGAGGTCGGCTTCTACCAGTTTTTCCATTCGTCTGTAAAGAATTCGTGTTAGTATTTTGCAGCTGTGGCTTATTAAACTGATTGTTCGGTAATTTTCACATCTGTCAACACCTGCTTTCTTTGGGATTGGAATTATTATATTCTTCTTGAAGTCTGAGGGTATTTCACCTGTTTCATACATCTTGCTCACCAGATGGTAGAGTTTTGTCAGGACTGGCTCTCCCAAGGCCGTCAGTAGTTCCAATGGAATGTTGTCTACTCCGGGGGCCTTGTTTCGATTCAGGTCTTTCAGTGCTCTGTCAAACTCTTCACGCAGTATCTTATCTCCCATTTCATCTTCATCTACATCCTCTTCCATTTCCATAATATTGTCCTCAAGTTCATCGCCCTTGTATAGACCCTCTATATACTCCTTCCACCTTTCTGCTTTCCCTTCTTTGCTTAGAACTGGGTTTCCATCTGAGCTCTTGATGTTCATGCAAGTGGTTCTCTTATCTCCAAAGGTCTCTTTAATTTTCCTGTAGGCAGTATCTATCTTACCCCTAGTGAGATAAGCCTCTACATCCTTACATTTGTCCTCTAGCCATCCCTGCTTAGCCATTTTGCACTTCCTGTCGATCTCATTTTTGAGACGTTTGTATTCCTTTTTGCCTGCTTCATTTACTGCATTTTTATATTTTCTCCTTTCATCAATTAAATTCAATATTTCTTCTGTTACCCAAGGATTCTACTAGCCCTCGTCTTTTTACCTACTTGATCCTCTGCTGCCTTCACTACTTCATCCCTCAAAGCTACCCATTCTTCTTCTACTGTATTTCTTTCCCCCATTCCTGTCAATTGTTCCTTTATGCTCTTCCTGAAACTCTGTACAACCTCTGGTTCTTTCAGTTTATCCAGGTCCCATCTCCTTGAATCCTGAAATCAGGGTGCACCAGTAATGGTGCTGATACTAAATTGTCCCAGATAGCTAAGAACTCAGCTGTGCATTCTTGTGTCCATCACCACACTGAATATTGTTTCAATAACTTTGTCATTTGTCGTGCATTTAGGACTAATTTGTTCAAAAACTTTCTGTGAAATCCAGCCATACCAAAATATGCTCACAGTTGTTTTTTGTTTGATGATTGCAAACATTTACTAATTGCATCTAACTTACGTGGGTCTGGTCTCATCCCTTCTCTGTTTATCACATGTCCTAAAAATTTAACTTCAGTCCTGCCGAATTGAGATTTAGATAGTTTTAGGTTATTTGCTGTGAATATAACTGAGGTATTAGTTTATCCAATGTGTATATGTGATCCTCCCAGGTTTTTGATATAATTGCTTTGTCATCTACATATATAAATAAATATATTGTGTTTCAGATTATCTCCAACTGCCTTATCAAGAGCTCTTATGAAGACCAACACTGAGATGTTGAATCCAAATGATGGAACCCTGAATTGATAAGCTCTACCCTCAAACATAAATACTGTACATTTGTGAGATGTCTCATGCAGTTTGATTTGCCAGTATCCATATGTTAAATCCCTAGTACTATTGTACTTAATCCCTGCAAATCTTGTCAACAACTCATCTGTTGCCGGTCGCGGTGGCTGAGCGGTTCTAGGCGCTACAGTCCGGAGCTGCGCGACTGCTACGGTCACAGGTTCGAATCCTGCCTCGGGCATGGATGTGTGTCATGTCCTTAGGTTAGTTAGGTTTAAGTAGTTCTAAGTTCTAGGGGACTGATGACCTCAGATGTTTAGTCCCATAGTGTGCAGAGCCATTTGAACCATTTTTTGAACTCATCTGTTATGGGTGGTCTGTCTCCTTCTGGTTCTATTATCCTGTTTAGTGTTCTCACATCAAATACTGGTCTGACAATTCCATCGGGTTTCTTAACAGCAACTAGTGGGTTACTATAACAATTATTAGATATTTCAATTACATCCCTATTTATCATCCTATTATTTTTGTGCCTTATCATGTCCTTTAATGCTACTAGTATCTTGTATGGTCCCACATAGAATGGATCAGGAGATTGATTGTCCCAGGTTTCAACAAAAATATCTCTTTATGAGTGGTAAGCCATTGAATAATGTCTACTTTCTCCTTGCATTAAGTCCTAACAATTTATCAATATTACCAACTATATCTTCGACTGATATTGTTTCCATATATGCAGGGCCCTTATGTATCTCCGTTTGATGTACTGCAATTTCTACACGAGTATTACATTCATGTGACTAGTTGCTGTGGAATTGAATGGTAATGATACTAATTGCTGATTGTCCCCATATGGAAAAGTTACAGATCCTGTAGAAAAGTTTAAAATAACTTTAGAATCTAATAGCCAGTACATTCCCAGAAGGATAGGGATGTTTAAATCAGATACAAGGAACATCGGGTAACTAAACTTATATGTGCTGATAGTAAACTGAATTAATATTTTTGCCTGTACTGCTTTACTCTTTTTTCCTGTAATTCCCATCATCATAACTCCCATGACCAGCAGCATAAGGAATAAATGCATCAAATTACAGGTCATTAAAAAATTCTGGTCCACAACACAAATTTCACTGCCCAAATCCACAATTGTGATCTACTGGTAAGTCACCTATTGTGCCACGAAGCTTTGGTCAGACGTAATTTTTAGCTATGCTTTCATTCCCATCTAATTAATCAGTCATCATCATTTCACCTTTATCATACCTAATCATAAGGGATTTCAATGATACTGGCTTGATTGCAACAGCTTCAGAAGATCGAGCCTCTCTTCTGAAGTGTATCAGTTTTCCCTCTGCATGTTGTTATGAAATTCTCGAGTGTCCTGACTTCTGTTAGGAATACTTCTATTACCACCTCTCCACCTATGTCTTGATCTATTGTTATATTGGTAATTATATTCGTGTATCTGTTCTCTTTGTCCCATAAACTGACTGTTAGTTTAGTCTCGTCTACTGTTCATAATTGTATTCGTATGATTATTGTTCCAATATTCCAACTGGCTTTCTATTGTGTCCAGCTGTTCAAAATATTCTAAAAGTCTGTTAACTTTTTCCCAGTCTTTTCCTAATAACTTATCTCGTATACTCCACAGTAGGTGGCTGATAATAACTTCCAATAGGTGCTCCTCACGAATCGGATCATCAAGTTATTTGGCTTCATTTAGTTGACACTCAACAAAATCTCTGTATCCCATCCATTCACTGCTATTATATGGTTTTGACCCCAGTAATTCCAAGTGAAGTTTCATTTGTGCTCCATCACTTCAGTATTTAGCTTTGAACTATCTTTCAAGTCAGTAAAAGACAAAATCATCTACCCTCAGCTGACTTCCTGATAAATGACTGACCATGAATCTAATTTTGTTGTGGTCTGACCAAGAACTGGGTGGTATATCCTGAAATGCCTTGAGTAATAACAGAGGATGTATATCTCTGCCAGGTGCAAATTTAGGAAATTTATGGTATTGACGAAAAATCATTATACGCTACTGTGTTGATTGCTCTTAACTGTTTCATCATCCCCACTCTTTCTTTCTAGTTGTGGATATATTGTCGCTCTTGGATTATAAATATGGGAGACTTGTTAGTTTCTTTGTGCTCATTATGACATTCCAATGTTTGTAAATGAATGTCAGTTTCAAAAATTTTTGTACATTCATTTTTGTCTCTTGCAATCTGGTTTGGAGCTGTTTAATTATGTCTTGGCTTGTCTTAAGGGAATGTATGTGTTGTAACTGACCCTCTACCTTGTCGTCTAATAATTCCAACTTTACAGGGTGGAGAAAAATAGTGTCACAAAATTTTAACCCTGGATAGCTGATGCCAGTAGGAACCAAAATTACTAATGTTGTGTAAGTCAACAATGCAAAATTTTTAAATTATGGAAACTTGGCAGCACACGCTCCGATTGGCCATGACAATCATAACACTACTCGTCAACTGATAAATGGCAACAAGGCAATCCCACAGCCAATCGGAGCACATGGCGCCAAGTTTTAGTAGTTTAAAAATGGTACATTTCGACCTACACAACATTAGTAATTTTGGTTCCTGCTGGCATCAGCTATCCAGGGTTAAATTTTGTGACACAATTTTTCTCCACCCTGTATGTCTATTTCTTCTGTATCTTTGAATCTTAGGTAGAGTCTAGTTTCCATTCTATCCATTCTCCCATTGACCTGTGTCATATGATTATTGAAATTTAATTCCATCTGTTGTAATTTGGTATCCATTTGGCTTAACCTTGAATCTAATTGCATAAAATTGTTAGTCACTAGATCTGTCATTGTTCCTGTAACCTGATGAAAACATGATTCCACCTGTGAAAATCGAATTTCTATCTGTGAAAACTTGTCATTGATTTGTTGCATGAATGTATGTAACAATGATGTAGCTGTTTGGTGATCTCCTGTAAGACCCAAGGTTGTTAAAATTGTGTCCTAACTATTCAGTAGATCAGCACAAGGTTATTACTATACTATGGTATTAAAACTTGACTTTAAATGAACTTTATACAGCTACATATATACATATATGTAGATGCAAACCAGTCACAACGTGTGATATTGTAGATGAATAAACTCATTATCGGTTGTTTATATGTGTGGCAACATGTTATTAATTCTTGTTACAGCAGTTAAATTGTTCTTGAATGAAAAAAAAATTATAGTTTACACTGGTAAATATTAATATTCCACTGTGTAACAGAATAAAACACATAATAGCACACACTGTTTCACCTTACCAGTGTCTGCTTTTATCACTGCAATTGTAACTCAACTTTGCAGACTAGTACCACAAATTTATACCTAGGTTTTTGTGAATTTTCTGCATACTTATCAGGGGATATCATTTCACTGGTTATTTCGTCTTCTTTCCGTATGTGAAACGTCGTACCTGTATTTGTTTGTAGATTCACAAATCCATGGTGTCCCTGAGCGAGGATTCTCTCCCCTTCCTGATACAAATTTCTCACTTTTTTTGGAGGGACCTCGCCTGCCACCAGACTTCTCCTGTGGAGTGACTACTGTTACATAGTAATAGGTGCGGTTAGGTTCATAAACAAGGGTTTATTATTACAATTACAAATTGGTTTAATTTCTGATTGACAATAACTTCTTAAAACCTATGACAAGAACAGACTTTCATGGTGCTTCTGAGTCAAATCCAGTTCTGTGTTTTCTACTGGTCTCCTTATTTACCAAGTTCCCTGATCACAGAACTTTGCCATGGATGGAGCTCCGTAGCACGCCGCACTGTTCTGCAGATTCTAAGCCAAGCGTGCTCCGACATCATGAGCAGCCATCTGCATTCCCAGAATATCTCCAACATAAATTACCATACCAACCCAAACAGAACTTAATTTAGTTTTACCTATTATTACTTAAAACTAGTCTTTTGCAATTCAATTCGCAGCCTTATAAATTTTTCTGAAACACAAATGCACATATGATCTTGCAATTTCGAATCAGCAGTAAGGGTGCATATCACCAACTCCCATTGACCACCATGCACAATTGCACCCTTACAAATATAGAGCCAAATTTTGATTTTTACTCCTACGTGCATGTATACTTAGGCATGCAGGACAATGCTTTAGTCAGCCAGCACATGATAGTCAAATCATAAACATCTCTGTGTCGCTAGCAGTCATTAAAATGTACTTTTACTTCATGTCAGTCAGTTGGAGGATAACATTCATTACATAAACACATTGTAGTCCCTTTCGAGTTGAAGTGGATACAATCTGTCAATGCCCAATAGCCAAATTGTAGACATCTCTGTGTCAATGTAGTTCACACACATTTCTTCAATATCATGTAGTATATAGCAAAGTCAGTCAATATTAAGTAGTTAATTTTATAAAACCTATTGGTAAATCAGTCAGAATATACAGTAACTTTGTTATGGATCTGTGAATCAAGCTGCCACCTGTAAGGTGTATAAAATTGTGTATGTGAATGTAGTTTCCCATGCAGTTTATATGTTGAAACTCTTGCTTGAGTCAAAGCTGATCATCATTGTCATTGGTTATAAATAAACAAGAAGAAATACATTATTTGCCATAGGTTTGTAAGAAACTTTTTTTAACAGGAACACCATGAACACCAAGTGCCAGTGCAGCTACTGAGTGAAAAATACCAGGTGAGCAAACTTGCAAGCACTACACTTGTTGCACTGGGAGTTGATTGGAAAAAGTTCATGGTTCCATCTTGGTCTCATGAGCATCTAGAGAAATAATGGTCTATCCAGACAGAGCCCCACTTCCCTGGGTAAGCCCTATACATCAGAGCTGTGGCAGGTTCCACAGATAATGCCCACTAACAATAGTTCCACCTCAACAGCTGTATGTCTCATCGGCACACAACACACCTCAAGATTGAGGCTTTTGAGCTGTGCTTGCATTCATATAAATTATTAACACATTGAACTTCTTTGGGCATTGTTACCTAGCTGCAGCTTCTCTGACATCCCAGTAGGTGGCAATCTAGCAGCACCTTAGGTGCAAATTAAGACCATGCACAACTCATGCTAGAGAGTTGCTGGGGTTTGGCTGTTAGTGAGAGAAAGTGTCTGGATTTTGGTCCATATCTGATTGTCCACTAACCATGTTGGATGACAGATGTTTACTTTGGGGGAGGAGGGGGGGGGTTGGGGGTGTCTATGCCTACCGAAGAGTTGCTGCTTCCCTCTGCTTTGGACAAGTGGGCTGTACAGTGGAGTTCGACCAGGCCTGTTTTCTGCTGCATTGGGTAGTGTGTATGTTTGCATACACCATTCTTAGTTCTGCTAGGCCCAGTTCAGGATAACAGAGAGCACTGTTTCTTGTGTTTAGTAAAGTGTCCACGATGAGAACTTATATTTTACCTAGATCTGTTTGTGGGTACCTGATCTAGAAAGATTTGCTTTTATGTACACTAATGGTGTGTTTATTTCCTAGGTTTATGTGTCTTTAAAATCTTTCATTGTCAGTAAACTTTGACCTAGAAAGATTTGCTGTTATCTGCTCTACTGGTGCATGCATTTCGTTGGTTTAGGTATGTTTAAGATTTTTGTTTGTCAGAATTGCCTTTATCTGAACTATTGGCATGTGTACTCTCTAGGTTAAGGTATCTTTAACATTTTCATTGTCAGTTAACATTAAGTACTTGTTGGTCAAACCGTCTCATTTATTTGCTTTGGGCCCCTCAGTCGGTGTTAATTTGGTTGTATGAATTTTGCTCTGTCAATTTTAAGTACTTGTGAGTCATATGGTAACAGGCGTCAGCCCTAATTCACCGTGCTGCGGCTGGAGACCTGTGTGCTACATGCCATTTATTTGTTATGTAAATTTAAGGTACATTTTATGTTTGTGTTTTAGAATCTGTACTGAACTGAGCAACCTTTTGGGGTATACTCCAAGCTGAGGTCATCATTGTGTGTTGGTCAATCCATGTGTTTTAGCCCCTTTATTGAGTTTAAGTTTGTCCATGGTTGCTCTTGTGAATAATTTCATATGGCTTGTTTAAGCTCCCATTCTTATTTTTAAAGTCACTAATCTGAAAGTTTTCTTTTTAAATGCTTAAAATGTTATGCATTTTGTGCTCCTTGTAATATTGATTTTAAAATAACCTATATAATTGTTAAATTACCTGAGTGCCTCTTTGCATGCCTTTTTTCATGTTTATCAAGTTAAAAAGTGTAGTTTTATTAGAAATTAAAGAAAAATAATTCTCTGAAATATTTAAGGGACAATTAAGTTTTGCTCACTTGTTGTTGTCCCACCCTCAGGGTTCAGTGTTTGTTTGCAGGGTATGGGCTTGGCAGCTGTCAGCTGAGTAGGTCCAAGAATTCATTGTGAATGTGCAGAATATCGTGAAAATAGTGGATGTGAATTTGGTAAAATCTGACTCCTTAATCTTACGTTCAGTAGCACAAAACTCCCAGAGCTTGTCAAGGCTGCTTTTCTTCATTTAAGCATATGACCCTATGTCCTCAACCCAACATGTTTTTTTTCAAATGCCAGTGATTTGGGTTTTCCACTTTAGGATGTAAGGGAGAAGGCACTTGTGGTAAATGTGCTAAGGCTGCCCATGAAGTTGTTTGTTCATCTCGTATGATGTGTGAAAATCACTCCAGGGATCAATATGTCTGGAGTAAGGACTGCAGCATATATCTTGAAGAACGGAAGATGCAAGAGCTTAACACTACAAAGTTCATCCTGCATGGTGAGACCAAGAAGATGTATGGTCATACAGCCCTCCACATTCACTCCTCCTTTACTTCAGCTCTTAAAAAGCCAGTTCATACAACTGATGCTGCTACACAAATGGAGGCTGCCAGTGTCAGCACTACTATGTGTGTTTGTTAATGCACCTATGTTACTGCAGTTATTTTGAAGCCCTTACTCCTCCCTCCCACCCCCCACCCCCCCTGCCGAACATGAAAAAGGCTGTGATTGCAGATACTGTGGGGCTCCCTACCCCTCCAAAGATTCAGTCTGATGCACCATCCAATACTGTCATTACCACTGATGCAGTTGTGCTCCAAACCTCCCCAAGCCAAAAAATCAAAGGCCAAGCATCAATCTCTGGAGAAAAAAAGAGAAACAGTCTGATGATGTCAATATCTCTCTTGATTTGTATTTGTGGCCTACAGACCTAGCTGTCAGCCTGGGGCACTTGTCTCACCCTAAGACAGAGTGTTCACCCATTGCAGGCCCCACTCCTCAGTGGAAAGAGTGGGTGGAAGTGCTACCTCCATGATAAATGGCTCCCGTACTACAGTGGAGCGTGAATTGGTTCAGGACTCATGTGGAGGAGCTAAAACTCCTAGCATAAGCACACCCCCTGTGGTTGTGTTTACAAGAAACACATTTTAAAGTATCTGACACCCCTGTGCTAGGGGGCTATACCTCCCATCACAAGGACAACCTCACTGGGGAAAGAGCAAAGGGTGGCACAGCTGTGTTTATCAATAATGCACACGACACCTCTGCTTTCTTCTTAGTTACTGATCTATGAGCATTAGCTGTTGAAGTTCACATGGCTCAGAAGGTCACTATCTGCTCACTATTTTTATCCCTCACAGGATGTGGTAAACGCTGAGGCTCTCGCAGCTTTATTCTACAACTTCCCCATCAATTTCTTCACTATGTGACTTCAATGTCCATAACGTATTATAAGGCTTGAACTCTACTCGCCCTAGGGGTTGAGTTTTGGCGAGGCTCATGATGTCTCAGGAGCTGTGGATCCTCAACACAGGCAGTCCCACTCATTTCTCAGCTGCTACTGTGTCATCCTCAGCCACTGACCACTCTTTCTGCTCTCCTACCCTCGCAGATTCAGCTCAGTGGGAAGCAGCTGATGACCTACATTTCAGTGACCACTTCTCGCTGTGAATTCATCTACTGGATGGAGCATTACTTGAATAGAGGTCACCAAAATGGGTAGTCAGCAGTGCTACCTGGATGTTATTCAGCCATTTGGCTGTGTCTGAATGTTGAACAGCAGCCAGGAATGGGTGGACCACATCAAACAAGTGATCCACCATACCACTGACTCATCCATTCCAGAGTCCTCAGGTTATCTGGAGGCAATATATACAGTGGGCAACTAAACCAAGGAACATTTACAATAAATTGACCTGGTTATTTTTTGTCAATGCTTAAAAATTTGTGGATAAAATCAAAGATTTATAATAATTGTAATTGAAAGAACTTCAGTGAACTTATTTATCAAATGATTATCTACAGTAATCTAAAGAGTTAGTTAAACTATAACATTAGTGTGTCAAACTAAAATAACTAAATACTTAGTGCACCTTGAAACATCACACAATAAGTGCTGCTCAGCAATCTGGGTCAGGTGTGCGACTCTATGAATGTTTAAACACCACCCGAAAACAGACAATCTCGCAGCCTTTCAGCTTGCTAGAGCTAAGGCTCAACGCGTAATCAAGAAATGATCATGGCAAGCTTTCCTGGACTCTACCAACTGTTCCACTTGTTCACTAAAATTATGAGAAACTATCAAGAGGATTTCTGGTAAATACAGTCAATTACCAATCATACCCGTGCTGTAAACTGAGTGGCTCCAAACAATGTCCGGAGACAATGTTCAGATAATGGCAGAGCATTTTGCAATGACTGCTGCCAACACCAGCCAGGATCCAGCATTCCACTGCTACTGTGCAGCTCTAGAGAGGGCAAGTTGGACTTCAGATCCAATAATTCTGAGTTCTACACTGTCCTTCCTTTATGTGGGAGCAGGATTCAGAACTGTCTGAGGCTCTCAATGCTGCACCTGCTTGCGAACAAATCTGGTGCAGCATACTTCAACATTTGGCAGTGGTGTCAAAGGAAATCCTTCTCGAATGTTTCAATTTGAAATTCCAAACAGGCTACTTTCCCATCTAGTGCAGAGAGGCCATTTTGACACCTCTCCTCAAACCAGGAAACCAGTAGTTATTGGAGCATTGCCTTAATGAGATGTGTAGGAAAAGTCCTAGATCACATAGTCAACCATCATCTGGTCTGGATATTAGAGACAAGGCAACTCCTTAGTCACCCTCAGTGTGGATTCTGGAGATTTTTATCCACTGTAAACAATCTGGCCTGCTAAAGGCAGGTATCCAGGAGGCTTTCCTACATAAACATCACTGTATTTGTATATTCTTTGACGTCAGGAAGGTGTTCAGCACAACTTGCAGACACAGTATTCCAATGCAGCTCCACCAATGGGGCTTCCGTGGCCACCTCCCCAACTTTATCTGGCCCTTCCCTTCTAAGTGCTTTCTTAGATCCCAAGTTGGTGTCATGTTGTCAGGTCATTTTGAGCAGGAGAATGGTGTTCCTCTTAACTGAGTGCCACAACTCTGTACCTATATTTATGGATGGCTCTAAAAAGGGAGGTGCTGTTGGTTGTTCTGTAGTTTTTCATGATAGTGTCCTCTAGTTCCAACTACTCACAAGTTTACTCTATTCCTCACAGAATTATACATGATCTTGCAGGCACTGGAGCAGATGAGATGTGTTATGGGCTCTAAATTCCTTGTCTGTTCCAGTTCCCTGAGTGCCCTTCGCTCTCTACAATGGCTGTACCCAGCATATAAAATAGTCCAGTGTATCTAGGATGCCCTCCTCTGACTACAAAGGCTGGGAAAGGAAGGATGTTTCTGCTGAGAACCAAGAGACATGGGTATTGTGAGGAGTGATAGGACAGATGTAGCAGTCAAGGAGCCATGTCAAGATCCTCAGTTATTTCAGTGTGCCATTCCCCTGCATGCTATCACGTCGCTGTGGAAGTACAGAGTGGTGCGTTGATGGGAGGAAGAGTGGCTGGAAGTGACAGACAAGACTGTCTTCTTAATTATGAGCAACTGCCTGATCTCAGGCCCAACTTCCCTGCCATTACAGCCTGATAGTCTGCTGATGTTATAAATAAATTAAGGACTTTTGGTAGGGAATCAGGTTGTTTAGTGTTAGCAAACTTTATTGCTTATTGTCTTAATACCAGATGGCTGTAAAGGTGGACTAGCAGTGGACAGAAGAGCTGTGGCAGGGATAAGCTACCTGTCTAAAATGCAGCTCCAATATGAGCTTGTCATACATAGTCTATTCGTAGAAGGCAGTGTAGCCAAGTTAAGTCAGTGCCTGCACAGTGTATTGGACCACTGTCTCAGCACTACAACTGACACCACAAGTGAGGTAGGTGATGCCTGTGCTTTGTGCAATGTGGAGTTTGCTGTTCAGTATGCAGGCAAACATCCAGTTATTGCAAGACACTTTGGCATTTTGTTGGCAAGTCTTTAGGACTCGGTCACATTTGAACTGTTTGTGTAACTGAATTTGGGATTAAAGTTGGGTAAATACCAATTATAACCTTGTCCCTCTTATTGAACAACTGAGCAGTAAAATCAGTGAGTTACAGCTTTATGCCAGTTTTCTGTTGAAAAGATACCTGTAGGTGGGAAAAGAAGATGGTTTTCTTCCTGCCATAGTGAGGGGTTTGAAACTTCGGGTAGGAATTGTAAGGAAAGGTGGAAACTGTATAGTAAATTCCTAATCTTCTTTTGTCTATAGTACAGAGCATTGATAGTTATCAATAGGTATGAGTAGTGGGATAGTAGATATTTTTTGGTTAACTATTTGAAAAATCAGGCCAAAGTTCTGCAAATTACCAGTTCAGTCATATTTCAAATTATTTACCCATTAACCTGTCATAAATTGAGCAGAACTGTAGCCAAGACCCTTTGTACGGGTGACTCATTCATCAGCATCAACAAAAATTTACTACTGAAAATTTTTTTGAAGTAGAATTAAAAAGGAGTTGGCCACTCAGAATTTTGTCATGCTCAAAATCATAATGAGCCACTCAACCAATATATTTAGGGTGTTCAGATATGCATGTCATCTCTCTGCCTTAGAATTACTGAACTGGAGGCAGTAAGCAATGTTCTAGAGGGTATGCATCCAGAAGACTGGTTGTGTATTCCTTTCACCAATACACCGGAGACCTTTACTGAGCTGGATAAGACAGTAATGAACATAGAAAACATTCAGTTTATAAAAGGCTCAGCATTTGTGAATTTAGGTTTGCCCTTTGTTTGTACCATCTTGTAACATGAGCCAATATGCGGTTTACTTCATTCATTTAGTAACATCTCTTTGCTGATTACTGGTGGAATAACAAGTTTTCACATTGGTGAACTTTCTCCTTTACAAGAAATAATCAAGCGATGTCATATTGTCAATGGGGAGTTGTTGACTGTATTGGGTAATATCTGTGTTAATTTAGGGAGTTACAGGCTCTGTTATGGCTGATGAGTTATTCTGTTGTTCAAATAACTTATGGGAATGCACGTGGGTGATGTCATCGACAAGTGCCTGTATTTCCACAGGAATGCCATTGAAGGCAAAACTGCAGCAAATAAGTGCTGCGCAAGAGAATTTAAAACCTGAATTTCCAGAGGAACTCTGAAAAGATAATGCTCACACACATTGTTAACACTAGTGCTATCACAAACCAAAGATGACCCATGTCAGAAGTTATCAATAGTTAGGTAGCACAAACTCTGTCCCTCAGTTTTTTGTCAGAGGAGAGAGCAGGATTTCACACAGAATTTAAACAAAAACCATCATCAATAACACTATCCCAATAGTTGGAAATTCATGTTCAAATCTCCCTGTTGTTATATCCCATAGGATGACTTGTGCTAAGATAACATTCTGCAATGGCAGATTTGCTCACCTGTTGTAAGTGTGTGTACTACTCATACTCAGTACACCGGTCCTCCACAGTCGTGATAGTCTGACTAATATATTACATACTACAACTGCAAGGAACATGGTAGACACCTGTCTTATGGAAACCAGGATCATCCTTTACAGAACCTATAAGGTCCTTGATCTTAGGTGGTGGTCAAAAAATACAGTTCACATCATACTTCCACAAAATATGACCCATCGTTTTTTAAATGCTCTCTGTGCAAGGCAAAAAGGCCGTAGACTTTGATCCCATCTCAGTGTCAACATCACTCATCCAGTGCATGGTTGGTTGATAGCTCAAAGCATATCTGATGTGTTTTTCACTATAACCATTCTTTCCAGAGTTCCTCTGAAAGCTGAGTTTTAAATTCCCTTACATAGCACTTACTTGCTGCAGTTTTGCCTCGAAAATAGCAAGGTATGTTTCTGTGGAATATCAGCAGTTGTTGATGACATTACCCGGCTTCATTCCTATAAGTTATTTGAACATTGTATGTGCCAGGAGAAACTCAGATCTCACAGTTTTACTGTTGTCAAGGCTCTGTTGACTGATGCATTGCTTGGCTGTGATTTTTTAAAAAGAAGATAGGATGCATTTTAGATTATGTGAGTAGAGAGCTCCTTTTGTAAGTTTCAGCCTAACAAAAGGTATTTGCTGTGTAATCCCTACTGACTGTCTCTTTCAAAAATGAAGGAGCAGCATAAGATTATAGACCAACTGTTGGTGGGTTGTATGATTAGGCCATCAGTGACACTGTATGCCTCGCCAATTTTTCTAGTTCCTAAGCCCAGTGGCAACAGTGGTTGATTACTGCTTCCTTAACTGAAAAGTGATATTAGAATTGCTGTTATTATTCAACCTCCATAACTATTTTACTTGGTTTTCAGGAGCTCAGTATATCACCATTCTCAATCTTAATCACACCTATTATCAGGTGCAGCTAGCCAAAGAGTCAAAGCCTCTCACTTCATTTCATACTGACTCAACCTGAATATAATTGTGTAACTTTTGGGTTGGCTACCAGGGTGGCTGTGCTGTTATGTTTGCTGGATTCTGTGTTAGGAGAGCTCAAATAAATTAAGTAAGACATATGATCAACATCTTGATCACTTATGTCAGGTCTTGCACTGTTTATGCAAAGCCAGACTGATTGTGATACCTTCCAAAGTAAATTAGGCCTATTGAGAGATTTCGTTTTTTTGGTACAAATCATGATGGATGAATGAATCAGGCTCAATCAGGATCACACTAAGGCTGTTTACCAATTCCCTCCAACTAAAGACAAGAAGGTGATGGCAAGGATTATACAAATGGTGATTTTTTTCATAAATTTATCACTAATTTTGTCCAGTTGGGTGCACCATGAATCAGTCATGCCAAAAAGGTTAAAATTTTTTGTGGACCAACAGCCAGCAATCCACATTCAACACCTTGAAAATGACCTTGGCTAGTGCTCCTGTTGTAGCTGTTCCTAAATTTGACTGAGAGTTTATTTTGCAAACTGATGTCTCTAATTCAAGGATAGTGGCTGTGGTACTCCAAGAGTGTGATGGATAATGGAAGCTGGTCACCTACACATCGAGGTTCTTATAGTCTGCTGATGTTAAGTGCTCTGAATATGAACTGGAGGCCTTGAGTATCCTATTCGGATTTGAGAATTTATGTTCTATCCTGAAAGCAAACTATCCCAGGTGGAAACAAATAACCAGACTTTAATCTGGGTACTGTATAGCAGACAGGATTGCTCCCTGGGAGGTTAGAATTTCCACCTCCCACTTTCAAATGAAGCATATCAAAGGTGCAGACAACTAAGTTGCTGGTGCCCTCCGTTGCATGTTCTGCTGTCAATCAGAAGTTGTTGAAACCCCAGAAATTAGCCAGCAATCCATGTGTTTCTGCAGTCCTCAGCAAGATACCTGCATTGTTCAGTGACTTAAAATAGAAACAATATGAAAAAGCTCAGTTAAATAACATGAACCAATAGTTTATAGATGGTCAACAATACCACAATATTCCATCAATAAAGGCCTTGTGTTACCACACCAGCTATGACCGAAAGGTGAAGATTTGTCTTCTGAAGGAACTGGTTCCAGTGATTTTTAAGTACTTTCACCAATCTCTGTGTAGGGGATTCTGGGGTACTTATAAAACATTCATGAGGATTAAGAAGAATTTATGATGACCAAGTTTGAATGCTGACATAAGAAAGTTTGTAAGCCAATGACAGGAATGCAGAATGGCTAAACCTAATCTAGTACCTGCAGGGGCAGTCCGTGTTCCAGTTAGGTAGAGAGCCCTACTGATAAGCTGTTTATCTACTATCTCAGGCCTCTCCTCTGTACTGAAAGCAGTAACCAATACATATTTGTGATGATTGAAGCATTTATCCATTTTGTTTAGTTGTTTCCAAGTAAGCCTATGACAATCGGGGTTACCATTCAGCACCTTGCCAAAATATTTTTGGTGTTTAGGACATCCAGTGAATAATAATGCACCAACATTTTTATCCCAAAAATTAAGAAGGTTTTGTTTTAATAGTCCAATTTCTCACATTACAACCAGCCCTATTATCCACTGCCTCAATTTGAGGTAAAAGTTAATCATAACTTGGAATCACCTCCACGTACAGTCTCAGCCAAAGTGGGGTCTGACCATCAACTGGCTTAATTGTGCATGCAATACAGCTGTGCATGAAATACACAGAACTACACCTGCCTTATTGATGTCTGTGTTTCTGGTTAACTTGACTATGTCAAACCTGTGGTCTACAAATTAACACCTTTCTGAAGATATTAATTCCAATGTCATCAGGGAAAAGTGAGAAGCTGTTAGAAACAATATTCACCTTGCACACCAGAGGGAGGCTTCCTCGTATAACAGAGATAGGTGCCTGGCCTTACTAAAGGTTGGTGATGTTTTTGTGCAAAGAATTCCTGGGTGTAGAGTAAGACTGACCAGAAGGTGACTCCTATGATGTTCCCCCTCTTTTTGGGGTCATATGATGCCATCAAAGTGATATCCCCAATCAGTTTCCTTGTTCTAGACAGAACCACTAAGAGACAGCTCAGGGCACATTTATGTCAGTTCAGAGTTAGCCCTGGTAATTGGGCTGCTGAACAGCAGATTGTCCCTTAAATGTTGGGGTCTTGTCACCATCGCCCCCCTCTGTGCACAGACTCATATTGATTCTTGCCCTCGTGATACTTCTTTGAGTCTCTTTGCCTAGCTATGACTTCTCTGACGTCTTGGTAAGTGGCAGTCTTTTGGCACCATAAGCGTGATTTAAGCAACCTCTGGAAGGCTGCTGGGGTTTCACTGCCAGTGAGAGCATCTGTCTGGATTGTAGCCTGAACTTGCTAGTCATGCAGGGTCCACTTGTCATGCCAAAATGATGGATGCTTCAATGGGCAGCATGTCTATTACTACCAAAAGTCTGGCACTTCCCTCTGCCTTTGCGGTAGGTTTCGTTTGTTAGAGTTCAACTAGACCTGTTTCCTGCTGCCTTGGTTGATGGATGTGATCACATACACCATCCTTGAGGGCTGTAATGCATTAGGTAGCCTGGTTACAGCAGTCAAAATGTTGAGATCTCATTTCGATAGCTAGCTGATAGTCAGTCAGGACCAATCAGCTGAGTGAGTTTGATGTGGAAGATATTATAATTGTTTACCATTTGTCTCATATGAAATGCAAAGAAAAGAAATTGGATTCATCCTCTACTTGTGGAGTTGCACACAAAAGGTTATTTGAAAATTATTGAAAGCATCTTCAAAACTAACCATATTGTTTTTTAGCTATATAAGAATGTCAGAGCAATCATTTGATAACCTTTTGGAAAATACAAAAAATTCTGTTGTCACTACTGATACTCATATGTGAGCTTATGTAAGGCCAGAAGAAAAATTGTTAATTGCTTTGAGGTGAGTACAAAAAACAAAAATGAAAGTTTATTTTTAATAATATTTGAAAATATTGAAGGGTCAGGGGGTAAAATGGTGGTAGTCACACTTTACTTATTTCTTACAAGATATTTATTCTTGCAAAATTCTATGGCAACTAATAACTCCAGAGGTATATGGCACTAACTACTAATGGTTGCACCATTGAGAAAATATACCATTAAAAAAATTAACAGCAGTTAAGCACCAAAATTATGGAAAAATTGAACTATCACCATTTTCTCCCCTGACTCTTAAATTTTAATGCTAAGAATTTGAAAACACTGAAAATGAATAAATTCACAGAACAGAAATGATAGTTTTAAAATGAGTGTATATGATAATTTGAAAATTATTGTAATGTTATATGGTAAATTTTAAAAACAGTTGAAAAAAATTTGAATGTTAATGTTCTTATAGTACTGATAACTGAAACAGGTCAAGTATTTCAGAATTCTGAGTTGATACAATTTAGTCAGTAGGTGATAATAACATATTCCACACCAATTTTGTGCCTGTCTGGAACAGACATGGAATAACGATGGCAACTTTCCTTTGCCCTGTGCTAAAGACTCCTAGACCCTACAGCTATATGGTCCAGTGACTGATGTTACTGGCACATTTTCAGAATGGTTATGGCAAAGAGCTTCCAGCAGAATCATTTGTGCCCTTTATATGACATCAGTTATCCCCATTTTTGTAGTAAGCCTATGATGTTCTGGAATCTTTTTAATTTCTTCTAACAATGAAAGCAGAAATAGTCAATCTGAATCAGATGCTTGGTTCCTTTATTACCTTCCCTCATTGTGATACTCTGCATAAGTACATCATCAAACTGTCTTCATTAGTTTTCTGCTTCTCTTTGGTAACAGGTGAATGAATTTGTACATCGCCATCCTCGTCATTACTTTCAGTAATGTCTGTTTCAACCAGGCTAGCTTGAGTTTTATTGCTTATGGCAGTTTCCTTAAGACACTGTAATTTTTTGTACTATATACATGACATGAAGCTGTTGATCCACTTTTAGCACCTGCTCTGCAAATTAATTCCAGGTGAAATGTGTCCTAACGTTCTTCTACTTTTGCTGTTGAGGTTTACCTGCAAAAAATACTTCAGTTAACTCTAGTGGGATCAATTTCAGGATGTTCATATGGGGGGGGGGGGGGGGGGGGGGAATTGAGTCAGAAACAAAAACGATTAAAATCAGATACAAAACTTTCTGTCACAAATACGTGGGTTTCTATATTTTCATATGAACATATATTTTGTTTCAGATATTTAGTTACAGAATGTAGTACAGCACCACTGACTCTCAGTTTTCGGTTGGGATATATCACCATCTGAGAAGTCATACATGAAACTTGCTTGGTGATTTGGGAAAACATGAGACAAATATTGTTTCTGAAATGACATGAGGAAAGATGGATAGAGATAGCAAATGGTTTTAATAAAAATGCAAAACATATCAAAAAGCTGCATTCTTTAGGTTCACTTACTATAATTATAAAAATTATTTTTTCATTGTTTTACTTGCTTTAAGTGATGTGGATTGTAAGTTCACTTATATACATGTCGGAGCATATGAGAAATGTAGTGACTCATCTGTTTGTGAGCAATCAGTTTTGCATGAAAAATTTGTCAATAAAGATTTACTAACACCAGAGAAAAGCCCCAAATGAAACAGTTGAGTACTGATGCCATATGTCATTGTCGGAGATGAGTCACTTGGTCTCTATAATGTACATTTGGCATTCTGGCAAATGAATGGAGAATTTTGGATCACCCAAAAGGTGTTTGAGAAGAATTTTCAAGTGTGATAATAAAAACATGCTGTGTTTTACACACTTATATATGAGAAAGAGATGGATATAAATGTGAAGACACTCAGTATGTCCCTCCACAGTTGGAAATTCCCTGAGATCTTATTAGTAGAGGGAGCCAATCATCAGCCTATAGGGATCTGTTTGTGGATTATTTTGTGAATGAAAATCCGCTAGCATGGCAAAACGGAAATGCTTTGGTGTAGTAAGTATATAAAGCAATTAGATAATGTAACTATTATTGCATCCATGTGAATTAGTTTATATTATTGTTTAGTGTACACTGATACACTCTTCTCTCCTATTGTACATAGAACAAACTGTTGTTATGTAATAGATAAAAAATAACTTACCAAATTCATTCTTTTTATTTTCAGTCATATTCTCGTTACACATCACATTTGTGGTTTCCTCCCATCTTCCCTTCATGTCATGATTGCTGTATTCTTCATGAGACACACCCCATATTGCTTTTGGCTTACAATTTTTGAATCAATTCATCTGTACTGACAGTCATTGCGAAGCTTGTTGAGGATAGAAACAATGTCTGGCTGCTTTGACAAGTGTGCAGAGACTGAAGGCAGCCATACATTCTCAATGAGGCACAGCCAGCTGACTGCCATGCAATCTGGCACGTTCTAATTGCTCCTGTAACCAGGACATCCTGACTGCTCCGTACATGGGCTACAATGAAATTAATATTATTTTAGTGGCTGTCTTCTGCATTATAGCCCTAATTCTCATAGGACCACTGCAAGAGTAATAGTGAGTGTCATTTCTTTTGTGCAGTAAAGTGCCCATCACATTTTATGAAAATCTCTGTGCATTTGGTACTGAGTTTCATTTGGTGTTCTTGCTATAAGCTAGTCTGGCTTATGCTAGTGGCCATTAATTTTGTTGATGTTTTTAACGTGGATTAACATCACAGTAATAAGTTAAACATTGAATCAATTGTAAAAGAACTTGCATTTTACCTAGATCCATTTGTGGGTACCTTTTCTAGAAAGATGTGCTTTTACCTGCACTACTGGTGCATTTATTTCCTAGGTTTAGCTATCATTAAAATTTTTCATCATCATTTGTAGGTTTAGGTATTTTTAAAATATTTATTTGTCAGATTTGCCTTTATCTGCACTACCGGTGCACATACTCTGTAAGTTTTATTTCTCATTGTCAGTTAAGAAACATTAAGTACTTGTAGGTCAAATAGATTCAGTTATTTGCTGTGGGTTTCTCAGTCAGCATTCAAGGGCCCATGTACATGTTGTAATTTATTTTGTTATATTTTGTTATATAAATTTTACTCTCTTAATCTTAAGTACTGGCAAGTACATGGGCTCAGTTGCCCACCCTAATTCTCTCTGCCATGTCTGGAGGCTCATGTACTACTTGCCATTTATTTGTTATGTAAATTTAATATACATTTTATGCATGTGTTTTAAAATTTGTTCTGAAATGAGCAACTATTTGGGGGGTGGGCTGAGCTCAGGGCAGTTATTGTGCTTTGGCTAATCCATGTGTTTCAGACCCTTTATTGGGTTCGAATGTGCACTTGGTTGCTCTTGTAACTGCTTGTGCTTGTTGATTTGTTAATGCTCTCTTGCTTTTTTTACTGTCAACAGTATTATGCACATTGTAATATTGATTTTAAAATAATGAATATAGTTGTTAAATTCCTTAAGTACCTTGGGAAGGGGGGCAATATTTCTAATGTTGAATAAGATTAAAGGTTTAGTTTTCCTATAAATTAAAGAAAAAGTATTCTCTCAAACATTTACAAGACAGTAAAGCTTCACTATCTTATTGTGGTATCCTTCAGCTTAACCCTCTGTTATTGTTTATATTTAATGGGGGTCTCTGTGGAAAGTTTGTATGCATGTGACAGCATGCATATCTCATTTGCTCCAAAACACTATGGATAAAAATGAGATTTTCTGGTGCTCATACCTCAGGTTCTATTGATGGTAAAAAGAGAGGGTCAAGTGTTTTGGATAGCCTTTCAGCTAGGGACCATTTGTGTACTCAATAGAAGAGTCATCTTAATGTCACTATCCTACATTACAGAATATTGCACACTTCCTTCTGCTTAGGCAAAGAGAGCAAATCAGTTTTTTCTTTTTGTATGTGATGTGGTCTACAGTAGGCTTGATGGGACTTATGGGACACCATTAATTCATGGGCAGTTCCTTGGAGAACCCCACAAAAAGAGTGTTTTTACTATATTTTCGCCATCATCAGTGGACCAAAACCTAACCAAGGCTTACAAAATGGCTGTACATAGGGAATGGCTGAAATTTTTCGATATATTCCTAAGATCCCAAACTCAAATAACCTTGAAAATTTTCTTGGTATCTTTATCCATTTGCAATATGCAGAGGTTCAAAGTCATACATGTAAAATCTGGTCTGAGGTAAAAATGTAGTTTATAAAGTGATGCAGCATGGAGATATATGCTGTAAAGTATCTCTGTTACCACCAGAAGGGTTCTGGGAACCCTGTGTTGTTTACTGAAGAAGCACATGCAAACTTTTAGTTCACATAAAATCTGGTCTGAGGTTTAAAATTAGTTTTGTGTTATTATAATTAAACTATGTAAATTTTACTGGCACACAAAGTTATTTTCTTATGAGTGACTTGGCTTGCTGTAGCAGGGAAAAGAAGGGAAACAACGAAAAATAATCCTATTCGAATACAAAAAAGGCAATATGCTACTACACTCCTGGAAATGGAAAAAAGAACACATTGACACCGGTGTGTCAGACCCACCATACTTGCTCCGGACACTGCGAGAGGGCTGTACAAGCAATGATCACACGCACGGCACAACGGACACACCAGGAACCGCGGTGTTGGCCGTCGAATGGCGCTAGCTGCGCAGCATTTGTGCACCGCCGCCGTCAGTGTCAGCCAGTTTGCCGTGGAATACGGAGCTCCATCGCAGTCTTTAACACTGGTAGCATGCCGCGACAGCGTGGACGTGAACCGTATGTGCAGTTGACGGACTTTGAGCGAGGGCGTATAGTGGGCATGTGGGAGGCCGGGTGGACGTACCGCCGAATTGCTCAACACGTGGGGCGTGAGGTCTCCACAGTACATCGATGTTGTCCCCAGTGGTCGGCGGAAGGTGCACGTGCCCGTCGACCTGGGACCGGACCGCAGCGACGCACGGATGCACGCCAAGACCGTAGGATCCTACGCAGTGCCGTAGGGGAACCGCACCACCACTTCCCAGCAAATTAGGGACACTGTTGCTCCTGGCGTATCGGCGAGGACCATTTGCAACCGTCTCCATGAAGCTGGGCTACGGTCCCGTACACCGTTAGGCCGTCTTCCGCTCACGCCCCAACATCGTGCAGCCCGCCTCCAGTGGTGTCGCGACAGGCGTGAATGGAGGGACGAATGGAGACGTGTCGTCTTCAGCGATGAGAGTCGCTTCTGCCTTGGTGCCAATGATGGTTGTATGCGTGTTTGGCGCCGTGCAGGTGAGCGCCACGATCAGGACTGAATACGACCAAGGCACACAGGGCCAACACCCGGCTTCATGGTGTGGGGAGCGATCTCCTACACTGGCCGTACACCACTGGTGATCGTCGAGGGGACACTGAATAGTGCACGGTACATCCAAACCGTCATCGAACCCATCGTTCTACCATTCCTAGACCGGCAAGGGAACTTGCTGTTCCAACAGGACAATGCACGTCCGCATGTATCCCGTGCCACCCAACGTGCTCTAGAAGGTGTAAGTCAACTACCCTGGCCAGCAAGATCTCCGGATCTGTCCCCCATTGAGCACGTTTGGGACTGGATGAAGCGTCGTCTCACGCGGTCTGCACGTCCAGCACGAACGCTGGTCCAACTGAGGGGCCAGGTGGAAATGGCATGGCAAGCCTTTCCACAGGACTACATCCAGCATCTCTACGATCATCTCCATGGGAGAATAGCAGCCTGCATTGCTGCGAAAGGTGGATATACACTGTACTAGTGCCGACATTGTGCATGCTCTGTTGCCTGTGTCTATGTGCCTGTGGTTCTGTCAGTGTGATCATGTGATGTATCTGACCCCAGGAATGTGTCAATAAAGTTTCCCCTTCCTGGGACAATGAATTCATGGTGTTCTTATTTCAATTTCCAGGAGTGTATTTAATAGACTCTGTCTAAAAAGTGGGGTACCAGCTGCCTTACATTCTACTTTCCTCAGCGCCTTTAAAAAATTTTCCCAAAAATTTTGGCAGGAAAAAATAATCGCACTTCTACTCTAAGTCTGTGTCATCAGATCTCTCCCAAATTGATAAAATTTGGAGCATATTGGGCCCTCAGACCAGTTCAGGATTTTGATGGTCTAACACATCAACTGGATAGAATTTGGTATAATATTCCTCAGGAGGACATCCATCAATCCTATCAATCAATGCCAAGCCAATAACTGCCAGAGCTGGAACAACATGTTATTGACTTGCTCAATTTGTGAAACTCTTTCTCTTCAATAACTGTAATTTTTCTGGAAGTGTAATCATTTGTTTGTCTGTACATGTACAGCTTGTCTACTGATATCCAACCCATTTGGATAATTCCTTCATGATGCATAGTTTATTTTTTGTTTGCCTTAGAGTGTATTATCCAGAACATGAGTGCCCATTCAGAATTGCAAGGCCAAGTTACTCAAGGTGTTTCTTCATTTGCCTGTAATTATTTTTTAGTGTAACAAATTCTCTTTTAAATATTTATATGCCTTATTAAAAGTAAATGTTGCTCTGGTCCTCAGGCCTAAGACTGGTTTGATGCAGCTCTCCTTATGAGTCTACCTTGCTCAAGTCTCTTCATCTCTGCATAATCACTGCAGCCTACATCCATTTGCAACTGCTTACTGTATTTGAGCCTTAGCTTCCCTCTAATATTTTTAACCCTCCACACAACCCTCCATTGTAAAACTGACTATTCCTTGATAGCTTAGGATGTACCTTATCAACCAATCCCTTCCTCTACTCAGGTGTGTAGATGGACATATTTCCTCAAAATGGAACATTCTTGCTAAGAGGTAATAAAACTCAATACATCCACAGTATCCATATGTATAATTATCAGCACAGAAGCTGGTGTGTGTCAGAGATTTCAGGATGTATTCTAGGTTCTGTTCATCTAAGTTCATGTCAAAAGTCGTGACAAAGACATAACTGAATTGATTGCATGGGAGTGTAACATAGTAGGCATTGATAGCATTACTAGGAAATTCCAACATTTCTGGGTTAATTAGGAAGAAATATTTATAAAAATCTGTTTAATATGTAACATTCAGAGTGAGCCACAGCAGTCCATCAAGTTGCATTCATTTGTCACACAACACTGCCACCTACCACCCCGCATTTTTAACTAGTGAGCCCAGCCTGGCCTACTAACTTAACTTCCCAATCCCAAAATATTTCCTGTCTAAGCCCAACTATATCCATAATCAAACTTCAACACCTTACAACCCTGGCCATTATTGTCCTAAAACTCTCATCCAAATCCCTCTCCAATCCTAAGGTATCCACTTTTCTCCAAAGGCCAGACATTCAGCTCTTCATCCATATTCAACCACAATGCCCTAGCCAAAGATATCCTCTTACTCATCTGTAACTTCAACTGGAACATTTCACCACCCATTCCCAAAGCACACCAACAGAGTGAGCATCAAACATTGTCTGGAATAGTTACAACACATATGCCCAAAACCATCATTTCTAGGCAATCCCAGGAATTCCTTAATTCCAACCTTACCTCTCAATCCTTCCTGAGAACTTTCACTGAGATCCCAAACTTTTCAAGCTGAGTCCCTAGCCATTTCCTGTAGACAAGGGCTCTACTACTGTGGTACTTGATCATGAAGGGTATATGGCAGAGGGGTCTTGTCAGCTCTTGGACACCTCAACAGACAAAGTTGCTCCTAATAACCCCTTTGATTCCATCCAAACTGAGTTGCAAAAAATCCTGAAAGCCCTAGGTCATTCCCCAGGATTCACAACTGTTTCCAGAGAAGTTCTTATCTCCTGATCCACACCCACTCACTTTCTACCTAATTCAACCCTCCTGGCTGTCTCATATAGCTGGCTTTAGTGACCCTATGAACACATCTCAGTCCTGGTTGATTGACACCTCCAACACATCATATACAGCCTCCTGTCCTACATACAAGACACCTATCACTTCCTGGATAGTCTCAAATCAATTCCCACTCCTCTCTCACCTAGAATCCTACTTGGCACCATCGATGCAACCTCACTATAGTCAACATCCTACACACATACACAACTTGTTAGCCATAGAACACTATTATGAAGAATTAAGGCACAGTGGCTGACGGAAGTAGCTGTTTCAGTAGAAGGTGTGTGGACTGATATTCACTTGTTTCTGGTTGCTGCCAACCTTATCTTTTAATAAGATGTGCAAAGAGTATTGTCATCGAACATATCGAAAAATTTAAATCATTTCAGATTCAGTTACATACAATATTTCTCTTAATTCTAACTCTGTGCATCATGTCAAATTCCGTTTAGTAGCATGTAGATGCACTGAACACGTTGTCATCAGCTAACTCATCATAAAGTGAACAAGTAATTTTTCCCAATGGCCACCTGAAAGACTTCCTAAAGCCTTGTTTACTGTCACCCCAGTGAACATCATCCTTACACATAATTACTTCACATCTGAGGGTCAGGCCTACAAATAAATTAAGGGACTGCCATAGGAACAAGGACGACCCCTTCCTATGCCAATCTTTTCATGGATCACTTGGAAAAAGCACCTCTTGAGACTGAGAATCTGGACCACCTGGCTCAGTATAGATTTATCGAAGACATCTTTATGTCCTGGACTGAAACAGAACTCCTCTGTTTACTTCAGCAACTTAATTCCTTTTCAAAGTCCAAAACCACATACCTTGATGTTGGCCTCAACTTCAATGAAGCTCACATCCAAACTTTAGTCCACATAAAGCTAACCAATAAGCAACAATAACTGCAGTCTCATTAAAATCCTTCTGGATGTATTGCCACATCACCTTAGGAAATAATTGAAATAGTAAAATATTGACATTTCAGCTGAGTTTCTGCGGTCTTCCTGAGGGCAATGCTAATTAGCTGGGGAGTGGGTCACATTTGTTAAATTTTATTGGCCCAGAAATAACATTGATGGGTGTAAAGAGGAGGGTATATGTGGTCAACCATTTGTAAGTTGCACAGGCTACCCTCGGTAGTCTAGCGACACTGTTAGGAAAGCGATATCCTGCTGCACCCACTGTCCAGCTAATTAGTTGTTGTCATGAGAAAAACTACTGCAACTCAGCTGAAATATCAGTATATTTTGCTAGTTTAAGTATCTTGTAATATGATATGGTAGTACACCAATGAGACTGCTATATGTTTAAGCCTTTGGCCTTTTCTTCTGAAGTAAAAAAAAAAAAAAAAAAAAAAAACACCATACACACACTTTCACATAAGCATAAGTCACACTCACATGACCACTGCCTCTGTATGCTGTGGCTGGATGCAGCTATGCATGTGTGAATGTGTGTGTTTTTTCTACTTTGGAAGAAAGCCTTTTGGCCGAAAGCTCAAATGTATAGCAGTCTTTTTGTTGTGTCTCTCTGCAGCTCAGTGTTTCCTCTATATGGGGAGTAGCAATTTATCCTTTTAATAATATTGCTGTTATTTCATCCTGAACTTTGTGGTGTTTAATACACCAAGAAGAATTTTAATGAAATTGACACTGGATGTGGAAGCATGCATACACTTATCTGCAAAACTTAAGGATGAGATAGATAAAGTAACATAATGTATTAAAAATTCAGTGGAAATGAATGAAAGAGCACAAGGATATTGTCAGACATCTCTCAGTCATGCACAGGAAGCTGGGCATCATATGGTTTCAGGTCAGCTTGACTATAGTACCAGCCCTGCAATGTGATGCAGTTGATGGAACTGAACAAGAAAATGTATGTCAATCAGCAAGCAGTTACAATTCACTGTGGTGATATTGTTGATTACAACATGGCCCAGAGACAACAATTGGATGACTTCACACAGGGAACAGTCATTGAGAAGCTGGAAGGAGGATGAAGTGGCAGAAGTGTAGCCCAGGAGTTTGGCACTGTTCCATCATTGCTTCAAGTGCATTGTCAGCCTTCCAAACCAAAGGCACTGCTACCCAAAGGAGAGGACGTGGTCCACCATGATCAAATATAGCTGCAGATGGCTGCTATGTGCAACAGACAAGAAGGGACCCACATCAAACAGTGAGTGAAATTGCAACCACATTTAACAGGACTGTGAGATACACAATCTCATACTTCACAGTGGCATGGTGACTGTGTGGAGGTAGTCTTAATGCCCAGTGACCAGCACATTGTGTTGCATTGACATCTGCACATGAGCAGCACCATTTGCAATGTAATGCCCCCAGGAACATTGTCAAGCATAACTGTGACCTGTCCATTCTTGTTAATCTACCCCTCTCTCCTCCCCAAAGAGGGAAATACAGGGTTATTACAAATGATTGAAGCGATTTCACAGCTCTACAATAACTTTATTATTTGAGATATTTTCACAATGCTTTGCACACACATACAAAAACTCAAAAAGTTTTTTTAGGCATTCACAAATGTTCGATATGTGCCCCTTTAGTGATTCGGCAGACATCAAGCCGATAATCAAGTTCCTCCCACATTCGGCGCAGCATGTCCCCATCAATGAGTTCGAAAGCATCGTTGATGCGAGCTCGCAGTTCTGGCACGTTTCTTGGAAGGAGGAGGTTTAAACACTGAATCTTTCACATAACCCCACAGAAAGAAATTGCATGGGGTTAAGTCGGGAGAGCGTGGAGGCCATGACATGAATTGCTGATCATGATCTCCACCACGACCGATCCATCGGTTTTCCAGTCTCCTGTTTAAGAAATGCTGAACATGATGATGGAAGTGCGGTGGAGCACCATCCAGTTGAAAGATGAAGACGGCGCTGTCGGTCTCCAGTTCTGGCATGAGCCAATTTTCTGCGGGCTACGCGTGAAACTTGCCCGCACGCGTTCAACCGTTTCTTCGCTCACTGCAGGCCGACCCGTTGATTTCCCCTTACAGAGGCATCCAGGAGCTTTAAACTGGGCATACCATCGCCGAATGGAGTTAGCAGTTGGTGGATCTTTGTTGAACTTCGTCCTGAAGTGTCGTTGCACTGTTATGACTGACTGATGTGAGTGCATTTCAAGCACGACATACGCTTTCTCGGCTCCTGTCATCATTTTGTCTCACTGCGCTCTCGAGCGCTCTGGCGGCAGAAACCTGAAGTGCGGCTTCAGCCGAACAAAACTTTATGAGTTTTTCTATGTATCTGTAGTGTGTCGTGACCATATGTCAATGAATGGAGCTACAGTGAATTTATGAAATCGCTTCAATCATTTGTAATAGCCCTGTATTTGTTTCAAAAGTTAAGTAGTATGTCCCTTTTATTTTTATACATGTCTATCACCAGTACTATACACTTACCTTATGATGGTAAGTTCCAACCAGCCTTTCTGTCTCATAATTTATCTCTTTGTAGAAAGGTCATCATAGCTTGCCACATGAGTGCAAATCTGCCAGCCAAAATGACTGACCTCAGTCCCACATTGAAGATATCTTTTATACTCCTCTGCAAATATTTTACATAAATATTTATCTCATAAAGAAAATCTCAAAACATTATCCACAATGTGTTTTCCACTGGACACTGTCTCAGTTAACACAATGACTTTGACAATCTAGATTAGAAAACTAAGCCAAAACCCTAAATGATTTTGGTGAGCAAGTTTCATACACATTATGTAATTCTATGTGCTGTGGGATATTCACTGTATCATACTTTTTTTGTGGAACATCGTATACATCAATGCATTGCATTCTGAAACTACATGGGTCATGCTACATTATGGACCCTTACATGAACTTTGAGTTGAATGTGGATATACTGAAGCTGCACTTGATCACCCCTATGGCCATGAAAGAGAACTGCAAATTAACAATAGATTTGAAGAACTTTTAAATGCCTGTATGTTAATTGTGTCAAACTGCAGGATGCACAGGTGGTGTAAAAGACTGTAGGGAAGTATAAGAACTTGAGATAATTCCAAGCAATGGTTTGTGATTTGTTTCAATGAAGATGGATGATGTTTTGCTAGACAGTAGGTTATAAGAGGACCTTTACTTAATTGCTATATGGTTCCAAGATCGAAGAGCAAAATGGTTTACTGTAGTCTGATTAAACACCAGCATCAAGTTATCCATTATGATCAACATAACAAACGGTGTAGATGCAAAAATCTACAGAGTTTATCCTACCTTAGTGAGGATAGGAGTTACATAAAATTTATTGGAACTGTTTTGCAGCAGTTTTTGTTGGAGACCGTTGAGACAGAAATCCTATTACTCTCATCTTATGGTAGGTTTACACATTCTCATTGGAATATGCTAATTATTACTTAAAATTTAATGTTATTCATTGGGCAAAATATTTTCTGATATTTAAGAGCCTTTGGAAGCTATCTGATTTGTCTCCATAGTTGTATAATCAGTGTGGCCGATTCCCATGTGGAGGATCAGGGTTCAATTCCTGGTACTGCTGGGATGTTTTCCTTGGTGGGAGGAATGGAATAGGCTCCACTGAGCCTCATGATACCAATGGAGGAGCTGCTTGAATGAGAAGTAGTGGTTTCAAGGCCTGCAAAGCTGACAACAGCCGGGAGAGGGTGTGCTGCCTCCATGCTCATCCATACCACATCCAAATGACACCATTGGCTGTGGATGACATGGTGGCTGGTCACTCCTGATTAGCAAGTCTGAAGCCACAATGGTAGAGTTTTGGAAGCAACATGATTTTCAGAGAAAAGAATCTCTAGCAGCCCCCCACAGTACAATTCATACAGTTAAACTCTTTATGATATTTTTTTGTTATTACGATGACAAGTATACACTGAAATTACTTAATTTTTTTATATAATACATTACATTTATTGTACTGAAATACAGGATACAGCCAGTATATTTTAACAGCACAGCAGTAAAACTGCTAAACTGTTCAGTAGCTGAATATTACATAAATCAGCATTAAAATAAAACATCATCAACAGCACTCCACATCTTCAAAGATGAAAATTACATTTCTTCCACCTTCCTTCAGCTTTTGATTAAAAAGGACATTATAAATACACAAATTCATCAGCAAATCTATATAATGACATGCTCAATGGCAATAAATTATCTGTCAGTCTTAAATGACTTTTAAGATTCTACGATACATGGAAGAAGATAATATATTACAAGAGCTGCTACAGTATAGCTGCATATCTACAACTATGTTCCTTCAAAGGAGTAAACATTGTAATACTTTTCTATAGCAAATGTTCAGAATGAGAAAAAAGAACAACAAATATTTGCACATCATACAATATTATACCATAGATACACACTCATTATTCATCTTACTTCAAATCTGCATACATGCAGTGAATGAAAATGTACTGATGAACATAGTAATAGCACAGTAAGTATTTTCAAACTATGAGCACAAACTTCCTCTCACCCTTATTCTACACTGCGGACGCCATTATTGATACTCTGATTACTATTAAGCAGGCTGCTCAGATTATACAGACATTTGCACTGTCCTTGTGCAATCAAAAGTTCATCTTTCATAGGGGAAATTGTTCCACAGGCATGTCCATTACTTCACAGGAATGAATAATCAGTCACATTTCATGACTATCAGGGAAAAAACCCACCTCAAAATTGTTCATCTTTCAATTTAATGCCTTATGCAATATGTTTTGCTATTACTGGTGAATAAGACTAAGTTTGAGATCTCGAGCAAGATGGGAAACATCCACAACTGAGTCAACCATCTCCTGCACTGCTGTGACAGAAGGGAAATGAAGAGCAGCACGTTTGGTCTTTGCAACAGTTGTGGCAAGAGCTTCACTTAGTGCATTTGCACAGGTGAGGACTCGTGCACGCACACCTGGGTGGACAACATTCCGGTGGACAGTGTCACCAATATGCACTAGGCGATGGGCACTGAGGACTACAAACTTTCCATGTGCCAAAAACACTTTCGGTGGCTGATTACGTTCAACAGTCTGGAGAAATGCATCAATAGCGTGGGTCAATAATGCAGAATGTGTGGCTGTTTGTGCAGCATAAAACGCTAAAACCTGTCGATCGTTGGCATCCAGCTCAGAACTTCCATCTGCTGGTGGTGTTGTTTCGGTGGTTTGTTTAGGCTCTCCTGAAAAGGAAAAACAAAAATCTTCATTATTCCCATGATGATAGTACACTTCTGTCATGACATAGCAGCCTGTTAATGTAACAAACTACAAACAATATTTTACATTTATGACATGAATGTGAGAAGAGATCTTAATTTTCTTAAATACTAATCAAACAATGGAAACTCCAGGTAGGAATATCAACAATATAGGAAAAGATAGATTACTACATTGCTACTTACTGTAAAGAAGACATGTCAAGTTGCAGACGGGCAAAGACCTTTGTTGGGGGGGGGGGGGGGGGGGGGGGAGAGAGAGGGAGAGAGAGAGAGAGAGAGAGAGAGAGAGAGAGAGAGAGAGACACACACACACACACACACACACACACACACACTCTCTCTCTCTCTCTCTCTCTCTCTCTCTCTCTCTCTCTCTCTCTCTCTCTCTGCCAGCGTATCGAGGCAGAATGCTACATCACATGGGATGCAAGTAGCAATCTGGAGGCGGTGTAGAAGAGTAGAAGGAGAAGGGGAAGGAATAGTAGTGTATGGGTGGGGGGAGAGGCAAACACTGTCTGGGGAGTGTGCAAGGGCTAGACTGCCAACAGGTGCAGCATCAAGAGATTGGTAGATTGTAGGGCAGGGAGGTGGGGGTAAAAAGGAATAGAAAAGGAGAGGAGTGGGGAAAGACAGGCAGATGCATTGGTAGAGGGCTGCAACTAAAGAGGGCATGAGACAAGAATGGGGAGGAGATAGGAGGACAGAAGGGGTGGAAACAGTTGGTTGGAGGATGTGTGTTTAGTATGTTACCGTAAGTTGATGCTTGGATAATTACGGGAGCGGTGAATGTGTTGTAAGGACAACACTCCTATCGATTCCCCTCCCCAACCCTCTCCAGATTGCTGCTTGCATCCCATGTGATGTCTCATTCTGGCTTGAAATCCTGGTTGGTGTGTGTGTGTGTGTGTGTGTGTGTGTGTGTGTGTGTGTGTGTGTGTGTGTGTGTGGAGGGGGGGGGGTCTCTCTCTCTCTCTCTCTCTCTCTCTCTCTCTCTCTCTCTCTCAACTGATGAAGGCTACGGCCAAAAGCTATATGCAAGTGTCTTTTAATTGTGCCTTTCTGCAACTTAATGTGTCTTCTTTATGGTAAGAAGCAATCTTTCCTAAATACTGTATGTTTCATGTCCTAACAATTAATGGTTTGCATTTCATATTATTAGGGAAAAATATTTAGAAAAAAGATATTTTGTACTGTTATCAAAATCTTGACACGATATATTGTTTCAGAGGAGTGGAACAACAATGAGTATGTGGGAATATTAGTATCGCTGGCCAGTGAAAATAACTTGCAATTTTATCTCTGTTGGTTGATGGTAACAGTGCAGTTCACTCTGTGCTCAAGTGTGTTATGTTGTGTATCCTTGTATGTATAGAGTTTCTATGAAATAAAGTGTGTTGTGTACCCTGTATCACTGTGTCATCTATCATTCACTATCACTGTGTTCTGGAGTTCCACAAAAGAAAGAACATATAACTGTGCACATAAAATGTAACATTTTTTGCAGACACTTTTGTTAAACAATACAACTGATAGTAAAATCATTAAGGATATGGTGAAATAAGGCACAAAATATCCAATATAGAATTTATCATTACATTAGCCTTTCACCTGTTAACAAGAAAAATTACATTAGATACTGGAATGTAAGTATCTTCATATCGGTAGAGTTAAATAACACATGAAGTAATCATTATATAACTCATTTTAAAAGTTAAATACAGCAAAGCCTTATTTTTCTACTTTAAACTTTTTTTCGTTTGCTGGGGCTCACTGAAATACCATAACTTTCACTTTATGTGTTTGAGATCTAAATAATATGAGGCCAACAATAATTATGCTTTCTCACGTAATTCCCAGTTCTATACTTCTATAAAATATTTTTCAAGATATCTGGTAGACCTTTCACTGGACAGTTACTGTCTGTTTCTTCTATTGATTCACAAGATATTGCTCCAAAATTGAGCCTGTCAGAGATGATACCACAGCTAAAGGCCAATATTTACATTCTGGAGATAAAATTATAAGTACGGTTGATGTAAATAGAAATTAAAAAAAATTGATCATAGCTCTTTGAAGTCATTTTAATTTTACAGGTAAGAAAAGATCACATGAATTGATTGTCTTGTTTTCAGCAAACTACTTGTGAACTGATAATTCTGCACAGTCAGTGTTAGTGAAGGAACATTTAGTTGTCTTGATTCAACTACTCTCTTCCTACAAAGCTTTTTGTCCAACATTTTCAAACCATTTGCATGGTAATGATGGTTAAATGTTTTATAATGAAATAAAAATGGGAAACACACAGTGGGCTGGAAACAATTGTGAGCATGAGTTGACATTGGATTGAGACTGTTATGTTGGGTGGAGATATCCTTTCCACACCTATAACAATGACTGGAATTTTGCCCCAGAGTCATAAATGTAAATACAACACTCTTCTCTTGTCTTCTCTCAAGTTTTCTTGGAGTGACTGATTAATAGTGCGCTTTTGGGTGTTCAGCCAAGTTGTTGATTCCATTTTTATGCAGAGTATTTTGATGACTGACACACCTGTTTTCTTCAGGTGCTGCGAGCTGTGTTGTTATGCATACTCACTGTCTGGATTCCAGTATGACTGGTGTCCAGGCAGTTAGTACACATTACAACACATCCCATAGCACCAGAGGAAGACAGCTGGGTGAATTTTTGAAATACTGTGCATAAAAATGGAATCAACAAGTGCACCATTACTCTTCTCCTGTGATAATCCTTTGCGTGAATCTTTTGCCATCATCACCTCAATCAAGAAGTTCTTTGTGTCATTCAATGTTTCTTCTGCTCTTCATTTCAAATGAAGAACAAACTCAGATATAGCTTTATGCATGTTCAATTTTTTAGTTAAAAACTTGTGATTCAAAAATTGAAATTCCAACCTCTTCTGGAAGTTCCCTGGCAGAAACCTATTGTCACACAACAGATCTTTGATTTCCTGAATGTTAATTCTACCAGATGAGATGACAAACCTGCCTTGTTGAGAACCATCTTCTTCAATTAGCAGTCATTGTTGAGCCATTTTTAACTAGTTGTACAACCTAAACTATAAGTTTTTTTTTTGACATTTCAAATATTTCTGTACATGTTTTTGTTATTTCCACACAAAATTTCATAGTCCACCATTGCTTCTGTAAATCCTCAGCTACCTTTTACTCAAAGAACAATGTTTTGGAAACTAAATGATGTTTCAACAATGTGAAACAATGAAATAGTTTGCTGTACTGCCAATGTTATGTCAACAGAATGCCACTCTGTTGGTTAGCGGAATTTCCCTTTTGTATAATAACGAAACCTGATATGAGGTGCTACCCAAAAGTTCCCAGAATGTATGCATAGTTTGTAAAATCTAGCTAATATGACATAACGCCCCAAATAGATACCTCATATATTCTTTGTGGGTCAGCACTGCAAGAGGCTTTATGCTAGGTAGCCATGTTTCGCTGTTATGTTCATTTCTCCATTGTTGTGTGTTTTGTTTCTTGCAAAATTAATGACAGAAGATGTCTGGGAGCAATATATGTGCATAAACTTTTGTTTCAAACTCTGAGAAACCATTTCAGTAACACAAAACATGTTTAAAGCAAGTATTTGGGGAAGATACCTTGGGTCACAGTCAAACTTATCACTGTCTTAAATGTTTTCTAGATGGCATAACATCATTTGACAATGTTCCCTATTCAGGATGGCTGTTAACTGGCATTAATTCTGACAGTGTCACTGCTGATCATAATATGGTGCTATAAGATGATAGGCAGACTGTCCAGGACATACGCAACTTGTGGGGCTGCCTTATGGGACTCCTCAGAGGATTGTGTCCAACAAACTGCACATGCAATGGATTGCAGGAAAAATTTGTGCTGAAAATTCTCACAGAGAGCAGAAACAACAATGTGTGTGATTATGCAGAGAACTTCAAGAAAGGCATGAAAGTGAACTGCTGATGAACGCTTGGTTTATGTGTGTGATCCAGAAGACAAACAACTGTTGTCACAATGGGAAGGTTCATGATCACCCCATCCCAAGAAAGTCCAGCAAATGAAGAATAATGTGAAATCCATGCTCATATGTTTCTTCAGCATGGAAGGCATTGTCGATAAGGAGTTCATCCCTCCTTTTCAATCTGTCAATGCCGTGTTCTAACATGTTCCGAGGTACATAAGGAAGGATGTGTGATGAAAACGTGCAGAAGAGTGGCACACATGTGACTGATTCCTCCATCAAGAAAATGCAAGGTCACACAATGCGTTGATCTTCCAGGCATTCCTGGCAAAAAAAAAAAATTACCATTGTTCCTCATCCATCATATTCAGCTGACCTTGAGCCGAGCTACTTTTGCTTGTTCCCCAGATTGAAACTCAAGTTTAAAGGCTGAAGATTTCACACAGTTGAGGAGATTCATGCAGAACTGCAAGTGGTGATAAATTGTCTCACAAACAGTGCATTCCAGAGAGTGTTCAGTTCATGAAAAACCACTGGGAGCAGTGTGTGTGGCTTTGAAGGTGACTGGTGAACAACAGCTGGGTAAAATGCAATGTTATTTACTGGTGTATTTTGGGAACTTTTTGGTAGCACCTCAGACAGAGTTATTTGTGACTCCACATAATGTGATTTATCCAGGAGATTCACAATGCATACTGAATATTATGGTCAGAGTCTGCTAGACTCACTTAAGTCAGACTTTCCAGTGAAATCAGGTAATCTCCTAGTGACATTAAGTAATAATAGTGCAGAAATCTGTGCCAAAGGACAAAATTTACCAATTAAGTGCTATTAGTGAAAGACAGAGGATGACCAATGACAATGATACCTCAGGTCAGATTGGCTGAAAGATATGTGTTTAACAAATTTCAGTACGTGCTTGGAAATCTAAATTTGGGAGTCAGGTGGCCATCCTCCTGGGTGCAGAAGGTAGAATCCTGGTCTTTCTAGAGTGGAGGCGATGTTCAAGAGTATTCCATGTTTCTATAGTTAGAAACACAGAGATTAACAAACTTTTTCTTCCAATACAAATAGGTTAAAGACTTTACAAGTGTGTTTCCCATGTAAGGGCAAGAAATGCGAATCACTTATTTATGATTTTTAGAATAGAATTATGGGTTAATGCATGTGCATATGATTGGTAGAGAGGTCTTCTTTGTAAACTATGGTGCTGTTGGTTAGCTGGAAGTGGTGTTGACTGAAGAGACATACCTGGCAATAATATGTTTCTGTGTACAATTCGATTTCCACACAGTAGTTGTCACTGATGTTAGAGTAGTGAATATTTTAATCTTGCTTCACTGGTGTTAGTGAGGCTAGTAAGCCTTACTAAGACCAATTTATGAGAGTATCATAGCCAAGAATTGATCCAAGTCCATCAGTAAACATTTGCTTTTCTAATAAGTATTGGTAGCGTAATATGTGGCATAATTTTGGCCTGCACAACACACATCACTATGAGTGCATAGATTCTGGCCATAAACACATAGGATACTTTTTGCAACACTATGACATCATGAAGAATGAGGGAAGGAACATCTCAGCTGGCTTCACCCAACACTATATGAACAAGTTTATAAGTGAAAAATTCAGCTCTTTTTTAAAGACTGATATCACATTTCCCAGGGCAAGAGGAGGAGGAGGAGAGAGAGAGAGAGAGAGAGGGTGGGGGTGGGGGGGTTGTGTGTGTGTGTGTGTGTGTGTGTGTGTGTGTGTGTGTGTGTGTGTGTGTGTGTGTGTGTGTGTGTGTGTGTGTGTGTGTGTGTAAGACTTGTATGTCAATTAGAAATAGATAAAAATTAAAAAATACATTTAATTATGCATGCAAGCGCGCGCGCGCACACACACACACACACACACACACACACACACACACACACACAAGGAACGCTGTTTATTTCACTTAAATAGTTCTATTTGCTACTAGCTTTTTTGTTGCAATGCTAGTGACTCACCTATGACAGCAGCAGACTCTGCCTCCTTGACAAGAGCATCATACGATTTACGCAACTCAGCTGGCAGGGAGTCGAGGATCTCTGCATCTTGCCGTGCAACACTTTCTCGTGACTCTAGGTTGACATAGTCATAGTCCTCCAGCCAATCAGAACCACTGCTTGGCGGTGGAGGTGAAGCAGCACGCTTGAATAGTAACGTTGAGTTGCCCTGGATGAAGGAGGCAGCTTGGCGCACATCCTCTGTGAGAGCACGCGCACATGCAACCAGCTGGTCCAGAGCATCCGGTGTGCGGCAGTTCTCTTCACCCTGAGGGCACAAATAGACGTAAGCACTCTATCACAAAAGTTCAGCATCTCAAGAAAACAGAAACATAATGTGTTTTAAAGGCTAAATTTCAATGCTTTTTATAAGTTATAGTGTTCATAAATAGTAATTTTTGCAAAGCTGGCAACCTTCCTTATTTTATCACTTTTCATGCAATACTCATCAAAGTTTAAATCACAGTTATCATGCACAGTGTCATCATAACAGTGTATTTAGCCCTTAGAATGTATGAACAATATTCATCAGAATATTGGTCACTCGCCCTAACGAAGCCACACCCAGTATCAAGTAGTCATTTATATGTGGAGGTGAATATTATGAACATAGAGGGAGGAGAGAAGTAGCATGGTGGCACAAAGGCATGTGAAATCTAAGAACTGGTTGACAAACTGTTGTAAGGGTTATCCATGAAGTAACAATCATTAGTCTTCATAAATTCAAGAAATATATTTAATCAATGAAAGATATGTCAACTGCAGATTTGAAGCTTATTTTTACTAAACAAAATTTTAGGCTCAAAAGCTAAATTTAAATTATATTCTGCAATTGTCACTAAATAATCCTCATTCCTGAACTATTTTATCAAAAACTCTGATTTAAAAATTATTAGGTTTTGACAATTGAATATGCTTTTTACCAGAATGTCTTGACTATCAAAATGGACAAGTGTGCACAGTGCCACAAAATTGTCAGAAATGGCAATCAGTGTGAGGAATGTTAACATTGTCCTCATATAGGATGTTCTAGTAGAACTTACAGGAGGAATGATGTGATTCAGTTCTGAAAATGCCATGACTATCAGTACCATTACACAGTACTAGATAAAGAGCAACTTATCTTGAAACTCTGAGGTGATTTGGCAGTAGTGTAAGAAGAGCTAGCAGTTTCAAAAGCTCTAGTTTGCTCTAATCATGTTAGGGCTAGAAAAGAAGAGTGGATTACTTACAGTCAAACCTTGGTTGAGCTTTGTTTACAATGTAAAACAAACAATCTCTGTTGACGATATTGTGATGCAGATTTGTAATAATGCACAACAGATTAGAATGGAATAAAACATGTATGTAAGACTTGTATGTCAATTACAAATAGATAAAAATTCCAAAATACATTTAATTTTATGTCATTTGTCTATTATTTCCAGTGCTTTAAAAATAATACATAAACATACACACAAAATCCTAAACAGTGTTATTATTTACAGTTAAAAACTGCTAAAGATTAATTCCCCCCTCAGTAAACTGGGTAGTGTCACTGTAATGCTCCAGACTGCACAAGGCTCACTGCACCTGCAGTTGTCCATTGCTGAGAAGAATGCACACGGCAGCAAACTAAGAGTGCATCACCATGCAGTGGAGAGTGGATTAGTATGTGCCAATCTAAAAAGTGGTTTTTTGTTCAGCCTGGGGATGATGGGCTGGTTTTTCTCTTATTCTTCTGCACAGGTTGAGGTCACAGTGTACTTGGCTGGCTTAAAGGCTGGCAACTTTCCACTGTGTTAGGTTGTTTCCAGCAGCTCTTGGAAAGAGACTTTGAATAATTTGGGCAGGAAGCAGCAATTTCCAGGGACGTGTTGTTAGGAGGAGCAGTAAATAGCCAAATGAAATAGTTGTATTCAGTTCCTGAGGCTTTTTGGCAGAAAGGCCTGGATATAAAATAATTTTATGGAATGCTTTTGCAGCTTGCAAAATTGGGAGTTCACCGTCACTTCTCATAGAATGTAGAAGTTGTGTGTCCTCTGGGGCGGCTGTCATGTTTTGTGCTGTACTTTTGAATTTGAGAGAAGGTGATCCTTTCAATCAGTCAAGCTGGTTCTTGCAGTACGGAAAACTGAGATAATCTGAAAGAGTGTTCCTGCATCCAGGTGTAGATTTCTGATTGAGTTATTTCCAGTGTTGCCATTTGGTGAGTGTTCACTTGCTCCATAGACACAGACCTCACAATACATTGTGGAGCCAAGCAGCTAGGAGGATGATGGTGATTACTGGATGAGATGGATTTGCAAATGTTTAATTGAAACCAATAAATTGTACTCCCTTGGAAATTTAAGTGTGGTCTTTTTGTGTTGCCTTTTCCCTGATGACTCTAAATCATATTCCTGCTTTGTTATTGCGGGGATTAACAACAAATATTCCAGTCCAGGAGTCAGATCCCAGAATCTTCTTGAGAATAGTTACACAGTGAAGGGATTTAATTATTGACTTTAAAGAAGTGAGAAGTTTAACCCTGTCTCGTGGATCAGATTGAGCATCTTATGAATGAGTTTACAAATGTAGCAGGTCACATAATTAATCTAAGTCCACCAACTGATGTTTCCAGGTACATCCGTATATGAGTATGTTGCATAATTAGTGTTGCACACCGCTCAGTGCTGACAGTGCGCAGTTTCTGGGCACAGCCATAAGTGTGACATCACTTGACATCACAGAAGATTTGAAGAGAAGTTTTCAATATGCTGTTTGGATAAACCACCAATGCATAAAGGTTGGGTCATACTTGACATCAACAGAATGGACACATCAACTCAATTTTTCCCCTCTTATCGCAGCACAGAACATTGAAAGTGAGATTATGAGATACATCTGTTACATAAAAACTCAGAATATTGTATCAGAATTAAAAATTAGCCATTATAAAGTTTATTATTCGGCAAAACAAACTTCACAACTGATGTTCATTACAAAGTTCATATGATAAACTGATGAGAAGTGAAAGAAGAGGAAAAGTATTATCCAGACATTTCAAAAGATCAACATTTATTTGCAAGAGAAAATATATACATACAACTGCATCAAATAATATTAAAAAGGCAACACAATGAGCCATTTTATATTACACTTTTGCTTATTTCCTTTCAAGAGGCCAAATAAAGTAAAAAACAAATGTATTTTTCTCCTTCAGTAGAGATGAGTTTTTCACTGCTAACAAAACGATATTTAAGGAAAGTTCTTTCATCAATTTATGCACTGTGTGAGCTTTTCCTTTGTCCAGGTATTGCACATTGTAAAATGTAAAACATTTTTCCTTTCCGATATCTGGCTCATTTTCTGGAACATTGCCCATGGAAAAAATAATGAGGACTTCATGGAACTTTTGCGATGGGCCATGCAAAAAAAGAAAAAAAGGTTCAACATTTCACATCAGCAGATGATGCCTCATCAATTTTAACACCAAAACTTTCTTCATGGCAAACACTGACACTGATTTTGACATTGACATCACATCCCATTCTAGAGCACTGCATCAACACAGCAAAGCTGAGTAAGCAACAGTAAAAAAATGTAAATGTCAATTGGCATTGTTGGCTAGGATATCCCACAGAGTGGGTTCAGCCACCTGGCAGAGGGAAAGGTATTCTTCCTCTGCACACATTGGCCCTTTCCTTGCAGATATTTTCGAGCTGTGTCATATGTATATTTGTGGAGTGTAGGCAAGTGTAATGGATTGATCAGCCAGAACTTTATGACCACTGACGTGCTATTGATATAAAGCTGTTGTGGCAATAGCAGCATCTCTTGGCAAGGAATGCTTGTAAGTCAGACACAGGCACAGTGCATGTAGTATCAGTGAGCATGCTGCCCGTTTTTTTCAATGGGAAGGTGCGGTGTCTATCTGAGGTTGAGTGAGGGCAGATTGTTAGGGGTCAGAGGCTCAGCGCAAGTATTTCAGAAACTGCACGACTAGACAGGTGTTCAAGAAGTTCTGTGGTCAGTGTCTTCAACATGTGTTGAAACCAAGGCGAAACCATGTCCAGACATCATGAGATTGGGCATCCACCCCTCATTACCGATGTCCCATGTCCTAGCCTGGGCAGTCTGGTGAAACAGGACAGGAAGCAAACTGTGGTGGAACTAACATCAGATTTTAATGCTGGCCAATGTACAAGCATGTCTGAACACACAGTGAACTGAACACCCCTAATGATGGGCCTCTGCAGCTGACAACCCATGCATGTGCCAATGTTAACACCACGACATTGGCACATATGACTGAAGTGGGCATGTAACCATTGGCACTGGATGTTGGCACAATGGCAGAGCATTGCTTGGTGTGATGAATCCCGATACTTTCTTTATCATGCTGATGGGAGGGTGTGAATCCACCATCTTACAGGGGAACAGCTCCTTGACACCTGTACTGTGGGATGGAGACAAGCTGGCAGCAGCTCCATTATGCTCTGGGGAACATTGACTTGGACATCCATGGATCCATGGGTCCAGTGGAGCCTGTCCAAGGCATTGGCCAAGGAGTGTCGTATACTGGTTGTGGACCATATACACTCCTTCATGACAATCATGTTTCCTGAAGGCAGTGGTGTTTTTCAAAAAGATAATGTGCCATGTCCCAAGGCCAGGAGAGTAATGGAGTTGTTCAAGTAACACAGTAGCGAGTTTTAATTGATGTGCTGGCCTCCCAACTCACCAAATATGAATACTTTGGGGATTTGATTGAACGCGGCACAGGAGCTCATCACCCCATCCCCAGAATTTATCAAAATTAGATGACTTGTGTGTGCAAATGTGGTGCCAGCTCCCTCCAGTGACCTAACAAGACCCCAATGCTTCCATGCCACAGTGCACTGCCAGTGTTCTCCATGCCAAAGGTGAACATACAGGCTATTGGGTAGGTGGTCATAATGTTCTGGCTGATCAGTGTATAGTGTACCGTTATGTTTTTGTTATACGATGATGATGAGAGAGACAAACTCGGTATATAGCATACTCCTCTCGAAGAGCACCAACGCATCTGCCGAGCTTAATGTACCTATTTACAGGGTCAGATGCCCTCACTTCACGAGACACTGTTGAGAGATTTTGAATATAATCTAGGATGGCTACTCCTGCTTGAGTGCCTGCTGAGCACCCATGGGCAGTAGTGGACATTCAGGCAGCAGGGCTGTAGTGTATATGGGCACTGAAGACCTTGCTGTAATGTGCCCATCCCAACATATCCACCACCTGTAGTTTTATGACATTATTGTCGTCGCCTTGCATCCACAGGCAGTAGTGTGCAAGTGGTTTACACAAGTGCGGAAGTGTGCAATAGGGTAGGCTGCCTGGAGGTTAGCCCATTCTATAGTTGTGCCTGCCTGCAAGTGAGTCAATGAGTACTCCATAATGCATGTGCCCAGTGAGGTGGTGTTGGAGCAGCTTAGTAGAGTGTTAGAGGAATATCGTTGAGCCTGCACAAACTGCAGTTTCGTGGCCTTTCTGTATCCGTGAGAGTTCTTCGTGGCAATGCATGCCACTATACAAGTCAGTCATCATCAGCAGTTTCCGCCACTTCTTATTTAATTGTGCCAAGATTATTGTTACCCCAAAGTTCAGTAAACCTGAAGTTCTTCTGCAAAGCTATTGTCCCATTGCACTGCTTAGTGTGGTAAAAAACTTCTAGAATTAGTATTGCTTAACAGGATTGGTCAAATGATACTCATGGCTGTGCCGGTAGAACAGGCTGGCTTTCATCCCAATTGAAGCTATGTTGACTAAGTCCTGGCTCTCATTTCACATACTAAAGTGGGCTTTCAAAAGAAAACATCCATGGCTTTCATTGATCTATCAGCAGCCTACAATACCATCTGGAGAAAAGACCTGTTCTATAAGCTAATGAAGATAACTGTATTCCAGAAAAGTTACAAAGCTTATTGAGAACTTGATTGGTAAGGGAGGATTCCAGATCATCATGGGAAACAAAATCAGTAACCAGAAATTCCTCCAAAATGGCTTACCTCAAGGTTGGTATTAGCCCCACTGCTGTTTAGCCAGAAACAGTCTGTAAAAAAATTGGTTATGCTGAAGATTGCGCTATAGAAAGAAGAAACATTTGTTTTGAAACTTCGGAAGAAAAGTCTGTACTGGCAGGATACTTCTGAAAATTGAGTGTTAGACTTAATGCCACTAAGACAGAAGTGAATTGCTTCTATCTTAATAACAGACACTCCAGTAGAGTCTGGATATCTATACTAATGACAAACATCTTAGCCACAATAAGGAGACAATATATGTGGCTGTCACACTACACAGAATTCTGTCTTTTAAATCATACCTCACAAAAACTGCCACCAAACTGAGGACAAGAAATAATCTCATTCAAAAACTTTTTGGAACCACACAGGGATAATCAGCAACAACTCTGCAGACTTCTGCACTCAGCTCAGTGTACTCTGCGGCAGAGTACTGTGCACTGGCATGATCACACAGTGCTCATGTAAACAAAATTAATGTCCAGCTAATTAATGTCCAGCTTATTAATACTATGGATATCATTTTGGGAACAATTACATCTACTTCCACTATATGGCTGCCCATCCTATGTCACATATCACCCCAATATCTGCAATGGAAAGAAGCCTTGATCAGGGACTACAACCAGATTCAAGGAAGCCCTGGACTTTAATTGCGTTCTGATTTTCCTGATTTCAGAATCTATTTGTTCAAGGTATCCTCCTCTTGCACTTGCAAATAGTCTCACTGGGATTAACAATCACCAGTTCCTGGGGTAGGAAATGGCTCCAACATACCTCAACAACATGCCAGTTGTTGGCTCGTGTTATTGAGGAAGCCCCTGGGTTCGATCAACCCCGCAAGATATGCTCAACCCACAGAGAACAGGACATGGAAGATGTGCATATTCACTTATTTAAAAGAGGAATGCTGCCCTCACCAGTCCCACTGCTGCACAATGAGGCAGACTCTGGAACTCTTTAGTGAAGAATGCAACAACAGAGCATATAGGATGTAAGTTTGTTATTATGTCTTAAGTGTTGAGAAATAGTGTAATGTGATTCAACAGTGAAATGTACTTACAAGGGAATCATGCCTACTCTTCATCACCAATTTCATCATAATTTATGGTATATGCAGGGCTTGGCCAGAAATGAAAGCGACAGAAGAGGGAGCTCCACATGACCAAATGCTAGGAAAAACAGCAGTTTTGGTATCCGTGAAGTGCAGTTCCCAAGCAGCAGTTGGTGCACCAGAAAGAGTACAGAATGGTGGTAATTTATTATTTTCAATTTTTACCTTATTTGCACTGCAAATAAACCGAAATAATACTCAATATATTTCATTTATTAATATTTTCATAAATGGTATGAAAATGAAAGGCAAAAGAAAATCTGAGGTTGCAAAATAAATTTACAAGAAAGGATTGTACTTACAGCATCTCGAGGACTTTGCAAGTAACTTTCCAAAAAGTAATTTTAATTAATGCATACATGACTTGGTATTCCATTGGTTTCATTTTGACCTCTGAATAGCCTCCGGTAGCTGCACTTTAACGATAGATCCCTGGTGTGGGTAAAATAGCCTGGCCATTGGGGTCAAGGCCAATTAAAGCTACAGAGCTCATTCCCTTGCTAGCTGTTGATTGAATAATGTGAATTTTTCAGGAATAGCATAAAAACACAGTGAGAATACTGTTTTACTATAGAAACTTTAACACATCAATATCACTATAAAAATGCAGTGTTTGTAATGTGTGGAAAATGCTAAGAGAATTGCTGCTAGACTGTGTTTATGATGACCATCAATCTAGCATGTATAAATCATCAATTGTGAAATAATAAGAGAATCTAACTTTGTATACAAAGTTCTAGTGTGTGCCTTACAATCCTTTCACAAAAATTTAATTGTAATAACAAATTTTTCTTTCCCTTCCCTTCTCACGTCTTTCATGAAAATATTGATAAACACAATATGATGAACATAATTCGGTTTATTAGCAGTTTAAGTAATGTAAAACCTGAAAATAAAAAAAAAATTTCTGCATAGGGTCACGATACCATGACCTGCGGATTAGTGCTGTGCATTCTTTTCACAACGCCAACCATTGCTGGGAAGCTATGCCAACATACATGGCACATCCGTCACCCGAATCATGCCAAAAATGCTATTTTCTCCAAATGATTGGCCATCTGCAGCCCCCACTTATGTGACTCATTTCTGCCAAGTCCTATATATACCATAAGTTTTGGACGTAATCACTGATGATGAATCTGTGCAATCCTCATGTTTGATGCCATATGCTATATAAATAAATTTTGAAATCGAGAATACAGTTACACAATAGCTATGCAGTTTACCAGAAACAAACAAAATTTGTTTGCCTGTCATGAGCAGTCACCTTAACCACTTCTGCTGTCTGAGCAAGTTTCTGTGACTGACCAGATCTTCATGTCCCAGTGTGTACATCTGATAGTGTTCACACAATTTGTGGTCTGTGCACAGGGAAAGATATACAGGGTGTATCAAAAAGCATCATTGATTTGGCAAGTCTATATTTCTGAAACTAATAAACATATACAAGGAATTTTGTTTTTTGATGATCGAGAACCTCACAACATTTTTTTGATACCTTTTCATAGGGGTTCAGTAATCTCCCTTGAGATGCATGGCTTATGTCAATGCAGTATTGATATTGTTCCCATATTGTAGCGAGCATGTCTTGAGTTGCAGCTTCCACAACTGCTGTTATGTGACATCTCAGTTCATTCGTTGTTGTTGGTAACAAAGGCACATAAACAGAGTCTTTTATAAACTCCCACAAGAAACAATCACATACAGTCAGATGTGGTGACCTTGGAAGCCAGTAATGTAAGGCTGAATTGTTTGGTCCAGTATGACTGATCCACTGTTCAGTAATCCTTTGATTTAAAAATTCCTGTACTTCCAGATGCCAGTGTGATGGTGCCCCATCCTGTTGGTAAATGAAGTCATTTAAATCAGTCTCCAACTGTGTGAAAAGAAAGTTCTGAAACATATCGAGATATGGCCTTCCTGTAACAAGCTCTCGTCAAAGAAAAATGGACCACAAACCCTTTCCCGTGAAACTGCACAAAACACATTAAATTTTGGAGAGTGTCTCTCTTGTTGTACAACTTCATGTGGTTGTTCTGTACCCCATATCCTCACATTATGATGGCGCCTTTCAATTTAAATGGCATGTTGCCTTGTCACTAAACGCTGAGTGTGGCAGAAAACTGTCATCCTTCATCTTGCCAAGAGCATAATTACAGAACTCAACATGTGTTGTTTGTTACCTTCATGAAGAGCTTGCAGTAGTGAATTTTGTATGGTTTCATGTGTAAACGTCGGCGCAACACACCCAGATGGACACAGGGGTCATGTTTGAGCTGCATGGCAAACGGATTTCTGCGGACTTCTTGTGAAACTATGGCCAATGCACTTGATGTCTGTCTCAGACACTCAGGGATGGCCAGGCAATTTGTCTTTACACAGACAACCAGTTTCTTGGAATTGTTTGTGCCATCGTCTAATGCTCTGTGCTGTAGGAGGATCCACACCATACGTAGTACGAAAGTCACGCTGAACAGTTATTACCAACCCAAACTGCACAAAGGGTAGAGCACAAAACACTTTCTGTTGTTCCAACACCATTTTTACTAGAACTGGAGTGGACGCACACTGCTGCTACCTAGCGGGAACCGTGTAAAACTCGAGAGTTTGCTCTTTCCAACATTACATTGTTCATGCACATATCTGAAATAGTTATAATTTTTTAAAATTTGATGATTCTTTTTGATATGTCCTGCATTTAGTTTACTCATCATCTTGCCTTCACCTTGCCCTGAAAACTGTGCACTCGGATAGCTGAAGAGGTTGAGGTGACTGCCCACAACAAGTGGCAAAACCCAGGCTCGAGTCCTGGTCCGGACAAATTTTCATGTGTTCCTGGTAAATTGTATAGCTGTTGCATAACTGTATTCGCAATATGCGATCTTCTGTAGTATCTGTTCCTTTGGACATTTTATACCAACACCAGGTATTGTTCATTTTTTAACAGGACACGGTCCCTACCCTACATATTTCCATAGGATAGGGAGCCGTCCTACGCCTGAATGTGTCTGTGGTGCCCCTGTAGGGATGCCTGAGCATATTGTCCTGGAATGCCCAGAGTTAAAGCCGGTTGCCTTTGAGGCAAGGCAAGAACTACAAAATACACAAATAATGGAAGCATTAAGAAACTCTGAAACTTACAGCACACTACAAAATCTGGTTGATCAAGTCTCACAGTTTTTAAAATAAATATTTGAATAAAACTACTGAATTACTAGAGAAAAGCCGTACTCCTCAGGACTGACTGAGGAGTATTGTGCATTATCAGTGGCAAAAACCAACAGTTACATCCCCATGGAGAGCAGAATGGCAGGTTCTCGTCGCCCTCTGGATTGCCGTTGGCTAGGGTGCCTGCCTTCCTATCTCCAATGGGGGACCTACATGGTCTGGGGACCACAAAGAGGGCAAGAAAGAAGATGATCGAGGGGCTTCCTGATCTATGGAAACATAGGCACGAGTGCTGCCCCAAGGGGGGATTCCAATGGAAGGGTTGCCTTCTTGCAGTCCAAACTCAAACCCGATCAAGACACAAACTCGACCAGACACTGAAATGTATAAATTGCAAACTGTAATTGTACAAATTGTAAATACTTGGTATACATTGATTTTCTCCATGTTTTCTGATTTTGTTTGTAAAAATTTTTTGGTTTATGTTAGCACAGAAGCGCAAGTTCAGATCCACATTCGTAGCAGTAGATTCCTTGTAAAATAGTTTTTGTGTATATAGCGCAGAAGCACAAGTTTAGTTTCACATTGTGTAGCAGTAGATTCTTTTGTAAAGTAGTCTTTGTGTTAAATAAGGGTGGTGGAGGGAAAAAAAATAAATGTAAAATGGCAGTGGTTTTCTAAGGTAGTAGATGGCCCACCTCCTCGCGGTAGGGACGGGCAACGCTCCCTGATATCTGGAGTGACTAAGAGGGCAATTTTTTTGTAACATGTTGTTGTAAAAGTATACTATAAATGTAGAAATCACTGTTATTGTAAGTCAGTAGTAATGTCTAGACAGTAGCACCCACTTTTGTTACTAGGTAATGGGTTACGTAAGTTACAATAAAAAGAAAGGATGTTCCTTTGGACATGCACGCATGTCTGAAGAAACACTGCTGTAACTATACAGACACTGCACTAATACACTACTGGCCATTAAAATTGCCACACCGCAAAGATGGCGTGCTACAGACACGAAATTTAACTGACAGGAAAACGATGCTGTGATATGCAAATGATTAGCTTTTCAGAGCAATCACACAAGCTTGGCACCAGTGGCGACACCTACAACGTGCTGACATGAGGAAAGTTTCCAACCGATTTCTCATACACAAAAAGCAGTTGACCGGGGTTGCCTGGTGAAACGTTGTTGTGATGCCTCGTGTAAGGAGGAGAAATGCGTACCATCACGTTTCCGACTTTGATAAAGGTCGGAATTAGCCTATCACGATTGCAGTTTATCCTGTCGCGACATTGCTGCTCACGTTGGTGGAGATCCAATGACTGTTAGCAGAATATGGAATTGGTGGGTTCAGGAGGATAATACAGAACGCCATGCTGGATCCCAACTGCCTCGTATCACTAGCAGTCGAGATGACAGGCATCTTATCCGCACGGCTGTAACAGATTGTGCAGCCACGTCTCGATCCCTGAGTCAACAGATGGGGACGTTTACAAGACAACAACCATCTGCACGAACAGTTTGACGACATTTGCAGCAGCACGGACTATCAGTTCGGAGACCACGGCTGCAGTTACCCTTGATGCTGGGTCACAGACAGGAGCACCTGTGATGGTGTTCTCAACGATGAACCTGGGTGCACGAATGGCAAAACGTCATTTTTTCGGGTGAATCCAGATGCTGTTTACAGCATCGTGATGGTTGTATCCGTGTTTGGCGACACCGCAGTGAACGCACATTGGAAGCGTGTATTCTTCATCGCCATACTGGCGTATCACCTGACGTGATGGTACGGGGTGCCATCGGTTACAAGTCTCAGTCACCTCTCGTTCGCATTGACGGCACTTTGAACAGTGGACATTACATTTCAGATGTGTTACGACCCGTGGCTCTACCCTTCATTCGATCCCTGCGAAACCCTACATTTCGGCAGGATAATGCACGACTGCATGTTGCAGGTCCTGCATGGGCCTTTCTGGATACAGAAAATGTTTGACTGCTGCCCTGGCCAGCACATTCTCCAAATCTCTCACCAATTGAAAACGTCTGGTCAATGGTGGCTGAGCACTACTCTCGGTGAACTGCGGTATTGTATCGAAGCTGCACGGGCAGCTGTACCTGTAGACGCCATCCGAGCTCTGTTTGACTCATTGCCCAGGCGTATCGAGGCCGTTATTACGGCCAGAGGTGGTTGTTCTGGGTACTGATTTCTCAGGATCTGTGCACCCAAACTGCGTGAAAATGTAATCACATGTCAGTTCTAGTGTAATATATTTGTCCAATGAATACCCGTTTATCATCTGCATTTCTTCATGGTGTAGCAATTTTAATGGCCAGTAGTGTATAAATAAATGCGCCGTAAAATGTATTCGCCCTGTCGTCGCACATCGCAGACGACCGAGCATCACGCGCCTGCAGTTGGGCCGAGCGTGGACGGGAGTTAAGCAGACAAGTGCCGACCTGGTCCCTGGCGAGGCGGTCGAGGTCCCAGTTGGCGGCGTCGAGCTGCGCGGCCGCGTCCTGCACGAGGCGGTCGGCGTCCCGCAGCGCGCGCGCCAGCGGCCGCAGCTTGGGGGCGAGCGCCTTGTCGGGCGCGCGCGCCGCGTTGCCCAGCGCGCCCTCGCAGAAGTCGGCCAGGTCGTGCAGCGACGAGCGCAGCCGCACCGCCGCCAGCCGCACGTCCATGAGGCGCGCCTCCAGCCGGTCGCGCCGCCGCCACTGCGGGCCCGCCAGCCCCAGCAGGCGCGACGTCGCGCCCGCCGCCTCCGCCTGCAGCCGCTCCAGCGAGTCCAGCGCAGAGCCCAGCTCCAGCGGCAGCGGGCTGCTCGCCGGCGGCACGTCGTACAGCTGCAACCGTTACTACTGTTATACGAGGGCAGTTCGAAAAGTCCTTAAATAGAACATTTATTTAGAAAACGTCAGTTACATCTTACTAACTGGATTATTTCTTATTTTTCTACATAATCACCCCCATTATCCAAACATTTGTTAAGTCGGTGCACAAGCTTTTGTATCCCAGAGTCATAGAAGGTTGCCTCCTGTTGTCAGAACCACATATCAACTTCATCTTTGATCTCTTCATCGTCGTGGAATGATTTTCCAACAAGATGTGACTTCAGGCAACGGAAGACATGGAAGTCTGTGGGCGCAAGGTCCGGGCTGTATGGCGGATGGTCCAATACGTCCCATTTCAATTGTTTGAGTAATGCTTTGTTTACGAGCGCCGTGTGAGGCCGAGCGTTGTCATGAAGCAATCGGACTCCACTTGTCAGCATTCCCCAGTGTTTGTTTTGAATTGCCATTCGAAGACGTTTCAAAGTCTGGCAATATGCAGCAGCATTAATTGTCGTTCCAGGAGGCATAAATTCCAACAAAGAATGCCTTGTCTGTCCCAAAAAACAGAAGCCATGATTTTCTTCGCTGAAATCGACGTTTTGCATTTCTTGGCTTTTGGTGAATTTGAATGGCGCCATTGCATGATTGTTGCTTGGATTCAGGTGTATGGGATAAACTCACGTCTCATCAGCTGTCACATTGTGATCAAGGAACTCATCACCTGCTTCAGCATAGCGTGTGAGGAAGTCGAGTGCAAAGCCCATCCTTTTCTTTGTGTGTTCTTCCGTTAACAGTTTAGGAACCCAGCGCGCACACAATTTCCTGTACCCTAACTTGACAGTCACCACGTCATAAAGAGTTGTCATTGACACGTCCGTTATGATCTGATGCAATTCTTTCAATGTGAGACGTCTATTCGCAAGAATTGCTTCCTCCGTTCTCCGAAGAAGGGCATCAGAGATCACAGGTGGCCGACCTGTTCTTTGTTCGTCATGAACATCGGTCCTACCTTCAGAGAAATGACGACACCATTTCGCTACATTTTGTCGATTCATAATGATCCCATAAACAGAAACAATTTATTTGTGAATATCCACTGGTTGCTGACCGTTTGCATGAAGAAAACGTATGACGGAGCGCACTTCGCATTTGGCGGGATTCTGAATCGGCGCAGCCATTTTAAACACGACGTACTCCAACCAGAAGCAACGTCCAACTGCCGAACGACCACGAGGAGAAAGCTAACAGTTCAAGGTTAACACTAGTGTTGCCAACTTGCTCGCCAAAACTCTTCTGTTCCTCTGACGTAAGGTGTATCTTTACTTTCCGAAATACCCTTGTATAACTCACCTACAGAATGAGAGAAAGCGAGACGTTTGGACACAACATCCTCCGGTAGGATTTCTGGACCGAGAATGCTATCTGGACATTCACTCATCACATAGTACAAGCTACAGTTGGTATTTTTATTTTTCCAATACGTCTGATTCTATAGATCATTATACTCTCTCGGATAAACTCAAGTTTTATGGAACTGATGGCTTTACACACAACTGATTCGAATCACACTTGACGAACAGAATGCCAAAGGGTGTGTTGAATAATTCAGGCACTGTTGGAGAGGTAGAAAGTTTTAGTGACTCGGGAAACAGCACAAATGCTGTCACACAGGGTTCAATTTTGGGCCGAGTCCTATTTCAATGACCTCCAATTAACACTCAACAAGCAAAACTGATACTTTCTGCAGGTGACATAAGTATTATAATAAATCCAATTAGAGAGACATCAACAGAAGAGATGGTAAACGAAATTGCTTCTCTCTAAATGGACTGCACCTAAATTTTGAAAAATCACACTACATTCAGTTTTGACCAACAAATAGTCACACCAACCTCTGATGTTATGCTGGCGTAAGATGTCGCCAGCAGACCAGACGGCAAAGATGAAGCGCGAAGATCGATTAGTAGGTGCTGGATCTAGTGTGCCTATCACGAGAGAGACCAGAGACACACCTACAAGCAACATGCCGCCAACGCCCACTCAACACAATGTATTTAGGCCGCCACTGACCGGAGGGCCTCCCTCAATCATCTAGTTTGGCGTCTGTCAGTTTACTCACAGAGTGGATCTAGTTCAACACAGGCTACTACGGTACATAGTGATCAAATTAGAGACTATTATTATTATAGCGGGATTAGTTTACCTCAACCACAATTGTACTTTACCAGCAGTGAGAAACTAAAGTTTGTAACGGCGAGAGTACAGATTTTGACATTACATCAGTCGGCAAAAGGACTATTACCGATGAGCTTGTACCACAAAACATGGACTCCATTCAAGTTAAGTACATGTTTTCAGTTCATGTAAATAAAGCACCGTATTAATCCACATGTGCACTTGCGTTGTAGAAAGAGGATACCCACCACACATAACAACATCGTCTCCCTTGCTTCCTTGCGTACAACTCTCTGCAGATGTAGCAGCACATGAGCAGGACTCAGTAAATAGTGCAGAGTGGTCCAAATTTTTGGGTGTACATATTATAAAGTTGAACTGCAAGAAGCATATTACCGAGTTTCTCAAACAATTATGTTCAGTTACTAATCTTGGAAACAGACGTATCAGCTTTCTAACATATTTGGCATATTTCCACCCAATAATGCCATATGGAATAATTTTCTGGGGCAACTCATCACTTAGAAAGAAAGTATTGATTGCGCAAAAGCGAGCAGTAAGAATAATATGCGGTGTTCACCCATTTATGTACACCTTCAAGGAGCTAGGCATTTTAACTGCGCCACCACAATATGTGTATTCGCTAATGAAATTCGTCATAAATGATCTATCACAATTTGAGAAGAACAGTGATGTACATACCGCACAACACTAGAGCGGTAAATGATCTTCATTATCCCTTGTTAAAGCTGTCAGTGGCTCAGAAAGTATTTCAGTACACAGCACCAAAATAATTTGATCGTTTTCCCAGCAATACAAAATGTCTGACAGGTAGCATAGCAAGCTTTAAATTTAATTTAAAATCATATCAACTGGACAGCCCTTATTCCATTGATGAATCTCTACTTAAAACTGGTAGTCAGTTAAAAGAAATAAGTGTAGTTGCACGAGTAGGACTAAAATCATAATGTGTTCATTAATGTTATCACTAATTAAGTATAAATATCCTGTAAACTGGCTCGTTCCACATCTTATCGGTAAAAGAATCGTTCAAACGATCATTGGAACATGTATCTAACTAACTATGGATAATAAACTATACAACTAAACGGCTAAACGGTCACTTGGTCACCCCATCCCAGTTGCTGGTTGCGTATCTAATGGCTCCTAGAGGCACGAAAAATTTGATTTTCAGTATTTCATATAATTATTGATCGAATTTAAAAATTTAAAGTGCTATCGTAATCAAGTGTTAAAAGTTTAACACATTAAGTCCAAGTATTAAAGTTGGAAACCATCTATAAGTACTGAGGCATTATAACTCACGACGCGCAAATTACCTAGACTATATACGAGTTTACCCAGTATTTGAGAAAGAGAACGCTTAGCGACTTCCAACAAACTTAAAACATAATTTCGAACCTTTTCTAAGCTTTATCTTACAGTCCCACAAAATAATGAAAGGAAAACAGTTTATTGCCTACTAAATGTTCGTTGGTCATGCGGTAAAAAATCAGCATCACAAAGGTCCCGAGTTCGAGTCTCGTTCCGGCACACAGTTTTAATCTGCCAGGAAGTTTCATATCACCGCGCACTCCGCTGAAGAGTGAAAATCTCATTCTGGAAATATCCCCCAGGCTGTGGCTAAGCCATGTCTCCGCTAAATCCTTTCTTCCAGGAGTGCTAGTTCAGCTTCTGTGAAGTATGGAAATTAGGAGACTAGGTGCTGGCGGAAGTAAAGCTGTGAGGACGGGGCATGAGTCGTGCTTGGGTAGCTCAGATGGTAGAGCACTTGCCCGCGAAAGGCAAAGGTCCCGAGTTCGAGTCTCGGTCCAGCACACAGTTTTAACCTGCCAGGAAGTTTCATATCACACACGATGTTTTCATTTATTATTTCGACTCCCATTTCTCAGACAGTATCCACGTATACTACTGCAGGTCCCTATACAACTATATCTTTGTACAACGCACAGTTTACAAGCTTTCCGAGCGATTTGCTAAAAATGTCTTACATGAACCTATAAAGGAGTTGTCACTTCCTTGGTTTATCAGTTTCGGTTTCGACTTTTTCATTAGTCTATGGTTCAATAAACTAATAAAATCATCCTAATTAGGGTTCTGCGTCTTCAGCATAAGGTTTTAGATGCTTAATGTAAAATAATTAACAATTAACTCGTTTGAGAAGTAATGACGTCTGAAGCTGTTTTACACAGGGCAGTTCGATTAACACGTTCACGCCAGCGCTGCGAATTGTGTTTCTCGCTACAGGGCGACGCGCGTTTTCATGCTTTCTTTCATCTAGTGGCGCTGCTTTCCATTTTCACGCCGTAGGGTGGATTCAGTATTCAAACGCCCTAGGCTACTATTTTAATAAATTGACCAATTATTTTTCAAACGAGAGATAACAGAAAATAATTTTACACTAAATTGATCACAAATTATATGATCTTTTATTTGTTCAGGTATTCAGAGCTGTTCGTTACACCTGGCTGATACGTAATACATCACACCTTATTGTTTTGCTGGTAGCACAACTGATAAAAGTCAAGAGTGAACCACCGGTGGTAGACGCCTTTCGATGAGATGTTTTAGCGTGAGCCATCCGGCGGTACTCGTCGTCATGGACGTGTTAAGACCAGGTTCTCATTCAAAATGGTCGAAAATTCGATTTTTAATTGCTTTTTTTAAGGTATATTTGTCTAGAATGTTAGGAAGAAGAGATTTTTTTTTAATCCGTGTGTTTCTAGTTTCAACAGCCCATTGTTCGAAGCAGTGTGACGGCTGCTGTTGTACGCTCTCAGCTGGAGACGCACGGCTCAGATAGAAACTTGTGCCGTGACGCACGTTCACAAATTGATTTATATTGCAGTATGCATGCAAACATATTCGCCGAAAAAGCCGACGAACAACGTGTGCAGGCTGCCGAACGCAGATCGTCTTTTCTCGCCAAGAAGAACGAGGGAATTGCTCTCCAGGAACAATTAACGAAAAGGTTGTTATACGGTCCTGGAATTGCAGACTAAACGTAAGTAACAAAAACACTTCTTTTGGTCAAGTTTTGGTCAAAACAATTTTTGGTCCACCACATTGGATTAGCCATTTTGAATTTTCAAAACCTAACTTCAGATCTGTGTTCAGTGACATCAAACATATATAACACCATGTAGCTTTATGTAAATTGAACTAATAATACATATAAAAGTTTCTCCTAAACTTTAAACAGGGTTTTCTCGTGAAAAGATTTGTCAAAACTGCGTGCAGCAAAAATTAAAAACGGATCAACAAGTCAACTCCTACCTTTGACCCCTCGAAAGGTAAACACTTTTGTTGGGAGCGTTTACTCATATTGTATGAAAGTTGTTAATATTAACTATTTTTTCTAAAGTGAACGAAACCTCCACAAATCGAACTGAAAGTTCGAGTCAGCACTATATCGTTAACTTTAAGGTGATTTCATTGTGGTAATGTATCAGCTCCAATAAATTTAATGTACCATTGACTGATGTTATCTATTTTTGATTTCGGGTAACTCCTGAGGGGCTACACTGCACGTAGTCTGCGTACTTTAAACTCGCATGCCCTTGATCAAACCATAGTTAAGGGCGCCATTTTTGTTATTGAAAATCAAACATAAAGTTCAAAGTATGATCAATCATAAACACGAAATAGATCCGTTGTATGGCTTTTCACCGTCTGAAAAAATGCCTATTTTTGGCTCATTTGAATGAAAACCTGGCCTTAAAGAATTGGAGGTGGGGAGTTTACTGTTGGGTCCTAAGATAATCGACGGACTGTACAGACTGCGAGGAATAGGAAAGAGATCGGCATAGGTAACGGCTGATGGAGTCAATAAGGAAAGAACGACTAAAGTCCGACGTACATCAGACCTAAAGTCTCTGATAAGCGTTTCAAGGAAGTAAAGAAGTAGATAAAGAGCATTGGACTGAATCAGGAAAACATCTGTAACCGCTGAAGGTACCGATCACCTATCAGCAGTTTTAAAGGCTTCCACGATTACCAGAAGCACAACAGCCGCTGGACAGACGGGAGAAGGCAGGCGTCCAGAAAAAGAATGCTTTATAGTTACCTAACGTGGTTTTAATGTCCCTAAAAGAAAAAAAGTCTATTATAAATCATCGAAAAAAGATGAGAGTTCAATTTACGCTGTTACTTCGTATGTCTGTGTGTTCATAGACTACAAGTGAGCATTTGTCAGGGTGAAACAAAACTTATTATGGGAAGCAGTAGGAAATATGGAAATTTCAGTCCCCTCAATCAATAATAGGATAAGGATTCATCCTTTAAAATGTGATTCAATTTATGCGAATACTAAATAGGCAGGCAAGGGTGTATTTTCAATAACACGTTTTAATGTTTGTACTGACTCGGACATAAAATTGGATTAAAAGAAAGAGTAGACGGTGCCTCTACTACTAACTTCGTAAATTTTGTAACTTCACTGTTTGCTGACGAGAAGGTCATAGTGGGCATGGCTGAGAATGAAGTACAAGCAGCAGTACATACTGCTGCTCCGACATTTGATTCGACAAGTTCCACAACTAAAAGTAAAGTGATGCCATTTCGATGATTAGAATCAATGAGAGCCAAAATTGTGATAAATGGGCACCGCTGTTGCACTCGGTGTTTTCCGTGATGAGAGGTAATGCCTGAAATCTGATATTCTCGGCACGCTCTTAAACCTTTGGATCTGGGAATATTGACTACCCTAACAGTTACCGAATTGGAATGTCCCATGCGTCTAGCTGCAAGTAACATTCCGAGGTGAAAGTCTGTTAATTCCCGTCATGCAGCAATAATCACATCGGAAACATTTTCACATGAATGACCTAAGTACAAATGACTGCTCCGCCAACGCACTGCCTTTTACACTGAAGAGCCAAAGAATCTGTTACAGCTGCCTAATATAGTGTAGGGCACCCACAAGCACGCAGAAACGCCACAACACGACGTGGCATGGACTCGACTAATATCTGTAGTGCTGGAGGGAACTGACATCATGAATCCTGCAGGGCTATCCATAAATTCGTAAGAGGACGAGGGGTGAAGATCTCTTCTGAACAGCACTTTGCAAGGCATCCCAGATATGCTCAATAATGTTCATGTCTGGGGAGTTCGATGGCCAGCGCAAGTGTTTAAATTCAGAAGAGTGTTTCTGGAGCCACTCTTTAGCAATTCTGTGCGTGTGAGGTATCGCATTGTCCTGCTGGAATTGACCAAGTCCGTGGGAATGCGCAATGGGCATGATGCATGCAGGTGATCAGGCAGGATGCTTGCGAACGTGTCACCTGCGAGAGTTGTATCTAGACGTATCAGGGGTCCCATATCACTCCAACTGCAGACGCCCCACACCATTATAGAGCCTCCACCAGCTTGAACAGTCCCCTGCTGATATGCAGGGTCCTTGGATTCACGAGGTTGTCTCCATACCCGTACACGTCCATCTTCTCGATACAATTTGAAACGAGACTCGTCCGACCAGGCAAAGTGTTTCCAGTCATCAACAGTCCAATGTCGGTGCTGACGGGCCCATGCGAGGCGTAAAGCAGTCATCAAGGGTACACGTCCGGGCCTTCGGCTCCGAAAGCTCATGTCGATGATATTTCAAAAATGGTTCAAATGGCTCTAAGCACTATGGGACTTAACATCTGAGGTCATCAGTCCCCTAGACTCAGAACTACTTAAACCTGATTACCGTAAGCACATCACACACATCCATGTCCGAGGCAGGATTCGAACTTGCGACCGTAGCAGCAGCGCGGTTCCGGACGGAAGCGCCTAGAACCGCTCGTCCACAGCGGCCGGCTGATGATATTTCGTTGAATGGTTCGCATGATGACACTTGTTGATGGCCCAGTATTGAAATCTGCAGCAATTTGCGGAAGGATTGCACTTCTGTCACGTTGAACGATTCTTTTCAGTCTTCATTGGTCCCGTTCATGCAGGATCCTTTTCCGGCCGCAGCGAAGTGATTGATTCGATGTTTTACCGGATTCCTTATAGTCACGGTTCACTCGTAAAATGGTCGAACGGGAAAATCCCCACTTCATCGCTGCCTCGGGGATGCTGTGTCCCGTCGCTCGTGCGCCGAATACAACAGCACGTTCAAACTCACTTAAATCTTGATAACCTGCCATTGTAGCAGCAGTAATCGATCTAACGACTGCGCCAGACACTTGTTTTTTATATAGGCGTTGCTGACCGCAGCGCCGTATTCTGCCTGTTTATTTGCCTCTGTATTTGAATACGCATGCCTAGAACAGTTTCTGTGGCGCTTCAGTGAATACCTTGTGTATGCGATACGAAGCCCGCCCGGTTAGCCGTGCCGTCTAAAGTACTGCTTTCCGGGCGGGAAGGCACGCTGGTCCCCGGCAGGAAGCCGCCCGGTGTATTAGAGTCGAAGTCCGGTGTGCCGGTCAGTGTGTGGATGGTTTTTAAGACTGTTTTCCATCTGCCTCGGCGAATGCGAGCTGGTTCCCCTTATTCCGCCTCAGTTACACTATGTCGGCGATTGCTGCGCAAACATTGTCTCCACGTACGCGTACACCATAATGACTCTACCACGCAAACATTTGGGGTTACACTCGTCTGGTGTGAGACGTTCCCGGGGGATCCACTGGGGGCCGAACCGCACAATAACCCTGGGTTTTGTGTGGGGCGGCGGTGGGGTGAGTGGACTGCTGTAGCCTGTTGTGGGGTTATGAGTCACTGAGGGCTACGGCGGGGCGTAGCCTCTCCGTCATTTCTACGTCCCCAGCTCCATACAATACAATACAATACAATGCGATACTACAGCCATCTGTATACGTGCGTACCGGTACCGCATAACTTTTGTAAACTGAGTGTAAGCACGGTACACTAATTACTAGTAATCGTTAATCTAAGAGAAAGATAGAATGGTTTCTTTGAAAGGGATACGTTGGACTCTCCTTCAACATCCTTCCTGTATCTGAGATCATGCTTAAGCCGTCGGCACACGGACCGTGAATCGAACGTTGAGCGTTGAGCGTGCCGGGTTTCTGACGTCATAGCGTGGAATAGCACGCTCGGGAATCTTTCCGAACGTGCAGAGCAATATCTGGCATGTCAGATATTCTGAGCGTGCGTCTCAGCGTTGACTAGTGAGATGGCACAACGCCACCTACGTCACATGCACGCCGTCTCCCTTCAGTACAGAGTTGTGAGGCGCCATATTGGCATTCATTTCAAGCCTATATGTATATATGCCGTTTGTGAGCACCAGCAAATTGAGAATCACTGGAAAACCCGTTGATAACTGTGTGATTCGTTCCAATAAAATAATGAGAAACATCATATTCGTGGCAAAAGAATTATTGTAACTTGCGTATTATGAGAGTAGGCTATTTGAAGGCAGCGACACACTGATGATCCACCCAAAACGTATTGTTCTTGGTACAATTTGTTATAATTAAATTTGAATTAGTAACATATCTACGATTAAGGTTTTCAGCACGGGGTAACATAATATGATGGATGTACGGGGTGTGAAGTTCGTGTAGCGTAATGAGTAGCGTCACTGTCCTCCGTTGGGGTGGTGGATCGCGTCTTCACACTTCCAGATTTCTTTCCTAACATTCGCGTTTTTATTAGGTTCTCATGCATTAATATTTCATATAAATATATACTATAATATTTGGTGTTATGTAAATATAAGTTCACCTTTTTTTGAGGGGTGACTTTGTTCGATTGGCTTAATCTACAGGACAGCTTGCGCTACTTGTATGAAGATATTTTGCTCCTTTTTCTTTTACGCTACGTAATGCACATGTTGCAAAGATCTACATCTACATCTACATCTACATCCATACTCCGCAAGCCACCTGACGGTGTGTGGCGGAGGGTACCTTGAGTACCTCTATTGGTTCTCCCTTCTATTCCAGTCTCGTATTGTTCGTGGAAAGTAAGATTGTCGGTATGCCTCTGTGTGGGCTCTAATCTCTCTGATTTTATCCTCATGGTCTCTTCGCGAGATATACGTAGGAGGGAGCAATATACTGCGTGACTCCTCGGTGAAGGTATGTTCTCGAAACTTCAACAAAAGCCCGTACCGAGCTACTGAGCGTCTCTCCTACAGAGTCTTCCACTGGAGTTTATCTATCATCTCCGTAACGCTTTCGCGATTACTAAATGATCCTGTAACGAAGTGCGCTGCTCTCCGTTGGATCTTCTCATCTCTTCAATCAACCCTATCTGGTACGGATCCCACACTGCTGAGCAGTATTCAAGCAGTGGGCGAACAAGCGTACTGTAACCTACTTCCTTTGTTTTCGGATTGCATTTCCTTAGGATTCTTCCAGTGAATCTCAGTCTGGCATCTGCTTTACCGACGATCAACTTTATATGATCATTTCATTTTAAATCACTCCTAATGCGTACTCCCAGAAAATTTATGGAATTAACTGCTTCCAGTTGCTGACCTACTATATTGTAGCTAAATGATAAGGTATCTTTCTTTCTATGTATTCGCAGCACGTTACACTTGTCTACATTGAGATTCTGCTACTGAGTAGGAACAGTGATCAAGTAAGACTGACCTTGGGGTTTTACTAAAACGTGGGAATGATGAAAAAATGTTTATCTTATGCGGAGAAGTATTCCAAATTTGTAACGCACTGTTTGTAACGGAACTTTTATAAGCCTGTGTCCTTATTGATTGGACATGGTACTTTCCTTTTCGTGGACGAAATGTGCGTTTTAATAGAACTAGCGTGGGAATTTTACGCGCGCCCGTTGAGTAAACAGTCTTGCGAAGAGACCATGAGGATAAAATCAGAGAGATCAGAGCCCACACAGAGGCATACCGACAATCTTTCTTTCCACGAACAGTACGAGACTAGAATAGAAGGGAGAACCGATAGAGGTAGTCAAGGTACCCTCCGCCACACACCGTCAGGTGACTTGCGGAGTATGGATGTAGATGTAGATCTAGATGATTTACGAGCTAGAAACATCCCTCAACTGCCGCTGGAGTGCGTTGCGATCGCGGATACCACGTTGGGGCCCACGCACCGTATGCACAAGTCGGATCGTTCCTGGGCGTTCAGCAGCACGTTGAACTTAGCACGCGCAACGTTAACGTTCGACAGCACGGTCCGTGTGCCGACGGCTTTAGTCTCTCGTGACATCGCGATCGATAGGACGTTAAACTTCTCGCAACGCTACAGACAGACCACACTTAGGCAGGAATGGGGCTGTATGTCGTGCAGGCGGACTGCTACAGACGAAGTAGTGGTACTCACCTGTTGCTGGTGTTGCTGCTGCTTGTCGGGCTGCGGGGGCGTCTGCGGCGGGGGCGGTGGCGGCGTGGCGAAGGCGGGCCGCTGGGGGCGCGGCACGTCGTACTCGGCGGCGAGCAGGCTGGAGCGGTTGGAGCCGGGCAGCGACGAGTCGGCCGTCAGCGACGACGCCGACGAGGAGGGCGTGAGCGGCGCGCCCAGCGGCCGCGGCACGTCGTAGCTGTCCGGGCAGGGCTGCGGGCCGGGGGCGGCGGCGGGGGCGGGCGGCACGACGGCCGTGGGCCGCGGGTAGCGCGGCGTGTCGTAGCAGCCGCGCGGCACGTCGTACGACTCCCCGCCTGCAAAGCGACAAGGCGCGCTCCGCGTCAGACCGGGCGACCCCGTCCGCGACGGCGGCGGCGTCGGGCTCGGCGTCAGCGTCGGCGGCGCCGTCGGCGTCTGCGGCCTGCTGGGCAGCGGCCGCGCCGGCCTCGGAACGTCGTAGTAGCCGCGCGGCACGTCGTAACTCTCGCCGTCGTCCGACGCGTCGTCTGCAACACGGCCCGCTCGTCAGCAACCGCCGCACCGCTCTAACCCCTGCTCTGCTCTGGGCCCCGCCCCACTTCCCAGTACAATTCGCTCTCGACGACTAAAGATATAGCAGCACGTCTAATGACGTCCACGACAATGGACTCGTGGGGCTCACACTCTTGTGCGCGTGTTTAAGGCCGGTACTACACTATCAAATTTCTTTGTCAAATATGTTTGTCCAATATCATTCTCAAAGATATTTGATGGTGTAATAGGGAACTTTGTCAAATGTCGTCCAATATTTGATCAAATCTAGGGTCTCGCTGTAGATTTGATCAAAGAAGTCGCTTGTCTTCTGTTCACTGCAATGTGACATGTTACCACATGGAGCGCTAGCATCGCTGCAGCATTCTGTCGTCTGTAGTGTTTTTATAAACACTGCCGGTAAATACAATTGGTGTTTGCCGACAACTACAAAATTAATAGAGATTTATGAAGCTGATGAGGCGCTTTACAACGTGAGGCACGCTGAATACAAAAATAGATTAAGAAGATTGGAGATCTGACCTGACCTGACCTGACGTAACCTAACCCTCTCCTGTAGCAAGGAATCGGAGTTTTACCGTGATCCTGTCTTCTGCAGATATAGCAGTTCTTAAGTGAGTATTGTGTTTTGTGATATGAGGATACACTTCACTGAGCACATACAGAAATGTATGCTCATCCATTCTTAAGTAATTGATGTAAGACTTGACGCCCTCCACTATAAGCTCACGTAACAAGTTTTGTTGAATGCTTTTATCGTGTCGTCGTAAAACCCACGGCTTCACCCAGGTATGTTTCCTTTTTTTTCCCCACGCTTCTCTTCCACATGTGCACACAGTGCAGATGTGGTACATGCAGCTGCTGCGGTTAATAACAAGTTGTTGTTGTCAACCATCTTGAACTTTGACGAAAAATATGATGACAGTGTAATACCCCTTCTAGCGCTACGTCAAAGATCTTTGTCAAATATATTTGACAGAATATTTGACATATATTTGATCACATCTTTGATCAAATCTTTGACAAATAAATTTGATAGTGTAACACCGGCCTAACGAACTGACACCACTTAGCCACCTCGCACGTCAAGCGTCTTATAAGTGTAGCCGTCTCGTGTAGGTTGTAGCACTAGCTCACCGGACAACATTTCAGTCAAACCCTTCCCCCCTCAAACAGCATACTAACCGATATGGAGCTCTGCAGATAGTGTACGAGGTATGTTCAAAAAATTCCCGAACTTTTGTACTTTCGCTCCAATGGTGTTGGTTCAAATCGCTCTAAGCACTATGGGACTTAACATCTGAGGTCATCAGTCCCCTAGACTTAAAACTACGAGGGTAATACCAAAAGTAAGTTCTCCTATTTTTTTATAAGTACAGAACTCTGTTTGTGCGGCAGTTCGTCACACTGTTATGAAGAGTGCTTCACGCGCTGTGTGTAAACATGCGCACGCCGCGCTGAGGCGCTCAGTCTTGGCTTGGCAGCCGTTGAGAATGGAGTTCCCGTCGGATTCTGTCATGAAGTTTTGTTCTATCCAGAGGTGTAAACTTTATAAGGACGGGGCTAATTCCTTATGACAGTGCTGAGAAACATTACACGAACTGCAGAGGTGCGTAATCCGAAATGTCATCCCCCCCCCCAACTCCTTTTTTATTTATTTTGTGGGGATTCCCCTCTATGCGTGTTTCATCTAAACAGCTAATGGTTAAATTTACAGCGGAACTTGAGGAACGCCAGAAATCACTTCTGGTTTACTCGATGACTTTCCATCAGTTACTACGAACTGTGACCTCTGCAACAGGAAATCACGAATCCAGTCACATAACGGAGACGATATTCCATAAGCGCGCAATTTCACTACAAGCCGCTTGTGTGGTACAGTGTCAAACGCCTTCTGGAAAAAGGGTTGAAATGGCTCTAAGCACTATTGGACTTAACATCTGAGGTCATCAGTCCCCTAGACTTAGAACTACGTAAACCTAACGAACGTAAGGACATCACACATCCATGCCCCCGGCAGGATTCGAACCTGCGACGGTAGCAGCAGCGCGGTTCCAGACTGAAGTGCCTAGAACCGCTCTGCCACAGCGGCCGGCGCCTTCTGGATTTCTAGAAATAATCAGTTTGAAATCCCTTGTGAATAGTATTCAGCACTTCGCGCGAATAAAGAGCCAGCTGTGTTTCACAAGAACGATGTTTTCCAAATCCGTGTTGACTTTGTGTCAATAGACCGTTTTCTTCGAGGTAATTCAAAATGTTCGAACACAATATATGTGCCAAAATCGTGCGGAATATCTTGGTGTAGTTGTGGCAGTTCCTTCGCGTTGCGATTTCACAGTCACGTCAACAACAGTCGACTTAGCCGGCTTGAGAAGGGATGAAATGCCCCTGACGGGTTTGTGACATAGGTGATATCCAATCACACTAGTCCACTTTCGATGTCGCTGAGCTCCCCTGACTGACCAATTCGACTGTTACTGATTCTCTATTGATAACACAGTTGTCCCCGCTTCCTTTTATACTGGCGTGTCCGTCTTTCGTGACATCTAGAGGGCAACTTCGCATTACGTAGGGGTGTCCCCATACTTTTGATTAGGTTGTATACGTTGTAAAGATTTTGTGACCTCCTTCTGAAATCTCGCTTTTTCTAGGCATGAGACTCGATGCACGGCTGGCGAGCAGCCGGTGCTTACCTTGCGAGGTGACGGGCTCCGGCGGCAGTACGACGTGCGAGGAGCCGGGCGGCACGTCGTACTTCTCCTGTGCGGCCGCGGCGGCGCTGGCTGCGGCGGGCCCGCGCTGCGGCGGCAGGTCGTACAGGTACACGTCGCCCACCTTCTGCGGGGTCAGCACCTGCAACACGACGGACCGGGCAGTTAGCTGAGAGCCGAGCACGGCGACTGGCGGCAATGCGCGTCACGCGTAGGAACTGAACATGAGCGCACCCAGGGTTACCATATAATACAATGCAAAAAAAAAAAAATGGTTCAAATGGCTCTGAGCACTATGGGACTTAACTTCAGGGGGCCTTAAGTCCCCTAGAACTTAGAACTACTTAAACATAACTAACCTAAGGACATCACACACATCCAAGCCCGAGGCAGGATTCGAACCTGCGACCGTAGCGGTCACGCGGTTCCAAACTGAAGCGCTTAGAACCGCACGGCCACACCGGCCGGCAATGCAATGCAAAAAGGAGGGCATTTTCTATAGTTTACGTTGAAAAGAGGGCACATTCCATATTTTAAACTTATTTCAGAAGAAACAAAAAAAATTAAACTATTACTTTACATCCCACGTCCTATATACAGGGTGTATCAAAAAGAATCCTCCGATTTGGCACGTTTATATTTCTGAAATTACACTGAAAAGCCAAAAAAACCGGTACACCTGTCTAACATCGTCTAGGGCTCCCGGGAGCACGCAGAAGCTCCGCAACACGACGTGGCGTGAACTCGACTCATGTCTGAAGTAGTGCTGGAGGGAACTGACACCATCAATCCTGCAAGGCTGTCCATAAATCCGTAAAAGGGGGTGGATATATCTTACGAACAGCAAGTTGCAAGGCAACCCAGGTATGTCCAATAATGTTCATGTCTGGGGAGTTTGGTGGCCAGCGGAAGTGTTTCAAATGGTTCAAATGCTCTGAGCACTATGGGACCTAACATCAGTGGTCATCACTCCCCTAGAACTTACAACTACTTAAACCTAACTAACCTAAGGACATCACACACATCCATGCCCGAGGCAGGATTCGAACCAGCCGTTGTGGCCGAGCGGTTCTAGGCGCTTCAGTCCGGAACGGCGCTGCTGCTACGGTCGCAGGTTCGAATCCTGCCTCGGGCATGGCTGTGTGTGATGTCCTTAGGGTAGTTAAGTTGAAGTAGTTCTATGTCTAGGGGACTGACGACCTCAGCTGTTAAGTCCCATAGTGCTCAGACCCATTTGAACCATTCGAGCCGCGCGGGATTAGCCGAGCGGTCTATGGCGCTGCAGTCATAGACTGTGCGGCTGATCCCAGCGGAGGTTCGAGTCCTCCCTCGGGCATGTGTGTGTGTGTGTGTGTGTGTGTGTGTGTGTGTGTGTGTGTGTGTGTGTGTGTGTGTGTGTCCTTATGATGGTTTAGGTTAAGTAGTGTGTAAGCTTAGGGACTGATGACCTTAGCAGTTAAGTCCCATAAGATTTCACACACATCTGAACATCTGAACCATTTGAACCGAAAGCCCATATCGATGATGTTTCGTTGAATGGTTCCCAAGCTGACACTTGTTGATGGCCCAGCACTAAAATCTGCAGCAATATGCGGAAGCGTTGCGCTTCTGTCACTTTGGACGACTCTCTTCAGTTGTCGTTGGTCCCTGCTTGCAGGACCTTTTTCCGGCCTCAGCGACGTTCGATATTTGGAGTTTTACCGGATTCCTGATATTCACGGTGCACACGTGGAATGGTCGTACGGGAAAATCGCTACCCCGGAGATACTGTGTCCCATCACTTGTGCGCCAACTATAACACCACGTTCAAATTTACTTAAACCTTGATAATCCGCCATTGCAGCAGCAGGAACCGATCTAACAACTGCGCCGTATTCTGCCTGTTTACATATCTCTGTATTTGAATACGCATGTCTATACCAGTTTCTTTGGCGCTTCAGTGTAATAAACATATACAATGCACTTTGTTTTTTGATGAACAGGAAACAAAGTTTTTTCCATACCTTTCCATAGGTGCTCAGTATGGCCCCTTTGAGATACACGGCATATGTCAATTTGGTATTCAAATTGCTCGCACGCTGCAGCGAGCATGTGTTTAGTTACAGCTTCCACAGCTGTTATGTGATGTTTCAGTTCATTATTTGTTGTTGGTAACTGAGCCACATAAACAGAGAATCTTTTATAAACCCGCACAAGAAATAATCCCATACAGCCAGGTCCGGTGACCTTGGAGGCCAGTAATGCAAGGCTGAATCATTTGGTCCAGTGTGACTGATCCATTGTTAAGTAATCCTTTGATTTAAAAAATGCCCGCACTTCCTGACGTCCCCCATCCTGTTGCTAAAAAAAGTCGTTCGAATCAGGCTCCAATTGCGGGAAAAGAAAGTTCTCAAGCATATCGAGATGTGTGCTTCCTGTAACAGTGTTCTCAGCAGAGAAAAATGGACCATACACCTGTTCCCATGAAACTGCACAAAACTCGTTAAATTTTGGTGAGTCTCTCTCATGTTGTACAACTTCATGTCGTTCGATACAGGAACCGATTTGAGAGCATTAAAATGTGAAGGGGATGCAGATATACAGTGCGTTTCAGTCTTTGCATCAAATGTCTAGGGGTGATAGATCACGTGGCGGGGAACAACTTTCGATATTGACAAAATGTTCGCTGAACCTCCCTGGCGACGCTATGCGTCGTTTTGTTGTTAATTATACCCAGGAGACGTGGCAGCTCGTACTGCGGTGTCGGTGCCGTGCGTATGCAGTGTGTGTTGCCTATAATCAAGTCATATGCTCCGCGTGAAAGGTGCCAGGTCCAGCACATGATTCGCTTCTAAAATATCTTTCTCCTTTTAGACATGCCAAATCTTAAGGTTTCTTTGATGAAAATCACTCCGTCAATTTCCTGGGGCACGTATTATCCTGATTAGTAGGTCCTGCCAATTCTGTGATATCTCCTCGTCCGATGGCCGACGAATTCTATACAAAGACGCCTACGTCGCAGAGAAGCGTCGGTGAACATTATGCCTGCAACAAAAGTTGTACCCCGTGATGTCATCTGTCACCCCTAGACGTCTGATGTCAAGACTTTGAAAAACCCTGTGTAAAAAGAAATAATGTGGAGATTCAGAGTGGACTGTATTGAGCGGCAGTTCTACACGACCTACCAGTTCATTACGCGGAAACGCTTACCTCTTGTATTCGGTGCCAGATGGAGGCCCTCTCGTTATGTTGAGCGAACGAAAACAGCAAAATTGTAAACATAATACGATACTGCAGTGCCTGTGTTGTTTGCGGATACATTTTAAGTAAATTGTGACGAGTATTAGTTTCCCTTATTTAGTTTGTTACGAATTTGCATTGATTGGCACAAAAACAACGAAAAAAGAATAGCGTTATTGACGCGATCATTGTGACTCCGAGCTGTGTGTCTTGAATGGCACGAGTACAATGATATAAAAAAATGGTGAGATATCAGCAGTAGAGGCGGGTGCCTGTGTGTGTGTGTGTGTGTGTGTGTGTGTGTGTGTGTGTGTGAGAGAGAGAGAGCGAGCGACGCTAAGTGGGAAGTTTGCCCCCGGCGACGTACAGTCACTAACTATCGTGCCAAGGCCCACACACTGAGTTTTTATAACCAGTATTACGTGAGGAGTCCAGCAATATACAACAGCCCTGTAGATGTCGCTTCTGTACGGTCCTCGGAGAAAAGATTAGGTATTTAAGCAGTTTTTTCTTCCAGCGATCCATACGTGAGGGGACAGGAAGGAACCCTAATAGCCGGCCGGGGTGGCCACGCGGTTCTAGGCGCTACAGTCTGGAACTGCGCGACCGCTACGGTCGCAGGTTCGAATCCTGCCTCGGGCATGGATGTGTGTGGTGTCTTTAAGTTAGTTAGGTTTAAGTAGTTAAGTTCTAGGGGATTGATGACCTCAGAAGTTAAGTCCCATAGTGCTCAGAGCCATTTGAACCATTTTTTGAACCCTAATGTGTAATCAATAAGTATCCTTTCCTACTCACTTCGCAGTGGTTTGCAGACTATGCACATAGATGTAAATACGAACATAGATAACGGTAGCGAGTTGCAATGGTGCAAAGGTGTCGGTTCCTACGAGACGGAAACACAGATGGCGGTAATTTAGTTACCAAGTGGTATACGAAGCATACGCAATAGATGGCCCAAAACAATCAGATCATTGTTCAGTTAAAATTAAAATATAATTAAAAACATCACTGACTTTCAAAATACTGTTCCAGTCCACATTCTTCAGCCAGTCGACAACTTTATCGTGAATGAAATCATCTTTCTCGATTGAATGCCTCCAGATGTGAACCTCAAAAGCGACATCCGACATTCTAGTTGTCAGTTCCACAGTCACATACAGCCGACAGATGTATACCCAGCCGTGTGGGGTAGCCGCGTGGTCTAGGGGGTCTTGCCACGGTTCGCGCGGCTCTCCCCGTCCGACGTTTGAGTCCTCCCTCGGGCATGGGTGTGTGAGTTGCCCTTAGCGTAAGTTAGTTTAAGTTAGATTAAGTGGTGTGTAAGCCTAGGGACCGATGACCTCAGCAGTTTGGTCCCATAGGAACTTACCGCAAATTTTGTATACCCAGCTTTACCGCTGAATTAGCACATAATCCGTGGATTGGACGCACTATTATGGTATTAGCCCATAGTGGACGAGATAGGTCGCTTCGCAGAGGTCAAGTATGCTGTTTTCAGGTGGGATGCTGCATCGTGTGCGCTCTGGTTGTCCCCAACACATTTTATTTACTTTCCAGAGTGTTGGCAGTCTCAAAGAGTTCTTTAGATAGTACATGATTTTTTTCATGTTTTGGAGGAAAAAGTCTATCGTTCCAGAATAATAATACGAACAGTTAGCTGCTCGTTGGACGGTATTTTTCCATATTCTCGAACCATAGCCTTTTGCTTTCTGTGGTGTGGCAGGGATATATTGCAGTGTGCTGGTAAACAAGTGGAGCGGACTGGACTCAATGGCTCCTGATGTCAGTCTCATTGTGTGGTTCAGTCGCACATCAATCGTCTTTGCAAGGCAGCTGTTAAGTCAAGTGGGCGCACAATGTTCTGGTACAGAATATACCAAGCAGGTGACCGCAGCGTGTTCGCTTGTTGCCACCACACTATGTGGCTCTTAGTTTCCACACGATATAGTTTAACGCTCCAATTTCAGCTATCGTTAGGGAAAGATAGATACCCTCCTGGACTAGTATTCTTGCAAGGGAAGATATCGCAGAGAAATTGCTTAGCCACGACCTAGGGTTTCTTTAGAATGAATCCGCCACAATGACGTTGGTGTAACTTGCAGAAGTTGATAGTGCAGAAATGGAAACACGAGAAGATTGTACGCCGCTCAGTCAGTCAGCAGTCCTCAGTAGAAGGTTTGTTTGAGCACAATGTACACCAATGAGGAGAAAGCAGAAATGTTACTCATTTGGAGCGGTCAGGGTAAATGACAGATGTGCATTTTCCTCGGGTTTTTTTTTTTTTTTCCCCTGTACGCTTCAGCAAGTGGACGAATTATGTTGCTCCAGGTACCCGTTGTGTCTGCTAGTACAAAACAGCCAAAGTCAATTTTGTGTTACGTTCTTAGCAGCGTCATGTTTACGTGCATAGTAGACTTCGATATATCTTTTTGAACAGATGTTCAGGAGAGGAAGTGGTTTAGCGAATAAGAAATATAGGTTGTCATTTAAAAGGCGTACTGCTTTTCATATCTTCGTAATGAATTACGCTACAAGAAAGAAAATCGTAGCGGTTAATGTTTGGTTATTTGTTTGGTGCATTTTTTACTTTGCTTGTGGAAGATGCGTTTCTTAGCGTGGTCCATATAAATGGGACACGTTGTATAACACCTACAAGCTATGACCAATAATGGTCCTGACATACCTGTACATCCACAAAGTTAGTCCGCAAACCATCATACGGTCCATGGCGGCGGGTACCTTGTGCCCTGTACCACTACTATTTATTTCCTTTGCTGTTCGACTTGAAACGGAGCGAGGGAGACACGGCTGTCCTTATGCCTCCGTACGAACACTGTTTCTCTTCCAGAATGAGATTTTCACTCTGCAGCGGAGCGTGTGCTGATATTAAACTTCCTGGCAGTTTAAAACTGTGTGCCGGACCGAGACTCGAACTCCGGACCTTTGCCATTCGCGGGCAAGTGCTCTACCAACTGAGCTACCCGCTGCGGACTGAAAATCTCATTCTGGAAACATCCCCCAGGCTATGGCTAAGCCATGTCTCCGCAATATCCTTTCTTCCAGAAGTGCCAGTTCTGCAAGGTTCGCAGAAGAGTTTCTGTGAAGTTTGGAAAGTAGGAGACGAGGTACTGGCGGTCTAAGGCGCTGCAGTCATGGACTGTGAGGCTGATCCCGGCGGAGGTTTGAGTCCTCCCCCGGGCATGGGTGTGTGTGTTCGTCCTTAGGATAATTTAGGTTAAGTAGTGTGTAAGCTTAGGGACTAGTCCGCCGCTCGTGGTCTCGCGGTAGCGTTCTCGCTTCCCGAGCACGGGGTCCCGGGTTCGATTCCCGGCGGGGTCAGGGATTTTCACCTGCCTCGAGATGACTGGGTGTTTGTGTTGTCCTCATCATTTCATCATCATCCAGGAAAGTGGCGCAATTGGAGTGAGCAAAGATTGGGTAATTGTACGGGCGCTGATAACCAAGCTGTTGAGCGCCCCACAAACCAAACATCATCATCATCAAGCTTAGGGACTGATGACCTTAGCAGTTACGTCCCATAAGATTTCACACACATTTGAACTTTTTTTTTGTTCACTTCTGGAGAATATGGATGCCAATCGAGACCCACGGCAGTGGCTTCTGGGTACCACAGAGCCAGAACGCGGTCCCCAAAGTGTTTCTCCAGGACATCACCCTCCTGCTTCGATGGGGTCGAGCTCCGTCCTGCATGAATCTTATCGAAATCAGGATCACTTTGGATAACGGGGATGAAACCATCTTCCGAAACTTTCACGTACTGTTCGGTGGTCAACGCGTCATCAAGGAATATTGCACCGATTATTCCGTGACGACACTGCACACCACACAGTCACCTGTTGAGGGTGAAGAGACTTCTTGATCGGAAAACGTGGGTTCTCAGTCTCGCAAATGCGACAGTTTTACTTATTGAGTGAATGGCTCTGAGCACTATGCGACTTAACTTCTGAGGTCATCAGTTGCCTAGAACTTAGAACTAATTAAACCTAACTAACCTAAGGACATCACACACATCCATGCCCGAGACAGGATTCGACCCTGCGACCGTCGCGGTCGCTCGGTTCCAGACTGTAGTGCCTAGAGCCGCACGGCCACTCCGGGGGGCGGTTTTACTTATTGACGAACCTATCCAAATGAAAATGGGCTTCGTCGCTAAACTAAACCATGCATGCCCATACTAATTCCCATCTGCCCCGCGGTCAGCCGTGCAGTTTGAATGTTCTAACGCAAACCGTTCAGGAGTTATGACGATTTTATTTCATTTCGTTCAATAATTGTCACCCTGCACGTCCCAATGGTAGTCAAAGGGTTAACAGCCTGCAGTGGGCCACGGTATCAAAGGCTTTCCGGAAATCTAGGTTTGTGGCATCCGAATGTTACCCTTTATCCATGATTCGCAAGATACCGTGTGAGAAAAGGGTGAGTTTCGCACGAGCGATGCTTTCTAAATCGGTGCACACTTTCTCGTGGAAGATTCGAAGTTAGTTCGCACTCTATTGACAGCCGTTACGCTTGTTTCTCGAAAAAACCTCAGCCATAATCCATACCTCATTACGAAAGCGGTACTGCGTTATTTCATTCAGTAGACGCCCGTGCGGTCCTGAATGGAAGGTGCGACGCTAACAGTCTCTCGAGTAACGACCAGTAGCAGCGCGCGCTTTTCTGCTGATGAAGCCATGCGGTGTACTCCAGCCGCAGGAGTGTGCGTAGCGCGTTCGCGATTCGCGTATTTTTTTCGTGATTTCGTATTCCGCAGAGGCGTACCCGCGTGCCCCAGATAGAGCGCGTACGGGGGAGTGCGTGGCAACGCCGGGGGAGGCCTCCCCGCCCAGAAGCCGCGTTGCCAGGCAACGCAGCCTGCCTATCGATCGAGGGGTTGCGCGGCCCAGAACACCCCCGCCCGCAGCTATCGCGGGGCTGCCCGCGCCCTCTTCCCGTCACTCACCGGCCGCTATTTGTAAACAAAACGTCACTCTCGCCCAACACAAACATTTTTTGAGCGTCCCGAAGAAATAACGGAGACGCGCAAGAGCGCGGCGCCGTGTAGCAGCTCCCGCCTCTAGGGCCACGCCCTTGTGTGGGAACTCCGTGACAAATATGCCCCACATGTAACCACAGCGCTAGCAGAGGATGCAAGCGACAGTGCCTTTCCAGTGGTTGAAATGGACCTGCATTCACTGTCAACTGCAATTGCTGTAGGATTTAATAACCATCAGTCATTGGCAGTTTCTCCCTTTCTGTTTGGTAGTAAGTGCTTCATTGTAATTTATACAAAACAGAAAGGGAGAGGTTTGTACTTTGTAGCCTATCCCCGCTATTATTCAATCTGCCCATTGACCAAGCAGTAAAGGAAAGCAAAGAAAAATTTGGAGAAGGAATTTAAGTCCAGGGAGAAGAAATAAAAACTTAGAGTTTTGCACATGACACTGTAATTTTCACAGAGATGGCAAAGAATTTGGAAGAGCAGCATCTTCCTGAAAGGAAGATATAAAGTGAACATCAATAAAAGCAAAGTAGATTAGAAATGAGACATTTAAAGTAGTAGATGAATTTTGCAATTTGGGCAGCAAAATAACTGATGATGGCCGAAGTAGAGAGGATATAAAATGTAGACTGGCAATGGTAAGAAAAGCGTTTGTGAATAAGAGAAATTTTTTTAACATCGAGTATACATTTAAGTGTTAGGCAGTCTTTTATGAAACTGTTTGTATGGAGTGTATCCATGTATGGAAGTGAAACATGGACGACAAACAGTTGAGAGAACAAGAGGATAAAAGCTTCTGAAATGTGGTGCTACAGAAGAATGCTGAACGTTACTTGTGTAGTTCACGTAACTAATGAGGAGGTACTGAATGGAACTAGGGAGAAAAGAAATTTGTCGCACAATGTGACTCAATGAAAGGATCGGTTGTGAGACACATTCTGAGGCATCAAGGGATCACCAACTTAGTATTAGAGGGAAGCGTGGAGGGTAAAAGTCGTAGAGGGAGACCAAGAGACCATTACGGTAAGCAGATTCAGAAGGATGTAAGTTGCAGTAGCTATTCGGTTGATATACCTATTTGTGGTAAGGTGTTATGGGAACAAACTGCTGAGGTCATTGGTCCCTAAGCCTACACACTACTTAATCTAACTTAAACTAATTTACACTATGAACAACATACACACCCATGCCCGAAGGAGGACTCGAACCTCCGACGGGGGGAGCTGCAGCTATTTGGAGATGAAGAGGCTCACACGGGATAGAGTAGCATGGAGAGCTGCATCAAACCAGTCTTCAGACTGCAGACGACGACAACAATAACAACAAAAACAACAACAATTACAACAGCAACGGAGAATTTAATTTAAGTTAATTTGTGGTACGTCACTATGGGACCAAACCGCTGAGGCCATTGGTCCCTAGGCTTACACACCACTTAATATAACTTACGCTAAGGACAACACACACACTCATGCCCGAGGGAGGACTCGAACCTCCGACGGGGCGTGAGCCGCGCGAACTGTGGCAAGGCGCCCCAGACAGCGCGGCTGCCCCCGCGGCGAAACGGAGAACAGATTGGTTGATCTGAGCGTGGACAGAAGTGGAGAAGATACCAAAGGGTTGAAGTTACTTAACTCTGCTGCCAATACAATATGAAGAGTACTGCAGTATGAGTTTTGTAGTTGGGAGCATAGGGGTATCGATGCCGAAGTTTGGGACAGTACACCTTGTAACCAAATGGGTCAACGTCCAAGAGCGTTGGAGCGTATGCGTACCAGAAGAGCAGCAGCAACAGAACCATCTCGAGAAAAACACTGAAGAGGAAAGCTCATCGGACATTATTGATGATGATGATAATGATGATGATGCGACAATAATAGTAAATTCGTGTGGCTCATTGGTCTGGTGCAAGTTTTTGAACTGGACACAACCTCAGCAAGTTACGTGTTATTCAATCGGGAAAGAGAGCCTACAGTTTAACGTGGAATCCGAACCGCGTGTCGTTTCTGGCGACTGCTCACATCGTTGAGAGGTGAAGCTAGGTTAGAATAAAGACTGAAAAATCCGTGGTCCGATCGAGATTCGATCCTGTGTCTCTTGGTTTCGAAGCTCGTATTCATGAAAACCGCCCAAGAGAAGAGGTATTATTGTCTTCAGATCGCCAATATATATGAGATAAACATCAAAGTACGACAAAAATACAGCTGCAAGGCAACGGACATACATTGGAATAAATAAAAAGAGTCATGTGCATATTCAGTGCGTAGACAGATGAAAACTTCTCATTCAAGCAGTTCCTCAGTTCACTTCCAGGGACTGTGTTCACTGAGCTAAAACTTCTAACAAGGAAAAAATTGTGCAACTGTTGAGATTAGACCATGGGAGCTCGGGTATCAGCCGGATACACACACATTGCCTTTTTTTAACGTAATAACACGTTAATTATAAAACCAGGGCTCTGTTCCTTTCAGTTTCTTTATGTTACCTTACGGGAAAGAATGGACAGTCAGCTGCAGGCTGGGTGGAGAATAAACAGGCAGGGGTGGAATGCCGAGGCCTGGCCACGTCTCCACCCCGCCTGTCAATCTTCTCGTGTCTCACATTGCACTGAATCGTTTTTATTTTATTCATTTTCATACATTTTTTGTTTTTTTAATTTTTTATGTGCAATTATAATTTGATAGACATCAATTCCCTAATTTCGTGACTCAAAAGAAAGTAAATTTTTTCTCTAGGAAGAACACACAGAGAAAAGGGTCCACAATAAGGGAAAAAACAAAACTATCCAATGCCTTGACGTTTAAAGACAAGGTGCAACATAACAGCTCGACCACCAAGCACAACGTGGGCATTACAGATGATAATGATGATGATAAAAGAAGACGATGCTGAAGAAGAAGAACCCGATTTGTAACATGAAGGCTGGAGCGCTGCAGAGCCACAAGATCACGTGACAATAGTTTTGTGTTCAGTATAGGTATAAAAACATGTGTAGATAACTGCTTTGTCAACAGCCTTGAATAATTCCATGATTTCTAATTACCACTCTAACAGAATAGGAACAGAGGTTCCTGTGGCGGTGGTGGATTTTTTCTTTCATTTTGCTTCACTCCTATTGCTTTCTTTGATTTCTACATTTCTCACTTGAGAAAGCTTTAGAATTTAGCAGTAGATGCTCAGTGTTATATATTCAATATCACATTGAGTATATGAAGTATGTACAGAATATAATGACCCACTGCAGAATCACAGGATGGCGGAGCCATTGTAAAGCAATAAATAAATAATTCTCTTGTCATTCCGAAGGCCTGAAATAAATATGCTGGTTCGTAATAAATGTTCTACAGGACTAATTTATTATGTTAACCGGCTTTCACTTTACATGACCATCATGAGACTGTAACTGATTACTGTCACCAAATAAGTGGCGAAAATAGTCAGTTAAAGTCTAATGATGACCACAGAAGTGGCGATAAATGATCAGTTACAGTCTGATGATGGTCTTGTAAGCCGAAAACCAGTTAACGCAATAAATTATTATAGAATATAAGCAGTGGAATGCTTTTCGTTTATTATAACGTTGTCGTGCCAAGAACCGACGAAAGAATCAACTAACACGCTGGTTAATGAGTGGGCCCAAATCAAGGCAAGAAATAAGGACTCTAAGCATCACAGAACAGCGTCCTTCGGGAACTATACGCTCTATAGACTTCGGGTTGAACACCCCATTGGGCCATCGTTGCACTCGATAAAGAGAAAAAAAATCGCGATTCATCGGACAACACTACACGCATCTAATCAGCTCCTGTCTGATTTCTGTGGTGTTTGACACATAGTAAACGCACAATTCCACGTACCGCTGCGAGCAGTGGCCAGTTGCTAGGTACTCGGATTCCAAATGTGACATTGCATGCAGTTCCCTTCGGAATGTCAGCTCGGAAATTGTCTGAGAGGGATCTACATTGACTGACAGCAGCGGTTACGGACGGGTTTGAAACCGGTTGTCACTGACAACGCGTAGCGCTCGTCTCCGATCCCTTTAGGTTGGGATCTTTTTACGACCACTGTTCTTGTACCGTGTCATGTGGCTGCAAGAGAAACACAATTTCGTGTAGTGATGAACTCTCTCGTACAGAATGAACTACTCCATGCTAACAAGCATGGATATTCCGAAAACATGGGTCATGCAAAACCCACCTCGCGCTTTTCTCACATAAAATCTTGAAATCCATGGAGCAAAGCAGCCCGGTAGATCCGTTGTTTCTTGACTTCCGAAAAGCAAAATTACAACACAATCTCTTATAAACGAGAGTAGAATTGTATGAGATATTAAGCGAAATTTATGAATGGACCGAGGATTTCTTGGTAGAAAGGGTACTAATTGTTATTTTAGAATCGTCGAGAGGTGTATTTTAAAGTAGCTTCAAGCGTAACCCAGGGAAGAATGTTGGGGTTCTTCATATTCGTGTTGTAAATTAGTGATCTTGCGGATAAGATTAACACCTCAGTTTTCGTAGATGGTGCAGTTATCTACAGTGAAGTACCGGCTGAAAAGATGTGCACACCTATTTAGTCAGTGCTTTGTAAGATTTCAGAATGGTGCAATGGTTGGCAAGTTGCTTTAAACGTTCAGAAATATAAAATTCTGCACTTCACAAAACGAACAAAAAAAAAAAACAATAGTATCCTACGGATTTTTCACTCTGTAGCGGAGTGTGCGCTGAAACGAAACTTCCTTGCAGATGACGATGGACGACAACTCGTACACCAGCAACAGTGAGCACATCTAATGAAAGGGATAGCACTACATATTATATCCGCAGCCGCGCAGATGGCGTCGCACTTCTGTTTTCAATCGGAGTGTACAGTTTCGGAAGAAAGGCGATGTGATTGGCACGGAACAGCAGCTGCGATATCTGTCAGTCAACTGTTCTTTCTAAACGAGGACGGCTCGTGAAGAATGTCTGGCGACTGCTGCAATTGGTTATGCTCGATTAAACACTCCTCTGCTACCTGCGCTGACTAAATTCACAGGTCGCCACGGAACCTGCTCTGAATTCTAGTTGCATTCTGGCCCCGAGTCGAGTCCTAATCAGATGATCCAACCTCTGTGTGCTACTCAAAGACGCCATCTACTCGAGGTCTTCAACTGTATTTAGCAACATAGTATCACGGTCCCAGTCTTCAAACCAGGCAGGTACCGACTGATTAGCCTCACCAACGTGCTTTGCAAACAGCTTAAAATGATGGTAGTCCGACGACGATTATGCTGGTTTCTCGATCCTGCAGCCTTTCGTCACCCTCACGGCGTGGTTTCTGCGAAGGACGATGTACAATCGACCATGTGGTTACGCTCCGTTTATTCCGTGAAAGTGGTTTTTGTTCTCACATATACGAGAGGCGGTCGAAAAGTTTCTAGCCCGAGATAGTTACCGTAATGTCTCGCGTCAACAACACCGTCTACTTTTATGGTGACCCTTTGTGTGTACGCAAGTCAAATTTCGCGACTCCAGCTTCGTTAGTTTGACCGTATTGTAAGTAAAATGGCGATTATCGAGAGTATCAGGAACCGTGCTGTGATTGAATATTTTCATTTGAAGGGAAAGCTGCCCAAGGAAATTGCGGAGGACATGAGGAATACACTTAAGGACGGTGCTCCATCTTAAGCAACAGCGAAAAACTGGGTGTCCGACTTCAAACGTGGCTGCAATTCACGATCGATTTTGCAGGATCGTCGAACAACGTTGCAGCACATTGAAACCACATTTGGAATATCGCATGGACGTGCTCATGGCATTGTTGTGGATATTTTGGGAATGCGGTAAATTCCATCTTGGTGGGTCCCGAAAAGAGTGCAGATCAGAGAGGGGAGCGTGAGCAGTGTTGTGAAGAAATCGACCATCAATTTGAAGCGGATCAAGACGGCTTTTTTGCAAGATATGTGGCAATGGACGAAACGTGGGTCCACCACTTTGATCCTGAGACAAAACAACATTCTTCATCCCCTACCTCAAAAAGATTCTAGGTACAAAAATCAGCAGGTAAGGTGATGACATCGGTCTTCTTGGGATGCAGAAGGGGTTATTATGGTGGATTACTTGCAAAAGGTGAAACGTCCCCTTAGAAAACTTAGTTAATTACTGTGCTGATAAACCTCTTACGTTATTTGATTTTCAAACAGCTGAGCAAAACTGAACGTACTCAGACATTTCTCTCTTTACTTATTCTGATCATCACTAAACTGACATACAATATTTTTAGCGCAACGCAGTCTGACTTTCAATAATCCCTACAAAAGAATGGCCCTGATTAACAATAACCTACACCTTTCATGAGCAAATGTAAGATTTTGATAGAGAACAAACAATGTATTTACCTTAATAGTGTTCAAAAGTCACAATATATGTATGTATATATATCAGTTCATGACATCCAGTCTTACAAATTTACTGTCTCTGATGGACACACGTCCAGATCATCCGCTCTCAAAACACCATCTCTCTCCCCATATCCACCACTGCTGGCGGCTCATATCCAATTGCGCAACGCTTCGCGCTGTTCACATCCAACTGCCCAGCACTACAATGGCAAATATTCCAACAATGCGAACCAGCCACAGACTGCACACAGCACAGTCAGTGATTTTCATACAGAGCGCTACGTGACGTTACCAACATAAAAACCTAAACAGCCTACTTACAAAGGGCGTAAGTATCAATGTATCATACTACTGCATGCCCCTGCGTCGTTCGAGAGAAAACATAAAGAAAAAAGAAAAAGCGCGGAAAATTGGCGTGCGGAGTTGTTTTGCATCAGGAGAAGCACCGGCGCACGAAGCTCTCGCTATACTAGAAGCTCTGCGTGACTGCGGTTTCGAATTATTACGTCATCCGTCATATTCTTCAGATTTGGCTCCATCAGACTTTTTTTCTTTTTCCAAACCTAAGAAAGGACCTCAAAGGACGGCGATTTGACAATGATGATGCAATGATTGATGCTGTGAAGGCATGGTTGGACTCTAATTCGAAGATCTTTTGTTTGAATAGTTTGCAGAAGTTATCTGAGCGTGCCCGCAAGTGTATTAGTGTACACGTGAATTATACTGAAAATAAATTGATATTATGAAATTTCTGTCATTCTTCATTTGTTAGGCTAGAAACTTTTCGACTTCCCTTCCCTCGTAACCTCTCCAACTACTTTCGGTGCAGAACAGGCTGGTTGGGATTGTGCGTCTTTCACCGCATCATGGGTCAGGGGTACTTCTTTCTTTGCCAGCTGCGTTGTTCATTCCTCTTTTACTCTGTTTTAATTGCTTTGAGATACGGTTAACCTTACTGTCTGCCACTGCAGCTTTTCGTTTTAGAGGTAGCGCACTGATCAATAGTTGGTGCTGCTCCCCTGTCTATGACTTTGACTTGAATCGGTGGTGGGATTGCTGTGGGAGGATCGGCCGCCGTCGCATGCAGAGCCCGAGGGACGCTCCCCTGGCCTTGGCACAGACAACGATATGTTACTCTGAGCTCTTGGCCACCCACCTACTGACCTGATTGCCTCTCTCACCTAGTTTCATTATTGTCGGTCCAAGTGATATCTGTTACTCTTTTAGCCTTCTCTCTTTTACTATTCACAAAATTTGGTACAACGTGGTCGTGCGGTAGCGTTCTCGCTTCCCGCGCACGGGGCCCCGGGTTCGATTCCCGGCGCGCTCAGGGATTTTCCCTGCCTCGAGATGACTGGGTGTTGTTGTGTCGTCTTCATCATAATGATCATTACGGTCGGAGGAAGGCAATGGCAAACCACCTCCGCTAGGACCTTGCCTAGTACAGCGGTGCGGGCCTCCCGCATCGTCCCCTACGCTCCTCGTTGTATGGGACCTCATCATCTGTTTTACTATTACGATTCTCCAGGCTAGATGACATTCTTTAAACTGTAACTGTCGTTACCCTTATAGGGGGAGGAGGAGGGACGGGGGGGGGGGGGGGCAGGTGCGGGTGGCATTTCTCTAGCAACAGGTGAGACCTAAGCGGTTCATCCCATATATACCGGGTGATCAAAAAGTCAGTATAAATTTGAAAACTGAATAAATCACGGAATAATGTAGATAGAGAGGTAAAAATTGACACACATGCTTGGAATAACGTGGGGTTTAATAAAACCAAAAAATACAAGCATTCAAAAAATGTCCGACAGATGGCGCTTCATCTGATCAGAATAGCAATAATTAGCATAACAAAGTAAGACAAAGCAAAGATGATGTTCTTTACAGGAAATGCTCAATATGTCCACCATCATTCCTCAACAATAGCTGTGGTCGAGGAATAATGTTGTGAACAGCACTGTAAAGCATGTCAGGAGTTATGGTGAGGCATTGGCGTCGGATGTTGTCTTTTAGTATCCCTAGAGATGTCGGTCGATCACGATACACTTGCGACTTCAGGTAACCCCAAAGCCAATAATCACGCGGACTGAGGTCTGGGGACCTGGGAGGCCAAGCATGACGAAAGTGGCGGCTGAGCACACGATCACCACCAAACGACGCGCGCAAGAGATCTTCTACGCGTCTAGCAATATGGGGTGGAGCGCCATCCTGCATAAACATCGTACGTTCCAGCAGGTGTTTATCAGCCAGGCTAGAGATGATGCGATTCTGTAACACATCGGCGTACTTCTCACCCGTCACGGTAGCAGTTTTGCTGTCTAGCGCCATCTGTCGGACATTTTGTGAACTTCGTTTTTTTTTTTTTTTTTTTTGTTCTATGTGTGTCAATTTTTACCTCTCTATCTACATTATTCCGTGGTTTGTTAAGTTTTCAAATTTATACTGACTTTTTGATCACCCTGTACTTTACTTCTCTTTAAATTATTTGTCAGTTCTGGCATGTTGCTTTCAATGGCTCGATTTTGCTACTCCTGCATACTTTCGCAATTCGATCAAATTTCTGGCTGACGTCACTAACTCCAGATGTCTCATTTCTTGACCGAGGGACTGACGAACTCGCTGTTTTGGCCCTGAACTCCCAACTTACAGACTAACCTATGCCTGGTTAATCCTCCAAGAATTTTAGTCGTGCCACATAAAGAAATTTGAATGCATAAATAAAAGAAAACTGAATTAAATGAAAGGAACGAACAGAAAGGGATTTGCAACTGCGTCACAATTTCGCACTGTTACTACACTCCGCCACTCAGACTCTCTTTACAGCATTTGCGTCCGATCGAACCTTAGACAGATCATCACAACAGCTCGCTTCATGCAGAAATACCACAAACATTCGCCATCCATTTAAGCGGCGAGGAAGCAAAGGCGTACAGCGTGCTTTGCCGCCGCATGTGCGCTGCCCACGCGCTCCACCGTGCCGAGACACGCCTCCGCACCCTGCGCCACGGCAGGGCGGGGCTCGCTGCCCGCCCACCACAAACCCACGCCGTGCAGTCTCGGGGCCCACCTTACGAGGAGGCAGGTGCTGGGTGCACCGGGCCGCCGTCCCCTGCCTACTGGGACAGGGCACGCACAAACAGTTACTCGGAAACAGCCCGAATTAAATCACGATTCAACTATCCCACTGAAGTTTCCTATATCTACAGACTTAGCTCCGCCATTATGATTGCAGCACCATGAAATCGGTATGCAACAAATATCCAATTGGCATGAAGACTATTACATGGGTGATATGCAAATGGCATGCTTGCTCCGACGTCGACAAGTAGAGTGAGACCATGCGGGCATTTAAGCCCTTCCAGTAAGGTGGGGTAAGGCTGTAGCACTGCACAGAGGTTATGTCGGAAAACACGGTTTTGTAGCCAAAAGAGTGGGGAATAGTAAGGAGTACTGGAATCCTGAAGAAAACCAACCTAATTTCAGAAAAAAATTGTGTTGTACTACTTACTGAACACCCCACGTAAATATCTTACACCTGATAAGCATCCATTCCCAACCCCCCGCCCCCCCCCTCTCTCACCACCCTCCACCCCTCCCCTCCAGCATCACAACTTCATTAACATCTTAGTTTCCTTTTATCCGTACTCAAATTAGACCTTTGGTGGCTTTATGAGACTACATTCAGTTTTACGTGGCTGAGCGATTGTAATAGAACCTGACGCACACGACCTTGGTATATTGTAGGTATGCTTAGCTATCCATGTATTTATCCACAGGCAAAATATTCGGTAAGGAAATACGGAATGTTCTGTGCTAGAGGAGAGGAGTTTTTGTTTCTTAAGCGTGAAACTTGCGAGTCCTGAAAAGAGTCAGCAAATTCTACAAACCACTGGCACTGGCACTGGCACTGGCACTGGCACTGGCACTGTGCAGTAACGGTTCAAATGGCTCTGAGCACTATGGGACTTTACTGCGGAGGTCATCAGTCCCCTAGAACTTAGAACTACTTAGACCTAACTAACCTAAGGACATCACACACGTCCATGCCCGAGGCAGGGTTCGAACCTGCGACTGTAGCGCCTAGAACCGCTCCGCCACTCCGGCCGGCCTGCGCAGTAATGAGCCAAACTGGAGAGGCGTGAGTGTATAGGTTCGATCCTAGGCGGAGTCACTTTCACCGGAGAATCTAAGCATGCTCTTGTGAAGCTTTCCACGTCCATTTAGTCAAATGATATATCTGTTAAAAACTTTACACAGACAATCTAATAAATGTATCTCTCATAGCGAAATTGCCCTATTTTAGTGTCGCCATTCAACATTAAAAATAGAAGATAGGCCAACGAAAATTATGTGATACATTCAGTAATATGATCAAATATTTAGTTCTGTACGGAAATATAGCATTAACAGATGTCATCAGAGCTGGATAATTGTTTCTTTTTTCATTCCCTACTTCTTCACTTTGAGAGGTATTAGTCGATGGCTCGATTTGTTGATTCTTTTTGTTAATAACCAACTGGATTTTGCCATCTGATTTGCATTTTCTCCTTTCTTTATTTTCACTGTCAATGTAAAGTGATTAAAAATATTGTACCCTCTGGAAAAATATTCTACCTTTATTTCTTGATCATTTTTTGGGTTTAATCGTATGAGAACATAATTTCAGGTAATTAATTCAAATGAGGTGTATCCATTGTCATATTAATAATATAAAAATTTAAACTTTAGAAATATTCATTAATTCGCGCTTACCTGTTGCGTATCAAACTAGTCGAACAATGAATATACTGAATAGATAACTCTCAGTCTTTCAGATACATCAACTTTCACCTGTGTCCCATAAAATTATTTCTTGGGTTGTCGGACGACGTCTAACTCACGGTATCTCTTATACAGTGAGAATTCGAGTTCCGTCGACAAAATTTCTGTTATTCACGAATATTTTGTGATTATTCTGGTACCAAAGACCCATAATCTCCGGTGCCTAGTTACACGTTAATTTCATTTCGATGGATTTTTTAACCCATCTGTGTTTGCATTTCCATTACACTAACAAAAGTCCAAACGTCAACGGACTGCTTTGTGTGTCTTGTCTGGGAACTTTCGATAATTCCTGTTGCCAACAGCAATGATCACTTTACTGTCACCCTCAAGCTTGCATTCAGTGCTCCTCAGTTCTGTCACCAGTATGTTTTTCGACGATGTCAGTCGCACGGTACCAGTGATACACGGCAGTTTTTATGATTCTGTAATACAGGTTTTTCATTTTTATGAAGGCAGTTTTCCACAACAAAAGTAATTACGATAACAAACAAAAAAATTAACTCAGCGATCAGGCCCTGAACACCATGCAATGTCGACTCACACTATGAATCCTGCAGGGCTGCCAAAAATCCGTAAGAGTAAGAGGCCGTGGAGATCTCACCTGAACAGCACGTTGCAAGACATCCCAGATATGCTCAATAATGTTCGTGTCTGGAGAGTCTGGTGGCCAGCGGAAGTGTTTAAACTCAGAAGAGTGTTTCTGCAGCCACTCTGTTGCAACTCTGGACGTGTGGGGTGTCGCAATGTCCTGCTGGAATTTCCCAAGTCCGTCGGAATGCACAACGGACATGAATGGATGAAGGTTGCTTACGTACGTGTCACCTGTCAGAGTCGTATCTATGCGTATGAGGGGTTATCACTCCAACTGCACACGTCCCACACCATTACAGAGCCTCCGCTGACATGCAGGGTCCATGGATTCACGAGGTTGTACACGTCCATCAGCTCGATACAATTTGAAACGAGACTCGTCCGACCAGGTAACATGTTTCCAGTCATCAACAGTCCAATGTCGGTGTTGACGGGCCCAGGCGAGGCTCTTCAAAATGGTTCAAATGGCTCTGAGCTCTATGGGACTCAACATCTGAGGTCATCAGTCCCCTAGAACTTAGAACTAATTAAACCTAACTAACCTAAGGACATCACACACATCCATGCCCGAGGCAGGATTCGAACCTGCGACCGTAGCAGTCACGCGATTCCGGACTGACGTGCCTAGAACCGCACGGCCACCGCGGCCGGCCCAGGCGAGGCGTAAAGCTTTGTGTCGTGCAGTCATCAAGGGTACACGCGTAGGCCTTCGGCTCCAAAAGCCCATACCGATGATGCTGCGTTGAATGGTTCACACGCCGACATTTGTTGATGGCGTAGTACTGAAATCTGTAGTCATCTACGGAAGGGTTGCACTTCTGTCATGGTAAACGATTCTCTTCAGTCGTCGTTGGTCCCTGCTTGCAGGACCTTTTTCCGGCCGCAGCGATGTGGGAGATTTGATGTTTTAGCGGATTCCTGATATTTACGGTACTCTCGAGATATGGTCGTACGGGAAAATCTCCACTTCATCGCTACCCCGGAGATGCTGTGTCCCATCGTTCGTGCACCGACTGTAACACCACGTTCAAAATCACTTAAATCTTGATAACCTGCCATTGTACCAGTAGTAATCGATCTAACAACTGCACCCGACACTTGTTGTCTCATATAGGCGTTGCCGACCGCAGCGCCATATTCTTCCTGTTCGCCGGCCGGAGCGGCCGAGCGGTTCTGGGCGCTACAGTCTGGAACCGCGAGACCGCTACGGTCGCAGGTTCGAATCCTGCCTCGGGCATGGATGTGTGTGATGTCCTAAGGTTAGTTAGGTTTAAGTAGTTCTAAGTTCTAGGGAACTGATGACCTCAGCAGTTGAGTCCCATAGTGCTCAGAGCCATTTGAACCATTTTTTTTCTTCCTGTTCACATATCTCTGTATATGAATACACATGCCTGTACCAGTTTCTCTGGCGCTTCAGTGTAGTTACATTATTACTCTATAACGAGCCAGCAGCGACTACACGTTCCCTGTACCAAAACGCGCAGAGAATACCCCTCGAAAACTTCCGAATTTTTTTCGGTGAAGTTTCTTTGCCCCTACATACATAATGTCATTATTAGAATCTTATCACTCCTTGGATAAATTTCTGCATACGTCCCACCGTAAACCGGTCTAGATCACATTACACGGCAATGTATCCTTATTAAAACAGAAGCAGGAAGCCAATGTTATGCTTCTTACTGGTCTCGTTACCGACGAACACTAAACCTTTCTGAAAGGTCGGAGAGAAATTCTGCGTTTCGTAAGCGGTTTTTGAGTGAAGCGCGTATGGCAGGCAAGTAGTGGGGGAGAGTGAGTACAAGCAAAGCCGGTCTCCGTTTATACACCGCGACGCAGACCGCAGCACGTGCTGTGCCGGCCGCCTGCGGTCTCCGCCACTGGGTCGCCTTCCTCCTCAACCTGCGCCTGTTGCTGCCGAGCCGGCCTGTGTGGCCGAGCGGTTCTACAGTCTGAAACAGCGCGACCCCTACGGTCGTAGGTTCGAATCCTGCCTCGGGCATGGATGTGTGTGATGTCCTTAGGTTAGTTAGGTTTAAGTAGTTCTAAGTTCTAGGGGACTGATGACCTCAGATGTTAAGTCCCATAGTGCTCAGAGCCATTTGAACCATTTCAAACCATTACTCTCGAAATTTCTGAGAAGTAAGTCGATGCCAGCCATTTGCTTTACTTACAGATATATGTAATATACAAACAAAAAAGCTAGCATACTCATACATCGCTTACTTTCATTTTCAAAACGTCATGCAACATCATTTTGTGGCGTAACTCACCAAGCGACGGTAAAGTTTTCCGAGTCCAAAGGCGTGTAACAGAAATTATTTTTGGTGTCATAAAAATGGTTCAAATGGCTCTGAGCACTATGGGACTTAACATCTTAGGTCATCAGTCCCCTAGAACTTAGAACTACTTAAACCTAACAAACCTAAGGACATTACACACATCCATGCCCGAGGCAGGATTCGAACCTGCGACCGTAGCAGTCCCGCGGTTCCGGACTGCAGCGCCTAGAACCGCACGGCCACCGCGGCCGGCTTTTGGTGTCAACTCAACAACATCCTGCAGAGGAATGTACAAGGGAAATAGGGATACTAACTAATGCTTCCCAAGATATTTATTCGTTAGTGAAATTTGTCATCTATACCTCTTACTAAACTGAAGTCCTCCGACGTGTTTTTTCTGTCTGTATATAAAGGCTAATCTAGGAAACCACAGACGGGATTTTGATACGGTTTGCACTAATGGATAGGCTGATTCACGACGAAGGTTTGTGTATATATTCTATTATGGTTACGCCAGATAAGTCGTCCAGCCATAGACACCGAGTGTTACCCGTGCGAAACCGGGAGGGTGGCTAGTAAGTAATATACATCTTTTTCAAACCAACAGTTCAGTTCATGGAATCAATACTGGAAATAAGAATAATCTTCACAAAGATTTAAAGGCAATTACTTTGGACCAGAAAGAAGTCAGTTATTCAGGAACACACATTTTGAATAACTTGCCAGCAGCTTGAAGAAATTCGACTACCAGAACTAATAAAGTTCAGTTTAAGAGGAACCTAAAGAATTTATTGATAGCCAACTCCTCTTATTCCATTGGCGAACATCTTAGTAGAACCAGTAGATCTGTATATATTACTAATAATATCAAATAGTCTATTACGTAAAATCTCACCTCCGTACATCTACACTAAAGTGTAAATAAGTTGAGTAACCTGAGTTTCGATTTGGTAAAGCGTGGTTAATAGAGTCTAAGAATTAACGTTTGCACCTCGGTGTACTGTTTGTCACAAATTTGTCATTATTTTTTAAATGAAAATTTGTTAAGAATTTTTTTTATTTATTTCACATCCTTGAGAACCACTTCACTCGTGTTCTCTGGAGACGCTGCATTAGCATCTCTCTTGTTCTTTGTCAATATGTATTGTGTATTCTTGTTTTATATCATGTTCCATATGCTTGTGGATTTCACACCATGGATCTACGGAATAAAAATTCGTCTAATCTAGTCTGATTTTACAACTGAGCTAATATCATTGAATCCCGAAATTTCTGACAGCTGTTTATCAACTGAGCTAATGTCATCGTTCCAGTTCGTGCCTCCACACATTATTATTCCCAGAGCAAGACTAATCCTAGTTGCGTCTCAGGAGTGGTGACATTTTTATGTCACGTTAAGTGCACAACTTTACAAATCGGGACACACAAAGTGAGCTTGCACCTCAAGGTACATACACTCCTGGAAATTGCAATAAGAACACCGTGAATTCATTGTCCCAGGAAGCGGAAACATTATTGAAACATTCCTGGGGTCAGATACATCACATGATCGCACTGACAGAACCACAGGCACATAGACACAGGCAACAGAGCATGCACAATGTCGGCACTAGTACAGTGTATATCCACCTTTCGCAGCAATGCAGGCTGCTATTCTCCCATGGAGACGATCGTAGAGATGCTGGATGTAGTCCTGTGGAACGGCTTGCCATGCCATTTCCACCTGGCGCCTCAGTTGGACCAGCGTTCGTGCTGGACGTGCAGACCGCGTGAGACGACGCTTCATCCAGTCCCAAACATGCTCAATGGGGGACAGATCCGGAGATCTTGCTGGCCAGGGTAGTTGACTTACACCTTCTAGAGCACGTTGGGTGGCACGGGATACATGCGGACGTGCATTGTCCTGCTGGAACAGCAAGTTCCCTTGCCGGTCTAGGAATGGTAGAACGATGGGTTCGATGACGGTTTGGATGTACCGTGCACTATTCAGTGTCCCCTCGACGATCACCAGTGGTGTACGGCCAGTGTAGGAGATCGCTCCCCACACCATGATGCCGGGTGTTGGCCCTGTGTGCCTCGGTCGTATGCAGTCCTGATTGTGGCGCTCACCTGCACGGCGCCAAACACGCATACGACCATCATTGGCACCAAGGCAGAAGCGACTCTCATCGCTGAAGACGACACGTCTCCATTCGTCCCTCCATTCACGCCTGTCGCGACACCACTGGAGGCGGGCTGCACGATGTTGGGGCGTGAGCGGAAGACGGCCTAACGGTGTGCGGGACCGTAGCCCAGCTTCATGGAAACGGTTGCGAATGGTCCTCGCCGATACCCCAGGAGCAACAGTGTCCCTAATTTGCTGGGAAGTGGCGGTGCGGTCCCCTACGGCACTGCGTAGGATCCTACGGTCTTGGCGTGCATCCGTGCGTCGCTGCGGTCCGGTCCCAGGTCGACGGGCACGTGCACCTTTCGCCGACCACTGGCGACAACATCGATGTACTGTGGAGACCTCACGCCCCACGTGTTGAGCAATTCGGCGGTACGTCCACCCGGCCTCCCGCATGCCCACTATACGCCCTCGCTCAAAGTCCGTCAACTGCACATACGGTTCACGTCCACGCTGTCGCGGCATGCTACCAGTGTTAAAGACTGCGATGGAGCTCCGTATGCCACGGCAAACTGGCTGACACTGACGGCGGCGGTGCACAAATGCTGCGCAGCTAGCGCCATTCGACGGCCAACACCGCGGTTCCTGGTGTGTCCGCTGTGCCGTGCGTGTGATCATTGCTTGTACAGCCCTCTCGCAGTGTCCGGAGCAAGTATGGTGGGTCTGACACACCGGTGTCAATGTGTTCTTTTTTCCATTTCCAGGAGTGTATATAGAAAAGTACTCATTTTATTTTATTGGTTTTGTTTATTAATATGAACTGTTGTGTAGACATATTTTGCAGTTTTGTCTTAAAGTTTTTTCTTGTTGACTCGCTTTCTATTAATATTGTTAAACTTTTTACTTTTTACATTGCATTAGCACCACACTGTCAAAGATGTCATTTAATGCGCGTTTGTGCTTCAATCTAGATGTTTAACTTCTTTTCAAATGTCGTTTGCAAACACTGTAACTTCTTTGGCGGCAACAGTCAATAAATGCCTGATGATGGCCTTGTAAGCCCAAACCGGTTGACACAATAAATTTATACAGTAGAATATAAGCAAACTAGCGCTTTTCATTTATTATATAGAAAACTAATAAGTGTTTTGCTATTATTCCCCAAAATCGTCGCACTGCCGGATACGCGAGACCTCTAGGTTGTTGAATCATGGATTCCCGGTGAAATGGCCGAAAAGTTTAAATCGGAAGCAGTGGATACAGAAATACGTACGTCGAGAAGGGACTTAGAGTGTTTGGTGGTCACCACATCTACAGCAACAGGAAGCGATGTCCACGTTCTCGGGGCGTGATCGCCAATTGCGTTCGGCATTATCACATCACCGTTAGTGACGTCACAGTCTTCAGGATAGCCACCCGTGGCCTGGAATTAGTAATGAGTTAGCGCCTGCTTGCGGTGTTTCATGTCGTCATAGCCGCGGCACAGTACAAAAATTGCTTCCGGTTGCACGGCGGTGCCACGGCGAACGCAACACGTGTACAAGATGACGTAATCAGCAGCGCGCTTGATACCATACATTTGACCGGATTTTTCTGTAGTGGAGAGGTCTGAAACTGGGCCCACTGGGACTCGTGAAGTAACATGAAAAGCTGTTTGATAAATAAAAGAAAGTTTCATGTATTTCATTACGATTTCCAACACCGTATAGTGCAAGTTTTTCGCTGTTACTGAAGTGATAGCTGCAAGATGTGACGGGGGGTGGGGGGCTGTTACCAGAAACGTAACAATTCTCACAACTCAAACTTTTCCCGATAGAACTCGATATTCAATATACGGATATCGATAATGTTTTCAGCACTTTACAGCAGAATTATTGCTACATTTCTTAGGTGAATTGTAACCGAGTTACAGATTTCGTGACAGGGTGTCGTTTTGAACTTGGAGCAAAATGCCACAGCAGCTGTGAGAAAGGATACTGAACGCATGATGGGCGCACCTTACATCGGTGGAAACATTAATGAAATAACAAGCGCCAGTAATTGCTGTAACTAACTCAAGAAAAGCAAAGAAACAGACTCAACGTAAATGACGCACACTGTCCTATCCTGCTGGACGAGTGGCAAGTTTTTAGCTCGACTGTACGACAATTGTAGGAAGTCTTGAATTCAATGGTACTTCCGTTCATACGTTCAGCTATAAATAATAATAATGTCGTGTGACGAGGGCCTCCCGTCGGGTACACCGTTCGCCTGGTGCAAGTCTTTCGATTTGACGCCACTTCGGCGACTTGCGCGTCGATGGGGATGAAATGATGATGATTAGGACAACACCCAGCCCCTGAGCGGAGAAAATCTCCGACCCAGCCGGAAATCTAACCCGGGCCCTTTGGATTGACAGTCTGTCGCGCTGACCACTCAGATACCGGGGGCGGACCATACGTTCAGCTAGTACGGCTACATCCAAAGCTATCTGGAGGTTAAGAAACATGCCATGAACCTGGTTGACGCCTGCCTGATCCATGTGGATCCCAGCAGAGAAGCTACTTGATCTAAAAATAAAAAAAAGTTTGTTTGACATAATGCACTGAGCAATAGTTTGTCCAGTACACAAACGCTGGCAGAGGATGTAGGAGTCCCCGCCTCTGGAACTCCAGCTGGCGGGAGTATAGCTTTCTGCGCACCTCTCCAGCAACATCTAAGCTCGTTGGCCTCAGTGCCCGAGGCAGGACAAGCCACAAGGACACCGCGAGGCGATCGTAAAGGGTAAAGAACACGCCAGTTAGTAGTGGGGAAGGGGTGGGGGGGGAGGGAGAGAGAGGTGAGGGGAAGACTGCTATTTATAGCCGCGACCGCGAGCTGCTTGCTCTGGCCTTCTATGAATACAATAGCGTTTACCTGACTCGCTACTTGTCGCCGTTAGCACAACCACTGGGAGGCCGTTGCTCCCACTGGGTCGTCCGTAAACAAGAAAGAATGTTGTTGTCGTTGTTGACATGGTTGTAGCAGCGGGTAGCGTCGTTTCTACCCAGTCATCACTGCTGCAGGAAGTGGCATCAATTTTTTTCTCCTCTCGAACCGGGTAAAGGTTACAAACGGATTCCTCAGGGAGCGATGCACTTCCACCGGAAAAGCGGCGGAATTTGCCGAGTTCAGCATGAAAACCTAGTCTCTTTCCAAACGGTTTCTTCGTAATGCATCTCTCCCCCGACACCCTCTTGAATTAACAACAAAAATACCCAGTCCAGGCATATCCTTTAATTACGTTTCTGAAATTCACGATGCAGTTCAGTTACAATGACACGACTTAGTCATTTCTGTCTTCTAATTACTCTGCGAGCTCAAGTTTCAAGGTGACGTTACGGATCACTGCAAGAAACAGTACACCGTCCCTGTATCATTTATGTACTTGTTACAGTACTACGATACGTTATAGTTTGACCAACGCCGCGAGAAACCGTCACGCCAGAAATACCTGGGTGCTTTACTTACCTTACAACTGAACTAAAGTGACTGTTCCAGTTCAAGTCTCGGCATTTGTACGGCAAGACTACATCTAGTTGTGACTCATAAATGGTATAGTAAAAGGCTACCACATTATTATGTCTCGTAAAGTGCACAAATCTACATTTCCCTAATTAAAAAAAACTAGGTGCCAGTCTTTTCGTCAGACTACTAATTTTCAGGTATAACTAAATACTACTAAAAGTTATAGGCAGCGAAACTTCCTCAGACATTACAGCATAATTCGTAAAAAATCGAATATAGAAACTAATAGTATCGGCGAAGCCTCTAATTCATAACGTGAATTGTGATGCTACAATTACACTCCCTGTGGCTGGGTCTTTAGATAACTACTACCCTAGGATAATATGCTGCGTACTGCGTGCGTATCAAAATTTTTCTTTCTTTTTTATAGGATAGCAAGTTACACATTGCGGTCAATACTTCATGAATGAGTAACCATATTCTGTTGAAGTAGCCATCTGGAATAGTCTTACTGCATAGGAGTTCAGAAAAAAATGAAAAATAAAATAAAAATATCCACGATACGTAGACCTCAATGAATTTTTTTTTTTAATAGTCGAAGGTGACAGTCTGGTATATCAAGAAAGCAACTACGATACTTGCTATGGCGCGTATTTTAGGCGTATTGGATTTCGATGAGTAGTTTTTCTTAGAAAGTAGGGTAGAGGTACTGGCGGAAATGAAACTGACGAGGGCAAGTGACTCGTGTCTCGCTAGCTCATTCGGTAAGAGCACTTCCAGTGAAAGAGAACGGCCCGGGTTCGAATGCTAGTCCGATACATAATTCTAAAGCATCGGAGATGCTTTGTGAAGTGGTACAGCCTCCTTATAGAACTTTCTCTGCTTTCACCGTGGCATGGCTGCGCGTCTGATTCAACATTCAGTTTCCTAACCATCCTGCTAATCGGCGTAGACCGGTCCACGAACCTCACATTCCTTGACTTCCACCTTTCACCTTTCGAGCCACCTGAAGGTCATGTAAACCAGGAGGAGATTCGGGATGTGACCCACCTCAAGCACTCTCTCGATGTCTCATGCTCAGGAAGAGCCCCGTACACACACAGCGAACGGAAATTCCGCATTGGAATAAGCCCACTTTAGAAACAGTTCGCAAAATAAGTACTCGACACATACACATGTCTGGTAGGCTGTGTCTGTGAAAATACAAATCAAAACACAGTTTATTACCTGCAGAACAATTCAATGAACTTACGCCACAATCATCAAACTCACGACTCCAGATCTCCTTCGAGAAAAGTAATTTTTTAACAAACTTAAAATCAGCATCCAGAATACTTGAGGTAGGAGAAGGGGGGAATCAATCTGATGGAGAAGTTTGAATATCTAAGTGAATGGATACAGCCAAACACCTCTGAGAAAGAATCTTATGCATCAAGGGTTAGAAAAATGTAAACTGCATATCAACTAACCAAAAGTGTGTACAGGAAGAAATCAGTATATGTCAGGAAGCTCTGTATGCCGCAGCCTGCATGCCCTACTATGGATAGAAAATCAAGAAATTAGAAATAAGAGAAAGACAGACCACGAGTAAAATCCTAGGCCCAGTCATAGAAAATAGTGGATGGCAACTTCCTCTAAATGAGGAAAAATGTAAGTTAATGCATATGGGTAGGAAATACAAACGCATGATGTTCGAATACAGCATTAGTACTGTGTTGTTTGACACAGTGATGTCGATTAAATATCTAGGCATATCGTTGCAGAGCGATATGAAATGGGCCGAGCACATAAGAACGTCATTAGGGCAGGTGAATGGTCGACTTCAGTTTATTGGCAGAATCTTATGAAAGTGTGTTTCATCTGCAAAGGAGATCGCGCATAGAATACCAGTCCGATCCATTCTTGATAACTGCTCGAGTGTTTGGAATTCCCACAACGTCGGATTAAAGGAAGCCATCGAATCAGTTCAGAGGCAGGCTGCTAGATTTCTTTGGAAATTTGTGGTAAGGTTTTATGGGACCAACCTGCTTACGTCATCGGTCCCTAAGCTTACGCGCTACTTAATCTAACTTAAACTGACGTAGGCTAAGGACAACACACACACCCATGATCCAGAGAGGACTCGAACCTCCGACGGAGTGACCGTGAAAAGACGCGTCAGAGCGCGCGACTAGATTTGTTACTGGTAGGGTCAAAGAAGGCGCGATTATTATGGAGATGCTTCGTGAACTCAAATGGGTATCCCTGGAGGGAAGACGACGTACTTTTCGCGAAACATTATTTAGAAAATTTACAGAACCAACATTTGAAGTTGACTGCTGAGTGATTCTACTGCTGCCACTGTAGATTTCGCATAAGGACGACGAAGATAAGAGGAAATAGGACTCCTACGGAAACACATAGACAATCTTTTCTCTCTTGCTCCATTTTCGAGTGGAACAGAAAGAAAATGATTAGTTGTGGTAGAAGGTACCATCCACGTAGAAGCACACACTAGCTTGCGGAGTATCTATGAAGATATACACATGATTCTGCAGCAAAGTATCCGAAATGCGTCGTAAGTTAAAAAAAAAAATACGATTTAGTGACTGGTTACGCTGTGTTTGCTTTTACATGATTACGCAACTGAGTTAATCCCATTCTATTTCCGGTGGATCCTGCGGATGTTCGCATGGAATGTAGATTTCGCGTCCACGCAAGTTCGTTAGGCATGGCGTACGTTCACATCTGCAGCCGGCGGCACATCAGCCTCACAGTGAGTGAAGCGTCCGGCTGGATCCAAGTTTAGAGGCGCTACGACACTTGGGCGAGGGTCCGGCTCGTCAGATTTAGTTTCGCGAATCTGCGCACTCCCGTCCCTCGATCGTTCCGGCTTCCAGAAATACGCGCGTAAATTTAGCTCTCCACTGGACACCACGTGGAAGTCACCTGTCACCAGGACTCGCTGAAATATTTCCCCTTGCCCAAAAAGGCGACACGATGGGGATAATCTGGTACAGAACGGCGACATCTCTGCCTACATCTCTGCCTAAGAACCGCCCATTAATCGGTACATTTCCTGCGAGTTATTGTTACGTTATACGAAATTATCTGTATGACGCGACAGTTCTGATTGTATGTGCTCGAGCATTATCGTTGCTAATCATTTTATTGACAGGCTTAAAAAAATCGAATCAAAGGAACTAACATGCCTTCCTTGTAGGAGCACTCTTGGTTTCGATCAAGATTCGCCAGCAACTGTTTTTCATGCCGTATTCCTTCTACTATTTTATTTCAGTTATAACGAATCGGCATAAATTCACATCTCACAAACGTTGACAGTCTACAACAGTGCTGGTTATCATCGCATTACTTAACTGCGATCTGAATTTTGCTTTATACAAGGGGATACAGAAGGCTATCTGTATGGTGCGAAAATTGGCAGTTGACCCTACACTGCGAAAAATGAGTCCATCCATATGAGTGGCTCTGAGCGCTATGGGACTTAACATCTGAGGACATCACTCCCCTAGACTTAACCACTACTTAAACCTAACTAGCCTAAGGACATCAAACACATCCATGCCCGAGGCAGTATTCGAATCTGCGACCGTAGCAGCAGCGCGGCTCCGGACTGAAGCGCCTAGAACCACTCGTCCACGGCGGGCGGCCATATGAGTGCTAAAAGGAATCTGTTAAACTTCGGTTACACGATAAATCAGTCAAATCTAAAGGCCGTAAATTCAACTAAACACCTATGAATTACAATTACGAACTACTCAAATTGGAAGGAACACGCAGAAAACATTGCGGGGAAGGCTAACCAAAGACCGCGTTTTATTGGCAGAACACTTAGAAAATGTAACAGATGTACTAAAGAGACTGCCTACACTACGGTTCTCCATCCTCTTTTAGAATACAGCTGCGCGGTGTGGGATCCTTACCAGATAGGATTGACGGAGTACAGCGAAAAAGTTAAAAGAAGGGCAGCACGTTTTGTATTATCGCGAAATAATGGAGAGCGTGTCACTGAAATGATACAAGATTTGGGTTCGACATAATTAAAACAAAGGCGTTTTCCGTTGCGGCGGAATCTCCCCACGAGATTTCAATCACCGACTTTCTCCTCCGAATGCGAAAATATTTTGTTGACACCGATCTACACAGAGAGTAACGATCATTATATTGAAATAAGGGAAACCAGAGCTCGCACGGAAATATATAGGTGTTATTTTTTTCCGCGTGATTTACGAGATTGGAATAATAGAGAACTGTGAAGGTGGTTCGATGAACCCTCTGCCAGGCACTTACATGTGATTTGCAAAGTATCCATATAGATACAGATGTAGATGTTACGCTCAAATTTAAGGAGCAAATAGAAGAGTCGAAAAGCAACTGGTTTGGAAGTAAGCCCGTGCCAGAATGTACTGTTTACTCAACAATATTGTACATCACAGATGTTCAAAACGGCTACCACTACATTCAATACAGGTATAAAATCTTCGCAGAAAATTCTGGAGCACTCTACCAAGTACACCAGGCATCGTACAAGCATGACACTGCACGGGAACTGGTGTGACGTACACAAGGATTTTCATATGGCCCACCAAGAAGAAAAAAAAGTCAGAAGAGGGAGATGGACATGCAACTGGACCTCCTTCCTATTCAACAGGGGTTTAACGTACCGTCGACATCGATGTCATTAGGATTATTTTAAGGACGGGGAAGGAAATCGGCCGTGCTCTTTCAAAGGAACCACCCCGGCATTTGCCTGGAGCGATTCAGGAAATTACGGAAAACATCTAGATGATCGGTCGCGGATTTGGGACATGTGGCACTGGATACGTCACGTACTTCCACAGAGAAGTGTGCATGTTCTCCGTCTCGCTGCATCCACATCTGACCACCCATGTTCTGGAATAAATTGTCCGATGAAGATCTTGTATGTGACTTACGCTCTCTCGCTTTCACTGGTTCAGGATTATTTCCAAAGTTCCTATTCCAAAGCTGTTCTATTTCGACTCCTCTATCAGCTCCTTCAGTTTGCGCGTAGCCTTGTGAATCACCCTATATGTATAAGAACAGTATTCATTGCATTACCAAGCCACTTTACGCAAAGTTAATGTGCAGCTACGCTACTACTGACACTTCCTGGCAGATCTAAACTGTGTGCCGGACGAGTCTGAAGTTTGGAAGGCAGCAGTAAAGTCGTAGTCGTGCGTGGATCACTCTGTCGGTAGAGCATCACACCCTAAAGGCAAGATTCCGAGTTCGTTTCCCGATACGACACACAGTTTTGATATGTCTGGAAATTTCAAAACAGCGTACACACTGCTACAGAGTAAAAGATTCATTCTCTGCTACTACTCATTATTGCAAGTACTACTTCAGTACTTTTTTTTCATCTATACCTCTTTACTATCTAACGCTGTTGTAGCTCTTTCAAAGAAAACAATGTAAAGCTATCTCTGGCGAAGATACGAGTCTTATGACTACTAAAATACCATTCGCCACGTACCTTCATTCTAACAACTGCAAAATGATCTTCACAGTTTGCTCCGATCAACAACTTGCATTTAGAAGGACGGCATTTCAAATCCCCGTCTTGCCATCCTGACTTAGGTCTTCCGTAGTTTCCCTAAATCGCTTAAGGCAAATGGCATGAATGCTGCTAAGAAACAGATCAGTCGATTTGCTTTCCGAACCGTTTCCAGTCCAATATTGAGCTGCGTCTCGAATGAACTTATCATCGACAGGACCTTAAATCCTAATCGTCGTCTTAGCTGTCATAAAATACTATTTGCAAGAACTACTCACTTCTCCCCTCAAATGTAAGTCAAGGTTCAAATGGTTCAAATGGCACTGAGTACCATGGGACTTAACATCTGAGGTTAGCAGTCCCCTAGAACTTAGAACTACTTAAACCTAATTAACCTAAGGACATCACACACATCTATGCCCGAGGCAGGATTCGAACCTGCGACCGTAGTAGTCGCGCGGTTCCGGACTGAAGCGCCTAGAACCGCTCCGTCACCGCGGACGGCGTAATTTAAGAGGGGGGAGGGGGGAGTTGAAGAAGAGAAAATAAGGGCACTCACGTTCCCCTGTCTTCAGTACTTAAGCCCAATGTTAAATAATAATCCTGTCCCTCTGGGGGAAAGGTCGGCAACACTATAAGTTGTGAAACAGTACTGTTTTACGTCATTTGCAGTGTGTATTAACGATAATACTGTTACAGTAAAGTGAAAAAGGTGCAAGAGAACACTTTGTAAATAACGCAGACATCACACCAGGGCTGGAAAGACAGAAAGGCAAATAAAATATATATTAATTTATTACATCCAAGTTCGCTTAAAAATTACAGTGTTCACATTACCAGTTTCAGCAATTGTTTGCTATCTTCAGATTAATTCGCTGACAGTTTGTGAAGGTATATAACAATTCCAGTTAAATATTGCGAACGTTGTGAAGTATTATAAACTATGTCAATGAATACACCATATCGTCACATTTTTCGATACGACAACGAGTTCAACTCTTGCAACTGCAGTTGTTGATGTTAATGCCAGCAGAGCCATGGTGATTGTTGATGACTATGTAGAAGAGAAAAATCTGTTCACGTAAGAGACCCATTCAAATGACGCATTTAGCAGCAGAGTTACCGCCACAACTTGATGAGTCAGCAAAAAAAGTATTTACATGTAATGGATACAACAGTAATGACGCTTAATAACGAAACCAACGAGCAACGGATATGTTTCTTGACAGTGCCGAATAAATACGGTGCAAAAATCTGCTTATCAGTGTTGAATACTTCAAATGAGTCGTTCACAAAACTAAAGTAATTTTGTATTCCTGATAGATTGCTGTGTTTTAATGTAAAAAGTAATACGATATTTACGACTACTTCCACAAGGTGTGCGTGCGTCTCTGTACGCGCAGCCTGACTTACAGGGCGCTGAGTTCCGCCTGGAATACCCGGCAAAGCAGCGCGCGACACCGCCTCGGCGCGCCCGCCCGAGAAGAGCTGGCGGGAAGTTGCTCCCTGGAGGGCTGTTCCGTGGAGCCCCCTCCTGCAGGTACCCCCAACAATCGATCTCGGTTGCCATGGCGACAGTTTATTACGGGCGCGCCCGTCTCGTTACGGCGTTATCGCAGCGCCGCCAGTAATAACTTGCCCTCCGCCTTCCCCTGCTCCGGCGATTCGCGATACCACCTGCCTGCTGCCTTAATTACAAACTCGCAATCAACAGTTAACTGGTTCTAGCAGGCCCCGATCCGCTTTCCTCCTTCCGGGATAACGGCAACCCGTCAAAAGACGAGCGGCGCAGAGAAATCCGGACAATACGCCGACGTCGGAAGCAAATCGACACCTCTGTCCCAGTCAACAGCAATCTAGGAGAGTGGCGCATTGGTGAAACACCAGACGATATATATGTGAATGTCCCGGATTCGATCCATGGTCTATCGTAGAATTTTTATATGTCACCTATCGTTTCTCTCACCTCTGTGAATGTCACGAAAAAACCGTATTGCATCGTGGTTCGGCTGGGTAAGTCAGTTCAAAGATCGGAGGAAGGCAAAGGCGTACCAGCTTCAATAGAACCATACCTAGTAAAGCACTATGGTGCTCAAAATAACACTCGGTTTTATGCCAACTTTGCCTACATCTAGGATGAAACGAACACCTGTGTCACATTACTGGGGAATGGTAGGTGACCCTCATCATAATGAAATGTGTGTTATTGCTCGTCGATTACACTACTGGCGACCAATATCTGAAGACAGTTAACTAGAGTACTGACAAAGTAGCGGAAGAGGCCTGCGACCAATAATGCAAACTGAGAGCACGCCTTATGTCATTGCTGAATGGTTCGCTTGAAATGAATTGTCCATTTGTTGTTGAACAAATTATATTTAACGCTGTCGGGGGCAGCCCATCTTCAGAATATCATACCAATGCCATCATACAAAGTGTAGCGCCGCATAAGTTGGTCCTCACCACCAGTTACAAAACAAAATCGGCGACTCACTTAATTGAATAGTCATGCTGCGGACGAACGTATGTGACACTATACTTCGTAGAACCTCTCCACTATATATATATATATATATATATATATATATATATATATATATATATATATTACAGCAAACTAATAAACAAGCATGTCAAAAAACCAACTGGACAAAAAATTAATGATTCACTAAGGCATACGCCGGCCGGTGTGGCCAAGCGGTTAAAGGCGCTACAGTCTGGAACCGCGTGACCGCAACGGTCGCAGGTTCGAATCCTGCCTCGGGCATGGATGTGTGTGATGTCTGTAGGTTAGTTAGGTTTAAGTAGTTCTAAGTTCTAGGGGACTCATGACCTTAGAAGTTAAGCCCCATAGTGCTCAGAGCCATTTCACTAAGGCATATATGGAGGTGCACACACATGGATCTCAGGTCGTACTTATCGTCAAAATGTACTGGTATTTGCTTTGCATTTTCTTTTCCCATTCTTCAATAAAATATGTTATTCAGCAATATATTTTTTTTAATTTGAAACAGTTAACTGTATATGCTCATGCACAAAGAAAATAGGATTCATAACGTTAATATTTTTGAAATACATAATGTCCAATACAGGTTTTTGTTAATGTTCTAAATAACTTTGCAAAAAAGAATCATGCGGTAATTCTGGCAAATAATAATTTGCTACTGCCAGTAAAAATGTAAATCTTTACGCTACGTTTTATGATATGCTTCAAAACAGTTATTTTTTCATAGTACATAAATATATTCCACATTTGACGCACACGTCTCTTCTCTTGGAATTGCAGCCAAGTTTCCTGCATTTTGAGGACTTCCTTGCCTCAACAAATTTTGATACTTGGACAACATTGTAAGACCTAACTTCTGAAACTGATTGAAGTTCAGCTCTTCTTGGTTTTTTGTTCACATTTTCTGTATCACCTACATGTTCACTCTCAGAGGAAAGCACTGTAGAAGACGTCATTTTCTCTGCTACTGGCTCGACATCTCGACGTTATTATTGTTTACCAGTCAGTTGCATCAAATTCAGCCGGACAATCTTCAGTCTAAAACGAGAATTCGTCATCTTCTCAATCAGATAATTCCGCTTTGCTATCGGTAAGAAGAGCTTCTAATTGTTCATCAATTAATATTTCATACATTGCTGTAGAGTGTGGAAATAACGGTCATTTCAGTATTCCATTATTGAAGACCAAATTGAAATTAGCACATATGCATTATGACTTTGTCTACGTACGAGCACCTTTAGAAAATGAGTTTTTTCATAGCAGGGAACAAAATTTATGGAAATCTGAAGTAATTCTCAACATTTAGAATAGTTAGCGAACATCAGGGAAAAAAAAACACAGATTTTCAGTCTAATGTTCAGGTACAACAATTATTTACCTGTAAATACCTTTTCGATTTGTAGAAGTAACCATTTTCTGTGTATCACCAGCAGTAAAATAACATAGGAATCTTTCCTTGCAGGGTGTTGCGCCTTGTTTTAAAAGTACGAACTAGAAAGTTCACACTCGTAGACCATCGGTCTAACAGCCGAAAAATACGCCTATTTACGGAACAAAATTAACGAAAGTCCATATTGTGGACCGAGGGAACGAAGAGGTTAAGACATTTTCTATGATATTCTAAAGACGTAAAATATATTTTGTTCGGCAATAAGTGATCCTTTCATTTCAAGCGACCCATTCAGCAGTAATGCAAGAAGTGCTCTCGATTCACTGGAAACAGTAACTACCATAAAGTATCCATGAGTAACCATGCGGACAGACCTGGGGAATGACCATATGAACTAAAGCAGATACCAGATTAAGACTCTTTTGAGAATCGTAAGGAAATGTGATTCAATCACGAAAGAAGTCGCTTGCAAAACATCACTTCGGTCGATTTTTGAGTATTATTCGTCATTCTGGGAACCTTACTAACCACGTTTAATAGAGGAGAAGGGTAAATTCAATGAGGAACGGCCCTCTCTGCCACGGGATAGTTTGCACTGACAGACGCTACAAGAGAGGCGAAGTGCACCACCGAGAGGTTTGTTGGTGAAATTTCGGGAGCGTACGTAAATGTCATACGGAACTTTAGCTACAGTGATTCTTCTAGCGCCCCGTCCTGAATAGAGCAGGAAATGGAAGCGGCTGGGGCAGGGGGGAGGGAGGGGAGGGGGGCGTTACCAGAGGTATCCACCATTACACACCTTAAGGTGGCTTATGGAGTACAGCTTTAGGTGTGGATGTAGATTAACTTTTCTATCAGCAGCGCAGAGGCTACAAAGCCGACACATTGGACAAGTATCGTTCACGATAAGAGCAACAAAATAACAACTCCGCTATCACGCGATGCCGACCGTCCGCTGTTTCAGCCGGTGAGTAGCTCTCCGATTTCCATCTGGGTGGAAAAGTTGAAATGTCACGGAGTTTCACCGCTGTCACACGGATTGAAACCAGAGAGCTTCTCATCAGCAGTTTGCGGAACCTCGGAGGTTTTCGTGGTAGCCTGTCTGAATAATATCTTCTCGGTATTCAACCCGCGTCAACTCGAATAAAATTCGATGGCTATCTCTGCCATCGGAAAATGCACTCTAGCATTTCGTCCATCACATGAACGCTGTCCATCCCATCATTAAATTTACCATCGAAATGGAGAAGAATGTCAAGGTACAGTTCTTGAGCGGAAGGCAGAAGATCGCTTGGTCATGCAATTACAGGAAACAGATGCACACTGATCGATACTTGAACGACGAGAGTTTTCACCATCCTGTACACCAGTCTGAGCTGCAGCACTTGAGACACGTGTCCAGAGAGAATGGTTATAGGAAGAGGGACATGCAGACGCTTTCAGGTGCCACCGAAGAAGGACGTCTTGTGAAACGGCAGAGGTGCCAAAGACGGCTGCTTTACTGCCATACTATGTGGCAACGAGCACCAAGTTAGGAAGTGTGGTACAGAGACATTGCCTGGGAGCAACGTTGCGACCCGTCCCCAAGATATGGGATGTGCTGCGCCCCGTTAAAGACGACATGGCTCTTCGTGTGAGCAGCGTATGCGGTATCCCTTGCGAATGCGGTAGCATCTATATGGCTCAGGCAGTTCGCCCAATTGTAGAGCTTTGTACAGAGGACAAGCACAGCAAAGGGAGCTTGACAAGTCGGCTATAGCTGAGCATTTTCTGGAAACCGAACACAAATCGCAGTTTGAAAACACGAGAGTCTTAGCTCATGCGTCAACATGTTGGACTTCGTTTTAAAGGAGGCGGATGAGATTGGAATAAACACAAACAATTTTAACAGAGACCTGGGATACATACTTAGTATGGCGTTGGAGCGGGCTCTGAATATCAAAAAGGACAAAAGACGGACGCTTGACGCTTGTAGGGAGGCGCGAGAGGCAGATTCAAACATGGCACCAGCCCCTCGCGCCACCTGACGTCACACGGTCCCGCAGCGGGCCTGAACTGCTACGAGCTGCGCAATCACCTTCTGCGTACGCGTCGTTTCGGCCCTCTCTGACTGGTGCCAGAGGCTGCAATCGTGCCTATATTACCGGAAAACCGTGTCAGCTCCGGCAATCAGCGGTTGTTTACTCCTGCCGACGATGGCGGAGATAGCCTCCGAAAGCTCGAGAATTTTATCCGAATTTATGCGGCTTGAGAACCGAGACGCCGGCCGGGGTGGCCGAGCGGTTCTAGGCGCTACAGTCTGGAACCGCGCGACCACTACGGTCACAGGTTCGTATCCTGCCTCGGGAATGGATGTGTGTGATGTCCTTAGGTTAGTTAGGTTTAAGTAGTTCTAAGTTCTAGGGGACTGATGACGTCAGAAGTTAAAGTCCCATAGTGCTCAGAATCATTTGAACCATTTGACAACCGAGAAGATTTTATTTAGTACATGGGACGTTCGGTCACGCGTACGCATCGTCTGAGAGTACACAGTTTAATTTTTTTGTGTTGGCACAATGGACTCCTAATTCAGAAAAGCGGCGTTCAAATCCCCATCCCAAATTAGGTTTGGTGAAACCTCTCTAAATCAGATGAGAGCTATGTGACGTTGACCCTTCACACGAGGTTGTGACTGATTTGCTCTCCTTTTCTGCTCCCAATAAACAACTACTTTAGTGACGTCGATATCGACGGGATGCTGAACTATAATCTTACTTCCTGTTAGTGGGATACAGCCAGCAGCGTCTCGTAGACGGAGGATATGGATGTGCTCTTTTTCTGGAGCCGTGGAGATTCTTCGGGCTGAGTAGCTGGAAGGCTAAGTGGAAAAGAAAACAGCCGGTAGGTGGAAGCTAGGCAAACAGCCAGGACAGGCAGCGGCTGCTGCAGCCAGGGGCGATCGGACTTGCAGCACTGGAGGCCTCATTAGTCGTGCTAACGAGCCATGGCGGTGGAGCGTGAACACATGCAGGCGGGCTGCTCTCTCTAGGAGCCGCATGTAAATGGACTAGTGGAGCGGTCGGTTCAGGGGTAACAGTCTAGACTTGCATTGCGGTGCACAGGGGTTCCACGCTCGGTACAGATATTTTGGTTTGGGGCATTCCGTGCTCAACGAACTTTCCCCTTTTCCATATTTAACCATGGTAGTCTCTCTACATCTAGGGGGGGTGGGGAGGGGGTGCGAGGGGGGAGGTGTCCATCAAAATCAAAAACCGGTACGGCGCAATTCTAGAAGAAAAAAGCCTTTGATGATTTACGCATTCGAATAAAACGGCTGGTATAAAAGAATAGTTGAGTGTACCGCGTGAAAAACTAGTAATCGTCAAGTTGCCGATTCAATTCGCACTAGTCGGAACTTCGTTCTACTTTTTTTTTAAAATTCCATATTTATTACCAATTACAAATGATAATTAACGAATACTAAATTTCATCTTTAATAAAAACAACGTCTTTTTATACTTACTAAGCGCTTGAAAATATGAGTTCTCGCAGTACATTATAATTTCATACAACAATTCGAAACAGCTATTTGGTCCAACGAAGGGAGCACTCCACGTGAAGCAGTACGTGCATCACGGTTAAGTTGCTGATGCAGCAAGACGCTGGCTCCGACGTCGACCAGTAGAGTGGTACCAAGCGGTCATAAAAGCCCTCCCAGTAAGGTGGCATTAGGCCGTCGCATTGAACGGAGATTATGTTGAAAAATATGGTTTTGTAACCAAAAGAGTGGGTATAATATGGTGTATTGGAATCCTGACTGAAACGAACCTGCTTTCACAAAAAAATGTGCTGCATTACATATTGAACACCCCTCGTATGTTTATAAAAATTTATAATTCAGTATTTGTTAATTAACATGTCCAACAGGTGATACATTTAGAATAAAAAAAGCCAACTAAGCAGCCGAGAGAAGGTGGCCGCTCCTTTTCGTAGACAAGTTCTATACTAGAAGAAGGCAATTAAAAAAAATAATAATAAGCTCAGGCTCTGTAACATGATGATCAAAACGAAAAGCCTGTACCCAAGTGAATCCTTTAGAATGACAGGAATGGTTGGACTAGGAGAAGCCAAGAAGGTTGAGCACAAGATCCTTTGCAAAACAATGGGTACTAGGAATACATAGGGGCAGTGTAGACTCTGAGGAAGAGACGAATTATACGGGATAGTGAACGGTCGATGGAGTCAATAAGGAAACGGTGACTGAAGTTCAATGGGCATCTATCAGCACGGATGAAACGCGACAAACGAAATATATTTTTAACGTACTGGATAACAGACCTAAATTCAATAGCGTTCTTCCTGGTGATCTGACCAATTTTTCTTTCCAGTTTCTCCACAATATTTCGACGGTCGACCCACCCGTCGTTTTCAGTTACTGCGAGTTTTGCTGTTGTGTGTTCTCGCTGCCTGGAGTCGAACCCAACTGAACTACTGTTGGTCTCATGCTTCTCTTTATACCTGAGTTCGATTCCTGACACCCACTACGCCCATTGATGCTGTTTTTTTCCTCACAGCTGGTACTGATATTCCGTGACATGCAAATTCTCTTAACGTTTTCCGACTCTTTTGGATGTGGCGGTGTAGTGGTCATTGGAAAGAGACGTTGAGTATAAATAACAGTGTGAGACCACTGTTAACAGTCTGGTTGGAATCTGGGCAGCGAGTACACATCCCAAAACCAACAGCACCTGAAGAAGACGAGTCAGACGATCATCGAAATATTATGCAGAAAATGGAAACAAATCGGCAGAACGGCCACAAAAAACACTTAACCAATCACACCGAGAAAACCTGATATATCACATCAGACCCAATGTGTCTAATAAATGGTTCTAAGAAGTAAGGAAAGACCTCAAGAGCACTCAAGTGAATCAGGAGTACATCTCTAAACGATCAAAGTCTAGATCATAGAACAACAACTTTAAAGACTTCCACAATGAACAAAAGCAGGAGAGTGATTAGACAGAAGAGAAAGGACAGCAGGCATGAAACGTGTTTGGGCGGCAAAAAAGGCTTCCATAAATGCCTTATAGTTATTTGGGGGTAATCTCTAATGACCCTAAACGAGAGGGAGAAATACAGAATTTAAATATAAAAAAGTTAATACAAGCGAGAATAGAAACGTCGGTTTCATGATTACTGGACTGTCACGTTACTCACTCAGCTACTGGCCATTTTATTCAAACGCATGAAATGTTTTGCACTTACCAGTGGTTGGAAAACTACTAATCTTCAAAGACAGGTTTATCAAGTTTTTCTTTTGACAACTACATTGTACTCCTTTAGGAAATTGATGTCCAAGCACTGCACTTAAAATTCTCTAAGTAAAAAGAAAATCGAAGAGTAATGTCCCCTTGTGAGATCCGATATCAGTCACTACTTATTTCATTCACAAATGGAGGGAATACTGTGTGTAGGATTCAGAAACGGAGCGAGTTCGAGGCTAGTGTTGAGGGTTGCATGCATTGGAAATCAAGGCGCCACTGTTACGTCAGTGTCTTAGCGGTTTCCTTCTTTCATTCCCAATGTACTTCCGCGAATACGTTGAGCCTGCGAACAGTGGTGCTGCGAGGCCTTCCTACTCGATGTCTCGCGACCTCTCATTAAAGTGTGCAGGAGCTTAACGCCGTAACATAGCACGGAAGTTGAGTGCACGACCTTTCTGTTGTAAAGCAGCACGGGCAAGGCGAAGATGGCCGACTCTCAGCGCGTTATTTTCGAATTCCTTTTGTCATCATCACGGGCAACGGTCATACATGTAGCGGCAATGTAGTGGGTCCGTGGCTATACTTGCGTATTCACGTATTCGATCTCCTTTCTATGCTGGTACAGACCCGAGTAACGTGTTTCCGGGTAAACGGGCAGCGGCGGAGACTCGCGAGCTGCGCCTCCAAGCGTACGAATACGGTGAGTTTGGAGATGACGTCATAGGACCCGCTGACAAGTTTACCACATGTGCCCTAACCTCTTCTGTTTTATTCTTGCCATCTCTATGCTAGATATGCGATGAAGGCAGCAGAGCTATTGCACAATCTACGACGAATACAACCTCTCTAAATTTATTCAATTTGAGTTTACGAGAACAACATCGTCATTCTACCAGAGTGTCCCATTTAAGTCTCCTGAACATTCCCCTTGCACTCAACGCTTTTACTTTCATGTGATGTGAAAAATTCCATGTTACACCGTGGTTTGGAGTCCAACCATATGAATGTGTGGTGTCTGTTCTTTCGGACATCACGCTGAATCCGCAGCTATTATCCATTATATATAAATTGAAGGTGTAGAGGGGAAGAAAGAAAAGAAAAAGGGAGGGATCACTGCTGTCAGCTGCATGGGGACATTACGCGGAATCGGCGGCGACGATTGAAAACGTGTACCGAACCGGGATTCGAACCCTGCTTACTAGGGAAGTGCGGTAACCACTCCGCCATCCGGGACTCAGCGTTATCGCAACTGCGCGGACTGTCCCCGCTCGCCTCAGGGCCGATCCACACTTCCATCCAGGACCACCTATCCCCAGCCCCTGTCCATTTCCTCCATATTCTCTCTTTCGAGATTCCCGCAGGAGGTCGGACATTTGTGCGTCCGCACTGAAGAAGGTGGATTTATTGCCCAGCTAGGCCTATCAAATTATATGAATGCGCGCTGCACTCTAATAGTCAGCATACTTGTCTTATCGCTTAGAATTTATCTCAGTGCGGTAAAATACGTAAAAAAATCAAGCATGTACAGTTAGAAGAGTGTTAGCTTACATCGTCTTTTGCTACTGAAATTAGCACAACATTATTTTGACACTAACATACTGGGAAATTTGCTTCGAGAAGCTGATGAAAAAACACAGACAATGGAGAATTTAGTGAAGAGGAAGATTCTCTTCAAGAAGATAATTTTGTGAGTACAGATGACAGTGATGTAGAAGCAGACGTTGAAGCAGCAAATGAGGACTCAGATAAAGAATTCGTGGGTGACAGTGCAAGAAAGTAGAAAGTAGAAGACACCCTTGATTTTGTGTGTGAAATACTCCTGGAGACATAATAATTACAGAGATTTGTAACTAGTGCATACCATAGCATAAATTATGACTTCTTTTCCTATAGCATTTTGAGCAGTAAAATTGGCCTTCTAGGGTATAAAACAAGGCATTTGTACTTACGTTGTATGGAGATCAAATAATTGTAATTAAGAAGTGCATAACTTAAAATTATGACTTGCTTTGAATAAACTTCGGAGCAGTGAAATTTGCCACGATTTAATAGTAATAACAGTAATATAATATTTTAAGCCGTCTGAAGGTAATGTCTTTGTGGTAGGTAACAAAACAGGGATGTAAATATATGATCAGTTTAGTGGATGCTAGGTATTTGACAAACACCTTGTTTTAAAAAAGTGAATAAATCTAAGGGAAGACCTGCTCATATAGTTTACAGTGCCGTTCCGTAATAGAGGGGTGAGTCAAATACTCACCACACCCTGCGGTAGATTAATGATTGTTGGTCTCGTACGCCGGCTAACCAGAATGTGGATTTTAGGTGGTTTTCCACGCTCGTTAAGGCATATGGTGGGCTGCTCTCCGATTTCCATCTCAGAAAATGCGATACACTGATAATTATAATACAGTAACACACAGAAAAAGGCACTCCGCATAGCTTATTCGCCATGCGGGTTGAAGCGAGTTCAGCCCCTACAGCGCAGACGTCACGTATCTTCGCAACCCCCAGAATTCCTCAGCTAGACCAGCAGAGGCATTCAACAGCATCCCGCCCAGGTCAACAGGTGGCGTACGTGGTCACTGGCAAACCGCACCTCTTCATGCATCTGCCATACCACGTGCCAAAAATAGGACCTCACTTTTCCGTTCGTGGGGCGGCTATTTAGGCGAACTCACAAGCTCTGGAAAGTAGTTCCGTCGCAACCAGCAATCTGAAGATCTCCACTATGCCGCGCCAAGGAGGGGGCCATCGTGTTCTGGACAGAAAGCTGCCTCCTCATCTGGGACTCAAAGTCATCAACAATGTGCTCGTTGAGGCTTGGTATAATTGTACAGTTGTTGTTCTAGCTGATGAACTAGTATCAGACCGGACGTTTCTGTCTTTGTCAGATGTAGATATTTCATTACTGTTGTCTCTCAATACTTCTTCAGCGAAGTACACCACAAGTGTTTTTAAGTGTTTGTTCTTCTTAACTGAAGCTTGGATTTTGACTTTGATTTTAAGCCTGAAGTGAGAAGTTTATTTTTCCGTTTTAACCTGAAATTATTACGACTTCAAGACTTTGCTCATCAACGAGTATGTGACTATAAAAACTTAATTAACTGTTTTTAACGTAAAGCTTTTAGGATTTTAATATTGTGTTCACTGAAGTTTGTCGAAATCTTTCAAACATCATGGAACTTATTTATTTACTTTGTGATCCCCGAGGTCTAAGCGGCTGCGTTATTTACTAACCATCACATATCCAGAATGAGATTTTCACTCTGCAGCGGAGTGTGCGCTGATATGACACTTTCTGGCAGATTAAAACTGTGTGCCGGACCGAGAATCGAACTGGGGACCTTTGACTTTCGCGGGCAAGTGCTCTACCATCTGAGCTACCCAAGCACGACTCACGACCCGTCCCCACAGCTTCAATTCTGCCAGTACCTCGTCTCCTAGTTTCCAAACTTCACATAAGCTCTTCTGCACACAGTTTTAATCGACCAGAAAGTTTCACATCAGCGCACACTCCGCTGCAGAGTGAAAATCTCATTCTAGAAACATCCCCCGGGCTGTGGCTAAGCCATGTCTCCGCAATATTCTTTCTTCCAGGAGTGCTAGTTCTGCAAGGTTCGCAGAAGAGTTTCTGTGAAGTCTGGAAAGTAGGAGACGAGGTACTGGCAGAATTGAAGCTGTGGGGACGGGTCGTGAGTCGTGCTTGGGTAGCTCAGATGGTAGAGCACTTGCCCGCGAAAAGTAAAGGTCCCGAGTTCGAGTCTCGGTCCGGCACACAGTTTTAATCTGCCAGGAAGTTTTAACCATCAAATACTTTGTTTCACTTACTGAAGGAATAACATTAACGTTGTTTCACCTACCGAAAAGCCATCCTTTCTTTTTTTTTCATTGGGGAATACATTTTTATGGAAATTGTGTTCAATAAACTTTTGTTTCTTCTCTGTACCTAGGCTGTCTACCTGCGCGAGCCAGCGGCTTTGGTGACTGGAAGGGCAGCCGTCCACAAGATTGGAAAACATAAATTTGCAAAAGTGAAAACGGCAGACACCATACGACAGGATAAGCGCAAGGAAAGAGAAGTCAATCAAACACCAGATCCCCCCCTTTTCCGCCTCATTAAGTGGAGGGACGTAGTGGGGAGACCCCGTGAAGCAGAAGATGACTCGACCCTGAAACGCGGGGCGGGTCCCGCTGAGCATTGTCCCCTGCTTGATTGGTCCGCTCGCTGGACGCTGCTGTTCGCCCGGCAACAGGCGGCCGGCGTCGTAAATCCAATCCAATCAACCGCCTCTCTGTGTCCCGTTCCGGGTCTCCTGGGAGGAGGCCCGTCTCTCTCTCTCTCTCTCTCTCTCTCTCTCTCTCTCTCTCTCTCTCTCTGTTCAGTCCCACTTCCTCGCTGACCCAAATCCCATATGTAATTTCTGCTGCTGCTACCGCCCTCAGCTGGGTCAAAGAGGCGTATAGCGCGAGTTACAACAGCCCTCTTCCCAACATGAAAGCGGAGAAGCCTTCCGACCTTTAATCGAATTGCCAGAGGGTGCGAGGAGGTGGCACAGTGGATGACTTTGGGGCGTTCAGTAATTAATGCGACATATATTTTTTCTAGGCCAATTTCGATTGAAAAAAATGCGGAATTTGTTGTGTGACATTTCTATAGTTTAATGAAGTTTCGATAGGTGGTGGCTTTCAATGAACGGCCGGCCGCGGTGGTCGTGCGGTTCTAGGCACTGCAGTCCGGAACCACGGGACTGCTACGGTCGCAGGTTCGAATCCTGCCTCGGGCATGGATGTGTGTGATGTCCTTAGGTTAGTTAGGTTTAAGTAGTTCTAAGTTCTAGGGGACTGATGACCTAAGATGTTAAGTCCCATAGTGCTCAGAGCCATTTGAACCATTTTTTTATTTCAATGAACGACCGAGAGCAGCGGCATTTGCAGAGAGTTGTCAATGCTAACAGACAAGCGGCATTGGTTGAAGTAACCGCAGAAACCAATGTGGGACGTACGACGAACGTATCCGTTATGACAACGCGGCGAAATTTAGTGTTAATGAGCTATGGCAGCAGAAGACCGACGCGAGTGCCTTTGCTAACGGCACGACATCGCCTACAGCGCCTCCCCCGGGCTCGTGACCATATCGGTTGGACCCTAGACTACTGGAAAACCGTGAAGTGGTAAGATGAGTCTCAAATTCAGTTGGTAAGAGCTGGTGTACTGTTCGAGTATGGCGTAGACCCCACGAAGCCATGGACCGAAGTTGTCAACAAGGCACCTTGCAAGCCGGCCGTGGCTCCATAATGGTGTGGGCTGTGTTTACGTGGAATGGACTGGGTCCTCTGGTACAGCTGAACCAATCATTAACCATTTGCAGCAATTCATGAACTTCATGTTCCCAAACAACGATGGAATTTTTATGGATGACAATGTGCCATGTCAGCGGACCACAACAGTTCGTCATTTGTCTGAAGAACGTTCTGGACAGTTCAAGCGAATGTTTTAGTCACCCAGATCGCCCGGCATGAATCTCCTTTGAACATTTATGAGACATAATCGAGAGCTCGGTTCGTGCACAAAATCTTGCACCGGCAACATTTTCGCAGTTATGGATCCTATAGAGGTAGCATGGCTCAATACTTCTGGAGGGGACTTCCGATGACCTGTTGAGTCTATGCCACGTTCCATTTGTTGCACTAGACCGGGCAAAACGAGATCAGACATGATATTATAAGGTATCCCGTGACTTTTGTCATCTCAGTGTACTTCAGCCGGTATCTGTGTAGAAGAGTGGATTTACGCCCGTCAGAGGCTCGTATTCCTCTCTTCTACACTCCTGGAAATTGAAATAAGAACACCGTGAATTCATTGTCCCAGGAAGGGGAAACTTTATTGACACATTCCTGGGGTCAGATACATCACATGATCACACTGACAGAACCACAGGCACATAGACACAGGCAACAGAGCATGCACAATGTCGGCACTAGTACAGTGTATATCCACCTTTCGCAGCAATGCAGGCTGCTATTCTCCCATGGAGACGATCGGAGAGATGCTGGATGTAGTCCTGTGGAACGGCTTGCCATGCCATTTCCACCTGGTGCCTCAGTTGGACCAGCGTTCGTGCTGGACGTGCAGACCGCGTGAGACGACGCTTCATCCAGTCCCAAACATGCTCAATGGGGGACAGATCCGGAGATCTTGCTGGCCAGGGTAGTTGACTTACACCTTCTAGAGCACGTTGGGTGGCACGGGATACATGCGGACGTGCATTGTCCTGTTGGAACAGCAAGTTCCCTTGCCGGTCTAGGAATGGTAGAACGATGGGTTCGATGACGGTTTGGATGTACTGTGCACTATTCAGTGTCCCCTCGACGATCACCAGTGGTGTACGGCCAGTGTAGGAGATCGCTCCCCACACCATGATACGGGTGTTGGCCCTGTGTGCCTCGGTCGTATGCAGTCCTGATTGTGGCGCTCACCTGCACGGCGCCAAACACGCATACGACCGTCATTGTCACCAAGGCAGAAGCGACTCTCATCGCTGAAGACGACACGTCTCCATTCGTCCCTCCATTCACGCCTGTCGCGACACCACTGGAGGCGGGCTGCACGATGTTGGGGCGTGAGCGGAAGACGGCCTAACGGTGTGCGGGACCGTAGCGCAGCTTCATGGAGACGGTTGCGAATGGTCCTCGCCGATACCCCAGGAGCAACAGTGTCCCTAATTTGCTGGGAAGTGGCGGTGCGGTCCCCTACGGCACTGCGTAGGATCCTACGGTCTTGGCGTGCATCCGTGCGTCGCTGCGGTCCGGTCCCAGGTCGACGGGCACGAGCACCTTCCGCCGACCACTGGCGACAACATCGATGTACTGTGGAGACCTCACGCCCCACGTGTTGAGCAATTCGGCGGTACGTCCACCCGGCCTCCCGCATGCCCACTATACGCCCTCGCTCAAAGTCTGTCAACTGCACATACGGTTCACGTCCACGCTGTCGCGGCATGCTACCAGCGTTAAAGACTGCGATGGAGCTCCGTATGCCACGGCAAACTGGCTGACACTGACGGCGGTGGTGCACAAATGCTGCGCAGCTAGCGCCATTCGACGGCCAACACCGCGGTTCCTGGTGTGTCCGCTGTGCCGTGCGTGTGATCATTGCTTGTACAGCCCTCTCGCAGTGTCCGGAGCAAGTATGGTTGGTCTGACACACCGGTGTCAATGTGTTCTTTTTTCTATTTCCAGGAGTGTATGTAGGTAACAACATTGCTGGGGAATCAACAGCTTAGGTCCCTTCAATCATCAAGAATGGAAAAGTATGTTGATGCTGAACGTGAAGCGAGAAGTCCTGCTAAAGAAGGTCGTCTATAATATTTTACTACAGGAATTCGGCACGGCGCATACCAGAATTTCCCTGAAACCTCCGTGTGCCTAATTAATGGCATTATATTTATTAAACTAGTTGAGCGCCAGCTGCTTCGTTCGCGTAGACTGTATGGCCTGCAGAGATTTCTTTTTGTTTTTATTTAATCGAGTGTTTATTTTGTTCACAAACTGCAACACCTTCTAAACTTTTCACGCTAATTAAGGCCATATAAGCATTGTCTTTTCCGAATGTGCTTCTAACCAAAAAACGATTCTTCTAGCTGCAATCCAAAGTTTTCGTTAACCATGCCTTTTGTGTTTTTGTGGAGGTACTTGAACAGCAACTTTCATCCGCTAACAAATATTTCTTTATATATAACCGAGAAGTGAAATACTAGTTTCCATAAATCTAGCTTAAATTTTTTTTAATGTAACGAAATATTTTCTTCAAAATTTTCATCCTCTGTTGCACTCTCTTAGGGGTTGCATTTCCGGAAATACAGAAAAAAGTATTTTTTTTAAATTTCTACCCGAGAAGAAAAATACCTATCGTCATTGATGTAGCCTTATAAATCCTTTAGTAGTTCTTTAGTAATTATTTATTTTACCAACTAAGTGGTTGAGTTTCCAAACATGCTGAAACACGTATTTTTTATTTCTTGACTTACGAACGAAATACCAGTTTTCGTAGTTCTATTATCAAAATTCCCTTAATAGCAACATACTTTCAAAAAGCCTTTCACCCCTATTTCACACCTTCTTAAACGATGCCTACAATATAATATCCACAACCTCTCCAAACTTCAAGTTTCTATATTTAGCGGTTTGGGCTGGACATCATGAGTCAGTGAATCAGTCTCACCCTATTTCACCCCCTTAGGGGTGACAGGTGATTACAGGGTTATAAATACAAAATCAAATAGGGGTAATGCAGGAGTAGGTTTAATAATGAATAAAAAATAGTAGTGCGGGTTAGCTACTACAAACAACATAGTGAACGCATTATTGTGGCCAAGATAGACACAAAGCCCATGCCTACTACAGTAGTACAAGTTTATATGCCAACTACCTCTGCAGATGATGAAGAAATAGATGAAATGTATGACGAGATAAAAGAAATTATTCAGGTAGTGAAAGGAGACGAAAATTTAATAGTCATGGGTGACTGGAATTCGTCAGTAGGAAAAGGGAGAGAAGGAAACATAGTAGGTGAATATGGATTGGGGGGAAGGAATGAAAGAGGAAGCCGCCTTGTAGAATTTTGCACAGAGCATAACTTAATCATAGCCAACACTTGGTTCAAGAATCATAAAAGAAGGTTGTATACCTGGAAGAATCCTGGAGATACTAGTAGGTATCAGATAGATTATATAATGGTAAGACAGAGATTTAGGAACCAGGTTTTAAATTGTAAGACATTTCCTGGGGCAGATGTGGATTCTGACCACAATCTATTGGTTATGAACTGCAGATTGAAACTGAAGAAACTGCAAAAAGGTGGGAATTTAAGGAGATGGGACCTGGATAAACTGAAAGAACCAGAGGTTGTAGAGAGTTTCAGGGAGTACATAAGGGAACAATTGACAGGAATGGGGGAAAGAAATACAGTAGAAGAAGAATGGGTAGCTCTGAGGGATGAAGTAGTGAAGGCAGCAGAGGATCAAGTAGGTAAAAAGACGAGGGCTAATAGAAATCCTTGGGTAACAGAAGAAATATTGAATTTAATTGATGAAAGGAGAAAATACAAAAATTCAGTAAATGAAGCAGGCAAAAAGGAATACAGACGTCTCAAAAATGAGATCGACAGGAAGTGCAAAATGGCTAAGCAGGGGTAAGATAGATACTGCCTACAGGAAAATTAAAGAGACCTTTGGAGAGAAGAGAACCACTTGTATGAATATCAAGAGCTCAGATGGCAACCCCGTTCTAAGCAAAGAAGGGAAGGCAGAAAGGTGGAAGGAGTATATAGAGGGTTTATACAAGGGCGATGTACTTGAGGACAATATTATGGAAATGGAAGAGGATGTAGATGAAGACGAAATGGGAGATATGATACTGCGTGAAGAGTTTGACAGAGCACTGAAAGACCTGAGTCGAAACAAGGCCCCGGGAGTAGACAACATTCCATTTGAACTACTGATGGCCTCGGGAGAGCCAGTCATGACAAAACTCTACCATCTGGTGAGCACGATGTATGAGACAGGCGAAATACCCTCAGACTTCAAGAAGAATATAATAATTCCAATCCCAAAGAAAGCAGGTGTTGACAGATGTGAAAATTACCGAACTATCAGTTTAATAAGTCACAGCTGCAAAATACTAACGCGAATTCTTTACAGACGAATGGAAAAACTGGTAGAAGCCGACCTCGGGGAAGATCAGTTTGGATTCCGTAGAAATGTAGGAACACGTGAGGCAATACTGACCTTACGACTTATCTTGGAAGAAAGATTAAGAAAAGGCAAACCTACGTTTCTAGCATTTGTAGACTTAGAGAAAGCTTTTGACAATGTTAACTCGAATACTCTCTTTCAAATTCTGAAGGTGGCAGGGGTAAAATACAGGGAGCGAAAGGCTATTTACAGTTTGTACAGAAACCAGATGGCAGTTATAAGAGTCGAGGGGCATGAAAGGGAAGCAGTGGTTGGGAAAGGAGTAAGACAGGGTTGTAGCCTCTCCCCGATGTTATTCAATCTGTATATTGAGCAAGCAGTAAAGGAAACAAAAGAAAAATTCGGAGTAGGTATTAAAATTCATGGAGAAGAAGTAAAAACTTTGAGGTTCGCCGATGACATTGTAATTCTGTCAGAGACAGCAAAGGACTTGGAAGAGCAGTTGAACGGAATGGACAGTGTCTTGAAAGGAGGATATAAGATGAACATGAACAAAAGCAAAACGAGGATAATGGAATGTAGTCAAATTAAGTCGGGTGATGCTGAGGGAATTAGATTAGGAAATGAGACACTTAAAGTAGTAAAGGAGTTTTGCCAATTAGGGACTAAAATAACCGATGATGGTCGAAGTAGAGAGGATATAAAATGTAGACTGGCAATGGCAAGGAAAACGTTTCTCAAGAAGAGGAATTTGTTAACATCGAGTATAGATTTAGGTGTCAGGAAGTCGTTTCTGAAAGTATTTGTATGGAGTGTAGCCATGTATGGAAGTGAAACATGGACGATAACTAGTTTGGACAAGAAGAGAATAGAAGCTTTCGAAATGTGGTGCTACAGAAGAATGCTGAAGATAAGGTGGGTAGATCACGTAACTAATGAGGAGGTATTGAATAGGATTGGGGAGAAGTTTGTGGCACAACTTGACTAGAAGAAGGGATCGGTTGGTAGGACATGTTTTGAGGCATCAAGGGATCACAAATTTAGCATTGGAGGGCAGTGTGGAGGGTAAAAATCGTAGAGGGAGACCAAGAGATGAATACACTAAGCAGATTCAGAAGGATGTAGGTTGCAGTAGATACTGGGAGATGAAGAAGCTTGCACAGGATAGAGTAGCATGGAGAGCTGCATCAAACCAGTCTCAGGACTGAAGACCACAACAACAACAGGGGTTGAATATCCAAAAACAGTGAAACACGGATTTTTTCATCTGTAACCGAGAAGCCAAACACCAATTTTCAAATATTTAGCTTTAAAATGCTTTTGCAATGAAATACTTGCATAAATCATTTCATCTCCCTTTTCACCCGCGTGGGGGTTGATTTTCCAAAAACAGTGACATGCGTGTCTTTTATATCCAACAGAGAAGCCCAATACAAATTTTCATAGATTTAGCTTCAAAAATGCTTCCATAATTATTTTCATCAAAAAACCCTATTCCCTATTTCACACCCTTAGGGGTTCAATTTCCAAAAACACAAACACACATTTTTTTAAAAATTTGTAGCCGAGTAATCAAATACCAATCTTCATAGACGTAGCTTTAAAAATACCTTATCAGTTCTTCAATAATTACATATTTTCGAAAAGCTCTTTCACCGACTATTTCATCCCCATAGGGTCTCCAAAAATGCTGAAACACGTATTTCTTTATTTCTGACCGAGAAACCAGTTAACAATTTTCGTAGGTCTAGCTTCAAAATTATCTTAATGGCAACATTTTTTTTAAGCCTTCATCACCTATTTCACCCCTTTAGGGTTGAAAATTTGAAAAATCTCTTCCTATATTACGCCTACGATCCACACCTCCAGATTTCAAGTTTCTGTACTCAGCAGTTTGGGCTGGGCGATGATGAGTTAGTCAGGACAGGCAGAGCAAATATTTTGTTTCAGTGGTGATGGATTTTTGACCTATGTCAGGTTATGCAACGAACTAAAGTAATCTTTGGCTACGATAAACATAAGGGTACGTAAGTTAATATAGCAAAACAGTTGTTTAGACCGCTGATGGGAAGAAAACTATTTTTAAGCGATTTCCTTCACGAGTGAATTGCAGTTCCTCACGATTCTCCCTCTCGAAAAAACTAAATTTACCAATGGTATTGTCCAAGAAGTGTCTGAATATGTAACGTCCCATTTTTCCTCGTGATTATACAATTGGAGGAATGGGCGGGAAGAAAGTGTTAACCCTCAATTTAGCAAGGATTAGTATGATCACGTTATCTGCTGTATGTTCGGATGTACCACATACTGGTAACAAATTATTCCACATGTACCGCAAGGAAGCACTGTCTTCTATACAAATTGATTTGTCTTATTGTATTTACGTTCACGTCTTTGAATTTAACCAAACACAACATACAGTGAATCAAAATACATACTTGCAGGTTAGAACTTCCTTCCGCTGACCCCTCGAATTGTGACCATTTTCAGACATCCCAAAATACTATGCAGTAATAAGAAATAAAGGGAGGATGTTTGTCAGTTGGAAAACAATCTTGTCTCTCAAAACATTTTACAGTGGCAGAGGACCTACGTACAATTAGCGTGAGTAAATTACGTAACTGTTCCACGTTAAATCTCTCAGAATGGATAGCCCCTAGATGTCTGACACATGTGACTCATTCTAGAGGCTGATCGGTGATTGCATCGCCAGTCAGTATATTTTTTGACATTGTTTGATGCATTAAATTACAGTTGCTTATTTATAGGGTCATACGCCGGTCTTTATGTCAAGCGACTTTTTGTATGCGTATCGCCCTGCATTTTGTAACACGTTTTTAATTATGTGGTCATTGTGAAAACAACTGCTGCGGCTTTAAACGGATCCATTGAGTAAATTTAATGTAGTTGGTCTGTCTAGCACGATTTTCATTTGCACAAGGACTTAATTTCATTAGGAGTACAGTAGGCCTCCGCAAGTTTCCAACGTTATCTACAAAATAATGTGTGTGTTGAGGCTACCCTAAGTCACGTGATCAACCACAATTTTTCGAAAAAAATCAAGATACTGAAACACTGTTTCTAAAAGTGAAAACACGCGAATAAGAGAGTAATGTTTTTTGTTGTTTGGAGCCCGCAGCGCAAAATATATCTTTTAATGACATTATTATTATGAATAATAGCCAGCTACACTGCCCAGTAAATTGTTTTTATTTTATATCATTCACTATGAGCCCATTTCGGCATATTGGCATCATCAGGTGCTCTGTAAGCAGATAAGTAAGCGATGGTCTTTATCCTCACGTATTTCAGCAAGTTCCACATATCAGTGTATGGCATTGAAAAATAATTGCTCTGAGCACTATGGGACTTAACATCTGAGGTCATCAGTCCCCTAGACTTAGAACTACTTAAACCTAACTAACCTAAGGACATCACACACATCCATGCCCGAGGCAGGATTCGAACCTGCGACCGTAGCAGCAGCGCTGTTCAGGACTGAAGCGCCTAGAACCGCTCGTCGACAGCAGCCGGCTACTGCATTGAATTAAGGAGTACATGTTCGTTAGCAAGCGAATTACTAAAGAAATTACGCAGTTTTCTAAGTAAAAAGGGTTTTAATAGCATTTGATTATCCTTTGTTAATCCTTCGGAAAAAATATTCTGTAAATGTTGTAAATACGAGAACCAAGGCAGCCTGCGCAGTGCAGTTTTGCCTGCATTTCCCTGTGAACACTGCTTAGCGGTGAGATGTGAACATTGCTTAGCGGTGAGAGGTGAGAGTAATAAACAAAATGGAAGACCGTGGACTCACTCACCTTGTTGGGCTGCACATGCCAGCTGCGACGCTTGCCCTGCCGCTGCAGGGTGTTGAGGTCTGCCACCACGGTCTCGCCTCCCGTGTCGTACACACCGGCCAGCAGACGTAGCCTGTTACCGGGACATATACCCTGCAAGAAAACAACACCGTGCGTTACGTTCCCCCGCCATAGTCGTGTTTCAAAGCTGACAAGCTGCCGGCCTGACCTCGACTTGTTTAGTGTTCTGCCGTGCGGGTCGGCCTAATTACAGGGGTTTCTCGCGTACGAGATGTGTTCGATGGTTGGTTCGTTGATTTGGGGGAGGGGACCAAACAGCGAGGTCATCGGTCCCATCGGATGAGGGAAGGATGGGAAAGGAAATCGGCCGTGTCCTTTCAAAGGAAGCATCCCAGTATTTGCCTGAAGCGATTTACGGAAAGCACGGAAAACCTAAATCAGGACGGGCGGACGTGGGTTTGAACCGTCGACCTCGCGAATGCGAGTCCAGTGTGCTAACCAATGCGCCACCTCACTCGGTGATGCGTTCAAAAAGTAACGCGAAATTTGTAATATCGCGTATTGTATTAGTCCGGTTCGCACGATTTTTTCCGTGTTTTGTTTCTACACATGTTTGGAAAGTATGTATACATTGATAGCCAAATCAAATATTTAGTCGCCGGCCGCGGTGGTCTAGCGGTTCTGGCGCTGCAGTCCGGAACCGCGGGACTGCTACGGTCGCAGGTTCGAATCCTGCCTCGGGCATGGGTGTATGTGATGTCCTTAGGTTAGTTAGGTTTAAGTAGTTCTAAGTTCTAGGGGACTTATGACCTAAGATGTTGAGTCCCATAGTGCTCAGAGCCATTTGAACCATTTTTGAAATATTTAGTCTATTGTCAGCTGTTGGAAAGCCTACATGTACTTTGGTAGTATCGGCGATTATTAAATTGTACAAAAATTGATCGCGAAACAGAATGCAGTGAAGTTTTAGAAATGCTAAATATTGCTTATGGTGTTCAAAAAAATGGCTCTGAGCACTATGGGACTTAACATCTATGGTCATCAGTCCCCTAGAACTTAGAACTACTTAAACCTAACTAACCTAAGGACATCACACACATCCATGCCCGAGGCAGGATTCTAACCTGCGACCGTAGCGGTCACGCGGTTCCAGACTGTAGCGCCTAGAACCGCACGGCCATCCCGGCCGGCGCTTATGGTGTGTCAGCTATTAGTAAAACTGGGGGTTCACGAGTGATAAAAGCGTATCAAAGAAGGCGGTGAAGACGTCGAAGACGACGAGCTCCCTGGACTCCCCTACACATCGTCAGTCAATAAAATCAAGGAAACAATTAAAGAAATGTTAAGTGAATTTTATCCATAGTGGATGCTGTTGAACTCCGTGACTGTTCCTGTATGGGGGGTAGAAAAATTTCCACTACCAGTCACAACAAAAGATTATTTATTCGTCACACGACCAGTTTCGGGCTTCTGCACGTCCTCAAATGTTTATACATTCTTACATGTATAAATCGCTGGTGATCAATAAAGATGAAGCATCCTTATTATAATTGTGCCGTGGTGACAGCTTTCCACTCAGTTGCACATTTGTTATCAATTTCACGTCCATGTTTGTTTTTTTAAAATTTAGCTGCATATTTCACTACTGTGTCGTGCACTCGTGATATACACAGCGTTTACATACAAACATGTAAATTATGGTCAAAGAACTTAGCTAAGTTCTTTGACCATAACCTACAAGTTTCTGTTTGAGTAACATCTTCGCACCTCGTACATCTAAGTTATTTGACCATAGCCTACATGTTTTTATGTAAACACAGTGTATATCACGACATACTAGTGAAATATGCAGCTAGATTTTAAAAAAACTGAAACATGGACGTGAAAATATAACAAATATGCAACTGAGTGGAAAAACTGACACCACAGCATAATTATAATAAGGATGCTTCATCTTTATTGCTCTCCAGCAATATAAACAAGTACATGAATGTATAAACGCCTGAGGATGGGCACAAGCCCGAAACCGGTCGTCTGACGAATAAATAATCACCTACTGTGGCTGGTAGTGGAAATTTTTCTACGCCCTCTAAAGAAATGTTTATCAACGATCGCCAAATCGCATTAAGAGAAGTCGCCGTTGATGCTGGCATATCAGTTGGCTCATGCCTTGAATTTTTCCGGGTGTTTTGGGTATGAAACGTGTGACAGCAAAATTTATTCCAACACTACTGAATTTTGAACAAAAACAGCGGCGAATGGAAATTGCTCAGGAGTTGCTAGATGAAGTCAACAACGCTGTGTAATTACTGTAACGTGTCATACGAAGAAACGTGGGCTTGCGAATACGACGTAGAAACTGAGATTTATTGGTACCAGAGGAACTGTTCAAGGCCACGAACACCGAAAAAGTTCAGTTGTGGATAAATGTGAAGGTTTTATTCACTGTGCTGTTTGATTTTAACAGCAGAGTGAGCCATTATTTCTTGCCACGGGCTCGAGCGATCAATAAGGTGTACTGTTTAATATTAATGATGAAGTTCTAAGAACTAAACCGGCCGTACCACAATAAACGTGTTACCATACATCTGTGGTGGTTTTCATTAGTCATTAATATTAGTTTTAATCAGCTGTGGCGCTCAACGCGAGTGCTGTTGAAAAGTTCAATACCGTCTGCGTGAAGCAGCCCAATAAAAATTCCCATACTTTTGAGTAACAAATGTTCAAATGTGTGTGAAATCTTATGTGATTTAACTGCTAAGGTCATCGGTCCCTACACACACCCATGCCCGAAGGAGGACTCGAACCTCCGCCGGGACCAGCCGCACAGTCCATGACTGCAGCGCCTAAGACCGCTCGGCTAATCCCGCGCAGCTTTTGAGTAACAATTCATGGTTTTAACAAAATGGGAGTGTCAGCGATCTGACTTGTGATAATTACTTGTGAAGAAACAGCCACAATCGCAAAATGTCATTTATTTAAAATGGCCGATTTCGGTTCATACAGTAGGTTACCTTCAGACTGATTGCACCATTTGTTGGAGCCGGCGACATGCTGAGCCGCTGCGTATTGTGAGCAGTTATCGTCTTGACAATAAGCAGCTGCTCAGCACGTCGCCAGCTCCAGCAAATGGTGCACTCAGTCTCGAGATGGCCTGCAGTATGTGACGAAACGGGTCATTTGAAATAAATCATATTTTGCGATCGTGACTGTTTTTTCATAAGTAAACAGTCCATGGCTTTAACACAACAATAACGCACCTGATCGCATACCGTTGCTAGTTCGTGAATTTTTGGCCAGAAATAATACTGTAAGATGCCTCAGGCTCCATATTCACCAGACATGGCCCCATATAACTTGTTCTGTTTCCAAAAGAAAACCTTAAAGGGCTGTCATTTTACAGCTACAGATGAGATTAACAACACATCACTGTGAAAGATAAAAGCTATCCTAAAGTTTCAAGGATAGGAGAGAGCGCTGATATATGTGTATAATACCCAGTGGAGTCGATTTTGAAGAGTGTAACATTCATCTAGACGAATAAATAACATTTTTTAGAAAAAAATAAAAGTTCTCGTTACTTTCTGAAACCATCTAGTCCTATATGTTCACTGCAACTCTGTTCCTCAGCTCTCGGCATCCCCCGTGCAATGTGTCAAAATGCAGTGCGTGTGTAATACTGCCTCCCGTTTCGTGTTACGGCGTATGCATGATGACTTTTTGATGTGTACGGAAAGCCAACTACGTACAAATAATGCTGAAAGGAATCGAAAGGCTGTGTACCAATTTCCGCGCAAACCAACGTTCCATCGAGCTACTTTTCTGCGGCTAACAAAAGGCAAGTTGGAAAACATGAAACTAAACATTACTGCGCACTCCAGAGAGACACTCCTTGTCTCTTCCGTGCCAGAGGTGAATTATTAAAGTTCAGTCACATCTGAGGCAAGCCGTACGGCGTATGGACTCTAATAACGTTGCGGTGGCTGCCGGCACCGGGATGACAGGCACTTCGCGCGGGAGTCAGGCATTCTGACGCTGGAACACAGGATTTTGCGCAGTAAAACCGGCGGGCGACGGTCGTGTAACCACACAGCGCTGCGCGCTTTCTCTCTTTAAAACCCCCGCAAATCCGTCAGACGGAGAAATCCGGGCCACAGCCGCATACATTGCAATTTCGTCTTAAGCAACGGTTCGCCTACGACCGTCACGAAAGCGACTCGAAGCACAGCTACTCTCGTTCTGCAAGCCCTGCGCTATCTACTGTGCATCGCTCTTCTTTGCCAGTCCAGGACTTGTAGCCGATAAGTGGATTGTCTGCCGAATGAAGGTTATAGTTTACTGTCCCGTGGCCCAGGTACTCACTGCAGACAAAAACATTTAATGCAAGCTTAGCCCTCCACGGACGAGCTCGACAAATTTGTAACGCTTACAGTACATTGTTGTACCTGCATAGCGAGAAGCATTTCCTTGCAGTCGCTGTGCGTAGAACATTCGTAACGTTCCAGACTACAAATATAGGAAGTGGCGCCGCACAGTTAGGATTTCTTCAATTATTTGAACATTTGCATCTCCGGAGTTGTGTGTAGAGTGGACGAATGTTCAGCTGTTGATATTTATAATTATCGATCTACAAAAATGTAAGTTATCAACTTTAAGTAAATATTACGTAATAGAGGGAATTTTGAGGTATATCTGTGTAAAAAACACTTCACTCCTAGACCTTGAGGAGCATATTTTTCAGAAGTAACAAATTTGTCAACTTAGGCATTCGCAAGCAAACCTTTTTTTTTACACTCCTGGAAATTGAAATAAGAACACCGTGAATTCATTGTCCCAGGAAGGGGAAACTTTATTGACACATTCCTGGGGTCAGATACATCACATGATCACACTGACAGAACCACAGGCACATAGACACAGGCAACAGAGCATGCACAATGTCGGCACTAGTACAGTGTATATCCACCTTTCGCAGCAATGCAGGCTGCTATTCTCCCATGGAGACGATCGTAGAGATGCTGGATGTAGTCCTGTGGAACGGCTTGCCATGCCATTTCCACCTGGCGCCTCAGTTGGACCAGCGTTCGTGCTGGACGTGCAGACCGCGTGAGACGACGCTTCATCCAGTCCCAAACATGCTCAATGGGGGACAGATCCGGAGATCTTGCTGGCCAGGGTAGTTGACTTACGCCTTCTAGAGCACGTTGGGTGGCACGGGATACATGCGGACGTGCATTGTCCTGTTGGAACAGCAAGTTCCCTTGCCGGTCTAGGAATGGTAGAACGATGGGTTCGATGACGGTTTGGATGTACCGTGCACTATTCAGTGTCCCCTCGACGATCACCAGTGGTGTACGGCCAGTGTAGGAGATCGCTCCCCACACCATGATGCCGGGTGTTGGCCCTGTGTGCCTCGGTCGTATGCAGTCCTGATTGTGGCGCTCACCTGCACGGCGCCAAACACGCATACGACCATCATTGGCACCAAGGCAGAAGCGACTCTCATCGCTGAAGACGACACGTCTCCATTCGTCCCTCCATTCACGCCTGTCGCGACACCACTGGAGGCGGGCTGCACGATGTTGGGGCGTGAGCGGAAGACGGCCTAACGGTGTGCGGGACCGTAGCCCAGCTTCATGGAGACGGTTGCGAATGGTCCTCGCCGATACCCCAGGAGCAACAGTGTCCCTAATTTGCTGGGAAGTGGCGGTGCGGTCCCCTACGGCACTGCGTAGGATCCTACGGTCTTGGCGTGCATCCGTGCGTCGCTGCGGTCCGGTCCCAGGTCGACGGGCACATGCACCTTCCGCCGACCACTGGCGACAACATCGATGTACTGTGGAGACCTCACGCCCCACGTGTTGAGCAATTCGGCGGTACGTCCACCCGGCCTCCCGCATGCCCACTATACGCCCTCGCTCAAAGTCCGTCAACTGCACATATGGTTCACGTCCACGCTGTCGCGGCATGCTACCAGTGTTAAAGACTGCGATGGAGCTCCGTATGCCACGGCAAACTGGCTGACACTGACGGCGGCGGTGCACAAATGCTGCGCAGCTAGCGCCATTCGACGGCCAACACCGCGGTTCCTGGTGTGTCCGTTGTGCCGTGCGTGTGATCATTGCTTGTACAGCCCTCTCGCAGTGTCCGGAGCAAGTATGGTGGGTCTGACACACCGGTGTCAATGTGTTCTTTTTTCCATTTCCAGGAGTGTATATGATGAATCCTGTAGCGTTTCCGTAAGGCGAGGTTCAACAGCCGTAAATTATTTCACAAAATGCACTTTAACCATCAGTTCTTTATTTGTCCCATTAATGATCTACCGGTTTCTGTTATTAACTATCATCCTACATCCTGGATGATGGTTAGTGACCAAAACCGGTAGAGAACTAATAGGACAAATAAACAGCTGATGGTTAAAGTGCATTTTGTAAAATCCTACAGCATTTTATAGAAAGAAGAGGAGTGTAGTCGCTCGTGAGACTGGTGGAGAGAGTTATGCCAGTTGCATGAGTGGCTACTCAAGTAATACCAATAAGTACGCTGAACCGATGGCATAAGAAGAACAAAGAAAGACGTGAAGTTGACTGTCCATCAGTTACCGGAGGAGTGGCTCTTCTAGATTCACTGTATAGAATCAACACCATACCGAAGGAGTGCTATCGTTTTCACTTCCTCGATAAGGTGGTAGTAAATGCGTGCCTATTGTACAGAGGGGACTGTGACTCTCTAGGTGTACCCAAAAATAAGCAGAGGCTATTTTGTCGGTTCAAAGCTTAGTTGGCTGATGCCCTCTACAAAATGAACAAGGAAGTAAGTGGGAGGAAGACCTTCTTCAGTTGTAGATAATAAATATGCAAAGAAGAAGAAAATAGGTCATAGATCGAAGCCAATTCCCCAGAAGTTTGTTCGAAAGGACAACGTTGGACACTGGCCAATCATGTCTGAGAAGAAAGGTGGATGCAAGGTTGCCAAATCGCAAAGGAAGTCCACCAATTAAGCGTAATGTAAATTTGTGCATTGAAAAGCAAAAGAATTGTTTCCTGAACTTTCGTAAATAATATAAACTATGAAGGTCAAAAATTTCAAATTCTTAAATATTTTCATACGTCAGCAAATTATAAATGTAATTAGTTACAAGCCAACATTTAATTAAGTAGATCCTTTAATGGCTAATACAACAAATATGTATTGCTGCAACTTATATTATATAACATGAATTAATGTATTTTTTATCAATATATGCTTGTTGACTTCCTGAAGTAACACAAATATAGTATTTAGAATTGTTTGCCTATATTGCTTTATAATTCTGTCCATGGTTACGTGATAGGTAGTATTTTCTGAAGGTATTTGTCTGGAGTACAACCTTGAAAGGAAGTAGAATATGATAGATAAACAGTATAGACATAAGAGAACGGAAACTTTTGAAACGTGGTGTTTCAGAAAAATGTTGACGGTTACATATAACTAATGAACAGGTGCGGAATCGGATTTCGGCCTTACCTCATTGAATAGGCCGGTTCTCCTCGGATCACCGAAATTAGGCAACGTTAGGTGCGACCAGTACATGTATGGGTATCTCTCGGGTATGCTACGTGCTGTAGTTCGTCTTCCCGTTGCCTTTATGGCGTAGGGGAGGGGGGTTGGCGGCGTAATGTCCCTGACCACCAGTGTTTCCGCCAATGTCTTGGATGAAAATTCCAAACCTTTCTGCAGTGTCTTATGAAGCTTAACTGAAAGAAGGGCTCGGTTGATAAATGATTGTGGCAATGGCTGGAAGTGTTGGGATGGACACCGTAAAGGAAGACTAAGGCTTGACTACAGCAATTAGTTTCGAAGGGTTACAGATTGCAGTATTTATGCAGAGATGAAGAGGCTGGCACAGGATAGACTAGCGTGGGGAGCATCTGACCAGTCTTCGGACTGAAGACAGCAACAACAGCAAACAGGTCTGACTAGGCGTGACAACGCGACACGGTTGTAAATACTGGCAGGTTTCGTAACACAAAATATGTGCAGAAAGCCTTTTATCCATTTCATCGCGGATTTCAGAGCCGTAAACACACATCTACTACACGTTCGCTATCACGTAAGCAGCGTTCAGAACGATTTCCAGCACGGTACGTGAAAATCACACATAGCGCCCGCACTTGCGTTCGGTGACTGACTACATTTTATATTCAAGTAAGAATATTAAAAGTGACACACTATCAAATTTCTTCGTTCTTCATGACGTTCACATACATTCAGCTGCTCCTATTCAGGTCCCAAAATACTCTGACCATTATTCCAATCGAAACTTGATGGATAAACAGACTTCTCTAGGTGCCCCAGAATACAGGCTATTTACCTCAAGCTTTATCGTTAACAAACTGGTGTTTCTGTATATTCTCGATTTCTAAACATGGCTACAAGCTTAAGTGAGCTTCACAAGCATGCGTGCTTGACGGTGAGTAGAGTATTTTGCGCCAGCATTCGCCCTGTTCAAGCTGCCTGATACTGACAGATTTCTAACGCTACAAGCATACCGACATCCACGCTGCGTGTGTACCGAAACGTGCAAGCTTATACAAACAAACAACAAATATGAGGAATGTTTCGTATCGACACTATGACGAGCAATGTGGATCGGATCAATCGCAAATTGCTGGAAAAGTTTATTCGAGTATATGAAAGCTACCCTTGTTCCAGGAACATTAAATCGTTGTCCTAACACGGTGAAGCTAAGAGGAATATTGCGTACGCTATACTTTTAACAAAATAGAAAGCAGCTGATCCTTCCACCGACAAACATCTTGTTATTAACGAGTTAATTTTTGGTTCTATCAAAAATAGGACGGAAGAGAGAAAAGTACAGGGCTGCACAGAAAAAAGGGGGAAATTTGAAGTTTATGTTGGCTGCCCTACAACGACAGCAGAAAAGAAGGAAAGACGTCACCAGTAACGGACATTTAGTGACCGTGGAGAAGTGGACCGGTGCAGCGCGTGCAGTCGCCCCACCTCCAGCTCCACAGTTGCACAGCGAGAGGTTCGGCATTGCTTCCGCTATGACGTCTGAACATTAATGTCAACATGTTAGAGACGTTTCTGGTTCCAAATCTCGACATTCAACACGCTTGGCTTCAACAGGACGGAGCCACCTCGCACTCTGCCATACAGTCTATGACGGCAGAAAATCGTTTATTTGGGGATCGCGTAATTTCAAGGGACGCCAACATCCTTCGACTGCTCCAGATTCCACAAATTTCCGTCTGTGACTTGTTTTCAAAGGGACATCTGGCGAGCGTCGTGTACCGGACTGGACAAAGAACCCTAGCTCAGCTCAAAACACAGATTGAAGAGGAAATCACCAGTATCCCAGGTGATTCTGAATATTTATCAGGTATTTAGGCGGGTGGCGTCGTCCAGAAGGCGGGATGTTTCGGCAAGTCAACTTCTCGCTATCTTTAGGCGTTACTGCTGAAGCATCTAACTCCCCCCCCAGCAAAGTGCAAGACCCGCGTGCACACCACACAAAAGACACCTCAGCAGTCGGGAGCTAGCTATGTTCCCGGAGAAAATAAAACCTAACATCGATTAGATGTACGTAATAAGGGGCGACTGATGATGGGGCTGCCAGTCCCAAGATCGATTTGCAATAAAGAAATTAAAAAATCATCCTTGCAGCCAGAAGCTAATTTATTTATAATTACAAATCACGACTCGGTTGCGTTCCCGCCATCCACTAAGATGGAAAATTAGAACTCTAGAATTGGCTACATTAAGGCCTTGTATGCGATTTCCTTTACAGGTGAACCCGCTTTCTCTAATACGTGATTGCCCCATTTCATATAACTTCGTAGTACTGCCCCAGATTAGTTCTGAGAAGTGATGTTTATCGCTAGCGTTGTAATCTGATATTATCAGGCACTTCGTTTTTGCTGTTATGTTATCTCATATTTATCAGCATACTGATTACACCAGGTGGAAATTTTGTCCCAGTCTTTCTTCATTTTCTTCGATCATCAACGATGATACTTTCCTCAAAACAGCATAGTCGGTGAAGAATCTGATAGTGCAGCTGACGCTGTCTGATAAATCGATTACGCGATAGAGAGTATCAGACGTCATATTACGTTTCCTTGGAACACATTCGATGTTACTTTCATTTCTGCAGAACAATGACTGTCTAGTATGGCGTACTGTATGGATCTTCTTCTTCTGTATCTTCTATAGGGCGGTAGTTGGTGGCCGTATGCTCTCCGTGACGCCGAGAGTCCCCCCCCCCCACCGGGACGGAAAGCTCTGTACCCCGTTGTCTTCGTCTAGAGTAAATTTGTGTTCAAGTGTGGAAACGTTTTCTAAATGTTTGCGTAGCGTGTATCTGAGACGGGATATGGGTACCAGCCAGATGTTTACTTAGATAGGTGCGGGAAAACGCCTAAAACCATATACAGGCCGACCGGCTCAACAGCCCTCCTCATTAATCCCCGAGGCGGATACGACCTGCAGCAGGCTAGACTCCCCGAATCCCCAAAACGGTGTTTTAAGGCGCTCGACTATCCGGGACGGTCACTACAACGTACTGGGTTCTGTTAGATATTTATCGAGCGAGCCACATATTTGCGAAGTTCCTACTTGTGATTGTGTCTTAGTAGTCGACGACGTAGTACAGTGTCGAAAACCTTTATGATAGTGACTAATCTGTCACAAAGGCACGCAAAAAGTAAGAAATAAGAAAACGTATTCTACTGTATTTAAAAATCATTGGACGACATTTAGGGGTAGTATAAGAAGAGTGGCAAGCCATCCCCCCCCCCCCCCCTCCCTCCGAATATCATTCGGACGCCGACTATGAAATTCTTCGTAGTACGTTTTCGTTTCTGCGAACGATAAATGCTTCTACTCGTAAAAATATTCTGTCGGAGCGAAATGACACTAGCTTTACGTTTTGAGAATAAGGCGCTCCTGCTGTTTTAGATGACCTATCGACCAGCGATAGCTATGGAGAGAGTGCAGATGAGTTTGCACGTTCAGCATCTGTTCAGAGTGATCTGCAGACCAGATGCAGAGCGCTGGCTCGCCAGCGGTCTCAGAGTTCGCGGCGTTTTTTGCGCTGTCCCTGGTCGCTGCCCCAGCCGTCGACCCCCTGCAGCCGGATATGGCCGGCGGCCGGATACACAGCTGCTGCTTACCGTTTGCGCTTTGCTGTGGCTCCTAGGCCCATCTCCCAGATTTCACAGTGTTCGTCATAATCTTTTGTGACTGTTCAGTCGCATACTCACGACCATATAATTAGCCATTTGACAGATAACGTCAGGATAAATGCCTCTTTTCTTTCCCCTACTTCAGGCTCTTCATCAACATGCTTCTATGTGGATCGTTCATGTTTTCTAATTCTAACCATCTCCCATCAAGTCACCGTCTCAGTATCTTCGTATCTCTTACAATTAGCATAGTGCTTCCTTATATATTGATCGTCTATTCGCCGCAATACACTGCCCAGCCAGAGTATCATAACCACCTACTTCATAGGCAGTGTGTCCATCTTTGGCACGGATAACAGCGGCGATGCTTCGTCACATAGAAGCAGTGAGGCATTGGTACGTCGCTGGAGGGTGTTGGCACCACATCACACACAAGTCTCCTAGTTCCCGTAATCTCCGCGGAGGGGGTCTATGAGCTGTGGCGCCACGTTCAATCACATCCCAGACGTGTTCGATCGGATTCAGATCTGGCGAGTTGGGCGGGCAAGCACATCAATTGGGACTCGCCACTATGTTCCTCGAACCACTCCATCACACTCCTGGCCTCGTGAAAGGTGCCTTATCTCGCTGAAAAATGCCACTGCCGCCGGGAAACACGATCGTTATGACAAGGTGTCTGCAACCAGTGAACGATACTCCTTGGCGTCATTGTGGCTTGAACCAATTCCACTGGAACCCGGATGCCCAAATGAATATTTCGCAGAGCATAATGGAGTCGCTACCAGCTTGTCTCCGTCCTGCAGTAAATGTGTCACGGAGCTGTTCCCATGGAAGACGACGGACTCGCGCCCTCCCATGGGCATGATGAAGAACTTATCGAGCTTCATAAGATCATACAACGCTCTGCCATTGCACCAACGTCCAATGCCTATGGTCACATGCCCGTTTCAGTCGTAGTTGCTGAAGTCGTGGTGTAGCAATGGCAATTGCATGGGCCGTCGGCTGTGGAGGCCCATCGTTGGGAGTGTTCGGTGTACTGTGTGTTCAGACACACTTGTACTCTGCCCAGCATTAAAGCCTGCTTGTAGTTCTAGTTTTTTTACCAGTCTGCCCAGCCTACGACGTCCGTCTCTGTAAAGAGGGATGGCCACCCAACCCCAGGACGTCTGGAAGTGGTTTCACCACGTGTTGAAGACACTACAGCATTCCTCGAACACGCGACAAGTCGTACAGTTTCCGAAACGCTCGTGCCGAGCCTCCGGGCCATTAAAATCTGCCCTCGGTCAAACTCACATAGATCGTGCGCCTTTTAAACACGGACAACACGCTCACTGATACTACATGCACCGTGCGCTGCTATATAAAAAAAAAAAAAAAAAAAATTGCTCTGAACACTATGGGACTCAACTTCTAGGGTCATTAGTCCCCTAGAACTTTTTTTTAAAAATCTTTATTACAAACCATTATAATTATACAAAGTTAACCCACTTCCTTAATTCATTAGTGGGTCATAACACTTATACATTTATACTAAGTTTGCAGCTAGTTTCAGTTTTGATAAGTGAGCTACAGTTATTGTTTAACAATCAATGGGCATCTAATATCTAACATCTACAGTTTACATCTAATTCCTATAACTAATTTATATGTTCTGCAGCGTCACATGCGTGCCAGTGAAAGATATAAACCTAATTTTAATCTGTCTTGCTCTTCGAGCTAATCCCGAAGAGCATGCCCCTGGCACTGGGCAGGCCTTGATGTTAAATTCGCTGCAGTTCCTAACGTAATTTCCTATAAACTAAGTCATACAAGCTAACTTATCCTACGTCATATCGGGTGTGTGTCACAATCGGTGGTGTTGATCCCTACTCCCCCTAATCCTGCACGTGGCGGATTCCAACTGAGATTAAAGTCGGCCGGTCCACGCACAGGCGGCATGGGAATAGGGCTCTTGGACGCATTCGGTGGTTATTGTCTTTGTTATTTAGTGTATCTCTCTTAAGTATTCATTTAGAACTTTTCGCGATACCTCGTTAGCCAATGTGTTTAAGGTCTGAAAAGTTTCCTCTCGTCTAAGTAGTTGATATGTGTCATAGTTGGGTAGTCTGTCTCGTAGTGTGTTTGCGACATCATTGAAAAGGGGACATTCGTAAACTACATGTTCGGGTGTACCTTCCGGATCGCCACAGTCACACGCTGGTGTAGCCCTCTTCCCAAATCGACATACGTATGTCGGGTAGGGTCCATGGCCAGTGAGAAAATGGATTAGTCCACGTGTGGGCTCAAAGTATTTCAATTCCAGGCGATCCCTTACGTTAGGTATAAACTGGAAAGCTCTGCGTCCAGCCTTCTCTACCTCCCAAGACTCCTGCCAGAGTTCCTCCCCTCTTTTCCTTATTTCCCTTTTATCCCCCACCCTAATACCCATTATATCTACAATCTTCTCATAATTTCCCTTTTTGGCCCAATACCAAGCCACCTGTTCTCTTATCTTTATGTCCAGAGGGCAGAGCCCCATTATGACTAATAGGCCCCCCCCTGGAGATGTTCTGTAGGCTCTCACAGCTCTTAATACCATGCTTCTCTCGACCCTTCTCACTGCCATGGCGGGCACAACCCTCGTGAGCCTGTGCGCCCAGACTCCCGAGCCGTAACCCACAACTATTGTGGTAGAGTCTAATAGGGTGTGGAGGGAGATGGAATCTTTTATGGCCTATTGAAATGAGGTTATTTAATATCTGGAGAGCTCTCTGAGTAACGGTATCAATGTGTTTCCCGAAGCTCCACCTCTCATCAATAACAACTCCTAGATAGCGTTTCTCACGTCGTCGGAGAACTGGTGAACCGTCAATTCTGACAGTCGGATTTCTGATGAGAACTTAGAACTAGTTAAACCAAAATAGCCTAAGGACATCACACACATCCATGCCCGAGGCAGGATTCGGATCTGCGATTGTAGCGGGCTCGCGGTTCCAGACTGCAGCGCCTAGAACCGCATGACCACTTCGGCCGGCGCGCTGCTATCGCCTGGATGGTTTTATATCGATAGTAGGTCGACGGTCATAATGTTCTGCCAGATCAGTGTATGTGGATCGTTTATACTTTCTAATCCTAACCATCTCCCATCAAGTCATCGTCTCGGTATCTTCGCATCTCTTGTAATTCAGCATAGTGCTTCATTATCCATTCGTAATCTATTCGCCGCTGTAAGTCTTACGCAGGATCATGCGGGAGAAAATGCATCAAACACCTGCCTACGTGCCCTTCGACAAAGAGAACAACATCAAGAGCACTGGAGCAGCATCAATTGGACGCCTACGACTAATACCGTGTGCGATTAATAGGGGAAACGGTTTTATACTAAGAGTTCTGTTCTGTCCGACAAAAAAAAAAAAAAAAAAAAAAATATGGGAAGGATCCAGAAAACATGGTCAGATGTCAATGTAGCTTCGTAAAAGCACACGTCATCGTATGCTTAGAAAAAAATCAGAGTTGCAATTCTCTGTGAAAGTTAGAACGGCCACCGGAGTGCATTAGTGTTCTTCGAGTTCAGTGTTGTTACCATGCGTACAAGGGGATGTAAGAGGCATGAACTGTGTCAGATGTTGTGTGATCATGTTGAATGACGCGGAGATGCCATGCATTCGTGTTGGACAGTGTTATCAGCACCTGACAGTTTGAAAAGGGCGTCATTGTAGGTCTCCATTTCGCCGGTTGGTCGAATCGTGCAATATCCAGATTTTTGGAGCTTTCAGAAGTCACAGTGGCCTGACGTTGGACTGCATGGTAACGTGAAGGCAGGTATACTTGACGCCAAGGTACTGGTCGACGACCTCAGACCACCACAAGACAGGATGCCGTATTGCGCAGCAAGAACATCCCAACCCCAAAACATACGCACCTGTCATCCGAGAACAAGTAACGGACTCACTGCAACTTTCTCTCTCATCCCATACCATCGGTTGGAGACTACCAGCAGCGCCGGCCGGTGTGGCCGTGCGGTTCTAGCCGCTTCAGTCTGGAACCGCCTGAGCGTTACGGTCGCAGGTTCGAATCGTGCCTCGAGCATGGATGTGTGTGATGTCCTTAGGTTAGTTAGGTTTAAGTAGTTCTAAGTTCTAGATGTTAAGTCCCATAGTGCTCAGAGCCATTTGAACCATTTGAACTACCAGCAGCCAGAATGGGGAATTACTGTCCCATGCGTAGACTGTAGTTAACATCGCAACACATGCGGCTGCGCTTGGTGTGATGTCATTACCAGAAAACATGGAGTGCAGATGGATATCAGCGAATATATAATGTAAGAAACTCATAACACGAATGCTGACTTTGATGCAATTTACCTGCCAGCCGGTTTCAGTCCAGGACTATGTTCACGGTAGTCAAATACGCAATTATATTGTAATGGATATGTGTATAGCGTGTTATCCTGCCTGTATTGTATAATGCTCATGAAAGAAGGGCGAGGGTGAAACCCAGTGCAGGTTTACTTACTCCTATCGAATAGCAGTCTCAGGACTGAAGACCACAACAACAACAACATCGAATAGCACCAAGGGGCCACTTGGTTTAACTTCCGTCACCCGACGGACGGATCGCCACAACAGTATTCCAGGGTGACAATTACTGAACTATATGAAAAAAACTTAAATTAGTTACTAGCTACGGCGTACACACAAGTTATTCAACATCTAATAGTCAAAAATGGGTCAAATGGCTCTGAGCACTATGGGACTTAACTTCTGAGGTCATCAGTCCCCTAGAACTTAGAACTAGTTAAACCTAACTAACCTAAGGACATCACTCACATCCATGCCCGAGGCAGGATTCGAATCTGCGACCGTAGCGGTCGCGCGGTTCCAGACTGTAGCGCCTAGAACCACTCGGCCACTCCGGCCGGCCTCTAATGGTCACTACAGATATTCGGATTTAGGTTATGTCATGTTCGATATGCCTGTCATCATTGGCGATGATGTGGCGCAAGCGAATAGAGAAATTCAGCATGACCCGCTGAAGTGACGAAACATCGATGACGTACTGAATGGCTGTTTTCGGCTCAGCAATGGTTTTGGGGCTATTGCCGTACACTTTGTCTTTAATATAGCCCCACAAAAGGGAGTCACAAGTGTTCAGACCCGGAGAATATGGAGGCCAATCGAGATCCATGCCAGTGGCCTCTGGGTACGCCAAAGCCAGACTGCGGTCCCCAAAGTCCTCCCCCAGGATATCAAACACTCGCCTGCATCGATAGGGTCGAGAACTCCGTCCTGCATGAACTACATCTTGTCGAAATCAGGATATCTTTGAGTAATGGGGATGAAATTATCTTCCAAAATCTTCAGGTACCGTTCGGTAGTCAACGTGCCATGAAGGAATATCGCACCGCTTATTCCGTGACTGGACATTGCACACCACACAGACACCCGTTGAGGGTGAAGAGACTTCTCGATCGCGAAATGCAGATTCTCAGTCCACCAAACGCGCCAATTTTGCTTATTGACAAACCCAACGAAATGAAAGGGGGCTTCGTCGCTAGACCAAACCATACATCGCATACTATTTCCCATCATACCCCGCGGCCAACAGTGCAGTTTTAACGTTCTAACGCAAACCGTTCAGAAGTTATGACGATTTTATTTCGTATAGTTCAATAATTGTCACTTTGTACATGTTTTTACTTCAGTTAAACTTCACATAGTCCCCTTCATTCATTATTTCAGGCTGGCTGATGGCTCCATGATCTAAGGTTTCTGCCTTCCGAGCACCTCACACTCACAAAACTGCCAACACACTCCTACATGGCTGGAAAATGATTCAATGAGAATTCAGTGCTTGTGCTCTGGCATAAAAATTTTATCACTCACTCAGGACTTCACAAGTGCATCACTAAAAAAAAAAAAAAGAAAAAAAAACCTGTTTTATCTGTTTTTATTGCTCTGAGTTGTGCATTAACTGACCAAAGGTCAATGCTTCAGTATGCTGAACTGTGCAAGCATTATTAGCTGCAACAGGCAGAAAAGTGCTTTCTTGATGCTGTTCATTTTAGCAGTTTTGATCGAGATAAACTTGTGCTGCAGTATTCTTCTCCAGCACACCAGTGTAGAAGTGTGCACAGAATCAGCTAAGTAAAAAATCCGTGCATTATGCACACTTATTTATATATAAATGCCGACTTCAGAATTTTCCTTTGCGTTAGTCCGCGTGTACAAGATTGTGTGGCAATTTAAAGATCTAGATTCATGTATTTTACTGTTTGCATCACTTCTACATAATCTTTCATTGATTGTATCAATGCCCATTTGTATTGTGTTCTGTTGTGAAATTTCAAACATTCGTAATTGCTGCGATAAACTAATACTGTTGTTATCAATTGTAGGCTTAAACTTAATTGTGCTCTTCCAAAATTTTGAGAACATTAGACTTATCCTCATTCAAAATAATGATGGATTGGCGCAAAGTTTGGTGTAAGTCCTACCCTTGTTGGCCAAACACTGGTGGTGAAAATTTTTCCAACCACCATTAGAATCGGCTTCCTCCGAGTCGAGCGCCACCTGTCATGCGTGTGTTATCGATTACGGATACGGGCGTGTGTTATCGATTACGGATACGGATTGGAGAGGGCATGGTTTACGGTGACGGGAAGGGCGCGACTCACCTGCCGTCCGCGCAGCGAGCAGAGCCACCAGCCCTGGATGCCGGCCGTGTTTTGCTCGAGTACGGTGAGAAGGTCGCCGCGCCGGAATGCCAGCTCGTCCGGCGACTCTGCGATGTTGTCGTACAGCGCGCGCGCCACGCAGTTCTGCAACAAACACACACACGGCGGCGTCACTACACAGTCCCGCGAGCCACCGCAACACACTGACCACAATCCGGTCAGACCAAAAAGTTTCCAGACTGCATTAATAAAACATAGACGAAGTAAATATTCCAGGATTCGAATCGAGAACAGCTGCCAACATGAGTAACGTAGAAGTAAATATCCTCGGAGTAGGACTGATGACCATAGATGTTAAGTCCCATAGTGCTCAGAGCCATTTGAACCTCGGAGTAGTGAAGCAACTCAAATCACTTAACAAAAGCAAGTCTTCTGCTCCAGATTGTATACCAATTAGGTTCCTTTCCGAGTACGCTGATGCATTAGCTCCATACGTAACAATCATATACAACCGTTCGCTCGACGAAAAATCCGTACCCAAAGACTGGAAAGTTGCACAGGTCACACCAATATTCAAGAAAGGTAGTAGGAGTAATCCACTAAATTACAGGCCCATATCGTTAACGTCGATATGCAGCAGGATTTTACAACATATATTGTGAAACTTCCTGGCCGATTAAAACTGTGTGCCGGACCGAGACTCGAACTCGGGACCTTTGCCTTTCGCGGGCAAGTGCTCTACCAACTGAGCTACCCAAGCATGACTCACGCCCCCTCCTCATAGCTTTACTTCTGCCAGTACCTCGTCTCCTACCTTCCAAACTCTACAGAAGCTCTCCTGCGAAACCTTGCAGAACTAGCACTCCTAAAAGAAAGGATATTGCGCAGACTTGGCTTAGCCACAGCCTGGGGAATGTTTACAGAATGAGATTTTGACTCTGAAGCGGGTAGCTCAGTTGGTAGAGCACTTGCCCGCGAAAGGCAAAGATCCCGAGTTCGAGTCTTGGTCCGGCACACAGTTTTAATCTGCCAGGAAGTTTCATATCAGCGCACACTTCGCTGCAGAGTGAAAATCTCATTCTGGAAACATATATTGTGTTCGAACATTATGAATTACCTCGAAGGAAAAGTCTATTGACACACAGTCAACATGGGCTTAGAAAACATCGTTCCTGTGAAACACATCTAACTCTTTATTCACATGAAGTGCTGAGTACTATTGACTAAGGATTTCAGATCGATTCCGCATTCTTGGATTTCTGGAAGGCTTTTGACACTGTACCACACAAGCGGCTCGTAGTGAAATTGCGTGCTTATGGAATATTGTCTCAGTTATGTGACTGAATTTGCGATTTCCTGTCAGAGAGGTCACTGTTCGTAGTAACTGACGGAAAGTCATCGAGTAAAACAGAAGTGATTTCTGGCGTTCCCCAAGGTAGTGTTATAGGCCCTTTGCTGCTCCTTATCTATGTAAAAGATCTGGGAGACAATCTGAGCAGTCGTCTGTTGTTGTTTGCAGATGACACTGTCATTTATCGACTAATAAAGTCATCAGAAGATAAAAACAAACTGCAAAACGATTTAGAAAAAAATATCGGAATGGTGCGAAAAGTGGCAGTTGACCCTGAATAACGAAAAGTGTGAGGTCATCCACATGAGTGCTAAAAGGAACTCGTTAAACTTCGGTTACACGATAAATCAGTCTAATATATAAGCCGTAAATTCAACTAAATACCTAGGTATTACAATTACGTACAACTTAAATTGGAAAGAACACATACAAAATGTTGTGGGGAAGGCTAACCAAAGGCTGCGTTTTATTGGCAGGACACTTAGAAAATGTAACAGATCTACTAAGGAGACTGCCTACACTACGCTTGTCCGTCCTCTTCTAGAATACTGCTGCGCGGTGTGGGATACTTACCAGACAGGACTGACGGAGTACGTCGAAAAAGTTCAAAGAAAGCAGCACGTTTTGTATTACCGTGAAATATGGGAGAGAGTGTAACAGAAATGATACAGGAATTGGGCTGGAAATCATTAAAAGAAAGGCGTTTTTCGTTGCGACGGAATCTTCTCACGAAATTCCAATCCTCAACTTTCTCCTCCGTATGTGAAAATATTTTGTTGACACCGAACTAGATAGGGAGGAACGATCACCACGATAAAATAAGGGAAATCAGAGCTTGTACGGAAAGATCTAGGTGCTCATTCTTTCCGCGTACTATACGAGACTGGAATAATAGAAAATTGTGAAGGTGGTTCGATGAACCCTCTGCCAGGCACTTAAATGTGATTTGTATAGTATACATGTAGATGTAGACAGATAAAAGTTAAGACGGTGGTTTTAATACTCCAGATGTTCTACTTGAGTAGAGGGCACAGAACGACCTTGTGAAACTGTGACAGGAAGCGTGACAAATTGCCTCTTGGTTTCTGTCTCGGGTTCTGCTGCCGACTTCTTTTTGTTGATTTTTCTGTCGTATTACCAGCGCCAGTGGCTGGAATTGTCAAAGTTTCACCCTTCAGTGCTGGTGGTGGACTTGAGTCGAGCTCGCGGTCGCAGCTTATGTACGACTGTGCCCCAACGTCCAAGAATTTTCCGTGGTCGTTACCGCTGCGGTTCCCCCATCCTACACGTTTGTGTATTTCTATAGCCGCCCCGAACAAGCAGGTGTACAGCTCTTCTCTACAACAAGAATTCCCGTGTCGGCGAATGACAATAGCTTCACCATTAAAGAATAAAGCCTCAAGGTGAGCGGGTACTGGATTCCCGTGCTGTAGCGAACGACCGTTTCAGGTAGCAAGAGGAGAACCGCAACGGTAATGACCACAGACGTTGGCTCGCCAGGTACATAAAACTTGAGGCCGCAAAACTCGACTCAAATCCACCACCAGTTATGTAGGCTAAAGCTCTGACAATACCAACCACTCGTGCTGGCGAAACGTCAGAAAAATCGCCAAACAAACGAAACTGTATGGTTTCAGAGTCGTTTTCAAGTCTCCAACACTATGATGTATATATGCAGACTGCAGCGAAGAATGAAAATTTGTACCAAAGAAACACGGGTCTTCAGCTGACTAGTTGGAGGAGGGAAGCGTGGTAGGGTAGTCCGTGCAGTTGAGTTGTTCAAAGCCCCTGGGCCAGGGTGGCGAAGTGGTTGGCGCGTCTGCCTAGCGAGCAGGAGACCCGGATTCGAATGCCAGCCTTAGTACAAATTTTCATTAGGCTTTTCAGTCTGCATATATACAGGGCTATTACAAATGATTGAAGCGATTTCATAAATTCACTGTGGCTCCATTCATTGACATATGGTCACGACACACTACAGATTCGTAGAAAAACTCAAAGTTTTGTTCGACTGAAGCCGCACTTCAGGTTTCTGCCGCGAGAGCGCTCGAGAGCGCAGTGAGACAAAATGGCGACAGGAGCCGAGAAAGCGTATGTCGTGCTTGAAATGCACTCACATCAGTCAGTTATAACAGTGCAACGACACTTCAGGACGAAGTTCAACAAAGATCCACCAACTGCTAACTCCATTCGGCGATTTTATGCGCAGTTTAAAGCTTCTGGATGCCTGTGTAAGGGGAAATCAACGGGTCGGCCTGCAGTGAGCGAAGAAACGGTTGAACACGTGTATCTGGACATGCTGGAAAATTGGCTCATGCCACAACTGGAGACCGACAGCGCCGACTTCATCTTTCAACAGGATGGTGCTCCACCGCACTTCCATCATGATGTTCGGCATTTCTTAAACAGGAGATTGGAAAACCGGTGGATCGGTCGTGGTGGAGATCATGATCAGCAATTCATGTCATGGCCTCCACGCTCTCCCGACTTAACCCCATGCGATTTCTTTCTGTGGGGTTATGTGAAAGATTCAGTTTTTAAACCTCCTCTACCAAGAAACGTGCCAGAACTGCGAGCTCGCATCAACGATGCTTTCGAACTAATTGATGGGGACATGCTGCGCCGAGTGTGGGAGGAACTTGATTATCGGCTTGATGTCTGCCGTATCACTAAAGGGGCACATATCGAACATTTGTGAATGCCTAAAAAAACTTTTTGACTTTTTGTATGTGTGTGCAAAGCATTTTCAAAATATCTCAAATAATAAAGTTATTGTAGAGCTGTGAAATCGCTTCAATCATTTGTAATAACCCTGTACATCATAGATGCTGGAGACTTGAAAACGTCTCTGGAACCTTACAGTTTGACTTGATTAAAATCACCTCTACCTGGGTTTCAAGCAGGATATCCGTTTGGTTCGATGCTGAAGTGCTTTTCGAATACAGTTGGAGAGCCTCTGCGATGTTGTTCGCGTTTAAGGGTTATACCAAGGTGGGCTGAGGCGTGAATAGGAATTTGGACTGAGGAGGAAGGCATACTACTGTATTTCGTCCAATTGTGCTATTAAAAATTCCATGAGAAAAGTTCTTCTTTGGGATGCTGTTCAACTTGCGCATCACGTTGGTCTGAGAATCAGGACGTCACAGCGTTAAGCCTTCACGTAAACTTTTGCACTTTGTTGTTCTGTGGAGGATTCGTATTGGTAACACCAAGTCTCGCCATCCGTGATGATGGTTTCCTTTTCTTTTTTCCCAGAAAAGAACTGTTCGCGGCTTGCATTTCAACAACATAGCAGTAGACATCCACACGTAGTTGCTTTTTTTTTCAGGAGTCAATGGATGCGAGACAAACTTTGCACAGACTTTTCTCTTTCTCAGAGCATTCTGGATAATTTCTTGAATACTTAATTCTCTGCGGTTTGTGACACAACAACATTTATACACTAGGCTGCACATCCACTACTTAACACTGCCTGCTCACGACTGTGCGGGCGCGAATCTTTTGCCTACGTTGTCACTTCAAGCTGCCACCGTAAATACTACGCTAACATCGCTTATATGCTAGGAATAAAATCAGTCTCTGAACTTTTTGGACAGACGGTGTACATTAGCCTACTGAATGTGTTGTTTTCCGTCACTTAGTCTAATCAATTCACACATATTTACTACAACTAGTAACAATATGTCTGTTATTTTTTACATTTGTTTGAGACGCCTTTCGAGCCACTGGTGCTTACTGTCAACCATCAAAAGGTAGATCTAAAGAAAATTCTTTGTTACTGTTAAAGTTAACAAAATGTCACGAACAACATTAATCTCTTGGTTCTTTCTCAGCTGCGGAGGTCGTCGTTGCAGTCCTGGCTTTTGTACCTCCCTATCTTGAAATACGAAGGCTATGATAAAAATAACAGTGATGCTGTGTCCGCAGCCACGAACAACCAACATCGCTGTTACAGTCTTCTACGGAAGCCAGCTCACAGATGTTGGCCATTGATGGGATCGTGTATACGATTGGAGTTCATCCTCTGAGCGTCCGTTAAGACCTGAAATGGTGTACTGAGTCACCGAAACAGGTTGCAATATAATAAACAACAAGAAAATGACAGCTGCTCGTGTTTCACTTTATTGTTTAAGCGAACGGCCGAATTCCAACAAACCATCAATCAGAAGGATGGACATACAAAAAATTAATCATAATGTGTTCAGCCTGTTGTGTCAGTGTACAATACAGATGGTAATAAATGCAGAACTGTCCTCTTACATGTATAGTTCAATATTTCGACCACCATGCTCACGGCAGACTGTATAGCGACGCAGCGTCGACTGTCTTACACGCTGAAGTTCTGTGATGCAGTTGCCATCGCTGCGGGAATAGCTTAATATAGAGTCGTTGCGCCCCTATTCCAAAGACGTCAGCGAAGCCATGCAGGAGGTGCTTGTAGGAAATTGTTCAGTAGTAAACCTAAGCATACCACTGTTATCACTATTTAAGCACAACTAACACTATTGATGAAACAAACGTGTGACAGAACGGAACCTTGAGGGCGAAATATACAGTGGGCATTATTGTTGTCAACAACAAATATCGCGATGAAAAGGAAAAGTTTTTTCCAAACAAGACACACGACGCACACCATTGATGTTTGCTCTGTTGTACAGATATTTTCAATGCTATACAGCTACAAAATGGAGAGGAAATGAGGTGTAATAAATCAAACGGAGCGCAGTTACTGCAATTATACTGCAGCCTGAATAACCGAAATGCAGTTACAGGCCATCGGAGACCACTTTGTCTTCGTGTTCTACACTTTTCACGTGGGCACGTATGACTAGTTGCTTTTGCGCCCTAAAACAAAACAAAACAATCCAAGACCACTGATCCCCTATACAAAATACTTTGGTAATTTCCCTGTACAGCTTCCGGAATTTTGTCGATGGATTCGGTTTCGTCCCGTTTTCGACTTTCCTTACCACTGCGTGAATATTTTGGAGCGGTGATATGCGGTTACTTAATTGTCTGTTTGTCCATAGGAGACTGAGATAGTAATTCAGTCCTCATTTCGTTTTGTGCTACGCCAGTTTTAACGTCCCGTTTCACTACTCACTTTTTTTACGTGACCATGGAATACCAGCATACCGTAACGAAAGTTAGGTATTTACAAACTCATTGACTGATTTGTACATGTTTGTTCCATACACTGTGAGCCCAAAATGTGTTAAACTACAAAAACCCTAGTACGTAATTTCACCACTGCAGCTGCAGATGGGATCCTCTTTTATACAAGGTTTCCCACAAGGAATAGTCAATATTGAGCGATACGACAGAAACGATCATTCTAGAAGAAGAAAAAAAAAAAAAACATTGTTAGTAAACATGGACTCTAAAATGCATACCTCAAGAGCTACGAGCGCTTTTTCCGCGGAAGAGACGTGTTTCACAAATGAAGAAGTGGTCATAACTCTTAAGGTATGCTTTTAAAGTCATCTTTAAAAGACGGCCTGCCGGAGTGGCCGTGCGGTTCTGGGCGCTACAGTCTGGAGCCGAGTGACGGCTCCGGTCGCAGGTTCGAATCCTGCCTCGGGCATGGATGTGTGTGATGTCCTTAGGTTAGTTAGGTTTAATTAGTTCTAAGTTCTAGGCGACTGATGACCTCAGAAGTTAAGACGCATAGTGCTCAGAGCCATTTTTTAAAAGACGTTTTTTGCTACGAATGATCCTCTGTCACATCCCTGGGAACTGACCATTCCTCCTGGACCATCCTGTATATAATCACATCCTACTTGTCATTTTGCGGAAAAGTTACCAAATTTTCAGTGTACCTTACGCAAGCCAGTCTCGTAAACTGACTGACGGCCGGGAGAGCGGTGTGCTGACCACACGCCCCTCCATATCCACATCTATTGACACCTGTGAACTGAGGATGACCTTGCGGCCGGTCGGTACCGTTGGGACTTCTTGGTCTATCAAAAAAGCGGTAGAGTAGGTAAATTGCCCTTTTGTAAATACGCCACTGCATAATCATATAGCATGTCGCACAAGCATGAACTCATGAAGAATTTTTATAAGATTATAATACACTCCTGGAAATGGAAAAAAGAACACATTGACACCGGTGTGTCAGACCCACCATACTTGCTCCGGACACTGCGAGAGGGCTGTACAAGCAATGATCACACGCACGGCACAGCGGACACACCAGGAACCGCGGTGTTGGCCGTCGAATGGCGCTAGCTGCGCAGCAGTTGTGCACCGCCGCCGTCAGTGTCAGCCAGTTTGCCGTGGCATACGGAGCTCCATCGCAGTCTTTAACACTGGTAGCATGCCGCGACAGCGTGGACGTGAACCGTATGTGCAGTTGACGGACTTTGAGCGAGGGCGTGTAGTGGGCATGCGGGAGGCCGGGTGGACGTACCGCCGAATTGCTCAACACGTGGGGCGTGAGGTCTCCACAGTACATCGATGTTGTCGCCAGTGGTCGGCGGAAGGTGCACGTGCCCGTCGACCTGGGACCGGACCGCAGCGACGCACGGATGCACGCCAAGACCGTAGGATCCTACGCAGTGCCGTAGGGGACCGCACCGCCACTTGCCAGCAAATTAGGGACACTGTTGCTCCTGGGGTATCGGCGAGGACCATTCGCAACCGTCTCCATGAAGCTGGGCTACGGTCCCGCACACCGTTAGGCCGTCTTCCGCTTACGCCCCAACATCGTGCAGCCCGCCTCCAGTGGTGTCGTGACAGGCGTGAATGGAGGGACGAATGGAGACGTGTCGTCTTCAGCGATGAGAGTCGCTTCTGTCTTGGTGCCAATGATGGTCGTATGCGTGTTTGGCGCCGTGCAGGTGAGCGCCACAATCAGGACTGCATACGACCGAGGCACACAGGGCCAACACCCGGCATCATGGTGTGGGGAGCGATCTCCTACACTGGCCGTACACCACTGGTGATCGTCGAGGGGACACTGAATAGTGCACGGTACATCCAAACCGTCATCGAACCCATCGTTCTACCATTCCTAGACCGGCAAGGGAACTTGCTGTTCCAACAGGACAATGCACGTCCGCATGTATCCCGTGCCACCCAACGTGCTCTAGAAGGTGTAAGTCAACTACCCTGGCCAGCAAGATCTCCGGATCTGTCCCCCATTGAGCATGTTTGGGACTGGATGAAGCGTCGTCTCACGCGGTCTGCACGTCCAACACGAACGCTGGTCCAACTGAGGCGCCAGGTGGAAATGGCATGGCAAGCCGTTCCACAGGACTACATCCAGCATCTCTACGATCGTCTCCATGGGAGAATAGCAGCCTGCATTGCTGCGAAAGGTGGATATACACTGTACTAGTGCCGACATTGTGCATGCTCTGTTGCCTGTGTCTATGTGCCTGTGGTTCTGTCAGTGTGATCATGTGATGTATCTGACCCCAGGAATGTGTCAATAAAGTTTCCCCTTCCTGGGACAATGAATTCACGGTGTTCTTATTTCAATTTGCAGGAGTGTATATTCTATTGGTGCAACATCTTCACAGCAGCTAATGTTTATTACTACACATCTTGTGATTGTATGAAATTGTTTTATTCTCATGCAATGCACTCTACATTTTGCGAAGTCCATCTAAAAAAAACACTGTTGTGGATTAGAGAATCGTCCAATTAAGATCTTCTACACGCAGACACCAAAATGGCGGTTCTCTGTCTTGCTGCTGGAAAACATCCTTATGTAATATTTCAACCTAAATTACCTATGCTCCCAGATACACACGCTGAGAGATATATGAGTGGTGGGTTACGCAGAAGAATATTTTCGCCGAGGTACAGTAGTTAGAAAGAAATAAGCGCGAAGTAATCCACGAGCATAATTGTGGGAGTCACCGAATTCCACGGAAACACGCACAGTGTCAGAGCTGTAAATTTAGGGTGCCGCGTTATCTGTGTGCAATTACTGTGCGAACCCCGGAGCGGAGAAGCGGCGACAGGGCAAACAAGTGACGCGAGCGCAGATAAGCGCGGACGGCGGCGTGGGGTGGCGCGGTGACAGCGCGCGAGGCGTAGCGTCGGCGGCTGACGTACGCCGGTGTTCCCAGGAACCGCCAGATAAGCGCAGGGACCACCCGCTAGCTGCCCGCCCACGCCCACGCGTCTGACAGCGGCCCGCAAGTGAAACGGTATTCGCTGCGTGAAGCTGCCAACATTCCTACAGGGAGTGCGATTGCTGAAACATTCAGTGAGTAATTCTACCTGCCCGGTCCCTCTCACTGGATCGGGAGCGAAGTGTTACCAAGAACTTGTACAGAAAGAAGACTCCAGTTTCAAGATTTGAAGGACACGAAAGGGAGGAAGTACACTGGTGTCATTGAGGACGAAAGTAACTTTCACATGGTGCTATGCTCAGCAACGGGCTCTCATGCTGGCCACAAGGTTGTTCAGAAGTTGTTGCTGTGCGGCGTTGCATTCCTTCACCACCTCGATTTACAACTGCTCGATGGTTGTTGGTACCTTTGGACGTGCTGTAATACATCTAACTCATCTCATAGTGCTCGATGGGATATTCGACAATGCTCGACGTATTCTCACATGGCGAGACATGGGAACACGTAATGCATCCAGGAACATTGACGAACACGATCGTTTTGGTGGTCCAGTGGTTACTGTATGGAAAGGCATAAAGCTGCATGGGCGTACTGACCTCCAAGAACACTTACACGATGAACGTTATTGTAACACTGTACTCCTTCCCAACGCGTTCGTCTTTTCACGTGTTCATTGTGCCCTTACTTCATTTTTGTGGATGACAGTGCGCGACCCCATGGAATAGCGCAGGTGAAGGAAATCCTGGAACGAGAGGATATTCAGCCAATGGATTGACCTGCCCGCTCGCCGCTCACCCCCCCCCCCCCCGCTTAAATCCCATTCGGGGCAAGTGTGGGATGCATTGGAGAGACATACTGCAACCACGTCCACATGCCCCAATAGTTGTCAACCGCGCTGTTGAAGGAATGGATTGCCCACCACAGGAACTCCTTCACAAGCTTGTGGCCAACATGGCTGTACGTAGCAGAACATACACGACCGTCTGTGACGAAGAAATGCCCTATTAAGGACCATGTCCTGTCGTTTGTAATGTCCAGGGAACCATCAAGAATAACGGAGATTTCGGTGTAATTTTTGCCTTTGGATAAAAGTTTATTTTTGTTCGTCTCATTGCGTTTTTCTTCCAGCTACCTTCTGTAACATATCATAGCAGGTTCCTTCCGTGTATGGTCCACGTTTCATCGAGCTACGGTACTTGGCGTTCTACATCACGAGAAAGTTACTTTCGTCCTTAACTTTTGCACACCAGTGTATTCAAGGATGGCGTAAGGCAGGACTTTATCCGCTTCACTACCTTATTCAGCCTGTGCAGGGAGTAAGCAGCAACGGAAATCAAGGAGAAATTTGGAAACTGAATGAAGATTCATCTATAAGACTTACATCAATTTAATGGAATGGTTACTGTCTGGGAAAGCGGTTATATGACGAACATAAGCAAAAGTGAAATAACAGTAAGGAGTGTAGTCGAAGTAAATTGCATGGCGCTGAAGGAATCTGATTAGGAAATAAGGCTCTAGACGCATTAGAAGAGTTTTGTCAATCGGGCAGCAAAATAACTGACGATGGCAACAGTAAGAAAAGCTTTCCTGAAAAAGGGAAACGGTTAACAGCCAATATAAACATAAGTGGCAGTTCATCTTTTTTTCAAGGAATTTGTCTGGAGCGTAGCCTTGCACATACGTGGAATGTGGACAATAACCAATTCACAGAAGAAGAGAAGAGAAACTTTGAAAATATCGTGCTACAGAAGAATATTCAAGAGTAGTGCGATGGGTAGATTGGATAACTAATGAAGAGGAAATGAATCGCACTGGAGAAAAAGAACATAATCAAAATAATGGATTGGTTGATAGGACTCGTCTTGAGGCATCAAGGAATTGTTAATTTGGTAATGGTAGGATATAGGCGGGGGGGGGGGGGGGGGAGAAGGGAGAGTAGAGGGAGACCAAGGCCCTAGTACAGGAAGCAGGTTGAAATGGATGCTGGTTGAGCGGTTATGGAGGAGTGAAAATGCTTAATGAGAATAGACTAGTGTAGAGAGCTGCATTAATTCTGTTTTGGAATTGAAGACCTCAACATGACAAATAATTCCGCTTGGGTGGAACACCTCTTTTAAGAGACCAACACAAAAGACGTTACTAGGAGCCTGAATAAGCATCTGACTGTGTAATGTGAATGTTCAGCCGCTGCCCGATTCTCTCAAAAAACAACTGAATTAAAAGTTGATATTCCACAAAATAGACAACTGTTCTAGCTTGTAAGCGTCAATAATGAATTATTTTAAAACTTCACATTATTTACAAGCAAATGTACGTAAATAGTGAAAACATACATTTCTTAACACTCCTGATATACGAAGGTGGAATGAAATAAAAAGTTACTATATACTTCATTACCTTCAGAAACACATCAGTTGTTCGGGTGTGCGTTGTTTGGTGACGGCTCAAATGTTCTTTGCCAGAGAGTAATATGAAACATATTTTAACGCACGTACAAATAAACACTCTGCAATAAAAGACGCGGACATAACTGGACCTTTACAAGTGTACCTCAGCGAAACCGATCGTCTTCCTGGCTTACGATGCTGCAGTTGACCACAATGTAACTGAAATACGTATAAGCGAGCTCTATTATAATTCCTAAAAAAGAACAGAAGCTTTTGCACTACGCACTACTTGCATATATACGAAAGTGGGTGGGGGTGTGCGGTGGGGGGACGAAAACAGTAAACAAGTTCAAGCGAATGTACGAGGGCAGTTCAATAAGTAATGCAACAAATTTTTTTTCTCGGCCAATTTTGGTTGAAAAAACCGGAAATTTCTTGTGGAATATTTTCAAACATTCCCGCTTCGTCTCGTATAGTTTCATTGACTTCCGACAGGTGGCAGCGCTGTACGGAGCTGTTAAAATGGCGTCTGTAACGCATGTGCGTTGCAAACAACGGGCAGTGATCGAGTTTCTTTTGGCGGAAAACCAGGGCATCTCAGATATTCATAGGCGCTTGCAGAATGTCTACGGTGATCTGGCAGTGGACAAAAGCACGGTGAGTCGTTGGGCAAAGCGTGTGTCATCATCGCCGCAAGGTCAAGCGAGACTGTCTGATCTCCTGCGTGCGGGCCGGCCGTGCACAGCTGTGACTCCTGCAAAGGCGGAGCGTGCGAACACACTCGTTCGAGATGATCGACGGATCACCATCAAACAACTCAGTGCTCAACTTGACATCTCTGTTGGTAGTGCTATCACAATTGTTCACCAGTTGGGATATTCAAAGGTTTGTTCCCACTGGGTCCCTCGTTGTCTAACCGAACACCATAAAGAGCAAAGGAGAACCATCTGTGCGGAATTGCTTGCTCGTCATGCGGCTGAGGGTGACAATTTCTTGTCAAAGATTGTTACAGGCGATGAAACATGGGTTCATCACTTCGAACCTGAAACAAAACGGCAATCAATGGAGTGGCGCCACACCCACTCCCCTACCAAGAAAAAGTTTAAAGCCATACCCTCAGCCGGTAAAGTCATGGTTACAGTCTTCTGGGACGCTGAAGGGGTTATTCTGTTCGATGTCCTTCCCCACGGTCAAACGATCAACTCTGAAGTGTATTGTGCTACTCTTCAGAAATTGAAGAAACGACTTCAGCGTGTTCGTAGGCACAAAAATCTGAACGAACTTGTCCTTCTTCATGACAACGCAAGACCTCACACAAGTCTTCGCACCCGAGAGGAGCTCACAAAACTTCAGTGGACTGTTCTTCCTCATGCATCCTACAGCCCCGATCTCGCACCGTCAGATTTCCATATGTTTGGCCCAATGAAGGACGCAATCCGTGGGAGGCACTACGCGGATGATGAGGAAGTTATTGATGCAGTACGACGTTGGCTCCGACATCGACCAGTGGAATGGTACCGTGCAGGCATACAGGCCCGCATTTCAAGGTGGCGTAAGGCAGTACCATTGAATGGAGATTACGTTGAAAAATAGTGTTGTGTAGCTAAAAGATTGGGGAATAACCTGGTGTATTTCAATGCTGAATAAAACAACCCCTGTTTCAGAAAAAAAATGTGTTGCATTACTTATTGAACTGCCCTCGTAGGTTGCATAGATGTTCGCCACTGATGGGATCGTGTATACAATTGAAATTCTCCCCGTCAGCGTCAGATAAGGCCTGAAGATGGTGTAAAGAGTCACCGAAATTGGTCGCAAGATAATAAAGTAACATCAAAACGACGTCTGCAGGTGCTTCATTTCTTTATGTACTTTTCGCATATGTGAAACCATGCACCTCTTCCCGGTCCTATCATGGTAAACGTCGCGACGTGTGTCCCACATTTCAGTACATTTCTTCACCTCTCCAATATACACATAGATATTAAAACGGGTTGCATTCATGGCAGGCTGACGGCAGCTGCTGCTGGACTTGAGAACACGTGTACACCGGCCAGTTCTGCCACAACGACTGCTTGCTCGCGGCGACCGGCGAGGTACTGTCCTCGCGGCGAGCTGGCAGCTTCAGTGCCGTAGTGCACGAGCCTCCACAGTTTCACATGTCTTGCTAAAACGCGCTAGGAAACTACGCTGCGAGCTCGCGGTAATACATAGCTCGTGTGCGTCTAGCTTTACCGTAGCTAGCTTTCTCACCTAGATTTTGTTTTATAACTGTGTTTGTTGTTATTTAAGACCAGTCTAGCTCTGTTTGTTGGCACTTATTTGATCTCATCTTGCATGCAGTCGTAGCGTTCACCCCCTACTATGTTTTCGGCCATCGATTTGGCGGAGCTCTTAGTATCCACGCGCTACGTAGTCCGCGGCATTGACATGCATAATTTGCATCAGACCGCGACACGTAAGTGGCGATGAGCTTCTCAAACCTTTGCGCCATAATAGTGTACCATGAGCGCAAAGTTTACTTAATTTTAGCAGCAGCAACTTCATCATCAACAACAATTGCAGACAGTGTTAAAGGGCGAACGACGTTCCCGTTAGGTATTGCCTAACACTCTCAAGAAGATGTTACAGTTTGGCACTCTTTGATTTTAATTATACTTATAGGATTTGAAGGGCAACTCCTGGACATCAGTTTGCTAAAGCAGTACTGTGAAATAAAAAAAATTAATAAAATAAAATAATAAAAAATCAACTTTTCAAATTAAATCACTTTCAGCGCACGTAAATATAAAATATCCCTAGCTAGTTACCATTGTCACCGCGAGCATAATGTATAGGGCAAGATTTTTGCAGTCGTAAAGTCGTCGGTTCGAAACTCGTCAGTAGCAACTTTTTAAACTTTTATTTGAATTTCATCTTTATCCACAAATGTAAATGTGAGTTAACAAAGATAAAACAATATTTTTAATAAAAATTTCTTGTTTTATTTTCAATTACTAACTTTACGAAAGTGGAAGTAGAGACAGGAAGTTAAAAATTGTTATAAAAATACGAAACAAGAAATAGGAAATAAAATACTTTTTTATTTTTTGAGATTGAACAGTATTACTGTTATATAGGCTACATTTTATTTTCTTTAACAGTAAGGTATTACCAAATTTAATTTTCGTACGAGCAGTAATTAAAAATAAAAACATTTTTCTTAAAAATTTGGTTGAAAAACTATAGAATTCCAAAAAAAAACTAAAAAACTCTCGATCCTATTGAGTATCCAACCGCCGACTTCGCGTCCACGCCACGCACTCAGCTACCGGTGGGCCGTCCTTTATGACCCAGCGGTTCTAGGCGCTTCAGTCCGGAACCGCGCTGCTGCTGCGGTCGCAGGTTCGAATCCTGCCTCGGGTATGGATGTGTGTGATGTCATTAGGTTAGTTAGGTTTAAGTAGTTCTAAGTTCTGGGTAAGTGATGACTTCAGATGTTAAGTCCCATAGTGCTTAGAGCCATTTGAACCAGCTACCGGTGGTTCTGCCAAAAAGGCTCGTGTTGTGCTTGACACTGCTCCAATATCCTTAAAACTTCAAACCCGATTTTTGGACTTGCTTAGGTGTTGGGCACGGAGCTTCATCTGCTATAAGTATGAAGAAAATCGACGCTGGCCAGTGGCTGAGGTGGTCTCGTCCTTGAACCTCGAGCAACGAGCAGCGGCGAGTGCGCGCATTCAGGCCGGCCCCACTCAAATATGTGTCCAGCAAAAGGAAATCCGGCGCGGCCTTTTCCGAGCACACAGCACGCGCCTGGCCGATGCCCCCAAATATTTGCAGACAAACAGCGGCAGCCGCCTGTTTCCTGACGTTCCGGCACCGCTCTCCGAGCCAACAAGTGGTACGCGGGTGGACAGCGGTCGTATCACCACCGTTACGAGAGCTACTATCTGCGCTGGCATTTCATTCTGTTCATCTATACTCAAACACTAACTCGTTCATTCAGTTCATCCATTCATTCACGCATCGTGTTCCGTAAATCCCACCACGAAGGAGACCCTTAGGGATATGGAGAAGGTCACATTATACATTAGCTGTCGAAAGCAGTCACTGCAGGATACTGTTGTTATGTAGACTAACAACAGTTCGTGACTAGTGCTTGTCTACTCGTATGCTCAAATACATGAGCTTAAAATTCGGCATCCAGAATTGTGCATAAAGTATGGTCAGATCGAGTGAGCCCCTGCTTCAGTACTTACGCGACATAAACCTGTGGGAGGAGGAAAACAAGTACAAAGAATTCGCCCACAGTAACTCAAGAGGGCCTGTGGAGGAACTCACGACATCTGTAACAAAAGAATGGATCCGTGCACACATAAAAATCAGTGACAACAACATAGTTATCAAACCACAAATCTTGTACAGCAGCGAAGCCCTCAGATATACAAGGCGACATCTAAAACATCCCGAAAGAGAAACGCAAAACTATGATAAAGGCCCAACCAGAACCGAAGATGATTACACACTAAAATCCCAGAAAACAACGGGAAAACTATCTCACTGCGCGGCACAAATTCAAAGAGAAGATAAAAATATTATGCCCACATCCACAGAATTCTAGCAAAAGGACTTACACAGGAAGATTTAACATACGTACACGGAACGACTCAAAATTATATTCTGGATTCAACAAGGCAAGAGAGATTTATAAAAGTTACCGAGAATTCTTCCGGGTTGTATGGCCGCGGTCCATGGAACTCTTCTATCCCTGACGTTTCGTCCAAAGCTACGTTGGGCATCTTCGGAGGTGCTCCTGGTTGTGCTGAGTCTTGCCGACTGACGAGTAGGACGTCGAAGAACGGCCTAAATACCGTGGAAAGTGGGTGTGGTCTGGATTTCTCGTGATAGCAGAGATAAACCTCGTCAAGCTTAAAATATAACTATCGATTATAGTACGTCAAAGATAAAAACTTCTCATAGATTCTGTAGCGCCACTGTCCATATATCGCTGAATTTAATAGCTTCTTCTTTTCTGTTAAAATTATCCCCATGTTTATATATTTCGATGGCTTCTCTATATAACCGTGGATAATAGTTCGTCATAGTACATAAAATTTCAGTTTCCGAAAATTTCACTACGTGATCACCCAACTGCAGAGCATGTTCCGCCGCGGCTGACTTGTCTGTTTTCCCTAGTCGGCTAAGACTTTTATGTTCCTTCAACCGTGTATTCACACTTCTGTTTGTAGTTTCAATGTAGTCCCTACCACATGTACAAGGAATCTTGGTTACACCACTTGCAGACAGAGGGGGACCTTTCCTTAACGGAACGAAGTGCTCGGCCTCTTTTCTTAGGTAGTTTGAAAATCGGTCGAACGTTACGTTTCCTTAAAATCTTCCCAATTTGATCCGTTAATTTTGGTAGGTAATTGAAGGGTAGAGAAACCGTGTTCTTCCATCGCTGTGTCCTATCGTTGTCCTTAGGCCTCCTGTTATTCGCTCGCAAAACTCTATTTATATCATTACTAGAGTACCCATTCTTCTCAAAAGCCTGTTTCAGATGTTTTAACTCGGCGTCAAGGTATTCCGGCGCACAGGGATAGAAGAGTTCCATGGACCTCGGCCATGCAACCCGGAAGAATTCTGAAACATCCAGTCGTGAAAGCATTCATTGTATGATTTAGAAAAGGCCCAGACAAAAGGTACGTATCAAATGTGCTACTTCCCATAAAACACAATTTGAGGAACTTAAATCAGCTTCCAGTACATTTTCTAGGTATAGTCAGCATCATGGAAATTTTAACATTTCAACACCGTACAAGAAATAAATGAAGTGAAATTAGCAATACTGTGCCAAAATTCTCTCCCTGTAGCAGTGCTCGCTTATCGGGGAAGCAGCAGAACACTAGTTGGTCGGAAGTATCCGGACACTGCCACGTCATCCGGAATTTACTGCCAGATGTCACGAGAGGCGGACCCGCGAGTACAAAACAAGTTGGCGAGTATTGTGTTGACAGAGAGAAGCATTAGCAGCAGAATGTTATGGCAAGGAGAGCTCAATGAGTTCGAATGAGAACTGGATATCATCTGAGTAACAACTCCATCAAGGACACTTCAACCATTCTAAAGCTGCCCAAAGCGACTGTTGGTGAAGTAATTATGAAGTGGAGACAAGGAACAACCATAGCTAAAACAAGACCAGGCGGATCTCATGTCCGACTGATAGGGACAGATGAGCATTGCGGAAGGTGGTTGCAAAAACTCGCATGAAATCAGCGAAAGCAATCACTCGTGGCTTCCAAAGTGCTGCCAGCAGTCAAGCAGTTAGAACAATTACGGTACAGTGGTCGATCAGCTCCCCATAAGCCACTACCCTTGCAGTATAGAGCGACGCCACTGGGCAGTGGATGCCTACCAACAAGTGATTTCGAGAGATAAATCTTGTGACAGTCCGATGGAATGGTTTGTGAATGGCTGGAGAACGTTACCTGCCATCATGTGTAGTAGCTACAGTGAAGTACGAAAAGGTGGTGTTACAGTATCGAGCAGTTTTCAGTAGCTAGGATACTTTCCCCTTATTCCGCTTAAGCAAAAGCCCAGAATCCCGACATCAACACAATGGAACGCGTTGGGGTTGAGTTAGAACGTCGATTCCGCTCCAGACTCGGCGCCCACATCACTACCTTCTCTGGTTTCGGGTGTTGATGAAGAATACGCTGCCGTTCCTCCACAGGCACTCAGACATCTAACTGAAAGTGTCCCCAACAGACTGCAAGCCGCCATAAAGACGAAGGTTGCACACACCCAGTGCTAATGTATTATTTAATTAGATCATGTACGAGGCGTGTTTTTTAAGTAAGTACCGTTTTGAAATTAAAAAAAGACGTGCTAAGATATCTCAATAAATTTATTTTTACATGAAAGCCTGTACCTTAATCTACGCACTGACGCCATTACAGTCTGATTCTTCCTTGTTTACGTTGTGTACTGAGTGTTTAAGATGCCTCCGATAATCGTGAGTCCAGCCGACTGTGAAGTACGGGCTGTTATAAGATTTCTTAGTGCTAAAGGCCTAAAAGCGATGGATATTCGTCGTGAGAGCTGTGCAGTTTACGGAGAAAACATTATGAGTGATGGAATGGTAACAAAGTGGGTGAGAGCATTTAAAGATGGCCGCACAAATGTGCATGATGAACAACGGAGTGGGCGTCCTTCGGCCGTTAATGAAAATTTGGTGCAGGAAGTGGACAAGACGCTTTACGATTTCCTCCTTGCGGGATGACTTTCCTAATGTTTCTCGCAGTGTTTTGTATGGCACTGTGACCGAGCACTTGAATTACCGAAAATTGTGCGCACGTTGGGTACCGAAAATGTTGACGGATGTGCTCAAAACCAAACGTTTAGACAGTGCATTGACTTTCCTTGAGCGGTACCAGAACGACGGTGATGATTTCTTAAGCCAAACTGTTACGGGCGATGAAACATGGGTGGCCTACGTCACACCAGAATCGAAGCAACAGTCCAAGGAAGTTGAGCAAGGGCATCGTTTTGCTGCAAGACAATGCCCGTCCGCATGTGGCGAATCAGACCAAAGATCTCATCACATCTTTTCGATGGGAAACTCTAGATCATCCTCCGTACAGCCCTGATCTTGCGCCCAGTGACTACCATCTGTTTCTGCACTTGAAACACCTGGGCAGTCAGCGTCTTCAAGACGATGAAGAAGTCAAAACAGTGGTGATGCAGTGGTTAACAAGTCAGGCGCTGACTTCTATGAGGAGGATATTCAAAAACTGGTACAACGTTACGACAAGTGCCACAATATTGACGGAAATTGTGTAGAAAACTAGATTAAGGTACAGGCTTTCATGTAACAATAAAATTATTGAGATATCTAAGCATGTCTTCTTTTAATTTCAAAACGGTACTTACTTAAAAAACAAAATGGTTCAAATGGCTCTGAGCACTATGGGACTTAACTTCTAAGGTCATCAGTCTCCTAGAACTTAGAACTACTTTTGGCTCCTTCCAAAAACTATAAGCTGTTCTGAGAATGACAGACAGCTAATGTGGGATGTATCACATACGGTATAAGGGGTCGCCAGAGGATGCGGAGGTCTTCTAATTTCCTTGGGGCACGTCACCGCAGCGCCAGACACGCACGCTTTTGAAGCCCTTCCGCGTGCGGGCGGCGTGTCCCTGTCACAGGGATTACTTCACGGCACACGTTTCGCTGCGGCGGCTATCGGGCAGCGTCGGGAGCACGGCCGCTGTCGGCGCCGCCGCCGTCGCTAATCGTCATGGGCGTCACGCCGACTGCCGGGTCGCGCAAAGGCAAGCGCGTGCGTGCGGTGCGTGCGTGCCGCGCGCCGACAGGAATGCTCGCGCCGACATTACCACCTCGACCTTCTTTCCAGCTGCGCCGTCGTCATCAACACATTCCCGAGTCAACTTCCACGTCGATTTTAACTCTGATACTGATACTCAAAGTTCGCGGCCTGTATCTTGTACGATCAACACACTATCAGTGTACTACAACGATCAACAAAAAGAAGTGAGGTTGCTCGCCTTACTAAGGAACTATATTGCTTGCCTTTAAAATCAAAACTTCATCAAGGCGGCATGCAACGACCGTCACATTGGTCGGTAGTTACGTTACTGGATATGTAAAAGTCTCAGTGTAACCGCACGAAGTAGGTGGGACTAACGCCATATACACTGATGAGCCAAAATATTATGACCACCGCCCACCGTGACGTTCGATGCCGCCTGAAGGCGTTGCAGGGCACTGACGCGGTAACAAAAGTATTGAAACGTCCCCTTAGAACAATTATACATGACTGTCCTTAAACTGACACACAATATTTTTAGCGCAACGCAATCTGACTTTCAAAAATCCCTACCAAAGAATGGCCCTGACTAACGTTAACCTATACCTTTCACAAATCACTTACCTCACCAAAAATCTTCGTTACTCGAACTACTGCAATACAGCGAGCGCCACTACTGCCAGCTAAATAAAAGATTCAAACTACTGAAGGCACTAACTACTGATAGGCATAGTTAGCAAATGAAAGATTTTGATAGAGAACAAACAATGTATTTACCTAAATAGTGTTGAAAAATCATAATATACATAGCAGTTCATGACATCCAGTCTTACAAATGTCAAAACTCCGCCATTTCTCTCCCCACATCCACCACTGCTGGCGGCTCACCTCCAACTGCGCAACACTACGCGCTGTTCACATCCAGCTGCCCAACACTACAATGGAAGACAACAATGCAAACTAGCCACAGACTGCACACAGCATAGCCAGTGATTTTCATACAGAGCGCTACGTAACGTTGCCAATATAAAAACCTAAACAGCCTACTTACAGTATATAAGCATATCTTCGAGAAATAAAGGTAATTTTGGATCGTATTTTAGTAATTTCTCACTACAATGTCTCTAGAATGTGTTGTAATATCCTAATATACGCTTAGATAACAAGAGTCACGTGATACCGATATGCATATATACAGATGGCAGTAATATAGCGTACACAATGTATACAAAGGGCAGTGAATTGGCGGAGCAACTATTTGTATTCAGGTAATTCATGTGAAAACGTCTCCGACGTGATTGTGGCTGCACGACCAGAATTCAGTTTGGGAAATCGTTAGGGTATTCAATGTTCCGAGATCCACAGCGTCAAGAGTGTGCCGAGAACACCATATTTCAGGCATTACCTCTCACCATGGACAACGCAATCGCTGATGGCCTGAAAGCAGCGGCGTTCGCCCACAGTGGTCAGTGCTAACAGACGAGCAACTCTGCGTGAAATAACCGCATAAAGCAATGCGGGATGTACGACGAACTTATCTGTTAACACAGTACAGCGAAATTTTGCGTTAATGGACTACGGCAGCAGACAACGGACGCAAGCGCCTTTCCTACAGCACGACATCGTCTGCAACGCCTCTCCAGAGCTCGTGAGCACGTTGGTTGGACCTTAGACGAGTGGAAAATCGTAGTCTGGGGTCCCGATTTTCCCTGGTAAGAGGTGATGGTAGGGTTAGAGTGTGGGGCAGATTCCACGAAGCCATGGACCGCAGTTGTCAACAAGGCACTGTGCAAGCTGGTGGTTGCTCCATAATGGTGTGGGCAGTGGTTACATGGAATGGACGGGGTCCTCTGGTCCAACTGAACCGATCGTTAACTGGAAATGGTTATGTTCAGCTACTTGGATACCATCTGCAGACGTTCATGGACTTCGTGTTCCGAAACAACGATGGAAATATTATGGATGACAATACGCCATGTCACCAGGACGCAATTGTTGCCATTATACGCCGGCCGCGGTGGCCGAGCGGTTCTAGGCGCTTCAGTCCGGAACCACGCTACTGCTACTGTCGCAGATTCGAATCCTGCCTCGGGCATGGACGTGTGTGATGTCCTTAGGTTAGTTACGTTTAAGTAGTTCTAAGTCTAGGGGACTGATGACCTCAGATGTTAAGTCCCATAGTGCTTAGAGCCATTTGAAACATTTTTTGTTTGCCATTGGTTTGAAGAACATTCTGGACAATTCGAACGAATGATTTGGCCACCCATTGAACATTTATGGGACATAATCGAGAGCTGAGTTCGTGTTCAAAATCCTGCACCAGCAGCACTTCCGCAGTTATGGGCAGCTGTAAGGGCAGCACTACTCAATACTTCTGCAGGGGGCTTTCAACGACTTGTGGGTCCACACCACGCCGAGTTGCTGCACTACACCGGTCAAAAAGACCTCCGACATTATATTTCACTTCTATTTAGCTCAGGAATAAATTTATACTGCTGTGTCTGAATGCAGCATGTAGTCCACAACACATGCTTTCTGAGTATCAGAAGTTTTCGTTTGTAAATAAGAAAGAAGGCTGTTTATCACAGTTTCAAAAATGGCTCTGAGTACTATGGGACTTAACATCTGAGGTCATCAGTCCCCTAGAACTTAGAACTACTTAAACCTAACTAACCTAAGGACGTCACACACATCCATGCCCGAGGCAGGATTCGAACCTGTGACCGTAGCGGTCGCGCGGTTCCAGACTGAAGCGCCTAGAACCGCTCGGCCACTCCGGCCGGCTTCACAGTTTCAGCATGTCTTCGAGGGTCGCGCGGTTCCAGACTGAAGCGCCTAGAACCGCTCGGCCACTCCGGCCGGCTTCACAGTTTCAGCATGTCTTCGAGGGTCGCGCGGTTCCAGACTGAAGCGCCTAGAACCGCTCGGCCACTCCGGCCGGCTTCACAGTTTCAGCATGTCTTCGAGGGTCGCGCGGTTCCAGACTGAAGCGCCTAGAACCGCTCGGCCACTCCGGCCGGCTTCACAGTTTCAGCATGTCTTCGAGGAGTAAAGGTAATTTCGTTTTTCTTTTCTTTTTTAGTAATATGAAGGTAGAATGTGTTTGTGTTTGCAATCGATGTAATATGCTAATACCCCCGACATCATCAAGTAAATAATTGTTTATTTCATCACGAAAATAAATCGATATAGTTTTTTCGATGTACCATGGGTCTACATTCGTCAACGAGTTATAGATTCCCATTCATGTACCATAGTTTCCATATTTTTATTGCGTATTGTTGAGTTTTCTGAATACTGCGCATATTTCAGTTACTTTGTAACATAAACAGCATTTCAGAAAATGCATTTTAACCATCAGCTGTTTTACTGTATTTAACCTATGTATCATCTACCGGTTTCGATCATAGACTATATCACTGTATGTAAGATAAAACAGATCCCATTTTCCTTTTAAGCTGATACAACATCATCAAGATGGTCACAGTGAAATCATCCAAACAACTATCATAACCCGTCCTTGAAATGCTAACGAACATGTTCGTGAAGAGTGAAGGCTTGGCGTTCTGGGCGATTGCTAAGGATTCCGCGAACGGGGAAAAATATAAATAAGGAAGCATAAAATGCAGCAGGACCAGTACGCCACTATAAAGAAAATAAAGAAATGCCCTGTGGAGGATATGGCACTGGACTAGATGCAATCTTTTCTTAAAAAATGAAAAAAAATACACCAGAGGAATGGCTCTGAGTGACTTATAGAACAGAGAGCCAGATCGAGAAAGGTACTGGAGCTTGGTACATCGGTTCTAAGAGAGGATTTCACAAATGATGAGGAGGTCGGGTAGGGGTGGGGTAGGGGGTGGGAGGAGGGGGGGAGGGAAGGAGGAGAGAAGGATATTACGTACGAACAAAGATAAACATGTGAGCTGTGAAGGGCATCACAACTATAACTATGTGACAACTGAGTGTCAGGGACTGAATAAAGGAAAAACATCTCCTTCAGGTAGCATGCTTACACTTCTTATCATCAGAAAACTGAGATAAAAGATAAAGTGAATTATTTTGAACTGATATAATAAGGCTTTATCGCATTCCTGCCGGCTCTGAAAGATTATTGCGGTTTCTGGTATCAGACGTTTAACACTTGCATCTGAAAAGAAAATCCCTTTGTTCGGTCTTAGTATAAAATACAGTCTATCTGCCTGCAACAGGTAGCCACCAACACTTGCTTAACACAATTACGAGATCAAATTGCATCTTTGTTACGGGGGCAATGGCGCCTTGCGAACTGAATAACTTTTTCCAGCAAGACAACAAAGTACCCCTGTTTCCAAGAAGGTTCATTGAAAGGACGCACCTATAGGGCTATATCGCTTACGTCAGCCCGTTGTAGAATTTTGGAACTAGTTTTATGCTCGCATATTATGGCCTTTCTGATGACGGAGAACCTCGTCTGTAGGAACCAATATGGATTCCGCAGACAACGGTCACGTGGAAGCCGGCTCACTCAGTCGTTCCACAAGACCCATAAAGCAGTCGATACCGCTGCCCATTTTTCTATCACATTCCCTTATAACGTTCGATACCGTTTCGTACCGTCGCCTTCTGTGCAAAATATAAGCGTTCGATCAGACAATCTTATAGTTTAGACTGAATAGTTCCTAGCAAAAAGAACACAGCCTATTACTCTTAACGGAGAGAAATTTTCAGAAGTAACATCGGGTGCCTACTAAAAGAATGTTACAGGACGATTACTTTTCACAGTTTACATAAAATACCCAGTGGACAGCGTCGGAAGTTCAATGAGGCTGTTCTTCTATCACGCTATGTAGAAAAATCGCAAAGCTACAAAATTGTAGCGAAATGCAGGAAGACATACAAAAGATCGACGCTTGCCGCAGGGATTATCGGTTGGCCGTTAACATAAATAAACGCACCTAATATCGCATCACAGGCGCGAAGACCCGTTATTATATGACATCATAATTGCATAACAATCCCAGGAAATAGCCACATCCTTTAAATATCTGGGAGTAAGCGCCAGTGAGTGCTACGACCATATAATACTGACCGTAGAAAAGGTAAACGACATACAGTATTGTTGGAAGACTTCTCACGAAGTAGGCCTGTAGTCTACCCACGAAGTAGGTAGCTTACAAAACTCTCGCTCTGGCGATTAAAATTACTCCTCAAACTGGGGCTCTTACCAGATAGGACTGGTGAAGGAAATTTAGAAGAATGAAAGAAGAGCACGTTTCATGGCAGGTCCGTTAGTTAAGGCAGAAAGCGTCACGGAGGCGGTCGTCTATCTCTAATGGTAGGCACTACAAGAGTGGCGTTGTGATTTACGGTTAAAATTCCGAGAAAAGTCAGACAAAATACTGCTTTCTCCTACGCATATCTCGCTAAAAGAACGTGAAGCTAGAATTAGGGAGATTAGAATCGAAACGAAGGCGTATCAACACTGTTCTTCCCGCGCAGGATTCCCACCCAGAACAGGAAAGGGGCCAGCGAGAGTGGTACGCAATGTATTCACAGCCACACACGACAAGGTGGCTTGTGGAGAACAGGTGTATTACATCAGATCCGGGGCAAACTTCGTATTGTGACGTCACATCGCTCCACGCATAATCTCACGGGAGTAGGTGGCACTGAACGGCTGAAGGCCGCTGTCGAAACACAGTGCTGATTTGCTTAGCGGCACTTATCGCAAATCCGACAGCTGTTTGTGCTCGGCTAGCATCTGCCCGGCACGCAGAAGTTTCCTATTGTCGCTGTCTCTCGGTTGCGTACTGGTCAAGAAGTTGGGCAGAGTACATTGTCTTTTGACATGTACTGACAGCACAGGCATCCAACATGAGTTCCTGATAAACAGATCATCACTTGCGCTTGTGCCCTCTTCACTTACTTTCTTTCCAGTTACATACATGGCCGCAATCAGTAGCACAGGACTGTTATTGCTTCTGTTTTCTTATGTGATAGTCAATCGTTTTTGTTTCCAGCTTAAGGAGGGTAGGACGCCAAACGGGCCGACTTGGAGCAGGAGAGGCACCACCGGACATTTTAATTTCCACTGTCTATACTTTTACAAATAAAGTCATAAAACTTTAACAGCATGACCAGGAAGGATTCAGGATTCATACTCATAGCAGTGGAATCTCAAAAATGTAACAAAACACATTTTTTTTACATGTGAAATTTCATCATTTTTTCACTTACTACTGGCTGCATTTGTTGCTATAGGTACACTTTTCTTCCTAAGTAAGAGAGATTCTTCCATGACTTTTGCACAGCATACAAACCATAGTAACAGGTGTATGAAACTCTAGAAGTTATTTAACTTACGAAAAAATGAACGAACTGTTATATTTTAAACTTCATGTTTAGAAAAAACTCAAGTTTTATAATTAATTATCTCAATTTTTTCCACAATTTTTTAATAGATTTGGAAAATTCTAGAGTTTCATACACCTGTAACTACTGTTTGTATACTATGAAAAATGCATCGAAGAATCTCTCTTACTTAGGAAGAAAAGTGTACCTATAGCAACAAACGCAGCCAGTAATAAGAAAAAATGATGAAATTTCACATGTAAAAAAAAAGGTATTTCGCAATGTTTTTGAACTTCCACTGCGATGAGTGTGAGTCCTCAATCCTTCCTGGTCATGGTGACAAACTTTTACGAATTTATTTCTAAAAGTATAGACAGTAGAAATTAAAATGTCCTGTGGTGATTCTCCTGCTCCAAGTCGGCCCGTTTGACGTCCTACCCCCCTTAGGTGCGTGATTTGCTGTCTTATTATACCTGCACTTTCCGTTTATATATCGGAAAAGAGTCCTAATTTGTTCTAACCCTTTCCGTACGATGCAGCAGCTGTTTTGGGGGCTGTTGTCAAACACTGAGAAGGCAGCCACGCAAAATATTGTTGCAGAGCAGAAATAAGGCCAGGGGAAGTCACAATTCAATAATCTTTATTTGTCCAAATGGCAAGTTTACAAGCTGATATGACAGGTTTTAATTGTGCTAGCAATCATCTGCTGATGTGAAATAGACAGAAAAAATATTGTTCTACCTGCTTACAGTATGTACAGTATAAGAAAAGAACAGAAGATGACACAGAACTCTGCATAAAATATCGTTACAGAGTTGACAAACTCAAGTCGTATACGTTAGAATTCTTTTTCAGTGTTTAAAGAAAGTTAAACAAGGAGATTCCACATTCCAAATCTATTCTCAGCAGTCCTAGAAGTAATTTTCAGTCTCCTTAAAATGGAAAAATAAAGAAAAAATACGTTTTGTTGGAACATGTCTCACTGAACTTTCTTTTCCTACTGGCAGTGTACTGTTTGCCTCTAGTGCGGATCAATTTTAACATCGACTGACGGAGCTCATATAAGCAGGAGAGCAGGCATATAAAACAAATACAAAACTAGAATAGTGAACAACAAACACACCGATAAGAAGACGATGTAAATATAATGCTACGCGATAGAACCAGTTGAATTTTTTGTATTTACAACAGCTGAAAATGCCTAGATTGACAGTAAAAGAAATGAACAGGAGAGTGAAAATGGTCACGAGCACTTTTAGTAAGTAAATTGGAGTTTTCAACACGAAAACTGCGATGTATCTGAGCCACAAAGTGCACATTCAGTATGCGTTACCAGTTTTGACTTACATTGAGATGAAAAAAGTCATAGATAACCCCTAATATAGTGTCGGGCCTCCTTTTGCCCGACGTAGTGCGTGGACTCAACAAGTCGTTGGAAGTCCGTTGCAGAAATTATTAGCCATGCTGCCTCTATAGCTCTGCATAATTGGGAAAGTGTTGTCAGTGCAGGATTTAGTGCACGAACTGACTTCTCGATTACGTCCCATAAATGTTCGATGGGATTCATGTCGGGCCATCTGGGTAAACAAATCATTCGCGTGAATTGTCCAGTATGTTCTTCAAACCAGTCGCCAACAATTGTGGCCCGAAGAGATGGCGCACTGTCATCCATAAAAAAATCCCTCCTTGTTTGGGAACTTGAAGTTCATGAATGGCTGCAAATGGTCTTCAAGTAGCCGAACAGAACCATTTTCAGTCAATGATCGGTTCACTTGGACCAGGGGGGCCCAGTTCATTCCATGTAAACACAGTTCACGCCATTGTGGAGCCACCGCCAACTTACAGAGTGCCTTCTTGACAATTTGGGTCCATGGCTTCGAGGGGCCTGCGCCATACTTGAACCCTATCAGCACCTTTCGCCACCTGAAATCGGGACTCGTCTGACCAGGCCAGGTTTACCAATCGTCTAATGTCCAACCCATATGGTGACGGGCTCAGGAAAGGCGCGGCAAGTGACGTCGTGCAGTTAAGAAGGGCACTCATGTCGGTCGTCTGCTGCCATAGCCCATTTCGTCATATTGTCGTTACGGATACGTTCGTCGTACGTCCCACATTAATTTCTGAGGTTCTTTCACACAGTGTTGCTTGTCTGTCAGCATTAACAACTACGAAAACGCCGCTGCTCTCGGTCGTTAGGTGAAGGCCGTCAGTCAATGTGTTGTCCGTGGTGAGAAATAATGTCTGAAATTTTGTATTCTCGGTCCACTATAGATCTGTGGTTCTCGGAATATTGCGTTTCGTAATTATTTCCGAAATGAAATGTCCCATACGTCTAGCTCCAACTACCAAAGTCCTAATTCCCGTTGTGCGGCCATAATCACGTCGGAGACCTTTACAAATGAACCACCTGACAGCTCCGCCAATGCGCTGCCCTTTTATACCCTGTATACACGGTACTGCCGCCATCTGTATATGTGCATATCGCCAAGCCATGACTTTTGTCACCTCAGTATGACAATGTGACATGGATTTATTAATGTGAAAACCGAGGGCTTCTCAGCGGGCGATGGAGAAATGACAGCAAACAGTTGACTAAATATACTGAATAGAGCAGAAATGGCTGTAATGAAAATGAAGCCGTGGTGAGTGACATGTAACCAAGCGAATGGATGGTACTTTGAGCACGGGAGTTCTTTGTTCGTTCCCAACTTACTTATTTACTTACAACTTACTTACACGATCAGGCCCAGAGGAAAGCGTGACATCACAGTTAGTGCTCTCCATCCGCTTCTGTCTTCTACTATCTCTCTCTAACTCTCTTTCTAGACTGGTCTGATGTCTGATAGGGTCCAGTCGACTGGAACTTTTGGCCATCTAGTCTGTATCAATCTCACTACAAGTCCAGCCCATTGGAGGCTTTTTCTCTTCAGCACTGTAACGATGTTGGTTTCTTATGTAGCTCTTCTAGTTCTGTATCGTTGCGACTTTTCCACTCTCCTGTAGTTGGATCCCAACCTGGTCCACGTATTTTCCTGAAGACCTTACTCTCAAACATAAGCAGTCGATTAAGGTCTTGTGTTCCACTGCTCTAGGTTTGACAATCATTTAGTACCACTAGCAGTATTAATGTTTTATAAAATCTTAGTGGTAGTTATTGAGAAATATTTCTGCATTGAGAAATATTTCTACATTTTAATATAAAGTTTAGAGAGTAATACAGGTAGCACATGCTTCCCACCTACAGTCTTGCCTCATTCTTTGCTTCAATTGATGTTACTTCAGAAAAAAAACTGATCCAAGACATTTGAATTCTTTCACATACTTCTACCTGTCACAGTTCGCTGTCAGATCTTCGGAGTTATGGATATTTCTTTTTATGGTCATGTGCTCAGTCTTTTCAATACTAATTTACAACCCACCTCTCGGAGACACTAATACCTGGGTCTGAATACTTCTTTTCAGCTATTCTTATTAGGGAAATGTCATCTGACTAGACCAGATACGTCATATTTTCATGATAGATTTGAACACCCTGGTCCGCAGCTCGTGGTCGTGCGGTAGCGTTCTCGCTTCCCACGCCCGGGTCCCCGGGTTCGATTCCCGGCGGGGTCAGGGATTTTCTCTGCCTCGTGATGACTGGGTGTTGTGTGATGTCCTTAGATTACTTAGGTTTAAGTATCTCTAAGTTCTAGGGGACTGATGACCATAGATGTTAAGTCCCATAGTGCTCAGAGCCATTTGAACCATTTTGACACCCTGAAAATTCTCTTTGTTGAATTCCCATATTACCTTTTCGAGAGTCAGATTGAAAAGGGCAGGTGATAATCCATTTCCTTGTCTTAATCCTGTTTCCACTTGGAAAAATTTCCTTCGTCATGTCAAATTCTGTAATGGTTTTAATCATACGGCGATCCCAACAGATGAGAGAATATCGATTGAAACGACGTAATGGAAGATGGGTAGAAAACAACCTTGGAAAAGAAACGTGGATGCATTAGCTGAAGACGGAGTTCTTCGAAGAGTCTAGACGAGACATTTATGACATCATATACGATCAAAATATGATGTTCACTAATTGTTACCACATACCCGTACATTTTCGTCGTGGGCACTCAAAAATTACTTGCCACAAGCTGGGTCATCATTCAAACGGATGACACACATCGTTTTCGAAGAAATCTAGCGAAATGGTGCAGCTTTCAACAACTGGGATCGTATTTGAAATAAACAGAGTCCAAATCTTCGTTGTTCCATTTTTACTTCGTTTTCCGCGCGTTTCCCAATTTCACTTGAGGTTTTTCCTTCATCCAGGCCTAGGCGTATTTCTTCCAATATCCTTGATAAACCGCGCAACTGCCTTGGCTCCAGCGATTCTTACGTCGACGGAAAGTTCAGCTCTAAGCTTCCTGCAGCTGATGGGGCTGCAAAACATTTCACATTCCGTAATTATGGAAATATCAACTCCCGGCTAGAGACTGACTATAGGTACACCTGCAACTAGGAGATATCAAAACTGATTGTGCTGTTTCACTCAAGGCTACGTGGGCAGACTTTGGATAGCGGTACGTGACAGCCGGCGCGTCTGATGATTACGCTCGTGGAATAACAAAGCTGAAAAAGTGCCCCTGAGATAAGAGAAATGCACACGGGAAGACGCAATGAATTTATATTACGTCATCTTCAGTTCTTGGCTGTACAGCGCAAATTCCAGCAACTCTATGAGTGAACTCACCTTTCTGTAACAGTAAAATGAAAAGCCATACCAACACTCGAGTATTTTTTCAATTTGGCGCGTTGGATAGTCATATGCCAGAGTTGTCTCGAATGTCATTGAACCAATTCCTACACATCGGTATTACAAAATGTTACGATCGATTTTCTTCTGACATATTCCTGTCTTTTAGGAACTGTTTCTTTTCGGATCATGGGCTATCTGTCGACCTTTGAACAATAATGTAAATACGGAACGAAAAGATGCAGATTGAGAAGATTTGACAATTTAGTCGTTAAGCTTAGTTAGCGGAAATTTCGTTTTTCCTCCGAATGCGAAAATAGTTTTTTGACGCCGACCTACATATGGAGAAATGATCATCATAATAAAATAAGGGAAATTACAGCTCGCACGGAAGGATATAGGTGTTCGTTTTTTCGCGCACCTTTCGAGATTGGAATAACAGAGAATTATCACTTAACTGTGATTTGCAGAGATGTATACGGAAATTGCGAGAATATATAGCATATGGTACATGGACTTAAGCTCCTATGCTTGTCTTTATAGGATAATATGACAGTTCCCACTGTCCCAGGGATCCCGAGAATTATGGTTTTCATGTATGAAATCTCAAAATGCAAGCTTTACTGCTCATTTTTTTTTAATTAATTGAGATTGGTATTGATATTTCGAACGACAAAGTTGTTCTAGAATGACGTGATGTTACAAACATCATTCTGCAGCGAAAAGAGCGTCTTTTCCACTGAGCGTACGCGATGTTTAGAAAACTGCTGTGTCACACTGACTGACAACCAATCATTTTGCCTTCGAATTCTGCTGCGCGAGCATAATTAACAGTGACTCCACAATCAGATTTTTTTTTTTCCGCGCGATACGGTTCATCTTTCTACAAAATATCTTTTCTCCGACAAGTTGCGTTACAACTCACACTTTTTCCGTACTATTCTAAACAGGAGGATTCAGAATGCGTTAACGAAAATAAAACCGTGAACTTACGAAGGGTATGCTTTTATTTGGTTCAAATGGTTCAACAGGCTCTGAGCACTATGGGACTTAACTTCCAAGGTCATCAGTCCCCTAGAACTTAGAACTACTTAAACGTAACTAACCTAAGGACATCACACACATCCATGCCCGAGGCAGGATTCGAACCTGCGATCGTAGCGGTCGCGCGGTTCCAGACTGTAGCGCCTAGAATTGCTTTTATTTGTTACACGCGCTTTAGGTATCTTTCAGTGGAAGCTCGCAATGAATAAAACTGAGTTAAAGCGAAACAAATGACATAGTGAAACTGCGGAAACTTGTTACTACAGATAGAATGTTAATAATGAAAAACACCGTCATAGATTATTTTCTTTCATTTGATGTACTTCATATTTTACATATTAATACCCATTTTCAATTGTAATTCCTTACGAAACACACACACACACACACCGTGAAAATCTTCATAACATCATAACTGGTTCAAAATACGAAAACTATGTTTTACGTAGGAAAGACTACTTGCTGAAAGGTCGGCGGTTTTTCGATATCTGTATACAGTCAATTGATTACGAAAGGTTGGGTATAATAACAAAGTTCTCCGTCCGCCTTTTCGCAAAAGTAGCGCAAAAACTTGCGAAATGTGTTGTCATAACCACATAACAGTTTCACCAACACTGCCACGGTCATATTACATAATGATAGAACAGTATTACACAAAAATATTGGTTGCGTTGATGTCTTTTTTTATCCTCAAATGTACCAGAAGCACTCACACGGAAAATATTGTGGCAACAGACTGATCTGCATCATAGCTCTAGATACACGTTCTTTCCTCGTGTAACGAACGTTTCGTCGTATACAGCTAAAACCGCGAAATAAATTCAGAGAAGGTGTATTATATAATATACAAATCTCCGACGAGTATTACGTACATATAGCGGACATCAAGTATGAAAAATGCAAAGGGGAATGGACGGCAATTCATAACGCTCACCCAATACAATGTCATCGCCATCGGTGCTGTGAAAATTACCGACAAGCGGCAGTCAGCCATGTAGTACCATTACGCTCTTCTAGCCACACAAATGGATTGGAGAGTAGTGTCATACACAGCTAATCTTCTGTTGTAATCTTAATTTGCGAACAGAAGAGCGAGCGAAGCGAAGCAGCACCACGCACTCCCGGCCGAGTCATAGAATCGGTATGCTGCTAGGTATAACTGTAGCAACAGAAGTTGTTACTTACGTATTTCATCTCGTTCGATCAGTGCGACACCTGTGCTGCCTGGAAGTCGATGCGTCGAGCATAACACAAAAGTCACTGGCCGCCTAGCAACGCGCACACGAGTTTCGCTCCAACAGGTGAGCTAGCGCGCATGTGCACCGCGCAGCACTCCACAGCACACTGGTAACGCCGGCGCGTTCGCCGCCAGACTGGCTTTGCCCGGCCGAGTCCGCACACGACAGCAGCAGCGGCTCACACACACACACACACACACACACACACACACACACACAGATAGCGGCCGCGCTGACGTGTGTAGCTGCGCCAGCGGCCTCGCCGAGCAGAGCGGCCGCAGTCGGCAGTCGCAGCCGGTGACGCGGCGCGTCCACAATGCTGACTGCGGCGGTATTTTTAGTGCGAGGCGTAGCGAGGAACGGGTTCTTCTGCCCTCCGGCCAAGTCACTCACTCGCTCCAGCATCCGAACGAGTCTCCAGGCAGTTTGGCGCCGCGCTGCCGCGTTATTTTGGAACCACACCGCAGCTCGGCAAGAAACAATAGTCTCCACGAACCGCAGGAGCACAGCATCTTCAGCTACATCTCCCACGTAGACGGCAGAGCCCTCTTTTTGTGAGCTTGCCCTTAGAGCCGTCCGTCATTAGGTCATTAGGGACAATGGAGTAGCTTAGCAGGATAAGCCTGACAGAACGCAACACTCCAAGCCTTGGTGGATTCCAACCACCTGTCATCTTGCTTCAGTGATTGGGGGGCGCCTGTGACTGTCACAACTTTTTACTTGTTTTGACAAGCTAGTTCCACTGATCTGTGGAACACAGAGTATTGGAAAGCGGGGTGAACTGACTGTGATATTTAAGCAATTTGCCACACTCATCTGACTGGAGGTTCGGTAAATTAACACCTCCCTCTTCCAGCGCTCTCTCGCGCTCCCCCCCCCCTCTCTCTCTCTCTCTCTCTCTCTCTCTCTCTCTCACACACACACACACACACACACACAAACAAACTCGCTGCGACCGTAGCGGTCGCGTGGTTCCAGACTGAAGCGTCTAGAACCGCTCGGCCACTCGGCCACACCGACCGGCTACAACTCAGAAGACAATCACTGAAGATGTCTGTGACTTGACTGGCAGTCGTGACTCATGATATTCGTTCCGTAGCAAATATACTCGAATATCCAGACTCGGGTTGACACACTCCGAAAAGTCAGTGCCCATCAACGGATTCAGAACACGTTTGACGCGATGCAAGAAAACTAGGCATTGGGACCTAACTGCAGCTTCACCAATGACGGATTACTGATACTTAGCCGGCCGCTGTGACCGAGCGGTTCTAGGCGTTTCAGTCTAGAAACGCGCTGCTGCTGCGGTCACAGGTTCGAATCCTGCGTCGAGCTTGGATGTGTGTGATGTCCTTAGGTTAGTTAGGTTTAAGTAGTTCTAAGTGTATGGGACTGATGACCTTAGATGTTAAGTCCCACAGTGCTCAGAACCATTTGATACTTAAATTTATTTTCTGTTGTTTTTAGATCATATTTTTTCCATCGGTCCCGGTTATTCATCCACAGTTTTCACAGCTTTTTATGCGTTACTTGACAAGTGAATCCTGCGTAGACTATCTTCATTCATTCCTGATTGTTCCTGTAGGATGCCTCATTCACTGTGAATTTTACACAGACAACTAACCATTACCCCAAGTCCCATGTTTCACTATAAGAGGCCCTTCAGATGATGGTATGAAACACACACTAGAAAAACCAGTAAATAAATCTTCCAAGAAGAGGATTATCTTCCGAATGATGAAGAACATACCTGACACGCGTATATAGCCTGGTTCACACCGCTATATGGATATTAAATTACAAGCATTAGAAAACGGTAAGGAAAGGATGGAGATCCTAAAATGTAGTGACAAAGAAATGGTCTGAAAGTTAAGCGCCGAATGATAGCATGATCAAGTCTCTGGAAAAATTACAAGAACTTACAGTCAAGGACATGATGGTGATACATGCATCAATTGTTACATGATGATACAGGACAATAGCGAAATATAGCGAAAAATAATGAATGATAAGAACTGCACTAGCCGATAAGGTTTCGTGCATACAGGGTGAACATTAATAAAACCGACAAACTGCAGGGACCGATTCGTGACTGGAAATGGGATAAAAAAGGTCCACTGAACATTTGATCGGAAATGCATCGTTGCCACGGTAGATGACGCTGACCACGTGCCTTGTGTTCCGTATGTGTTGCAGGCTGTGTGATTGACGCAGCGTGCTGTAAGCAGCAGAATGGTCCGGAATTCATGTCAGGAACAAACCGAAATGGTGTTGATGTACGGTGGAGAGATAGCATGGCTATAAGTAACAGACACCACGTCATACAATATTTCACGCCCTTTTCCGGCGATCGTGTGATCATGGGTCCTTTCAGGCAGATGAACGTGCAGGGAGGCGGCGGAATGTGCGTACACCAGAGTTGGAGGACCGGGTTCTGCAGGATATTGAGAAGTACCCTGGTACAAGCTCCAGGCAAGAGGCTCGACAACATGGTGTAATCAAAAGTACTATTATGTGCATCATGCATTGACAGCTGCTACTGTCTCTATTACCTGCAGTCCCATGGAGGCCACTTTGAACATCTGTTGTGACATGGAGACGATGCAGCACTTTACTGTGTTTCGGAACGATTTGTTGTCGTTGCACGTCCATTTCCGGACACATATTCATAGCACCTTTTCTCCTCCATTTCCAGTAGGAATCTGTCCCTGCAGTTTGTCGGTTTCATTAATGTTCATCTTGTATAACTGAAAATATTACTTGTACTGGTTATTTAGAAAAGAAGAAATTAATAGAAACGCAGTCCTGTCAGAGCCTGAGGCTCACGATTCAGTCTGTAAAAAAAAAGTAAAATAAAATAAAAATAAAATAAAATAAACAGGTACAACATTCTTATGGATGCGTGACCGTCACATTTTGTAAACTACTTTTAATAGTTTATAACGTCTCAGATAATAGTTTCACTTGATATATCTGTGGCAGAAGTGTTAGAATGTGGATAAGTGGAATATAATGTCAATGAAAAACCAAAAGCCAGCCGAGGTGGCCGAGCGGTTCTAGGCGCTACGGTCGCAGTTTCGAATCCTGCCTCGGGCATGGATGTGTGTGATGTCCTTAGGTTAGTTAAGTTTAAGTAGTTCTAAGTTTTAGGGGACTGATGACCTCAGCAGTTAAGTCCCAAGTGCTCAGAGCCATTTGAACCATTTGAACCAAAAATCAAAAACTCCCACCACATCCGATTACAGGTTTAGCGGTAAGTTTCCGGAGACCATCACATCGTACACTGGACTAGCATTCTCGGGGATGACGGTTCAGATCCCCGTCCGCTTACCCAGATTTGCGTTTTCCGTTAACAGCTATAGGAAAGAACAGGTCCAATACCTTTCCTTGTCATTCCGAAATCTGAGGTTGCGCCCAGTCCAATGACCTTGTGTAGACGAAACCTTATTCCTTGCACTACCTTTATTTTCCGTGAGATATTTTCAATATTTAGGCGTAATACCGCGAAGCGATGTGAAATAGAACAAACATGTAAATTCGGTTTAAGAGAGACCGAACGAAGACTTGGATTCGTTGACAGGTTTTTGATCAAGTACGGCACATCTGAAAAGACGCGAGTGCAATCACTTCTAGAGCATTCCATATCAAGTGGGCATTATGCCATATTTCAAATGAGTTCAGAGAAGCGCTGTTAGAGTCATGTCAGCGCAGTCCATGTGACAGTATAATGGAGACGTCCAGAGATCTTAAATGAGAAGTTCCGTGGAAGGCGACGCGTTTCTCGCAAAAGCTTGTCGGGTAAATTTAGAGAACAGATATTCGAGAAAACGTATACTACAATACTGCTACCACTGTCTTATCTTCCGCTTACGGACCGTGAGAAAGAGATAAGAGAGATAAATGCGTGCACCAGGCCTGCTGTTGTGATCTTCAGCCCGAAGTCTGATATGATGCAACTCTCCACGGTAATCTATCCAGTACATCTTTGCGCAACCACTGCATCCTACATCTATTTGAATCTGCTTACTGTATTCAAACCTTGGTTCACAAACCCTCAACACGATTTTTACCCCCTCCCCCTTCCTCACAGCTTCCTCAATTACCGAATCAACTATTCCTTGATGCCTTTAGAAACCTACTGTCAAGCTATCCCCTCCTTTAGTCCAGTTGTGTCATATTTATTGTTTCCACGATTTCACACCTCTTCATTATTTATCGGAGTTACCCATATTATGTAAGGCACTCTTCTGCAGAATCATATTTCTAAAAAATCAGCTTCTTTTCTGTATTTACTGCTTATCGTTCACACTTCTTCAGACAAATATTCATTTTATAGCACTCCTCCAGGGTGTCCAAGGAGGAACGGTAATATTCATCGACATGATAGGAACGATTATTCTCAGCAAAAAAGTACAACAGAAATAGGCCCTATAATGCATGCCTTAAGAGCTGTGAGCAATTTTCATCTTCGATACTGTGAAACAAATCTCTTGTACTGCAAGCTCTTTGCTTTCAACATTCTGAGAGGTGGTAATATGGACCAAAACGAAAAAAAAATCCAATAAAAATGGGCACTACAGTGCATACCTTAAGAGCTAAAGGAACATTTTAAAGCCCATGTTCACTAGACAATTTTTTCTTGTTTTGGTTCCTTCTACCTCTTCATTATAGGAACCGAAAGCTGGCTAAAGCCGGAGATAAATTCTGCCGAGGCGCAAACCGTGTTCAGAAAGGATAGATTAAATAAAGTAGGTGTGGTGTGTATGTGTCTGTTGGTAGTAGTTTATCTTGTAGTGAAGTTGAAATAGATAGTTCCTGCGGATTACTATGGGTAGAGGTTATATTCAACAGACGTACCAAAATAATAATTGGCTTCTTCTACCGACCCCCTGACTCAGATGATATAATTGCTGACCGCTTCAAAGAAAACTTGAATCTCATTACAAATAAGTACCCCACTCATACAGTTATAATTGGTGGAGACTTCAATCTACCCTCGTTTTGTTGGTGAAAATACATGTTCAAAACCGGTGGTAGACAGAAAACATCTTCCGAAGTTGTACTAAATGTTTTCTCTGAGAACTACTTTGAACAATTAGTTAATGAGCCCATACGAATTGTAAATGGTTGTGAAAACAAACTTGACCTCTTAGCCACAAATAATCCCGATCTAATAGAGAGAGTTCATGACAGATACAGGGATTAGTGAACACAAGGTCATTGTAGCGAGACTCAAAACCATATCAACCAAAACCACTAAAAATAAATGCAAAATATATCTATTTAAAACAATAGATAAAAATTCGCTTGATGCCTTCCTAAGAGAGAGTCTCCATTCCTTCCAAGCTAATTATGTAAGTGTAGACCAGATATGGCTCAAATTCAAAGATACAGTATCGACAGCAATAGATAGATTCATACCACATAAGTTAATAAGAGATGGGGCTAATCCACCATGGTACGCAAAACGTCAGAACACTGTTGCAGAATGCAAATTCAGGAGAACGCAAAATCCCAAAGACTGGCTATGTTTCACGGAAGCTCGAAATTTAGTGCGGACGTCAATGCGAGATGCTTTTAATAATTTTCATAGTGAAATATTGTCTCAAATTATGGTAGAAAACCCAAAGAGATTCTGGTCGTATGTAAAGCACACCAGTGGCAAAAAACAGTCAATACCGTCACTGCACGATAGCGATGGAAATGTTACCGATAATGGTGCCGCTAAAGCGGAGTTACTAAATACAGTTTTCCGTAATTCCTTCACGAAAGAAGACAAAGTAAATATTCCAGAATTCGAAACCAGAACAGCTGTTACCATGAGTGACATAAAAGTAGATATCTTAGGTGTTGCGAAATAACTCAAATCACTTAAGAAAGGCAAGTCTTCCGGTCTAGATAGTACACCAATGAGGTTCCTGTCAGAGTATGCAGACGCAATAGTGCCCTTCTTAGCAATCATATACAACCGCTCACTTGACGAAAGGTCTGTTCCTAAAGACTGGAAAGTAGCACAGGTCACACGAATATTCAAGAAGGGAAATAGGAGTAACCCACTGAATTACAGACCAATATCACTGACCTCAATTTGCAGTAGGAGTTTGGAGCGTATACTGTACTCGAACATTATGAGTCATCTTGAAGAAAATGACTTATTGATTCATAACCAACACGGATTCAGAAAATATCGTTCCCATGAAGTAATGAGCGCTGTCGACAAGGGATCTCAGATCGATTCCATATCCTAGATTTTCAGAAGGCTTTTGATACCGTTCCTCACAAGCGACTATTAATCAAATTCGTGATTTTCTCTCAGCGAGGTCACAGTTCGTAGTGATAGACGATAAATCATGTAGTAGAACAGAAGCGATATCTGGCGTTCCGCAAGGTAGTGTCATAGGCCCTCTGCTGTTCCTGATTTATATGAATGAACTAGATAATAATCTGAGCAGTCCCCTTAGATTGTTTGCAGATGATGCTGTAATTTACCGTCTAGTAAAATCATCAGACGATCAATTCCAATTACAAAATGATCTAGAGAGAATTTCTGTATGGTGCGAAAAGTGGCAATTAGCACTAAACAAAGAAAAGAGCGAGGTCATCCACCTGGGTACTGAAAGAAATTCGATAAATTTAGGGTATACGATAAATCGCACAAATCTAAGAGCTAGCAGTTCGACTAAATACCTAGGAATTACAATTACGAGCAACTTAAATTGGAAAGACCACATAGGTAATATTGTGGGGAAGGCGAAACAAAGACTGCGCTTTGTTGGCAGAACACTTAGAAGATGCGACAAACCCACGAAAGAGACAGATTACGTTACACTTGTCCGTCCTCTGCTGGAATATTGCTGCGCGATATGGGATCCTTACCAGGTAGGATTGACGGAGGACACAGAAAAAGTGCAAAGCAGGGTAGCTCGTTTCGTGTTATCGCGCAACAGGGGTGATAGTGTCACTGATACGATACGCGAGTTGGGGTGGCAGTCACTGAAACAAAGGCGGTTTTCTTTGCGGCGAGATCTATTTACGAAATTTCAATCACTAACTTTCTCTTCCGAATGCGTAAATATTTTGTTGACATCCACCTACGGAGGGAGGGATGATCATCATAATAAAATAAGAGAAATCAGAGCTCGGGCGGAAAGATTTATGTTTTTTCCACGCGCCATTCGAGACTGGAATGGTAGAGAAGTAGTATGAAAATGGTTCGATGAACCCTCTGCCAGGCACTTAAGTGTGAATTGCAGAGTAACCATGTAGATGTAGATGTGAGACGGTGATATTCGCGATTGGCTGAAAATTCCAACTGGCGTGACATTTTCTGTGACGACCAAATGCGTAAAGTACGCCGGATGTCGCCAAGGCTGAGCGCTTCCGATGACTCGTACTTAGATGATATCTCTTCGGCTCTTTCCGCGACAAGCTGAGAAATTCTCCGTTAACGAAGAAACAAACACCGATCCTTTCCACCGGTGGCCGTATACAGGATGTCCCAGGACGAATGGTCAGTACTGTGCAGCCCCCATGTGACAGAGTGGTGTAAGAATTGTATGATGTACTTACAACTGCCTGGTTTTATGAATCTGAATATGGTAATACATATTGCCGAAGCTAGTAATCCACCAACTTTGTTAATATAGCGATCTTGGTAGATAAATTTGTTCTCAAAAGAAGACTCTAATAAAGAATTAAAGTTCGCCTCCAGACTGAATGATCATATCAGGTAACCATAATTATGGGACACAACAGAAACGGTCATTCGAAGCGAGAGAGTCTAATGAACATGGGCTACAAAATGCATACCTTAAGAGCTATGGGCAATTGTTCATCTTCGCTACTATGAGCGTCATCTCTTCTACTGAACAAGTGCTCATAGCTCTTAAGGTATACATCACAGACTTCACGTGTACTAAGACTTCCATGATACACATGACGGTTCTTGTCACATCCCTGAACACTGATAATTCCTCCTGGGGCATCGTGTATATGAACACCGTTCTCGCAGTCAGGGACAAATATCTGCTAACACCTGCTGACTCATCCACTGAATGAACGGTTACTTCATATAATATCTCTTTTCTATGTCAAGACAATGTCGTTAAAACTTGCAAATAAGTAAAAATCTACAGAACATTAGCCATGACGTGGCTGTGCCAGAAAATCATCAAAACTTACTGTATAATGTATATCCTGGAAGAGATTTCTCGGCTTTGGTTTTGAACGTTCCCGATATGGAAGCAATACGAAGAAAACGGTGCACACCCTACTGGCAAATGATGCTAATATGAAAATAAAGCGGAAACAGAAAATTAAAGAATATCCACTACAAATTCAGTGACCTAAGACATCTGATACTTCATTTGATTAAATTATGATTTATTTATAATTAAATATATTATACGCACGCGACGTGAAACAAACAACTCGGCTCCATTCTCTGAAATAAAAACTGAGGTAACAGTTTATTGTACATAATAACAAAAAACGTTCATAAAACTAAGTCATTCGAATGCTTTCAGTTAATGGGAGGCACTGATCATTTCCATCAAAGCAAATCAGAATGAAAGCTTCCACGGTTGACGTTCTTCATGTCTGCGAAAAATAAAATATACGGAGTAGTCAAGAGTTTTGGGTAGGCACTGAGACGCGGGACAGTCATCGCCTACCGAAGTCTATGCGGTACATTTGTCCCCGGACGCTCCTGGCAGAAATACGTTACTGACGCCTCATTTCAAATCGACGGCGATCTAACAGCAGACCGCCGATCGCCCCGTATAGATTTGTGGAGGCGACGTGACGTCCGTTCGTCAAACACTCGTTGTTCACCTGCGCGGCGGTTTAAGCATGCGGAAACATTGTCTCTGAGACAGTTCACTACAGACACTGCAGACCTCATACCGGGTGATCAAAAAGTCAGTATAAATTTGAAAACTTAATAAACCACCGAATAATGTAGATAGAGAGGTAAAAATTGACACACATGCTTGGAATGACATGGAGTTTTATTAGAACCAAAAAAGCACCCCATATTGCTAGACGCGTGAAAGATCTCTTGCGCGCGTCGTTTGGAGATGATCGTGTGCTCAGCCGCCACTTTCGTCATGCTTGGCCTCTCAGGTCCCCAGACCTCAGTCCGTGTGATTATTGGCTTTGGGGTTACCTGAAGTCGCAAGTGTATCGTGATCGACCGACATCTCTAGGGATGCTGAAAGACAATATCCGACGCCAATGCCTCACCATAGCTCCGGACATGCTTTACAGTGCTGTTCACAACATTATTCCTCGACTACAGCTATTGTTGAGGAATGATGGTGGACATATTGAGCATTTCCTGTAAAGAACATCATCTTTGCTTTGTCTTACTTTGTTATGCTAATTATTGCTGTTCTGATCAGATGAAGCGCCATCTGTCGGACATTTTTTGAACGTTTGTATTTTTTTGGTTCTAATAAAACCCCATGTCATTCCAAGCATGTGTGTCTACATTATTCCGTGATTTATTCAGTTTCCAAATTTAGACTAACTTTTTGATCACCCGGTACATGGATGAAGTGGTAAAAGCCCCATTTTAATAAAAAACAAGCCTTGTATGAAAAATAAAATTGCTAACTTCACCCAAATTTCGCGCCTCTCGACCAGAACCTCTACTTGAAGTTCTGAACACGTACGTTCGTAGAAGAGTCAACCAATATACTGGTCCCTCCTGCGTACATCTCACGAAAAGATCATGGAATTAAAAGAATAGACATTCCAGCTCGTACGGAAGCTAGTCAACAGTCGTTCTCTTTCCACAAACCACTCGCAACTGGAACAAGAATTGGTGTGAGCCGGTCTTAAGCAGTACAGGTATATGAAGACGTAGACGTACCAGAGTACACTGCTGTTCAAATCAGCCTTGAGGCTGGTGATGCAAATAAAGTAAAACTAATATTATCCTCCGTGCATCAAAGAACAGTCACGCTACGTCACGCCGAATAAAGAGCGAAAGCCTGCCTCTTTTCTTTGCAGAGAGTGAAGAAAAAATTGTCTTCTTTTCCTTTTAGTTTGACAATGAGGCAATTCAGGCGCCACGGTTGTTCTACCGCCTGCTCCTCCGGAATGCGGGTAGAGATTATGCCGTTGGCAAGCAAACGAGACTCCCCCCCTCCCCCCCCCCCCCCCCCCCCGGTTTCCAGAGATTAAAATTACAGGCGGTGCGAGGCGGGGAGAGGTGGCCATCTTCCGGTAGACGCGCAATTGTATCCGCAACGCCGCAATCCGCTTAATGGCGCCCGTTGATTACTCAGGCTCCCGGGCACCCAGAGCAAATAAACCGAGAAGGAAAGGCGGCACCACAAGAAATTCACAAAAAAGAGATAAAAGCAGCCAGACGCAGAAGACGTCCGCGTCAGTGGTGCATCAGAGAGACAGCACGAAAGAAAAGAAATACATCGCTAGCACGGGGTACTCATTCTTTCAGACGGACACTTCGAATTAAAACAGGGACCGGACGGAAGAACAGGGACAATGTTGCTGAAGATTTCAGTTGCATTACTTGTGATAATACCTGAATAACGGTGTCTCTTCGTCTTTGAGTATCGTGAAACTAACGTACGCTGCCGCTTGTCGGCTGTTTTATAATGCATTTCTGGTCCTTACAAAATACGAGCTGTGTTCAACTCATAATGCAAACGTTTATTTTTTTGGAAATAATTTTGTTTATTGGTCTACATAAATTTTATCCCCTTCAAAACAGTTCCCGAAATACTTCGGTAACTCGATGGTTCGATGTTTGGGATTTTAACTCTCTCAGCGATCCGTTTGTAACCTAGCCTACGCTTGTGAAACGACGGCAATTTAAGGTTTTTTTAATATTTATGAAGAGAGAAAAAACTCACATGAGGGCATGTCTGTCAATTATTACAATTCTGTCCTTGGTTAAAAATTCACGAAGTAACGAAGTATGAGCAGGTATATTATCGTGGTGCAAACGCCATAAATTGTTTCGCCATAGATGCGAACCGTTCTGTGTTTGCTTCACGGAAACGGCGTTAAACTTGTAAATAATACTCCTTACTGATCATTTGACCTTTGTGGCAAGAGCTCATGATCCCGTTAAAACCGAAGAACACGATGAGCATTATATTAAGATTTGTCCGCATTTATGGAAATTTTTTTATTCCTTGGCCTTAGTTTCGACATCTTGTTCGTAACTCGGTGTTCAGAATCTGTTACGAAACATTTCAGTATTTCTGTGTCGCTTGTCACTTCATCTAGCGACAGCTTAACAATTTGCATTCGCTGCTGTCTCCAACAAAATTTCATGCCACGACCCAGTTGATAATAGTACCTCCTTGACTGTGATTTTGGGTTTTGTTCATAATAACTACTTTCACTTTTACCACGATTTCATCGTTTGATGATGTGTTTAGGCGTCTAGAGAGCTCCTCATCTCCAACGTTTTCACGGCCTTTTTCGAATCAGTTATGCCACTCTAAGCCCTTGGTTTACACACAGAAGACTCATCAGATACAATATTTAACATTTATAAAACGTTGCCTCGCTTTATTCCCTCCTTAATGCAAAATGTAATAGAAATTCTCTGATATTGTTTTATATAAAATAAATAATCACTGATACTACAAAGACACATTTAACCTTTTTGACAGCCTACAACAGACAAAATGTACGATATGGGTAACACTGAACATACATGTTTGAAACATGTTTACGAATACAACACGAGAAATTACAAAATACCCGTTATTTTTCAATTACAAGCGTTTTATTCCTGCATATCTCAAGCGAACTGTGGGCTTCCTCATTGTTACGCCTGTTACGACCCATCGAATAACTCATAATCGGGGCAGAAAACTGTTGCATGAAACAATAATGAACCACGCAATCTTCTCGTTCAATATTCTCGCTTAAGTGATTTCTTTATGACTCTCGGACGAATTATTGGTTGACTGATACAGTCGTCTCAGAACAACTGTTATAATTCCATCGCTAAGCGTCCTAATAAGTATAAAATGTTTCATAACTTCCAGGGCCCAGTGTCGATTTGAATAAATTTTCTTTCCTTTTGCAAGATATAACCGCCAGATGTAACCGCCTGATTTGTTCTCTTACTTAAATCATGCAGCCCGTATACTGATTTAACTGTTTTTCCTGCTATTTTTCTGATACTTGTGCTCTTATTGTACTTTAATCTGTTGCAGTTGTACTACTTGATAATGGCCTAAAGCCGAAATCTCGAGTGTGAAATAAAACCTGTTCTACAGTCAAATGGCGGTTATATCTTGCAAAAAAATTTTATATGACTGTGGCACGAATAAAATTTGGTCGCGACAGACAGTGATGACCGGAAACGAGCGTTTTGGAGCAACGAATCACACTGTAACCTGTGGCAATATGACTGAAGGGTTTGGGTTTAGCGAATGCCTGAAAAATGTTACCTGCCAACATGTGCAGTATCAACAGTGAAATGCAGAGGAGATGGTGTTACGGTATGGAGGTAAGTTTTGTGATTAAGGTGTGGCGCTTAAGAAAACGCTATACGCAGAAAGATATGTACTAATTTTACACCATTGTGTACTAAGTGTAGTAGAGGAACAGTTGGAAGAAGATGACTGTATCAGCATGACACTGCACCCTGTCATAAAGCAGCCTCTGTGAGGCAATGATCTGTGGACGATAACATTCCTGAAACAGGTTGGCGTCCGAAGTTCCTGATCTGAACACAATTTAATACCTTTGGGTTGAATCAGAATGTCGATTTCGCTCCAGATTACAGCGCCCAACTCCTCTACTTTCTCTGGTTTCGGCACTTGAGGAAGAATGGGCTGCTACTCCACAGACATTCAGGCACCTCACTGAAAGTGTCGGCAGCAGACTTCAAGCAGCTATAAAAACAGAGAGTGGATACATCCCATAGTTTATTCTTTCTCTGGAGAACTACTACCACAACCATCGATGGAAACGTAATAGACCAAAGACACTATTAGCAAGGAACTAAACATCTATGGTCCACAGCACGCTGGAAATGAAATGAAATGAGTTTATGGCATCGTTGGCCGGGAGGCCCCATTCGAGGAAGTTCGGCCGCCAGGTGGAAGTCTTACTTCAGTCGACACCACATTGGGCGACTTCCGCCCCGGTGATGAGGATGAAATGATGATGACGACAACACAACACCCAGTCCCCGAGAGGAGAAAATCTCCAACCCGGCCGGGAATCGAATCCGGGCCCACTTGCATGGGAGGCAAGCACGTTACCACCCAGTTAGGCAGGCGGACCATAGCACGCTAACACAACAGTACTGTCGAGCCCCTGCAACACAGCTACTACTGGCAACCCCAGATGGTCGACCCGCCGAAAAACAGGCGCCGGCCGCTGTGGTCGAGCGGTTCTTGGCGCTTCAGTCTAGAACCGTGCGACCGCTACGGTCGCAGGTTCGAATCCTGCCTCGGGCATGGATGTCTGTGATGTCCTTAGGTTAGTTAAGTTTAAGTAGTTCTAAGTTCTAGGGGACTGATGACCTCAGCTATTAAGCCGCTACTGCTCTTACTACCCGTCCTACTGTCGCAGAGGTTTTTTTTTTTCCTTGGCACTCTGCCCTTACAAACCGCTACCCTTTGATCGCTATCGTCCACTCTCTGTCTCCTGATGGACCACGTCAATGAGTAACCCTACCCAGACGCATGGAAAACACAGCCCGCATCCTATGATTCCTGATTCGAAAACTAACATGTCGTACGGAGGTGACAGTAGAACTTTTGGTTTGGTCACCACGTCGGTGTGGGCGTGGAGGGGCCCCATCCTACAACAAAAACATCCCGTAGTATAGTCTACTAGTAGGTGTTGCGATAAATTTTTATCAGATTGTAGATATGCAGATGTAATACCTGTCCGGTGGCTCACTCGACCACTGACCTCGAAAATGGTGATGATGAATTGAGGAAAGACGCGCTCTACATCATGGTCATCAGCACCGTGACGAAAATTTAGCATGCTAATCTCATGGGCAGGGACGAAGGCTGCCACCACATGCCGAGCAGTTTATAATGTATTAAAGTCTGCCTCCCTTTCCCACCAATTTAGGGATGAGGCCTGACAGTTCACAAAATTTCACCACCCTTGTAACACTAGAATCAGTATCTGCGAGGATGGTGGGCACATCTCCATCGAGACTGAGGGCTGTCCTAACGTAAGTATGTCGGACACAAGTAGCCACTTGTGTTGAACTGAAAGTGGCACGCTACAAACTTGTGTGTGTGTGTGTGTGTGTGTGTGTGTGTGTGTGTGTGTGTGAAATCTTATGGCATTTAACCGCTAAGGTCATCAGTCACTAATCTTACACACTACTTAACCTAAATTATCCTAAGGACAAACACACACACCCATGCCCGAGGGAGAACTCGAACCTCCGCCGGGACCAGCCATGACTGCAGCGCCCTAGACCGCTCGGCTAATCCCGCGCGGCGCCACAAACTTCACGGAGTGGTTAATGCTCCCGCCGGAGGAGGAAACCACGCGTTAAAGGGCTTTGCCCGATGCGCAATCTGGTAAGCAGAACCTCCTTCCAGCGGTGAGGCTGACATGAAGTCCGCCATGCCTTTGTGGTCGATTTGATCGACCGCAATTTGTTGTCTGTTACCTGCAACCATTCAGTCTCCCACTGACGCATGATGCGTCTGTCAGAAAATGGGATGATGGCGTGCAACGGGATGGGACATTGATGGACAGCACCATCCCGACATGCTTTCTTGGCGGTTTTGTCGTACATGTCGTTGCCCTGTATCCCAACGTAGCCAGGTATTCAGCAAAAGATCACCTTCTTGCCATGGTGTTCGAGCCGCTGTAAGGGGTCACGGATGAGCTGAATCAGCAGGTCTACTGGATACATTTGGTGAAGTGCTTGCAGTGCAGTGCACTAAGTGAGTCGGGACAGATAAGAAACCTTGTACGGTAACGTCTGTGAACCCTCTCCAGTGCCATCAGAATGCCATATAATTCCCCATCACAATTTGTAAAGTGTTCCGGAAGAAGTACTTTAAAAACCCTACCAGGGAAAACAGCAGAACAACCGAGGGCATTTCCTTGCTGGAATCCATCTGTACAAACAGAGGTAAAACTGTGGTACGTACTTAACTGACTTCGAATATTTGGCGGAGAGGAGAGATAGACGCGATAGGACGTCACGTGAGGATAGCGAACGCACCCGTTGTCGGTTGAGCTATTCTGGGAGGCCACGTGCTGCTCTGTAACGCCTGACACCGAGAGAGACGCGCAGGTGACAGACCCGTGGTGCAGCTCGCCACTTCCGCCGCGCCGGGCTATCGATCGCGGGCGGCGCGTGTGTGGCGCGGCTCGGGCAGTTATCTGGACAAAGACTGGAGCCGCCAGCGCGCTGTGGGAGACGGCACGTGGCCGCTCCCTAAATAACACCGCGTGCGTGGCGCCCGCGCTGCCGGCGCCATGCACTCGCTGCCTCCACCACAGGCGCGGATAAAAAAAACGACATTTTTCTATGACCGTTTATAACGCTTTTCTGCGGCTCTAACGGTTTATACAAATTAATTTTTCCCACTGAAACAGTTCAAAGTATGAGGTGTGATCAAAAAGAAACGAGAAATTTTGTTTTTCTTAAAGTATCTTTATTTATTCATTTGTCCCCTGCAAAGTAATCCCCCTTAGATGTAATACACTTGTTCCAGCGCTTTTTAGAATCTTGAAAGCATTTCTGGAACTCATTTTCCATTATAGTGTTCAGCTACTTCAGCGATTCTGATTTTATCTTATCAATGGTGGCAGAACAACGTTCTTTCCTGGTTCTCTTCAGCCTCGGGAATAGAAAGAAGTCTCAGGGTGCCATGTCCGTCGAATAGGGTGCCTGAGGCAACATAAAGGTTTTGTTTTTTGCCAACGAGCATTTAGGCGTGAGCGGGAGCATTGTCGTGATGCAATTTCCAAGAGTTGTTTTGCCACCATCCTGGTCGTTTTCTGTGTATTGCTTCACTTACACGCCGCATAGCTTCCAGGTAGTATTCCTTATTGATCATACGACGATAAGGCACGAACTCGTGATGCACTGTCCTACTGTAATCGAAGAAAACTGTGAGAAGAATCTTCACTTGTGATCGATCTGATCGATTTTTTATTTCTATTTTTTTTTGCCTTGGATCTTTAGGCGGTTTCCATTGGGACGAATGTGTACACAACGCCTTTTTTTTTTGTAGAAATTCAACATTTCGGAACAAACTTTTCTGGTTATCCCAAAAATTCCGATAAAGTTGCTTGGCATGAGGCAAATGATATGGCGACATCATCAACAACGTCTCTAATGCTGATTTGGCGGTTTTACACAACCAATTTCTTTACTACTTTGTCGGTAATTGATGTGCTAGGGCGTCGTCGCCTTCAGCGTCTTCTCGACCGTCTTTGAAACGTTTAAACCACTCGTAAACTGTTGTCTTACTCGTAGTTGATTCTCCAAAAGCCAGAGTCAACATTTCGAATGCAGTGCTGCATATTATTCCATTTTTCAAATAACATTTAATTAAAATTGTTTGATCCACCTTTTCCGAACGTAAAAATTCGCCGAGCACTCGAAAACACGCATAACCTTTTCGACTGTCAACAATAAACTAAATATTCAAAACAGCTGAAAATGCAAACATATATCAGGAATACGTGTACCAGCAACAAAAAAAATTGAAAAGCGGGCGTACAAAGCCCGCGAAATTAAAAAATTCCCGTTACTTTTAGACCATATCTCGTATTCTCCATTTTTATACACACATTTAACACAACGTGTAAATACTAATTTACATATCTTGTTACATAACTCCTCATTATGTTTTCAAATCCTAGTTCAATCAAATCCCTTAAATGCTGTAGATTTAATGTTTTTGTAACGACGTCATTCTCTTTCAGTACCCTAAAACTGAAAATTCACACGGTGTGAGGTGAGCTACTAAAACGATTTTTTACTCTAGTAATGTTTATGCACTTTACTGTACGATAGTAATTAACCAGAAAATCACCTCCTCGTACTAACAGTCACGAAAATATACTGATCAATAACTCCGCCCCCCCCCCCCCCCACTTTCATCAGATTCCTTAAAGAGTCGAAGTTCCTTGATAGTATCAAAAAGTAACACATTAAAAGGTTATGCCTGATGCTAAAGGTTTACTTCATGAACAGCGAAAATGTAGTAAGCGATAAACTTTTTTCGTTTCATTATTTTTTTTGGAAGTGATACTGAGAAAAAGTTTCGAAAAGGTTCGAAATTATGTGTAAAGTTTACTGGAAGTGCTCCCATTCTCAAGTGCTGGATGTATAGAGTCTGAGAAATTTGCGCGCCGTGAGATCTACTGCCTCGAGACATACTCATAGTTTATAACTTTAATGCTTGAATTATTCTGTTAGACCTTTACTGTAAGATTTTAACACTCTGCATGAGGAGATTATGGCAGCGTTTTAAATTTTTAAACTCAGTCAGTAATCACGTGAAATTCTGAAAATCAAATTTTTGTTGCTTCTGGGAACCGTTAGGCACGCAGCCTCATCTGGGACCGGGTGGCCATTTCAGCGGTTGTAACACACACGATTCTGAGCAAAGAAACATCTAAAGTAACCACCGAAGTTAATCTGCGCCCCTATGTTCTTTACATACATATTCCATTGTCACGATGACACATAAATGAAAATCCACTTGACAATTTGCAAACAATTACATGCTCAACGTCGTTTAATAATGTATCATGAATGTTTGTTGAATATTACTGTTACAGTTTAGTAGTGACATAGCGCATTATGTTGTTGAAAAACGGCACTACCGTCGGGTAACTTGATCCTCATGAAGGGATGTACACTATGTGATCAAAAGTAATCGGACACCTGTCTGAAAATAACGTACAAGTTCGTGGCGTCCTCAATCGCTAATGCTGGAATTCAGTATGGTGTTGACCCACCCTTAGCCTTGATGACAGCTTCCACTCTCGCAGGTATACGTTCAAGCAGGTGCTGGAAGGTTTCTTGGGGAATGGCAGCCCATTCTCCACGGAGGGCTGCACTGAGGAGAAGTATCGATGTCGGTCGGTGAGGCCTGGCGCGAAGTCGGCGTTCCAATACATCCCAAAGGTGTTCTATAGGACTCAGATCAGGACTCTGTGCTTGCCAGTCCATTACATGGACGTTATTGTCGTTAAACCAATTCGCCACAGGCCTTGCATTATGAACAGGTGCTCGATCGTGTTGAAAAATGCAGTCGCCATCCCCGAATTACTCTTCAACACTGGGAAGCAAGAAGGTGCTTAAAACATCAATGTAGGCCTGTGCTGTGATAGTGCCACGCAAAACAACAACGGGTGCAAGACCCTTCCACGACCACACCATAACACAACCGCCTCCGAATTTTACTGTTGGCAATACACACGCTGGCAGATGACGTTCACCGGGTATTCGCCATACCCACACCCTGCCATCGGATCGCCACATTGTGTACCGTGACTGATCACTGCACACAATGTTTTTTCACTGTTCAATCGCCCAATGTTTACGCTCCGTACATCAAGCGAGGCGTCGTTTGGCATTTACAGGCGTGATGCGTGGCTTATAAGCAGCCGCTCGACCATGAAATCGAAGTTTTCTCACCTCACGCCTAACTGTCACAGTACTTGTAGTGTATCCTGACGCAGTTTGAAATTCCTGTGTGGTAGTCTGGATACATGTCTGCCTGTTACACATTACTCTTCAACCGTCGGCGGTCTCTGTCAGTCAACAGACGAGGTCTGCCTGTACGCTTTTGTGAAGTAAGTGTTTCTTCACGTTTCCACTTCACTATCATATCGGAAACAGTGGACCTAGGGATGTTTAGGAGTGTGGAAATCTCGCGTATAGACGTGTGACACAAGTGACACCCAATCATTTGACCACGTTTGATGTCAGTGAGTTCCGCGGAGCGCCCCATTCTGCTCTCTCACGATGTCTAATGACTACTGAAGTCGCTGATATGGAGTACCTTGCAGTAGGTGGCAGCACAATGCGCGTAATATGGAATACGTATGGTTTTTGGGGTGTCTGGATGCTTTTGATCGCATAGTGTATGTAGTCTGCAACCAGTGTACGATTCTCCTTGGCCGTGATGGTGCCTTGGACGAGCTCCACTGGACCCATGGATGCGCACTTGGATGTTCTCCCGCGCATAAGGTAGCTACCACCAGTTTGTCTCCGTCCTGCAGTACACGTGTCAAGTAGCTGCTCCCTTGGAAGGCGATGGATTCGTGCCTTCCCATCTGCATGATGAAGAAGATATAGGGAATAATAAGACCATGAAAGGCTCTGCCACTGCGGCAAACTCCAATGCTGATGGTCACGTGCCCATTTCAATCGTAGTTGCAGATGTCGTGGCACAGGCATGGGTTGTCGGCTGCGGAGGCCCATCGTTAGGTGCACTGTGTATTCAGACACACCTGTTCTCTGCCGAGTACTAAAGTCTGATAACAGAGTACCAATATGTATGATGCATGTGGATGATCTGAAGATGGTAATTAAAATTTGCCGAAACTAGTAGTCTACATGTGTAATTACTGCGATCTAAGCAAGTAACACTCTCTAACAACAATATCGTATCATAATAATCGGAGAAAGACGAAGGTAATGAGAAGTAGTAGAAATGAGAACAGCGAGAAACTTAACATCAGGGTTGATGGTCACGAAGTCAATGAAGTTAAGGAATTCTGCTACCTAGGCAGTAAAATAACCAATGACGGACGGAGCAAGGAGGACATCAAAAGCAGACTCGCTATGGCAAAAAAGGCATTTCTGGCCAAGAGAAGTCTACTAATATCAAATACCGGCCTTAATTTGAGGAAGAAATTTCTGAGGATGTACGTCTGGAGTACAGCATTGAATGGTAGTGAAACATGGACTGTGGGAAAACCGGAACAGAAGAGAATCGAAGCATTTGAGATGTGGTGCTATAGACGAATGTTGAAAATTAGGTGGACTGATAAGGTAAGGAATGAGGAGGTTCCACGCAAAATCGGAGAGGAAAGGAATATGTGGAAAACACTGATAAGGAGAAGGGACAGGATGATAGGACATCTGCTAAGACATGAGGGAATGACTTCCATGGTACTAGAGGGAGCTGTAGAGGGCAAAAACTGTAGAGGAAGGCAGAGATTGGAATACGTCAAGCAAATAATTGAGGACGTAGGTTGCAAGTGCTACTCTGAGATGAAGAGGTTAGCACAGGAAAGGAATTCGTGGCGGGCCGCATCAAACCAGTCAGTAGACTGATGAAAAAAAAAAAAAAAGAAAAAAAGAAAGTCGCTCACCTGCTGATAATATCAGGTAGCCAAAATAATTTGTTATTCCATACATTTCAGCAAACTGTGTCCTACTGCTTACATTGCAATACTTTTAACTACAAACATCACATTAAACAGCATTGTATGTTATCATAGTCTGTTATTGAGTACAGTTAAATATTAAAATTTCATAATTTCTATTATATGCGGCGCTGCTGCAGCGTATACGCAACATATCGCGGACAATGACGTACAGCAGGCAGTTGCGGACTCCTTCGTGCAGCAGGACACCGTGTTTTACCAAACGGGTGCTTTCAACTTGGTTCGTAGTTGGGATGATTGCCTCAACGTTCACCGCGAATTGGCCTCACTGTCATACCCGTTCTGGACTGTACGGCCTTCGAATGGAAACTTTTTGATGGCCCCTTGTAAAACCTCTTGAAATCCCTGTACTTGATAATACACTCCTGGAAATTGAAATAAGAACACCGTGAATTCATTGTCCCAGGAAGGGGAAACTTTATTGACACATTCCTGGGGTCAGATACATCACATGATCACACTGTCAGAACCACAGGCACATAGACACAGGCAACAGAGCATGCACAATGTCGGCACTAGTACAGTGTATATCCACCTTTCGCAGCAATGCAGGCTGCTATTCTCCCATGGAGACGATCGTAGAGATGCTGGATGTAGTCCTGTGGAACGGCTTGCCATGCCATTTCCACCTGGCGCCTCAGTTGGACCAGCGTTCGTGCTGGACGTGCAGACCGCGTGTGACGACGCTTCATCCAGTCCCAAACATGCTCAATGGGGGACAGATCCGGAGATCTTGCTGGCCAGGGTAGTTGATTTACACCTTCTAGAGCACGTTGGGTGGTACGGGATACATGCGGACGTGCATTGTCCTGTTGGAACAGCAAGTTCCCTTGCCGGTCTAGGAATGGTAGAACGATGGGTTCGATGACGGTTTGGATGTACCGTGCACTATTCAGTGTCCCCTCGACGATCACCAGTGGTGTACGGCCAGTGTAGGAGATCGCTCCCCACACCATGATGCCGGGTGTTGGCCCTGTGTGCCTCGGTCGTATGCAGTCCTGATTGTGGCGCTCACCTGCACGGCGCCAAACACGCATACGACCATCATTGGCACCAAGGCAGAAGCGACTCTCATCGCTGAAGACGACACGTCTCCATTCGTCCCTCCATTCACGCCTGTCGCGACACCACTGGAGGCGGGCTGCACGATGTTGGGGCGTGAGCGGAAGACGGCCTAACGGTGTGCGGGACCGTAGCCCAGCTTCATGGAGACGGTTGCGGATGGTCCTCGCCGATACCCCAGGAGCAACAGTGTCCCTAATTTGCTGGGAAGTGGCGGTGCGGTCCCCTACGGCACTGCGTAGGATCCTACGGTCTTGGCGTGCATCCGTGCGTCGCTGCGGTCCGGTCCCAGGTCGACGGGCACGTGCACCTTCCGCCGACCACTGGCGACAACATCGATGTACTGTGGAGACCTCACGCCCCACGTGTTGAGCAATTCGGCGGTACGTCCACCCGGCCTCCCGCATGCCCACTATACGCCCTCGCTCAAAGTCCGTCAACTGCACATACGGTTCACGTCCACGCTGTCGCGGCATGCTACCAGTGTTAAAGACTGCGATGGAGCTCCGTAGGCCACGGCAAACTGGCTGACACTGACGGCGGCGGTGCACAAATGCTGCGCAGCTAGCGCCATTCGACTGCCAACACCGCGGTTCCTGGTGTGTCCGCTGTGCCGTGCGTGTGATCATTGCTTGTACAGCCCTCTCGCAGTGTCCGGAGCAAGTATGGTGGGTCTGACACACCGGTGTCAATGTATTCTTTTTTCCATTTCCAGGAGTGTATACATTTCTTTGTTGTGGGCTTTTGAAATTAGGAACAGACAGTGCAGATATTAGAAAATTGTATTTGTCCATGAACGGTATCTGTGCAATGTCCTCAACACGTTGCAACTTCCAGTCGCTGTCAGAACAGTCATATACAGCTGTGAGTGCATTATATCGGAGATAAGTGAATTCGAACGTGGGCATATTGCTGTAGCTTGTATGGTGGGTGGTTCCGTAATCAAGCCGTGTTTGGTCTTTCAACAGACATCGTATTGAAGATTTCTGTCGGATACAGTGACAGCTAAAAAATGTCATCCGCTAAGTCACAACGAGGACGGAAGTGTGTGTTAAATAATGGTAACGAACTGTCACTGAAGATAATTCTGACGAAACATGACGACTGTTGCAAAAGTCATTTCAGAGCTGAATGTCACACTTGCTAATTCTGTCAGCACCAAAAGAACACGAAGCTGGGAGATGTACGCCGAGTTGGAATTCCAAGACCACTCATCACTGATTTAAACGCCCATGACAGGAAAACATGGTGCCGAAGCCATAAAACATGGACTATGGAGCAATGGAAGTAAGTCATGTGGTCGAATGAGTCATGTTTCACTCTGTTTCCAACTTCTGGCCGAGTTTACGTCCCAACAGTGGAACATAGCGGGGATTCGGTGATAATTTGAGCAGCCATAACGTGGTATTCCTTGGGTACCGTGGGTTCCCCGTAACTTCTCATTACTGCCAAGGATAATGAGACTACAGTCTGGTAATGGTTTTGTGAGCACCAGGATGTATCATCGCATCTCCCCTGTCCATCACAGTCACCGGATCTTAATATTTTTGAGCTTTACTGGTCTACGTTGGAGAGAAGGTTCCGTGGTCGCTATCCACCTCCATCATCGTTTCTTGATATTGCCACTTTTTGCAGGAATAATGGTATAAGATACCCTCTTAAACAGTACAGTACCTTTATTTATCGACTCCGAGACTACTGGAAGCTCTTTCGAATTCCAGCTGTTTACCTACACCGTATTAGGCACGGAAATGTGTTGCAGTTTTGAGGTTTCCATATTCTTGTCCACTCCCTTACTCATTGTGACTATGTAGACTTTCCCGGAGTATTAGTATATCAAATTCTTGTCGGGTTTCCAGCCGGATGAAACTGTCATCTGAGCACAATATTTCAGCGGTCCACCTGGCCGCCATCATCAGGTGCGAAAAGCTCTGCTGCCCTCGCCGATCACTGATCCCACTCGCAATTGACTGCACTTTTATATGCATCGGAAGCACAGGATGCTTTACAATGAGACGCAAGTAGTTGCCAATGCTTCGCGGTACTGGGATTGCGTTTTAAAAGAATCTGTCGAAATCAGACTAGCAGATAATAATGGATACCCGCTAAGTAAAACATGGAATCCTGTTTTATCAGATATGAAGAAACAACGCCATCTGAATCGGCCAGCTATGAATAATTATTTATAATGATATATCGTTTTCAACAGTATTCACCACCGGAGGCGCTGCAACTCTTTTTGCGCCAGGGGGCAGCAGGAATAATTGAATGCGTGCGCACTGTATCTAGCGCATGCAGTCAATTGTGAGTGGCATCAGTTATCGGCGACAGTTATCTCATCTGATGATGGCGGTCAGGTGGACCGCTGAAACATTGTGCTCAGATGACAGTTTGATCCGGCTGGAAACCCGACAAGAACTTGATAACCCTTAACCGTTCTTGAACTTAATGTTTAATGTTCTTTCCGTATGCCAAAATGAAAATTTGGGGCAGTTACTGCACACAAGTTTATATGTACTTCTCATTACTATGAAACTTTCCTGGCAGATTAAAACTGTGTGCGGGACCAAGACTCGAACTCGGGACCTTTGCCTTTCGCGGGCAAGTGCTCTACCAACTGAGTTACCCAAGCACGACTCACGCCCCGTCCTCACAACTTTACTTCTGCCAGTACCTCTTCTCCTACCTTCCAGACTTTACAGAAGCTCTCCTGCGAAGCTTGCAGAACTAGCACTCCTGAAAGAAAGGATATTGCGGAGACATGGCTTAGCCACAGCCTGGGGGATGTTTCCAGAATGACATTTTCACTCTGCAGCGGAGTGTGCGCTGTTATTAAACTTTGGTAGAGCACTTGCCCGCGAAAGGCAAAGGTCCCGAGTTCGAGTCTCGGTCCGGCACACAGTTTTAATCGGCCAGGAAAGTTTCATAACAGCGCACACTCCACTGTAGAGTGAAAATCTCATTCTGGACTCCTCATTACTGATGACACGAATTACTTTTTGGGGGTCTGGATTATGCAGCTTTATTTAGCCCGGGGCAGAAAGGTATCTATTATACATCATCTCTCTCTGACTCGTGTAAATTTTGCTCCTTTGAGTCTACGGCGCAAGTGGCCATCAAACCTGCATTTGTCTTGCGAAGGGTGTGGGAAACCGCTTAAAAACTACGGTCTGAGTGGCTAGTGTACCACAACGCCTAGCACCAGCAGAATTACCTGTTTACTGTACCACATCTGGCAAATACATTAACTGCACTGCGTAAAATATTGTGGCTGCGGTAGTAAACGACAACTGCAAAATGAACTATACTTCGAGTTGTCATTTAAAACTATGCAAATGAGGTTCTGAGTGGTATTATAATGAATGTTGCGGTACACCACCAAATGCAGCTATGTGGGAAGGCGTCAGATGTGACAGGTGGACTCACCGCCCACGTCAGCAGTAATTTGTAGCGACATAAGGAGGACGCGCCTTAACGACACCTGCCGAGTGCTTTCGTTACGCCGTCGCTATTAGGAAACCTGCTGGGAATAACTGGATTTTAAAACGTCCGTCACCTTGCTCCTGCGTCACCGCGTCCTACAAACGCACTTGCGCACGTTTCTTTCTGGTAAACGGCTAATTGTGCAATAAAGTAGATTGTTCAACGGAGATGGCCCGACAGCACTCCAGTAGACTCAAGTGCGAGGCGTGGCGCATCGTCGTATGCCTCCGAGGCCAGACAGTACTGCTGTAGGACAGCGTAGGATATTCTAGAGGAAGACACGGGAGTGTCTGCTATGTACGCTAATGGCCATTAAAATTGCTACACCAAGAAGAAATGCAGATGATAAACGGGTATTCATTGGACAAATATATTATACTAGAACTGACATGTGATTACATTTTCACGCAATTTGGGTGCATAGATCCTGAGAAATCAGTACCCAGAACAACCACCTCTGGCCGTAATAACGGCCTTGATACGCCTGGGCATTGAGTCAAACAGAGCTTGGATGGCGTGTGCAGGTACAGCTGCCCATGCAACTTCAACACGATACCACAGTTCATCAAGGATAGTCACTGGCGTATTGTGATGAGCCAGTTGCTCGGCCACCATTGACCAGACGTTTTCAATTGGTGAGAGATCTGGAGAATGTGCTGGCCAGGGCAACAGTCGAACATTTTCTGTATCCAGAAAGGCCCGTACAGGACCTGCAACATGCGGTCGTGCATTATCCTGCTGAAATGTAGGGTTTCGCAGGGATCGAATGAAGGGTAGAGCCACGGGTCGTAACACATCTGAAATGTAACGTGCACTGTTCAAAGTGCCGTCAATGTGAACAAGAGGTGACCGAGACGTGTAACCAATGGCACCCCATACCATCACGCCGGGTGATACGCCAGTATGGCGATGACGAATACACGCTTCCAAAGTGAGTTCACCGCGATGTCGCCAAACACGGATGCGACCATCATGATGCTGTAAACAGAACCTGGATTCATCCGAAAAAATGACGTTTTGCCATTCGTGCACCAAGGTTAGTCATTGAGTACACCATCGCAGGCGCTCCTGTCTGTGATGCAGCATCAAGGGTAACCTCAGCCATGGTCTCCGAGTTGATAGTCCATGCTGCTGCAAACGTCGTCGTACTGTTCGTGCAGATGGTTATTGTCTTGCAAACGTCCGCATTTGTTGACTCAGGGATCGAGACGTGGCTGCACGATCCGTTACAGCCATGCGGATAAGATGGCTGTCATCTCGACTGCTAGTGATACGAGGCCGTTGGGATCCAGCACGGCGTTCCGTATTACCCTCCTGAACCCACCGATTCCATATTCTGCTAACAGTCATTGGATCTCGACCAACGCGAGCAGCAATGTCGCGATACGATAAACCGCAATCGCGATAGGCTACAATCCGACCTTTATCAAGGTCGGAAACGTGATGGTACGCATTTCTCCTCCTTACACAACAACGTTTCACCTGGCAACGCCGGTCAACTGCTGTTTGTGTTGAGAAATCGGTTGGAAACTTTCCTCATGTCAGCACGTTGTAGGTGTCGCTACCGGCGCGAACCTTGTGTGAATGTTCTGAAAAGCTAATTGTTCGCATATCAGAGCATCTTCTTCCTGTCGGTTAAATTTCGCGTCTGTAGGACGTCATCTTCGTGGTGTAGCAGTTTTAATGGCCAGTAGTGTCTAACGTCGGACAATCTGCGGCGTGACGCAGTTATTAATCCGAGTGAGTCCTGCTCTCTCCCAACCATGCGTTTTTGTCTACTTCGCTATCTGTGCTTGGTTTCCCGCCCTTGTCGCGGTTACGTCGTGGTTCTTCTTCCTTCTACGTGTGGCAGCAGTGATGTGTATTGATATTTGAGGCGTGTACCATCTTTGATTTGGTGCATATGGTTTCCGGCAAGGGGGTCTGGAGTGAGTCGGTCGGTTGTTGCGGACGAGGGAAGTTCTCCGCGCGGTGCAGCCGGGGCTTCGCTGGCAGTCCCTGCACAGTGTCGGAGCGTGTGTGGAACTGTCCGATCGCTACGAACTTCGTTGTTTGCCGACTCAGGACGCCAAAGGTGAGTAGTGGTTTAAACTACCCAAGCCACGTCTATTCATGTTGTGTTGGTTCGCTTCTATGGTTTGCTGTTGGGGAGGTTTGCCGGTGAGCAACACCGAGTGGCTCTACTGCTGAGATTTAGCCGCCATGCGGTGCAATTAACTATTTTGGTCGACTACGATTTGAGTGAGCCAGTGGAATTTTCTGTCTTGTGGCCGTTAGCGTTCTGGTTTCCTGCCCTGGCCACTAACGTAATTTCAGGCAGCGTCCTTTCCTAACCTGTTGTCGCTGGCCAACATGGTGTGTAATTTTGACAGCTAATACGTACTCCATTGTGTATTATCACGTTTGTAACATTGCCGGTTGGGGTTCTCATGTACTGATTGACGGGAAACAAGTTGTAGTGTCGGTCGGTCCGTGGCTGCACCCTCGTTGGGTTCCGACGCATCAAGTATAGTTGGGCTACCCACCTGTCTCACCTAAGTGAACGAGGGCAGGCCGACCTCCCTGGAGGCCTTCTGAGTGCCACCGGTATTTAATTATCTGTTGTCAGCTGTTTTAAATTTTAGGCTTGTGGTTATTGTTTGTTTCTTAAAATTTTGCAAAATTAATTTTTAAATTTATCTTTCAAGCTTGAACGCTGCTGCCTTCTGCCTTTAAAGATTATGGTAATATATTTTGAAATTTAATTGTGGCCCTCAGCCATTTGTGTTGCATCTTGTGTATGTTGCCTTCTGGGTTTTAAATTATTTTATTGCAATCTTAATTGAATTTTGATTTTTTTAAAGATTTCTTGTCGGCCTATTGCCTTTAAAGGTCTATCGGAATATATTCTAAAATTTTGGAAATTAATTGTGGCCCTCAGCCATTTGTATTGCACTTTGCGTATGTTGTTTTTTTTCAATTATTTTATTGCTATCTTAATTGGATTTTTATCTTGTTAAGATTTCTTGTTGGAGGCCTTCAGCCGTGAGAAAGTTACTAAATTATAAATGACCATTAGAAGCAGAAACTGACTTCAACCCTTGGCCCTTTCCACAATCCTATTACCCGTTCTGCCCAGAGAATTTAGTGGGCGTCTCACCGAGATTATTTTACTGCAGCGTCGTCCCCACAGACTATCGGCTACTTTCAAGTGTCTGCGACCGAAGGCATTCTACTAATCGGCGACGTTTTGAGAATCGAGCACCATGCGTTTCACCGCTGCTATTACTGCGAAGGAAAACAGTTTTTCCCTCGTTCAGCAAAATTATATACATGCACTGATAAGCCAGACCTAGAATTGATAAAAACCCGTCCAGGGGGCAGCAGCGTCACCTGGTGAAGAGTGACTGATAGACACACGCACGGTGCATGTAGTACAGTAAGAGTGAGCCTGCATTCCGTGCACCGGAACACAGTGTGATTGTGGTTTGTTATGTGTACTGGGACACATAACATGTGTACTGAAAAGTGTTTTAGTGCGTTATTTGTGGAAAATACTTGTTACAGTTACGTGTGCATCACATCTCAGCATGATGCGGAGAATGGAAGTGCTTGCCACACGAAAAAGAAAGTAAATACGAAAATAGGCGCGAAAACATCGCGAAAAACTAAATTACATTCTAGAAGATAGGTTAACTCCCAGTAAAAAAACTTTCTCATCAGCATCGTTTGGTTGCAGATGACAAGCTATCTGTAGTAATTAACACAAAAGTGATCCAGAAAATTCATGCACACGAAATGTAAAGGTATTTGCAAAAACAAGCGATCTGTTTTTTGAACTAAAAATGCACCTAATTTTATAATCATTTAACAAAAATGTTCACATTGTAGAATAAACGAAAACCCACTGATGATGGCACAGTGGTGCCGAAACATGTTTGGGTACTGAGAAAAACGGTGTTTTGCATAACTGGCGGACCTCACATCCAACAATTTTAACTACAAACACGGCCATTACAAGGAGCTGCAAATCAAAAGATGGACTCTCTAATAAGATTATCTTTTTCATTTTTAATAAATTATTTAATCGTACAATGTAATTTGATGCAAAATGCAAAGTAATTTGCTACGGTCGTAGGTTCGAATCCTGCGTCGGGCATGGATGTGTGTAATGTTCTTAGGTTAGTTAGGTTTAAGTAGTTCTGTGTTCTAGGGGACTGATGACCTCAGAAGTTAATTCCCATAGTGCTTAGAGCCATTTGAACCATTTGCAAAGTAATTTTGACAATATAAACGCCTTATTTTAAGTTTTTGTAATATTTTGGTAATATTTTACTCACTCATGCTCTATTAATATCATTTATATGATGATACCGATTACACGTAAATATGTTCAAAGGTGACTAAATTTTATTCATATAAAACTGACCTAAAAAGGCAGTAACGTCGAAAAAAATAGGGAGGAACATGTCTCCGTGTCTGAGGATCAGTTTAAATGCTTTGCGAAATCTAATCGCTCGTTTACTTGTCCGTCCTTCGTACAGTTTTGTAATATTTTGGTAATATTTTACTCACTCATGCTCTATTAATATCATTTATATGATGATACCGATTACACGTAAATATATTCAAAGGTGACTAAATTTTATTCATATAAAACTGACCTAAAAAGGAAGTAACGTCGAAAAAAATTAGGGAGGAACATGTCTCCGTGTCTGAGGATCAGTTTAAATGCTTTGCGAAATCTAATCGCTCGTTTACTTGTCCGTCCTTCGTACGGTTCCTACTTCATGTCGTAATGGATCTCGATGAACTATGGTGTTAACCCACGGTATCGGCGCATAGCCCTGCGATCACGAAATTTACGAATACCGGAATAAATCGCCTGCTAGTAAAATTACGACCCTGGTACACTTTACGTTACCAGTTACGTCTAGATCGACACGCAAACTGTCCCGCCAGTATTTACTGACGTCGAGCACGAGTGTGGGTTGCCTCCTGTTAGCCGATATAGCAGCGATCGAACATCACAATAAGCGGGTTTAAATGGATTTAGGCCGCAGTAGTTAAATAGAGATGATGAGAAAATACAATTATTTTCAGTCTGTCTTTTCATATCTCAAATTACCGTTTCGGAAGCGTCGCCATCTTCAGATATGTTAAAAAACGTAAAAGTAAATTACAATTGGTTTCTAAACCTGTGTTTACAATATCAAAAAAACCAAAATAATTATGTCTATTCACAATACAAACATTGTAGTTACAGAGTAACCAGTCTTACCGTAAACTTATCAGGATGTATACTAAAAATAACCTCATATGCCGTCGCTTTACGTGGAAATTTGAAAGAAATTTGACTGGTATACAAACCCTCTAGTGTTACAGTGTGCCCTTTGCACGTACGATTTGATTTAAAAGTAAAATCTGTAAATAATTTATACGTAAAACATCCCAGATCATTAGATATAAAACATCACGAAGAATGTCCTACATTGACAAACGGATTTTAGTACAGAGAAACAGTTAAAAAAAACTGAGGCGTGTCGTCTCTTCTTTTCCGTCAAACCTCGTAGAGTGACTTGCATAAATGCCAGGCGGAAAGTATCTCCAAGCAGCGTCGATCTCGAAAACACGGAAGAAACCTCAGTGTAGCACAATGGTCATTTATTTTTATGACCTGTAACAGTTCAGAAGATGGGCTACAATATCTGAAACCACTAATTCTGAGAGAATAAAACGGTGACCGACAGACTGAAAATAAGTGCATTATCAGGAAACAGTAAAATTTGTGGCCACTCCTTATTGACAAGTATATCCTGTTTTCATAAAATAGACGCAAGAATCTTGCACAGGACGCACTAGCGTGGGAGGTTGCATCAAACCAGCTTTCGGACTGAAGCTCAGAACAACAATAATTATGTTGGTAAGAACACAGTAATATGGAAAGCGTACGAAGATGTTCAAACATTATTTCCAAACACAAGTTCGAGTGCTATAATATTTACTCTCGACACACACCATATAATATTTGACGAGTTGCAAGTGCACATTTCGCAAATGGTGTATTAAGAAAGACCTCACAAGGCGATCTTACGGTAGGCTCCCTTCGATGATTTTCTTCATACTTACACATAGGACGTGAAGGTTAGTGCCTGGACATCAGTTTCCTAAAGCAGTGCGTTGAATTACGAATGAAGAAAAATCTTCGAACGCTGTGAAGCATTAAAAATTTGTATTTTATTAATACAAGTGTTGGTAGCTAAGTGCTTAGCGTAAAAGTTTTTTGAATCTCGTTAGTAGTAACATTTTTTTACTTTTATTTAACCTACATATTTATTGACCAAAATAATTGTTAATGAACAAATATTAAATCATAATTTTTCAGTTGATATGACATCATTTTAGTTTCAATTAATAGTCGCATTAAAAATACAGTATTCGCAATAAATTAAAATTTCTTGCAATAAAAAATAAAATACTTGTACTTTTTTATTTCTAGAGACTGAACGGTGCAATATAAAATAAGAATTCATAATTTTCTAAACATCACACTTGAATAAACTGTCGAGTGGGAACAATGCAAATTAAGGACACTATTATTTCGACGTTACCTTACCTTTAAACATTTCAAGTTAGGCGCTCACGATGTTTGAAAGCAAATGTGCAGCGTCTCCGCGTTTTCATGTTGGCCGCCGATTACGTGCTGGTAGTCCGGGTTAGAGTGAGTCGGCTTAAGACTAACGCCAGACAAGGCGATTTTTGCCGTTACATAATATTAGCGGCTGAAATAGTTGCCGAAGTGTGCCACACTTGAAACGATTGTAATCGCAACATAGCGACGGATGAAGTCGCAACACAATGAAAACTTGATGTCACACTTCCAACAAAAATATGTGCCTCTTGCAGTTGTCTTGTAACCAGCGTACGAGACGGACCTTCCAAAATGAGCTGTTATCCTAAACTTAAATATATAGGTGCAGAAGCATTATATGTTGTTCATCGTTGCAGAATACGTAACTGCTTACAAAATTGGTAAATTTATAGAAATATTACGAAAGGAACTATGTATTGCTACACAAGAAAATTATTTGATTATTAGTGTATGCCGTAGCATCTTTCATGTTACTGCTGTCGAATATTAAAAAGTAACAAAAGAAAGAGAGTAACATGTGATTGTGTTGGTGCAAAAGAGCAACTGGCTTTAACATCGGAGTAAGTTTCTAATATGAAACACAGTAAGTAATTTGTTAATACAAATATGACCACAACACGAACTAGGATATAATAAACAAGTTTGTTACACAATTTCACGGCGATTGCTTAATCTTTTCTAGCTGTCTTCAAATAACAAAATCGATTTTTTATTGACCATCCCAGTTATCGGTGAAAAATAAGGGACTGGAGTCCCAGGTGTTAAGATTTGCGTGGACGTTGATGTCGACTTAGCTGACAAACGAGCTTCATAATCAGGAGTTTTTGTGTTTTAGAGACAGAGATATTTCTGCACCACAGTTATTGTCAGTTCTACATCTACATCTACATGGATAATCACATTTAAGTGCCTGGCAGAGGGTTCATCGAACCACCTTCACAATTCTCTATTGGGACGTCATTTACTACATAGTTTTCAGACACTACGACACACGGACGAAACAGAGTCGACTAAACCTCGAGGCTGCTGCGCGACAGGCGACAAAAACATTAAGGTGTGGAAGGCCAGCCAACGAGAATCGCCGCGAGAAAAATACTGCACCTCTCGGCCCATTCCAAAGAGACAACTGCAAGCGGAACTTCTCGGAGCGACCATTTCAGCCCAGTGTGGTGTCTTCCGTTTGGATCCATTAGTTCTATTTCTGACAGCGACAAAAATCGTTTAACTTCATCAGCGAAAATCGTCTAGTGTGACATAAACTGTAAGTCGTGCGACCGGACGGCCGCGTTATACAAAGAGCGTGTAGTTACTATTAAGTAGAAATATTATTTTAATGTGGTTTCAGTAGTGTAAAAGCGTGTGACTTACCTCATAAAAGAGCTCTCTAATAATATCAGGTGAACAGAGAGCGCCTCACTATAGTAACGACATACAAGGTGCCTCTCACAAGAGTCGTCAGGCGCTTTCTCTCACGTGTTTCAACACATATTTAGTTGTCCATTCGATAGAGCGGTTTCAGATTAGTCTAGTGCGATATTTGTTTTCGCAGTATGTATTAACAGGGAATGTAAAACACGAAGAATAACCAGTACTTCATCAGCGACAGCACTGGCCTGCCCCGCACTATCTGCTACCGCCACATAGCAGCGCTACTCAGTCGCTGCTGTATTGCTGTTCATTCTTCGTGTTTTCTGTTCCTGTTAATATATACTGCAAAAACAAATATTGCACTAGACTAACCTGGGACCGCTCTATAGAATGGGCACGTAGAGTTCCGCTTTAAAAATCATCCTGTTTGCAACGGGAAAGAAACCGACGCTTTCAGCTGAAATTGTGCGTCGCACGAAAGACAAGACGAGCAATATTTCTTTAGACTGACTCCAGCAACACAATGCAAAAGCGAAATTGTAAATATCTGCTGAAACATCAGAAAAAATGGGCCCGACTACTCTTAGGAGACACACCCCTCACTCATGTGATGATGCCTGGGCAACAAGACCAAGAACTTGGAAAATATTTCCCTAATATGACCAGGCATATTCATATAAGAGCATTCAGCTGCACCAGGACTAAACTGGAAGCACGATTTTGGTAATAAAAAATGGAACCTCGTAGAAGTACCGCAGAATATACAGGCTTATAACTACAATAGCGCTCCGCCATGGACTGTGGTAAATCTGTATACACAGAACTGAGTAAAGCGTAACTCAGAACTTTGTATGAACCACTTTCAGAATATAGTCATGTGTGTTCGTAAACATGTGGAAGGTTACTTAGCATGCCCTGTACAAATGTGGTGTACTGGAACTGCAGATGCCGTATGGAAGCGGCCATGCGCGTGGCTCAACTGCTAATCAAAGCAGTGACTTCGATGAACTATGTTCTTACCGCCGCGAAATTGTTTAGGCCCACACACATTATTTATAATGCGTCCCATGTGAGGTTTAGCCCTGTCAGGTTTAGGCATACGGTCCACCTGTCAAGAACGGATTACTAGCGTAACAGCTGGGATAGAAAACCGCTGACCGAATAGGGCGCTTACAAAGTGACACTGGAATAGTTCTTTTTCATTCTGAGATTTTCCTTTGAATGAGTGTTTTAACTCTCGCAAAAGCACCAGTTTTCTAGCAAAATGAATGATTTAACTTTTATATTTCGGGGAGTTTTTATTGAATCTACAGAAAGAACAACTTTAAGTGATGAAATGAGGATCTTATTTAGCTATACAGCAGTGAACCTCACCGCAGATCATTTAAAGAATCGAACTCCCAGTATAAAACGTCATGTCTCCTGAACTATGTATCGCACAACGATATAATTTAGTAGCTGCGTTCAGTGGTGTGTGTAGATATTGTCTGCAATATGTGTTGTCATTAGAATCAGTAGTAAAGAAGAGATATATTGAAACGCCATGCGTGATGCTGTAGTTTTCCTGTATGAACAGCGAAAATGTAGAATAGAGTAAACATTTTTCCTTTCATTAGTTTGTGGGTGATATCAGCGAGGAAATTTTCGTAACGATTTGAAATTATGTGTAAAGTTAATTGGAAGTCGTTAGGTGCTCTCACTCTCAAAAACTGGATGAATATGTTGTTGTTGTTGTTGTTGTGGTCTTAAGTCCTGAGACTGGTTTGATGCAGCTCTCCGTGATACTCTATCCTGTGTAAGCTTCTTCATCTCCCAGTACTTACTGCAACCTACATCCTCCTGAATCTCTTGGTCTCCCTCTACGGTTTTTACCCTCCATGCTGCCCTCCAATGCTAAATTAGTGATCCCTTGATGCCTCAGAACATGTCCTACCAACCGGTGCCTTCTTCTTGTCAAGTTGTGCCACAAACTCCTCTTCTCCCCAATTCTATTCAATACCTCCACGTTAGTTATGTGATCTGCACATCTAATCTTCAGCATTCTTCTGTAGCACCACATTTCGAAAGCTTCTATTCTATTCTTGTCCAAACTATTTCTCGTCCATGTTTCACTTCCATACATGGCTACACTCCATACAAATACTTTCAGAAACGACTTCCTAACACTTAAATCTATATTCGATGTTAACAAATTTCTCTTCTTCAGAAACGCTTTCCTTGCCATTGCCAGTCTACATTTTACATCCTCTCTACTTTGACCATCATCAGTTATTTTGCTCCCCAAATAGCAAAACTCATTTACTACTTTAAGTGTCTCATTTCCTAATCTAATTCCCTCAGCATCACCCGACTTAATTCGACTACATTCTATTATCCTCGTTTTGCTTTTGTTGACGTTCATCTTATATCCTCCTTTCAAGACACTGTCCATTCCGTTCAACTGCTCTTTCAGGTCCTTTGCTGTCTCTGATAGAATTACAATGTCATCGGCAAACCTCAAAGTTTTTATTTCTTCTCCATGGATTTTAATACCTACTCCGAATTTTTCTTTTGTTTCCTTTACTGCTTGCTCAATATACAGATTGGATAACATCGGGGATAGGCTACAACCCTTCCCTTTCATTCCCCTCGACTCTTATAACTGCCATCTGGCTTCTGTACAAATTGTAAACAGCCTTTCGCTCCCTGTATTTTACCCCCTGCCACCTTCAGAATATAGTCTGGGTAATTTCCGCTCTGTGACTTACGCTGCCTCAAGATATATACACAGTTTCTAACTACAGTTCTTGATCTATTGTATTTAACCTTTAACTCAAGTTTCTAGTTCATAATGAGTAGATTATAATGCCTTTCAAAAATTTTCAATTCGGTCAGTAACTGTACGAAATGTAGAAACATAAATTTTGCTGCCCCTCGAAGCTGTTAAATAGGGAACCCATAAATAATGTTACGCCCCGGGTTAGCAGTTTAATATTAGTAGATTACGTTTTTACAAACAGAAGAAGTTAAGGAAAACAGTGGTTAAGGCGACTGCTCGTGAAAAGACAGGAAATCCGGTTTATAATACCAGTCTGTCACATATTGTTATTAGTCACGACATAATCGTTTGTTGTACGGTGATATCACTTTTGAATATAGTCTACGGAAGGGCTTCCCAACCTTTTCAACTGGTGGACCCCTTCTTCAGTCGAAAATCCATGACAGACCCCTAGTCTGTTCCCAATGACACCCCCCTCCCCGCCCCCTCCCCTCGAAGTATCAATAGTCTTTGGTTTAGAGATGAATGAAAACAACTTGAAGGTCAAAAATCGACTTATGAAATAGGTAGTGCATTGACAAAGCAAGTTTAACATTTAATGATGCCTGGGGCCGCATACGTGCCAGCGAGTGCTGTGATTGGTCGAAAAAGCTCCCTCCGCGCATGCGTAAAAGGTTTCAGCGCATCTACCGCTGTGAGCCGGCGCACAAACGACCCTCGTATTGTTGAGAAACAATCGATCGAGAAGCCGCATTCGCCGGCACTAAACTGTGATGCGTTCTCACTTAGGAACCGCAAAGGCTGCTTGGGAATACGACCTGAAGTAAAAGTACACGTTTTTTTTCACACAAAAAAGTGATGAATTTGATTTTCACAATTTTATTCAATAATTTTACTAATTATTTTACACGATTTGGTGAAGGCCGCGGACCACACGTTGGGAAGCCCTGGTCTACGGCGTACAGCCACAACCGCCTAGCGTTCTCACTGGCGCGTTGTGGTCACGACCACCGCCGGACTGCCAGATTCTTGTGTTTCCGGTGATAAGCCCCCTGCGAGAGCACGTAGCGGCGCCCCCGGAACGCTGCCCGCTGCAGCCCGGCAGCTGTGACGTCAGCCGCTGCGCGCCGCCTTTCCCTGGTGACGTAGCCGTGGCAGGCAGCGCCTCTGACTCAGCGCCGCTTCCGGAAGCTCGTCTTCCGCGGACCACCTCGCCGTCGGCCGCTATTTATAATGGAGGCGGAGGAACCCGCAAGGCCGCCGCCCGCCCTCCTCGCTACTCCACTATTTACAAACTCGACCTTCTCTCCACACCCATCAGCAGCGGCCAACACTGCACTTGTTAAAATTCACTGCCGCTTACAATGCCTTTTGAGGCACATGTAAACTGCTTATAGCTACATGATACTGAACTCGGGTTTACTTTTTTTGCTTCTAACGCTGCGGTCACTGCACGCACTCGAGTTACGCTGCAGCATACAAGGCGAACTCGAACTCCATCGACAATATTTATGCTAGCTGGTGAATGGCACAACCAGCCACAAATACTTTTTGATGGTTTTATTTTACTGCCATAAACGGTTTCGGGCTACCATGCCTATGTTCCCTTTGTTGTGCTCCATGTGGTTTTCTACCTGGACGTATATGTTCCTGAATTCCACCATAAACCACATATTCTAAGAAAGTAATTGTGGCACATCTCACTATATTCTTAAAATGTGTGCTGAACGTCGCATATATGTTGTACACTAGTCGTTTTTCTTTATGGCTTTACAATATGTGTGTTGTGGTGGAATTCAAGAACTTATACATCCAGATAGAATACCACATGGACCACAACAAAGCGAACCGCTATCCACTGGAACATATTGTGGAGCAGACGATATGCTGTTAACCCAAATATCTACGCAATGGTTTGTTAGCTCGAAACTGGTTGTGGCAGTAAAATAAAGCCTTCAAAAATATTTGTCGGTGTTTGCGTCATTCACCAACTATCATTAACGGCCGCGGAGGTCGCAAGGTCCAACGTGGATAAAATAACATTTATGCTTCTTCCTCTTTCTCAATCACTCACGTCACTCTATTTCCCCCTATCTTGATCAATTGTGTTTTATTAAGTTCATCTACATCTACATGCTTACGCTGCAGTTCAAAATGAAGTGCCCGGCATAGGTTTCTTCGAATCACCTTCAAGCTAACTCTCTACCGTTCCACGCTCCAACAGCGCACAGGAAAAGCGAGCACTTAAATCTTTCTGTGTGAGCTCTGGTTTCTCTTATTTTATTATGCTGATGATCATTTCTCCCTACGTAGATGGGCACCAACAAAATATTTTCACACTGTGAGGAGAATGTCGGTGATAGGAATTTCATGAGAAAATACTCCCGCAACGAAACACGCCTTTGTTTTAATGATTGCCACCCCAATTCGTGTATCATACCTGTGGCACACTCTCTCCTTTTTCACGATAATATGTGTATTATATGTAACTTACAACTTCCTTATCATTATGAAACTAATGCAAAAGATGTAGAATACTTCCATGCTGCGATTTCCAACCTGCCCTAGTGCCGTTTGGCAGATTTTATCGTGTCAGGACAGAACGCATATTGTGTTCAGAATATAATACGCGTTCAGATGTAGAAAAAAAAAAAACGGGCGAACAATACTTTTACCAGGTTAGAAATCGTCTTGTAGCGTGCAGCTACAAGGTATCCGTCTAAAAAGTTCCGAGACAGATTTTCCTGGCTATAAGCGACGTCAGCGCAGTAACTACGGTGGTAACTTGAATTAACAACTGTAAACAACAGAGTCAATTTTGAGCAGGTAATATTAAATAATGAACATGCAGCCCCAACGTGTCAACGTTACTGTATTACAAATCAAGTGTTCAAGACACTCCTCGGAATGTTTTGAAGAAGAGAAAAGTTTGTGCAAAGTTAGTTCCGCAGTCCTGGATCGAACAAAGCGACGTGTGGACGCCTGCCGCGATTTGACTGAAATGCGAAACGCAGACAACTCTTTTCCACAAAAAAGACCGTCAAGGGTGACGAGGCTTGGTGTTAGAAATGCGAACTTATCATAAAACGACAAAACGCTTTGACGACATAATCGCCGTTCAAGTCAGTGTGATGCGCGAACTGGCCTACGTACCAAGGAAGGACTTTTCTGACAATTTCACATCGCTCGATTAACATTCTGTGGTTTGTAGTCAAGTAGCATCAAAACCACCATCTTAACGTTTATCTGTTTTTTTGTTAATGCATTAAGTATGAAAACCACCATTTTAACGTTTATCTATTTTTTTTTGTTAATGCAGTCTCGAAGCTTTCTGAACTGACTAATTCGTCATCATAGTTTACAGATCCCACCCATGACTCCCTACCATCACTTACTTACACTGCAAATACGTTAATCACGCGTCAACGAGCTACCAAATGAGTTGGCGCAATTGTACGACGCTGGACTTCTATTCGGGAATAGAGAGTCATATCCCAGTCCGACCTTCGAGATTTAGGTTCTCCGTGACTTCTCGAAAACCGGCTAAGGTGTATGCCGTGACGGTTCCTTTAAAAGGTCTCTGGTGATATCCTTCCCCAGTATGAGCTTGTGTTCCGTCTGTAATGATCTCGTCGTCAACGGGATGTTAAACCTTAACTTCCCTTCGTTTTTCCGACATGGCTACCTAGAGGTACGATTACGTTAAACTGATCTGAACAATAAGGGCGTTCCTCTCACAACAGCACCTAAGAATCATGATGCGATGGTTAGAATCTGCGTATCCTCTAAGACAAGAAAAACGACGTTCAACGAATGAATTATCCCAAAGGAACCGAAGTCAGTAGATGTATTGTACATGTGCAGACAAACAAATGATTGCAATATAAGAGCCGCGCGGGATAGCCGCTTGGTCTTGGGCGTCCTGTCACGGTCTGCGCGGCTAACCCCGTCGGAGGTTCGAGTTCTCCCTCAGGCTTGAGCGCGTGTATTGTCCACAGCGTAAGTTAGTTTAAGTCAGATTAAGTAGGGTGTAAGCTTAGGGACCGATGTCCTTAGCAGTTTGGTCCCATACGATCTTACGAGAAATTTACAAAAATTTCACAATATGAGAAAACTTGGACGATCTATTCAAGAGAACGAGATTCAAAAATTGAGTGCCAATAGCGCGTTGGTCCACCTGTGGCCCTTATACTAGCAGCTATTTGGCTTGGGATTGATTAATAGATTTCTTGGGTGTCCTCATGAGGGATAAAAAATGGTTCAAATGGCTCTGAGCACTATGGGACTTAACTTCTGAGGTCATCAGCCCCCTAGAACTTAAGAACTACTTAAACCTAACTAACCTAAGGACATCACACACACCCATGCCCGAGGCAGGATTCGAACCTGCGACCGTAGCGGTCGCGCGGTTCCAGACTGTAGTACCTAGAACCGCTCGGTCACCCCGGCCGGCAAGATGGATATCACGTTAAATTCTATCCAAATGGCATGTTGGGTCGTCAAAATCAGGAGCATGTTGCAGGATTGCCCTGAAAGCTCCAACAAAACAGGGTGTAGGACATCGTCAACTTACCGCTGTGCTCGAAGGGTGCCGCAGATGACAACCGAAGGAGTTCTGCAAAGAAATGAAGTGGCACCCCAGACTATCACTCTTGGTTGTCGAGCCGTATGGCGGGCGACAATCAGGTTGGTATCCCACCAAGGCGATTCCAGACACGTTTCCAACCTGGAATCTCATTGACTGGAGTAGAACTGTCTCCAGTGATGAGTTCCACTTCGAATTGAGCCCCGATGACCATCGAATGAGTGTGCGGAGATATCTTGGACAGTGGTGGGGTACCAAGACTGACTGTCTCTGGCCATAAGGCTCGATAACCAGGAGTGATGGTGTATGGTGACATTTCTTTTCATAGCAGGACCGCTTTGGTTGTCATCCGCAGGTACCCTGACAGCACAGCTCTATGTTCAGAAGTGGTTCAAATGGCTCTAAGCACTATGGGACTTAACATCTGAGGTCATCAGTAGCCTAGACTTAGAACTACTTATACCTAACTAACCTAAGGACATCACACACATCCATGCCCGAGGCAGGATTCGAACCTGCGACCACAGCAGCAGCGCCGTTCCGGACTGAAGCGCCTAGAGCCGCTCGGTCACAGCGGCCGGCCCAGCGGTATGTCGACGGTATTTTACGCTCTCTTTTGTTGCCCTTCATTGCAAGCCATCCCGGGCTTCCATTTCAACCAGATAATGCCCACCTGCAAAGGATGAGAGTTTCCAGTGCTTGTCTTCGCGTTTGCCAAACCCCAAGATTCCTACATAGAAAGTTGGGTCAATGCGTCCGGCAGCGATCGTGCGCGTCAGCATGACGTCACTGTCGAGAAGCGTCAGCAGTGTGAGACGTATTCTCACGTTCGCATATGGTGCTATTCCGCTCATACTAACATTAATTTACGAAAACTGAAGCGTAATGTAACCAGTGATGGGTTCGATAGAAGTTTACCTATACAGGGTCTGAATGTTGATACTTACTACGACTATGAAACTCTTATATTGTTTTTCTAGTAATGTTCTAGAGAACAAGCTCCTATCAATGGTTAAACAGTTAAATCATCTATTGTTATGTCTCTCATTTGTTGCTCACCTTCTGTCGTTGACAATGCTTCTTCAATGTCCGACGTAAGTCTTGTAAACAGCTTAGAAGTCAGACCGTTTGTATCAGTTTCCGCTGCCACTGGTGAAGAATTACGTAAGTGAATCACTGGTAAGGAATGATCATAGGCCCTGGAAATTGCTCTTATCTGGGAAAATAAGGTTTCCAGACAGTCTTGGTTGAACCTTGAGGTCAATACATACTTCAAATCGTAGCTATGTTTCAAATCTGAGTAACAACCCAATAGTGACCGTATGGAGGTGGGTAGCCCCTCTTGGAAAATAAGTAAAGTTTTATGATTTAACACTCTCATTTTTTCACAGGTGGAGTAGAATCTGCGAAGAAAGCAGAAACTCTCATCGAATTAACAGCAAGAATAACTTGAGGCAACTGATTTACTACTGCACACATCTTACAGGAGAAAAAGTGAAAAATATACCAGATGTTCAACAAAACATTTTTATCACGAAACAAATAACGATCACTATTCCAGATATTATGACGTGCATGAGTATCTGCGTCCCAGTTCACAAAACATTTTTATCACGAAAAAAATAGCGACCACTGCTCCAGATATTGTGATATGCAGGAGTATCTGTGCCACAGCTCTCGAACAACTGCATGCTCAATCATAAAGAAGACTACATAATGTCCGTCGGAACTTACCTGTTAAATAAAGACAGGAAAACATGCACCGCACTCTTATCCTATTGCGGTCACCACGTCGCTGGAGATTACAGCTCAATTGCTCCCGAAGGACAGATAGTAAACAGCGCAAGCAAAGTGGGTAACCGCCGTCTGATGGCAAGTGCGATCACAACATGAACTCTTTGTTGTCTAAAACTACAGGGAAATGTGAGACTACCAGATAATACAAAAGACGAAGCCTTCTCAAAAATTCTGCAAAACTGAAAGAAATTCTCAAAATACGCGTTAAACACAGCAAATAAAAGTTTGCAATCTGCCTTCTAACAGGCAGTTATCCAGACCATTAGTGTTTGAAAATTTTTTCTTGTAAATGAGGTGCTGCGAACTGCTGTCGTGGTTCCCAGTCGCTGTCTGCAACATTTTAATTGGTACCAAGAATTTTGTCATTAATTTATTGCTTCCTTGTGCAAGGATTTGTAGGCAAAGTCTGGTTGTCTGCATATCTTTAGTTTTTAGGCCTCTCTGTCTTTTGCTTCGTTTTTGTGTAAGATCTACAATCGTCATCACTTACAATTTTATCTATGTACTTAAGTCGTGGTCTTTCTCTAGTTCTTTTTCCATTGACATATCCCTCAGTTATTGTTTTAGTTGCCCCCATGTCTCAATAGAGGTCCAATAATCTTACCTCTCCATTTTACAACAGTGTGCTAAAAACTGCTCTCCTCTCACACTTCTTCATTTGTTACTTCAAATAAATTCACAGTTTTAGGTTATCTTCACAAGGAAAAACTCTAATGCAGATGAATTCAGCGTACTTGGGTGTTAGGAGACGACTCCGATTCTTGGGATGACAGTTATTGACTAATTGTTCTATAACTATCCAGGACTGTCGCTCAGTGTGTGATGTCGTGGCTTCCTGTTAAAGAAGGCTACGCGCAATTATGGAAAATTGCAATATTTAGATGTAAAAAATAAAGATATTACAATGACTCAATGATAATATCAGAAGTGACAGCAATTTTGAATTGTGGTGCATTTTTGAAAAAGATTCTCCACTTAATACTGTTCCTCAAAACTTTGCAAGTATATTTTCGATTAGTGGTTGACGTGTATCTTCAAAAACCTACCAGTTCAGGTTTTGCGACATTTCCACGACGCTCTGCCGTAAGTCAAATAAACCTGTTATCATTCACGCTGCCTTTCTTTGTTTTCGGTCAGTATCTCCTGTTGGTCCTTTTCGGTATGGGTCCCATACAGCTGAGCAATGTTCTAAGATGGGGTGTAGAAAGTGTTACGTAAGCAGTCTCCTTTGTAAACTGACAGCATTGCCCCAGTATTCCGCAAGTGAATCGACGTGTGACACCGCCACATTTCGTGATCAGCGTGTATGTCTGCAGCTCACCGTCCCTGTTCTGCGGTGTTTCCAGCTGCGAACACTTTTGTGTCACCCTGTACTAGTAGCTCCCACTCACAAACACCTTGACATCGTTTTTCTACAGGTCTGCCATTTCGTTCCGTGCGCTTTTAACGCGTCTTGCGTGAAGCATCCTCCGCAGGGTTGCGTGCTTGCAGCTGCGGAGTAACTGGAAACACCTACGCTGGGCTACGCGACGAACGCAAGTCTGACGCCTCCTACGCTTATAGCTCGACATTTCAGAACAGGGCCTCCTTGCGGAAGCGACTCACAAGTCTTTCGCAGCGGTTTCTTTTGTAATGGGTTGGATATGCTCAAATATATGACATTATTCTGCAAAGAAAGCAAGATTCACAACAACCATAGACTGGAGGGCATTTTGTCCTGGTGAGAAACATTTGGGATACTTCTTCGAGCTATTCCGGAACACACATTGAAACGGACATCAAACAATAACTGTCTTACAGTTTCGAAGATAAGTGACAAATATATTTTTGAAACCTGTTTGGAAAATTCTAAGAACTACTTTTCAGGGCAGAATGGACAAATATTCTTCATTTCTGTTCTCGTAATGACCATGAAGACATAATTAGGCTAATAACAGCCCGGAATGAGAAGGTATAGAAGTATTGTTCTTGTGGACGAGGAGAAAACCTAATAAAGGACGCTTCATAGTGATTCACAGAGTACATGTGCAAGAGACGTAGGTGGCCCATCACTAACCTTTCTAGAAATAAATATTTGGAAAGCTGCGGTAGTCACAAATCCTCTATTATTCACGTTGATTCAGTCGGAGACAAAATTTTTTGGACTAACCGGTAGCCGAAAAGTCAACATTATACGTCTGACAGATGACATCTTGAAAGTTTCAGAACCTTATATTCTATCCTTAACGGTCAATGTCAGACAAAATATACCACGATTAATTAGCTCTTTCCTATTACTTAAATATTCGTTGATGAAAATCAAACATGCTCCTATCTTAGCACAAAAAAGGCGAATATATCCCGGGCAGAGTTAGGGATGTAAAAAAAGGGTACCAGCTTTTCGACTTATCTGGCAGCTTCAAAGAATTTCAATGAAAGCATCTTGACATATTCGCGCTTTTTTACTTGTTGCTATTAGTACCCGTGTCATGTAATATAATGCATTCACTCCCAGGATCAGGGAGTTTAGCCTATAAACTGCAAGATGCGGGTGTGCCAGCACCTTGCGGGTAACAGAGCTCACTGCACTGTGGATGTAGGGCTAGCTTGTAGAAAATCGCGGATATGTTCTGATTTAAATGCCTCTGAAACTGCCAGATAAGTCTTTTACTCGCCCAAAATTTTGACATTAGACCGCCATATCTTGAGCAGCCGATATAAACTTATGGTTGAATCGGGCTACTACTGATTCGGCATATGTTTTTTTTTATTGTCTGTCGAACCATGTTGCCCGCATCTCGTGGTCGTGCGGTAGCGTTCTCGCTTCCCACGCCCGGGTTCCCGGGTTCGATTCCCGGCGGGGTCAGGGATTTTCTCTGCCTCGTGATGGCTGGGTGTTGTGTGCTGTCCTTAGGTTAGTTAGGTTTAAGTAGTTCTAAGTTCTAGGGGACTGATGACCATGGATGTTAAGTCCCATAGTGCTCAGAGCCTTCGAACCATGTTGCTCACATCGTGGCAATGGACAAGGCTTCCACAAAACAACTGGATGACCTTTAAGTACATGTATTTGCCTGCCTTCTTAAAAAATACAAATCGATTCGCACAAGTCTGAAACACAAAAGTGACGCGTGTAAAAAACACAAAAAACGCGTTTTTTTGCACGTAAAATCCCAAAGAAGCTAGATTTTTGAAAGTGAGCTTTCAATTTCGTCATAAGAATACATTTTGTTTGCTGATTTGATTCATTTTAAACCTTTTTCGCGCACTCAATTTACCTAAGAACGTATTTTACGTATTACATTTAGATCGATTTTGAACCATCGTATCTCGACAACGGACAAATATTATTGGAGAAACAAGTTTCGTTTTGACTTTATCCCTTTAACTACCTTCGTGGCAAAGTTTGAACCTATTACTTCAACGCCGCGCGGTGTGGCCGCGCGGTTAGGGATACCATGTCACTGTTTGCGTAGCCCCTCCCGCCGGAGGTTCGAGTCCTCCATCGGGCTTGGGGGTGTGTGTTCTTAGCATAAGTTAGTTTAAGTATTGTGTAAGTCTAGGGACCGAGGGCGTCAGCTTGGTCCCTTAGGAATTCACACAGATTTGATTTTGATTCCTTCAAAATTAAAGTATAGAATTGGCGCGCTTCAAAACATGCCACAGAAACGTGTTTCTTGCAAGTAAAACCCAAAGGAAACACGATTTTTTTTCTCAAACTCATCTTAGGCTAAGGTCCGATATACCGGTGGACCACATTTGAACCATCAGTCTCTCTCTCCACTCGTGAGTTATTTAAAGGTGACTGTTTTTGCACGTAAAATTCGAAGGAGGGTGATTGTTCTTACAAATAAAATCCTAATGATGCACATACAAATTGTGCTATTAGCTGAGCATTAATTTCAGCCCAATTAAAATCTACTGTAAAAGGAATTAATCTATTCCAACAATCTGTCTTGGCACCGGCTCCGCTGTTTGATACACTGTAATATAGCTACAGTACGACAGATGTTCAAATGGCTATACAAAAGGCCGTTGGTCCGGGTTAAACCAAAAACTTCCTAGCTGAAACAGGAACCTTGGCCCAAGACGCCCTCCCAACAAACTGCGATTCTGCGCGCAAAGTTTTCGTACATATTTCTCGCTGTAGCGACATCACACTAGTTTTCTGCTGTTACTATATCGTCAGTGATGATACTTACACATAAGGCAGAAATATTTGGTTGTTAATGATATTGTAATAAGTATACATAGCTTGGTTCTAAATCGTCTGTTAAACCTGCGAAAATACATAAGTGGAATAAATGTTTTAAAATAGAATAATACATGGAACTTGAGATTATAAAGAGAGAAGTCGTGTGAAAATGTAGTTTCTTACTCGTGAATTTCACGTACGCGACTTGTGTAACCGACGAGAAATATCGTCCTTCCGTTTGTTCGTCTTAATTAACTGCTATGGTAATAGATGATCAAGTGTGAAGCTCATGTTAATCTGACTGATTCTTAAACGTTGGGGATCTGCTGTTTCACTAACTAGTCGTAAACAACAACATTTGCAAGACTAATGAAAAACGCTTTGAGAGCAGATTTATTACAGCCTTTCAGAGACAAGGACTCAATGTATCTACTGTAATTGCAGTTCCAAGAGAAGATATCGATACAGATATGCCTTCAACTGGCTATTTATTAATTGCACTACCACCTGAATATAGTGATGGTAATGTTCAGTTACGACAAGCTTCGAGATAGTTTCGCACATTACCGCATATGCAGTATTTGTTCTCAAACGAAATATCAATAGTTTTGACCAATGCAGACCCACGCGAAGTAAGCAGAATTTACTCAAAACGAATTTGTCTCGGTGACTAAGTCGGTATGTGGCACATTACAAATCCAAGATCTAGGCTTCAGTCCTCAGTAGGTCCTAAGTTTTTCTTGCTGTCCCTTGCGCTTCTTTCAGCTCTAACAACAACTTTTCACGTGAAAAATTGCAAACTGCAGCATCGTTCCACGCTAAATATCTGACAGTAAGTCAGCAAAAATACCAGCGGACGGCAAGAGCGCACCACTTCCCATACGATCATCCCACGAAGAGTACTACGGTTTTCGAAGCAATCTACGGGTAATTGCAGATTTACCTTAACTGAACTTTATCGTAACAAAAGATACGTAACTGGTAAACAGGAGTCCCTGTCCAACAGGTATGGAGAGGAATATGAAGGTTGGAAAGTGGGAGAGAAGCGCTGTCAGAACTACAGCTGCGATGGTGGGCCGTAAGTAGTGCCCGGATAGCTCAGTAGGTAAGTGCATTACCGGCGAAATACAAGGGTCCTGATACGGGTCCCGGTGTGGGACACAGTTATTATCTGTCTGGAAGTCTGATATTTTGATTCAGCCTTGTCACGGTGCTTACTTTGAAAAAATGGTTCAAATGGCTCTGAGCACTATGGGACTCAACTGCCGAGGTCATTAGTCCCCTAGAACTTAGAACTAGTTAAACCTAACTAACCTAAGGACATCACAAACATCCATGCCCGAGGCAGGATTCGAACCTGCGACCGTAGCGGTCTGGCGGTTCCAGACTGCAGCGCCAGAACCGCCAGACCACCGCGGCCGGCCTTTACTTTGAACCAGTTACGCTACCCATTATAAACAAATAGTGCCCTGATGGACTGAGTGCAGACAAGAGAGTGGTTACGACCTGTAGAACGCTGCACAACTGAGCCCTGGTCTCGCAGCTGCGGTGTATCCCGGCCGTCGACCGTATACAGCGGGCAGGCTAAGCGGCGCTCAACGTTTCTCGCAGTGAGTGGTCTGCCACGGCGCTGGCTGTTTTCGGAAAGTTCGCGTAGGCGTGACGTATGCGCGACACCGGCTGCGGCGACATTTCTGCGAAGGACAGCGCAAACAGCTCCGGAGATGCCTGAAAAACAAACCTCGCCTCCCAGACGTCGGTCCAATTACGGGTCACCGTCGCGGACAGGCACTAAACTGTTGCTGATATACTGTACGTCTCAGGCACAGCTTGCCGTAACCGGGAACAAAGACTGCGAATGTGGATCGTTAGGACCACTCTCCACTACAAAGGGTTCTCCATCCCCCCTACCACTCCTTCAGACTCCCTAACATCTCAAACGATCGGCGTTTCGTGTAAGTAGCATCCATCCGACACCTATTTACTTGAGGTGGATCTGACGATTAAAAAAACTCAGAAGGACATCTTCAGCACATAGTAGATGCAACATATACTAGAACGAAATTTTCACTCTGCAGCGGAGTGTGCGCTGATATGAAACTTATTGGGGGATTAAAATTGTGTGCCGGACCGAGACTCGAACTTGGGATCTTTACCTTTCCCGAGCAAGTTCTCTACCTTCTGAGCTACCCAAGCACGACTCACGACCACTCCTCACAGCCAGTACCTCGTCTCCTACCTTCCAGACTTCACAGAAGCTTTCCTGCAGGCCTTGCAAAACCTTCTTCCAGGAGTGCCAATTCTGCAAGGTCTGCAGGAGAGCTTCTGTGAAGTTCGGAAAGTAGGACACGAGGTATTGGCAGAACTGAAGCTGTGAGGAAGGGTCGTGAGTCGTGCTTGGGTAGCTCAAATAGTATAGCACTTGCCAGCGAAAGGGAAAGGTCCCGAGTTCGAGCCTTGGTCGGGTACACAGTATTAATCTGCCAGGAAAATTGCTAAATGACTAACGCAATTCATTGTGCACGGCACTAGATGCAGAAGCCTATCTAACAGCTTCCAGGGGGGCAATAAAAAATTGACATCCAATATTTCATATAACTATGGAGCAAGTTTCAAATGTTGTCATAGTCTACTCATTAACAGCTATAACCTTTCGTTAAAGATTTAACACCGTGAGACATGTACTACAAATATCTTAAAGCAGTGTAACTCACGGCGTGCAAATTACCTAGACTGTATTCACCCAATATTTGAAAATGACAGCACTTAGTGACTCAAGCAAACGTTACACATAATTTCAAACCTTTCGAAAGTTTCTCTCTTTGACTTTCCCTTACAAAACGATGAAAGGAAAAAAGCGTATCGCTTACTACATTTTCGCTGTTCATGCAGTAAAACTGAAGCATCAGGCCTGACGTATTAATTCTTAGCTTCTTTACTGCTAACTCTATTGTTACAAATTCTGCAGATAGTTACCACATTTACCACTGAATTTACCTGCAAAATTATATTGCATGATAGATAGCTCAGGAGATACGAAGCCGTAAACACTGACATGCGAGAAAAACTAGCACAAATTGCCCGGAGTCTACTCATCTGGTTTTTGATAATGAGAACACTTAGCGACCTCCAACCAACTTTAAACTTAATTTCAAATGTTTTCTAAGCTTACTCTGTGAAGGTGACGGGTCTACTGGCTTGTAACTTCGCATAGTGCGATCTTTGAAGCGTGGAACGGAATGGATTTCAGATTATTTTACAGGCGGCGTGTTTCTTTCCACACCCTATAAGGCCCTGCTTTCAATTCAGGAGTGTGGTCTGATGCATTGAAACAGGGGATAAGTAAGTGCCATTTGTGCGCTGTGCACATTTACAGGGAGCCCACGTTCTCATTCTGCTGGATGTGTCTGTGCGCTGGTATCCAGGAAAGGTCTATGTATGTTCCATGTCGCTGCAGCTTAGTCACTTCCCGCGTTCAGAAGATGGTTGGTTGGTTGGTTGGTTGTTTGGGGAAGGAGACCAAACAGCGTGGTCATCGGTCTCATCGGATTAGGGAAGGATGGGGAAGGAAGTCGGCCGTGCCCTTTCAGAGGAACCATCCCTGCATTTGCCTGGAGTGATTTAGGGAAATCACGGAAAACCTAAATCAGGATGGCCGGACGCGAGATTGAACCGTCGTCCTCCCGAATGCGAGTCCAGTGTCTAACCACTGCGCCACCTCGCTCGGTATCGTTCAGAAGACAAACTTGTTCACCTCTTCCTACTGCTGTGGTGGCGCGAGCCGACATTTGTTTTTACGAGTGGTGAGGACCTTGTTTAGAGCTACGCCCTGATAATGTGGAGAGCGTGGTGGTCACTGCCGATTCTTGAGTATTGTTCATCAGTCTGAGACCCCTGTCATGTTGGATTAATGGAAGAAATAAAGAAAACCAGTGAAAAGCGCCTCTTACAATCAGGGGGGCGTTCAGTAAGCTCGAGAACGTTATTTAAGTCCTCAACAGACTCGCTTTGCAAACGCTACAAGAGAGACGTGCATCAGGGAATGCACGTTCCAGGAAGAGTCGGGCAAAATATAGCTTCCTCCTACATAAGTCTCGTGGAACGATCACAACGAGGAAAATCACAGAAATTTGAAGTCTTACAGTCGTTCTTCCAATGAGAAAGAGAAATGAAAGGGGAGAAATGGAAGGGGGATATGGTAGTAACACCAGAAGCACCCAATGCTACACACCGTAATTTGGCTTGCCGATTATAGGTGTAGATGATGTAAATGGTTTTGCCGCACAGGGGGAAGCGGGGGGGGGGGGGGGGAATACGCTTCTCCTTGGAGATCAGTACAAAGAAAGTGCTACCAATGTATTGTTGATTTTGGACAGTGCATATTTGAAAAGTACCTTAGATAAACGCATTTTGGATTGCTAGTTCGATTAACGAGATAGTGAGGATGCATTACTGTTAAAGTAGCGAATACAATCCAATAACTTTTGTCTTTGTACGTGCGTATGAAACCACGATTAAAAAGGAGGGTTAGCAACTAGCACCCAGTCGGCGACGAGATCAGTAGAAACAAAAAACCACCTAGGATATGTTTCGGTAGGACAGGAAAGCGGCCATGTCCTTTTCAAAGAAACCACCTCTGCATTCGCCTTTATCGACTTTGAGAAATTACAGAATCGGCACAGGTTTGAACCCCGGTCTCCTCGATTGGATGTCCATCGTCTCGCTGCCCTCACGCGGCCAGTATCATTGACGCAATAATATTGTGACAATTTATTGCACGAGAGTTCGACGACAAGAACTACACAATATTATTGCACAGTATTTACTTACACGTTAGTTAGAGCTCCGCCTTCAAAGGGAACATGTAAGCGATCGACGATGTGCATGTGTATTGCGACTGTGTTGCTTGCCTCAGAAATCATACAGAACGGGCGAAGCAAGTCCGAGAAGATTTCTGTCCGCATTTCAATGGATCAGAGCAGCGTAGTTTCGTAAATAATTACAATTAAAGACGTGAACTGTATCATTTATCTTGTATAGGTGACTTTTCTACGCATTTCTCTACCGTAACTGCTGTTGCAACCGAAATAAAAAAAATTATGCTGCTGAAAGCGTACATGATCGTATGCCAGTGTGTGAAAACTATTGCAAGAAAATAAACATGTAAGGTAGGTGGGGGTAAAGCCCCGCTATTTTCAGTTTTTCTTACATTGTAATCAATGAGGGCTAGATTTTCACGCGATTTCAAATTAAAGTCATGGATTGGTTTGTTACATAAAACCCATCGCAATTACAGCTCTGCGTGATTATTAGTTACACAGAAATTTAAAATTTAGGAATAAAAAAATTCAGGCGTTTTACGCCATAAAATGGGAGTAAAGCACCACTTGCAGGTGTCTGCGCCATTTGTGATAAACATAGCTAAAAATAGATGGCTTTATGATAAAAACACTTGAAATAACTCTGTGTACCATTGTTGTATTGTAGCGAAGTTACCCGACACAGTATTGTACTTAAATATCTCATATATTTGAACATGAAGCTCAAAAGTACCTGTACAAAAATACTTTCTTCTCCACGAAAGGAGAATTATCAGGGTAACCTGAAAGAGTTAATGACTAAGGCTAAGCTATCTAGATAAATACTGTGCTTTGTAGGTCGTCAGAAAATGTTATCGCGGTTTGGAATCGTGCTGTATTCATTCTTGCGGGTTTCAACACTTTTTTATCACATCGTCCGTGCCAATGAATGACTCTTCCTGTGTCGCTTTCTCACAAATGCGCAAAGCTGATTGAGGGGACCAACTGGAATTATTATTGCCATGCGAAAGTGAAGCTAAAATGAAGTAGTGTCAATGAGTAATTCGTTGATTCTTCTTTTCAAAATCTACGTTATACAATGTTCAAGTTAAATGTCAGACAAGCGATATTTAAGTAGTAAACAGACTTACCTCGCCTGCCGGGAAGAACTTTCACGGAACAATAAGTTACAGAAGACAAACCTGGCACAAGGTGATCACTTCCTGATTCGACGGGTGCCAGTTCAAAAACTTAGTACGGTTTTTACCCCACGCTGGGCTTTACCCCCAGCTACCCTATGCTCACTGGACACGTTGCCTGATATTACTTGCCAATCGGTGCTACAAATAAAGAAAACATTTCTGAATGCTATCACTGCTCCCAAATCTTCAGTTTTGCTCCGATATCGTGGACAACAAGGTATCTGGCGGTTCCTGATCTATCAAGAGCTTCATGTCTTCAAAGTACCATAAGGTGCTTTCACGCACATCTTCCGGCCCATTTCCTGATCTTGTGTCATTTACTTTCTCCAGCTCTTTGCAGAAATTCGTTCGGAGTTAACTGAATTTCTCTAGGTCTCGGCAGAAGCAGCCCTGCATAGGGTAATACCACCCTTACACAGAACAATATATTGCACAATATATTGAAAGATCGTCAATATTTATAAAGTTGTGAAGTGTTCTTCAATATATTGTGCAGACCATTAATACTGATCTCTGAGGGCCAATATTAAGGGGACCATACCCTGCCTATCTAACCCACGTTAATTTAGGCAATTATTTGACCCATTTCTGATAAAAGTATTTGATGCAGGACCTTAATATTTTTATTGTATGTTACATGATGCTAATAGAGTCAACTGTACTAAAATCTACTTTATCCATTTTATAGTTTTTAAGAAATACTTTTTTAAATTTATTAACAAAAATATTAAGTTTTTTCTGCAGAAAATATTTTTTGTGAACTGCCTAATGGGGGAATATTAATGAATGTAGTACCAGAAGTGGCTTTTTATAATATGCAGAGTCTCTGAAAATTTCATTCATTTATCTATGGTAGTTTCTGATATAATGGGGCATATGTACTGAAAATTTTAGTTTGCGGGAAATTGACTTTAAAGAAAAAGTTTTTGAAATTTGTCACTTACAGTTAATCTTCTTTGGCCTCTAGCCTTCTTTTTCACCTTCCTGGATGTTTGTCTTGCTTTCTTGGCCATATTAGATGCAGACCTGTCTGCATCGGCTATCCTCATTTTATCGCAATATTGCAGACCAGTGATCATATTTTCACCAGGATTAATTCCCAGCTTTTTCAGTACCCAACACTTCCCAATATCACCACAATTGAATGTAATAACAGCATCATGAACTCCTAGTTTCATTGTATGCATGCCTACAAATACAGTTTTAGGAAAGTGGTTCCAAATTATGCTGTTGAAACATTCATTTGGGTTCTGTGTCTGCCCATGCAGACATCTCCTTAGAAGGTCAGGATGAGCCAAGTCTCTGAAAATAGGTTTAATCGCTGTAACAACAGCAGCAGGAAGAGAATGCTGGTGAGCCTAAGATTCTCCAGTAGCCTGAGCCCTATTGTATTTGCACCACGAATTTTCTCCTGATGGACACAATCCATGACATGGACTTGTTTCCTCTAAATTGTCGTTTCTTGAAAATGCCTTTACGTTTGGTCATCTTCAATAAACACAACAAAACACTCGTAAACAAGCACTGCAAACGTAAGTATAACAACTATTCGCAATCACACTTGAACAAAACTAACCACGTGTTTGAAAACGTGTTCTTTACAAACAGAAAGAATACAAACAGAAAGAATATCGAGCGTTGCGTTCCAAGGATAGCCAACAGGGAGTAAAAAAATCCCTAACGTGCAATGTAGGGGATATAAAGATCTAAAATATATGCAGAAAAGTAGGTGACAGAAAAGTGGGCGTGGCACATAAACACACGTGGTAGGAAAATGCTCTTTAAATGCTCGAAAAAAATTTTTTCAGCAAAATCCTTTTCAGAGTACTTAAATAAAACCTTAATCTATCGAAATATGATGAAAACCGAAAATCGATTTTTTCGACCTGAACCAATTCTCAGTATTGCGCTATCAGTATTGAGCATGCACGGGGCCTCTTAGCTACTGCGCTGCGACAAGAGTGCCTGCGCTGACTAGGACCGTAGGCATTCCGTGACAGTAGTTTATTGCAGCTTAGAAGGAGCCAACTGTCGTGTGTTATATCGAGTCCACGCCGCCGGTACACGACTGCTGATACGGGAAATCTCGCCCCGACACACGCACCGGCGTCTGTGTCGCCTTTATAAGAGGACGCGCAGCGCTCAGGTCCCAGAAATATGTCTGAACACAACGCAGACACCTGCGCAGGTCGGGGGATCCTGCGGACAATACAGCATCGAGTGGGGTGGCCCTAGTCTTGAAATATCGTGACACCCTGGGGTGAGGGGTCAAAGATACTACCACACCAGACCTTCACGTCGGTGTACCCTTGAAAATAAGAACGAAACACACACACACAGCTACTGTGTCTAAATTTCTTCAGTGCATATTTTCGCTCTTGAGCCGCTTAGGAGATTACGTTTAGGGCACACGGTGTCTCCTCATTATGTAGGAAAATTTCTCTCTTCACATCACGCTGACGGACCGACGTCCACCACAACACTTTTCTTTCAGACTTACAGTAGTGATAATGTATCGTTCATGTCCCTTCTCTCATTCTGGACACTGTTGCTGTCTGAAATATGGCACTCAACTAAAACAGCCAGTAATCATCTTTGATTTGTTGCCCATTTTTGTCACATACTACGCTGAAGTCGATATACATGCGTGTTATAAGGCACCGATTAATAAAACATTTTAGAATAAGCGTTTTTACTTTTGTGTATATCAGTGTACGTAGGAACTTCAGAAGTTGTATATGTCGTCCAATGCTAAGACCACTGTGGAATAAGAATGACGGATTATCATATTGCAGGTGCCGATGCGGTTCAGATAACAAGCGCATAACGTGGGAGTGACATATGAGACAACTGGGAGCATATTGAAAAGTTGAAGCACGCGGCACAGTACCGTTCTTGGTAGTGAGCAAAACGGCTAAACTGCACACAGATTCACCGTGAAACTCTGGCAGTGCATATACCAAATGCAGTGTCGCGTCCAGCGGTAGTAAAATGGCGCCGACAATTTGATAAAGGCTGTACGGACGTGGGTGCTCTCATGAGGAACTAAAGATCTTTCACCAAGCAATGTCCATCTTTTGGGCAAGCTGAAACAAAATATAGAGAGAAAGAGATTTTCCAGCGGTGAGGGATGGCTTCGTGATTAAGGACTATGTCGAAAATTTGTGTCGTGTATCTGTGTCACTTTGAAGTGTAGTGCAAAATTCAATATAAGGTACTCGGCTTACCATAATAATGTGTAACTTACTTTTTGGGGTCCACTCATGCTTTTCAAAGTTATGGTCAAATGCTTTTTAAACGATGTATTTCCCAGAGCTGCACTTTCCTGAAAGTTACGCTTAAGCGTTGTACTAACCACTGATGTAATCAAGTTCGTATCACTGTTACACTGTTCTTATTATTAAAATCCTTAAAACCGAATCCTGGATGCATGCTTGACGTAGGGGTGTAGCCCACACTTTGATTATTTTACCAAGAAGTATTCTAAGTACAAAGTATACTACGCTTTTTTTTGGTTACTTAGGCAGTATTGAAGATAATAAACTAACATAACACATTTATATGAATGAATTACTGCTTTGTATAAATGTGTTACACTAAAAATTTGTCTTTGACAAAGAAACGTGGTCATATATTCATCATATTTTCTTTTTACGAAGATATTTGACGTGGCACAAATCGGGATATTACGTTGTCATCAAATGTCCTTTTACAAAGATTTCTGACGTCATAGCTCCTTCAGAATAGCCGACGAAGACACTGTGCTCTGCTGTTGCGTGTACCACAACTTCATTGTATTTACATTTGGAAGAGGAGCAGAAGAAAACAAAAAGGAAATGTACTTGGGCGAAGTCGTAGGTTTCACGGCGTGATCCTAAACGCATCCAAAAAAATCTGTTACATGAGCTGCATGTCGAAGACGTAAAGCCGTATGAAAATTACTTGTGAATGGAAAGTGGCTCCTGATATTACGAAGCAGAACTCTCACCTCACAAAAGCTATTCCTGTAAAAGGCAAGACTTGCCGTAACAGTACGATTTATTACAACAGGAGACACTAGTTTGCTGTACAACACTGTCATACCGCAGCGCACATTGACGAAAATAATACTAGAAATGTGTGACGCTACTTATAAACCACTGAAGACGCAATATCCGAAGGCAAATCACTGTTTAGTACATACTACAGCCACCAAAATATTTTTATTTCTTCACAAGTTGTAGATTTTTGTCCTTTATATCCACGGAGGTGCATCCTGGCCGTATTTCACGGTTAATGGTCTCCGTAATTGTTTTCGCTCTCGCTGCTTCTTATTCTGTTTTTGTTTGCGGGATGCCTCAAGCTATACACTGCTTCATCTGCCTCGTACATTTCTGTCAATTTCGTTGTAACTACGATGCACCGTATATATTTCAAAGCCACATTGGTAAACATCAGATGCCAGACAGACGCAGCGATGCTAGCGCTCCAAGCGGTTGCGTTTCTCCGTACAGTAAACAGAAGACGAACGCTTTCTGTCTTCAGATCTGAGACGAGGCGCTAGATTTGATCAAAGATAATTTGACCAGTGACTAACTCTGACAAAGTTCCTCGTTCACTGTCAATTTTTATTTGACAAAGAAACCGTGCCAAAGAAAATTTGACAGTGTATTAATGATCTTACTGTCAGAATACGTAAACCTAAAAATAGCACACGGTTGTACGCAGTCGCCTGAGCTCATTATCTCCAGAGGGCGCAATGCAGACCTGCTTGCCTGCAGCAGACTGCGGTTCATTGTCACGGCTTCTTTTCTCTTGCTCCCCCTCCGTTCCTTTCACGCTCGTCCGTGCTCCGGTCGGGCCTCGAATGCGACAGGAGCGCACGTCTACCCTGGGCGCAGCCGTCACGGAACAGTGGGACCCTGCGTGTGGTTGACGCCTAATTCTCGCCAGGGCGAAAGACAATAGGGGCTCGCAGGGTGAATCAGGCGCCAGCATTACAGCAGCAGTCTGTGAGTCACGCGGCTGATAGAGACACCCCAAGCCGGCCGGGCGGGTTCGCATGGTGAGCGGACAGCCGTCCCCAGGCCAGATCGTTCCCGGCCAGCTGCCGTCTGATGCCGAGGGACCAGGGAGCCGGGCTCTTCACGCTCCGCGCGCGTCTCCATTTCCGCAAACGAGATACGCCCCAGGCGTGACTCAGAACTGTCATTTGTTATTGTTTGCCGCATCCCGCCGCGTGGAAATGCAGCCGTTATCTGCCGTCCGTTCCCTCCCCCTGTGTAACAGCTTACTGACTAACTCGTCTGATGAACAGGGGCACAAGTATCGGCGACGGCGGTGACGTGTAATCTGTTCTATTGGTGACTGGCTGTCCTGCTATTACCGCTATATACTCTCCACTTCAGTTGAAGTAAACTAATCACGACGACGCCCTGATGACACACAAGTCCAAGAGAGGGGATGGCACATCAGGAGGTTATCACTCCCCAACCGCAAAAATAATTTAGCATAAGTGTAATATTTTTATGTGCAGAGACCAGAAGATTGAATAGTAAGATGCAAAAAGGACAGAACCTGGAAAAAACCGGCATATTTTTTGAAACACACATTGAAAAAAAATCCCATTACATATCATACACGCTCTTTACTTCGTTTTGAGTACAACACAGTACAGGATGTCGCCATTACTTTCCACGCATTCCTTCAGGCGGCGAACGAAAGCTCCTACTATCTTTCTTGAATATTGGTATGACATGGAAAGTTTCGCAGGTCACACCAATATTCAAGAATGGTAGGACGAGTAAACCACTAAATTACAGGCTCATATCATAAACGTCGATATGCAGCAGGAGTTTTGGTACATTATTGTGTTCGACCATTACGAATTACCTCGAAGAGAACGGTCTATTGACACACAGTCAAAACGGATTCGGAAAACATCGTTCTTGTAAAACACAACAAGCTCTTTACTCCCATGGTTGTGTACTATTAACAAGGGATTTCAAATTGATTCTATATTTCTAGATATCCTAAGGGCTTTTAACACTGTACCGCAGAAGCGGCTTGTAGTGAAATAGCGTGGTTATAGAATATCGTCTCAGTTATGTGACTGGATTCGTGATTTCCTGCCAGAGAGCTCACAGTTCGTTGTAATTGTCACAAAGTCATCGAGTAAAACAGATGTGATTTCTGGCGTTTCCCAAGGTAGTGTTATGGGCCCTTTGCTGTTCCTTATCTATATCAACAATTTAGGAGACAAACTGAGCAGCCGTCTTAGGTTGTTTGCAGATCATGTTGTCGTTTATCGACTAGTAAGGTCACCAGAAGATCTAAACAAATTGCAAAACTATTTAGAAAAGATATCTAAGTGGCGCGAAAATTGACAGTTGACCCTAAATAACGAAACGTGTGAGGTCTTCCACATGAGTGCTAAAAGGAATCCATTAATCTTCGGTTACAGCATAAAGCAGTCAAATCTAAAGGCTGTAAATTCAACTAAATACCTAGGAACTACAATTATGAACAACTTAAGCTGGAAGGAACACACAGAAAATGTTGTGGGGAACGCCAACCAAAGATTGCGTTTCATTGGCAGGACATTCAGAAAATGTGAAAGATCTACTAAAGAGACTGCCTACACTACCGCTTTTAGAACACTCCTGCGCGGTGTGGAGTTCTTATCGGATAGGACTGACGGAGAACATCGTGAAACTTCCTGGCAGACTAAAACTGTGTGCCCGACCGAGCCTGGAACTCGGGACCTTTGCCTTTCTCGGGCAAGTGCTCTACCATCTGAGCTACCGAAGGTAGGAGACGAGATACTGGCAGAAGTAAAGCTGTTAGAACTGGGCGTGAGTCGTGCTTCGGTAGCTCAGATGCTGCCGGCACGGTAGCTCAGCATGTTCGGTCATATGGTTAGCAGCCCTCTGTAATAAAATAACTGAGCTAATCGATCAACAACGAACTACAACGGATGTCTTACGACGTCCTCCTCGAGCAGATGTAACGAACAAAAGAGAACAAAATGAGATTAAAAAAAAAAAAGATGGTAGAGCACTTGCCCGCGAAAGGCAAAGGTCCGAGTTAGAGTCTCGGTCGGGCACACAGTCTTAATCTGGCAGGAAGTTTCATATCAGCGCACATTCCGCTGCAGAGTGAAAATCTCATTATGGAAACATCGCGAAAGTCCAAAGAAGGGCAGCACGTTTTGTATTATCGCAAAATACGGGAGAGAGTGTCACTGGCATGATAGAGGGTTTGGGGTGTATATCATTAAAACAAAGGCGTTTTTCGTTGCAGCAGAATCAACACTTTTCTCCTCCGAATGCGAAAATATTTTGTTAATGCCGACCTACATAGGGAGAACCGAACTTCATAATAAAATAAGTGAAACAAGATTTCGCACGGAAAGATATAGGTGTTCGATTTTTCCGCGCGCTGTACGAGATTGGAATAACAGAATTATTGTGAACGTGGTTCGATGAACCCTCTGCCAGGCACTTAAATGTGATTTGCAGAGTATCCACGTAGATGTAGATGTAGACATCAACTGATTCAGCATGCTCAATGAGATCTCCTACACAGCTGTACGTATCCTGCCCTTGCGTTCAGGATGGGTGAATGTGCAGGTTATTCACTGATCATGCGCCGCAAGGAACGATCTGACATTGTCAGTGCCATGGCGCGTCTGACAGCAAACGCTGTGGACTTGAGATGAGCACTTGATGCGCCTCCTCCACTCGCTCCGCGGCCCGCTGCGTCCTATATCGTCCTGGGCCTTTCTTCTTTGCACAAGATGTAGTAGTCCCGAATTGTTGCATCCACTGTACAACTGTCCAATAATCCAGAACATCGCGTCGTTTCAACTCGCTGAACAGTGATGCCAGACTCGTTATGTTTTAAATACACCTCGACAGCGAATGCTCGATGCTCTGAATTCCACAAGACCGTAATTACAAATGGCAGGCCTTCCACAATGCAACGCGGCAATACTCAACGAAAATTGATTTTTGATCAATTTGGCTTCTAAAATAGGCATCAAGTGAAATGACATACAATAGAATTTACAATAGGAGTTAAATAAAACTATTTAAGACTATTTAGGCAGAGTTCTCTATTCCATAAGATCGTATTAAGCATTTAGAAATTTAAAACAACAGAACAAAACCAAAACAAGGGAACAAATGATTTACGACTTTGCTTACCACAGTGTGTGCCGCCGTATAGGAATAGTCACTCTGAAAACTCTGAAATGTAGGATATGCAATACTGAAACGTCTTGCAGATAATTGCTGTGTGAAAAAAAGATCCAAATACATGTCCGAATACGATTCTGTCAGTGCCCTATCCAGTTTAATCAACATACCCGGCAGTCTCAATTCAATCACCTGTGACTATAACTACCTGCAAATCATCCTAAACGCTATACGTAGAGTCCTTGTCATACAGTTCATTCATCACAGGACTTCTTCAGATTTATGATGTCATATGCTGAAATATACAGTATTTCTTTGCAAGAACAGTTGCAATTCTTGCATCCCTCGCTCGTTCGAATCTGTCCGGTAGTCTCAGTCATCCAGCTACCGACAAAAGATTTTACACGTAGAACGAGTTAAATGAGTTTCCTGTATGAGAAACTGGGATTGTCCGACCGTCACGTTAGTTAGCGGATTGTACCGAAACATCACCGCAGCAAAAGTCAGTGGGCCATACGAATAACGGAAATGACACGCTAGACGCGTTAGGACGACAGAGATAGCGCTTCAGCTCTGCGAGCGTAGACGGCCACGAAAAACAGCCGGAAGGTAAATTATTCGGTGTTTATCACACCTAGCTTGCGGGGGAAAGTCCAGACGGAGAAGAGTGCACGATAACATCGGCTCGCGGCGTACGGAGAGCCGCTTCTAAACGTTAATCGACAATAGTAAAGACGCCAATAGTGCTGGAGGGAACTGACGCTATGAATCCTGCAGGGCTGTCCATAAATCCGTAAGAGTGCGAGGGGATGGAGATCTCTTCTGAACAGCACGTTGCAAGGCATCAATAATGCCAATAATGCTCAATAATGTTCATGTCTGGGGGGGTTGGTGGGCAGCAGGAGTGTTTAAACTCAGAAGAATGTTCCCAGAGCTACTCTGTAGCAATTCTGGACGTGTGGGGTATCGCATCGTCCTGCTGGAATTTCCCAAGTCTTTCGGAATGCAGTTGATCAGACAGGATGGTTAAGTACGTGTCACCTGTCAGAGCCGTATATAGACGTATCAGAGGCCCCATATCAATCCAACTGCACACGCCCCAACCATTACAGAGCCGCCATCAGCTTGAACAGTCCCCTGCAGTCATGCAGGGTCCATGGATTCATGAGACTGTCTCCATACCCGTACACGTCCATCCGCTCGATACAATTTGAAACGAGACTCGTTCGACCAGACAACATGTTTCCAGTCATCAACAGGCCAATGTCGGTGTTCACGGGCTCAGGCGAGGCATACGGCTTTGTTTCGTGCAGTCATCAAGGTTACACGAGCGGGCCTTCGGTTCCGAAAACCCATAGCGATGATGTTTAACTGACCCTTAACATAGACAAATGTAATGTATTGCGAATACATAGAAAGAAGGATCCTTTATTGTATGATTATATGATAGCGGAACAAACACTGGTAGCAGTTACTTCTGTAAAATATCTGGGAGTATGCGTGCGGGACGATTCGAAGTGGAATGATCATATAAAATTAATTGTTGGTAAGGCGGGTACCAGGTTGAGATTCATTGGGAGGGTCCTTAGAAAATGTAGTCCATCAACAAAGGAGGTGGCTTACAAAACACTCGTTCGACCTACACTTGAGTATTGCTCATCTGTGTGGGATCCGTACCAGGTCGGGTTGACAAAGGAGATAGAGAAGATCCAAAGAAGAGCGGCGGTGTTTCGTCACAGGGTTATCTGGTAAGCGTGATAGGGTTACGGGGATGTTTAGCAAACTCAAGTGGCAGACTCTGCAAGTGAGCCGGTCTGCATCGCGTTGTAGCTTGCTGTCCAGGTTTCGAGAGGGTGCGTTTCTGGATGAGGTATCGAATATCTTGCTTCCCCCTACTTACACCTCCCGAGATCACGAATGTAAAATTAGAGAGATTCGAGCGCGCAGGGAGGCTTTCCGGTAGTCGTTCTTCCCGCGGACCATACGCGACTGGAACAGGAAAGGGAGGTAATGACAGTGGCACGTAAAGTGCCCTCCGCCACACACCGAAGGGTGGCTTGCGGAGTATAAATGTAGATGTAGATGTAGAATGGTTCGCACGCTGACACGTCCTGATGGCCCAGCATTCAAATCTGCAGCAATTTGAGGAAGGGTTGCACTTCTGTCGCGTGGAACGATTCTCTTCAGTCGTCGTTGGTTTCTTCTTATAGGACCGTTTCCAGCCGCAGCGATGTCGGACATTTGATGTTTTACCGGATTCCTGATATTGACGGTACACCCGTGAAATCGTCGTACAGGAAAATCGCCACATCATCGCTGCCTCGGAGATGCTGTGTTCCATCGCTAGAGCGCTGACTAAAACAACACGTCCAAACTCACTTAAATCTTGATAAGCTGCCATTGTAGCAGCAGTAATCGATCTAACAACTGCGCCAGACACTTGTCTTATATAGGCGTTATCGATCGCAGCGCCGTATTCTGCCTGTCTACATATCTCTGTATTTGAATAGCGTGCCTATACCAGTTTCTTTGACGCTTCAATGTAAATGCAAGCGTTTACGCGCACGCTTCGCTGACTCGTATTGTTTTCTGGCTGTTGTCTGACAACTGTGCATTTCCGACCTGTGGTGGAATGGAAACCTTGGCTCGGTTCGACGTGCTCTACCCTACCCTACCCTTATTACCAAGCTGTCTTCCTTCATCCTGCGTTATTCACAACTTTCATACAGTTAGGAAAGCCCTGATCACGAGGAATGAGGAGCCTCCCGCCCTGTCCTAGCCGAAGTATGCACGGTATCTACTCCAGGAGCAGTTATTTTTAGCCTCAGACTCGCCAGGCCAGCGTGACAAGTGTTAGTGTGCAGCGGCGCCTGGCTCCTCCAGAATTCCGGAGACGCGCTGGTATCTCCCTTCTAGACGCCCCTGCCCCTCTGTATATCTCCCGCACCGACCCCGTGTCCCCGATAAATAGCCGGCGGCTCTCGGTGGCGCCTCCGCGTGATAACCGCGTCGGTAAACAGGCGGCGTGGCCGGCCCACTGGGAGTGGGGCACCTCTTACGCCACGTGGCTGCCTGCGTAACAAACACCAGGCCAGCCGCTTTGCAATGGGCAGGCGCCGAGCCGACACCGACGTATACTTCAGAAAAAGAGAGACGAACATAAATACGGGATCTAGAGGTAAAACGCATTGTGGTGCGTGGTCTACTCCTCTCCGAAAACACGCACTATTGTCGCGCCACAAGATGACCGCTGTCAGTTGGGCGAGGGCCAGGGAAGGAGGAAAGTGCCCTGTGCGCATGCGCAACACAAGTAGAGAAGTCCTTGTGGCAAGCATCAGCGGTTTCATTGTTAGGTGGTAAGTGGGCGAATGTTGCCAGTTCAGGCTATAGCATCGGCGCCAGCTGACATGCCTGTAAAACATTACTTGTCCTTTCTGGGCGATAGTAGAGAGGGGCCGAGTATGATGCTGACCTCCTAGTACGGTCTTGCACGTTCCTTTGCGTACTAAAAAGATGCTTACTGTAAACGTAAGATGATTGGTAAATCCTAAAATTTACTGGTAAAACTCAACATTTATCATCGTGGTATGGTAACAGTCCGAAATTTCTTATTACATGCATCAATCTCGAACTTTCATCAAGAGACTATCGTAAATGCTAGGATTTACCCATATTAACTCGTAAACACGCATTCATTTAAAATATCACCTTGGCAGTTACTGAAATAGTTTGTACTGATTGTAAAATAACATTATTGAAATATTCTTACATTCCATTGTGACTATAATGAACAATATTTCATACTGAAATTAGAGAAAAATGTTATAGTTATAACAAAAATGTTATAAAAAGGTAACTTCGTGAATGTTACAAAGGGTAAAACTCTGCTTCCGCCGTTTGCCGAGAGATGGCGATAGCGGTAAGTAGCGGTCGAAAGAAACAGATCGCAGAGGTCAGGCAGTTACGTTGGACCTCGGTCAACATAACCTCATTCAAACATTAGTCGATTTGTGTCTGCATCATGAAGTTGTTCTTGATTGAAAATGTCAGTTTACGAGCCTAATTCTCGTCATTTGTGGGAGGTGTTACTGTTTTGTTTCAATATAAAGAAAACAGTGGCTGAGTCTCATCGAATGCTATCAAGTACGTATCGTAGGGACGCTGTAAGTGAAAGAACGTGTCGTGACGGTTTCAACGCTTCAAGAATGGTGATTTTAACGTCGTAGACCGGCATAGTTGTGGAAGAGAGAATGTTTTCGAAGATGCAGAACTGGAGACACTGCTGAGTGAAGACTCGCAAACTCAAGAAGAATTGGCACAATTAGTGGGAGTGACACAGCGAGCCATTTCAAAACGTCTCAAGGCTATGGGCGTCATTCAGAAAGAAGGAACTTGGGTCCCGTGTGAGCTGAAACCAAGAAATTGAACGGCGTGTGTCTGTTTGTGAACAATTGCTTCAGAGGCAAAAACGGAAGTGATTTCTGCATCGCAGTGTGACTGGGAACGAAAAATAGGTCCCTTATGATAACCCTAAACGCAAAAAAAAAATCATGGGGATATCCCGCCCATGCTTCCACGTCGACAGCCAAACCGAATATTCACGGCTCCAAGCTCATGCTCTGCATTTGGTGGGACCAAATCAGCGTCGTGTACTATAAGGTGTTAAAACCAAGTGAAACATCCACAGGTGCTCGTTATCGAACGCAATTAATGCGTTTAAGCTGAGCATTAAAAGACAAACTGCAGCAATACAGCGAGAGGCATGATAAAATGATTTTGCAGCACGACAACGCTCGACCCCACGTTGCAAAAGAGGTCAAAACGTACTTGGAAACGTTGAAATGGGAAGTCCTACCCCACCCGCCGTATTCTTCAGACATTGCTCCCTCTGAATATCACCTGTTTAGATCAATGGCGCATGGTCTGGCTGACCAACACTTCCAATCTCATGCAGAGGGCACAAATTGGATCGATTCGCGGATCACCTCAAAAGATACGCGGTATTCGTACACTGCCCGAAAGATGGGAGAAAGTAGTGGCCAGCGATGGAAAATACTTTTAATGATACATGTGTAACCAATTTGTTTCATGAAAGCCTTAAATGTTGGGGAAAAAAACGGCAGAAGCAAAGTTGTATAGCTTGTAAATTTTGCCACAACAACATTGACTGTTGTAGCATTTAGAATTACATAACACGGAACACAATTGCACAATCAGTTTTTAGATGAACAGTGTATTAAATAAATGCTGCTTCTGGACGTTTGCCCTTGAACGCTAGACAGCTTGGCAACCATTTCCCATACACTAATTTCTTCTCTGCCCACTTCTTCGACACTTACAAAATTTTCTTTGCACAATGTAAACTAGTTCCTGAGTACAATGACTTCAGTTTACCGGATTTGGTACCAAGCTGATAAAGTTCATTATCAGGAATATTTATCGCCACTGCTGTTATTGATTTTGCATTATTTTTTCCCGGGCTACATCCCGTACTTTAGTCTTCACATTCTGTGCAGCTGAAGATTTTGGAATTTTATTACTTGAAGCTGTTTTCATTTTCTTTGTTTACAACTGATGACCTTCTTTGGGAGCTTCTCGGACCAACTTGAAACGTAACAACGAATTTCTTCTTCTCCAGCAGACACTGATAAAGAGTTTCCCTACACCTCCGATGTCAAGATCACCATATCGCTTCAAACATCTGTGGTGAACAGATTTTTTATTGGCAACCGCTTTTGCATCTTCACTTCACCTAACAAACTATTATATTGCTCAGCAGTTAGATAAAAATTGTTGTCGTTCTTATTCACTGATTAAATTAAAAGTTCATTAAATATGTCACGCATAACATCACTTATTCTGATACAACGATGCGCAAGAAACAATACCACTGAAACGATTCCCAAGGACGACTGTCAGCGCCGGCTTTAGGGTGGGGCGACTCGGGCGGTCGCCCAGGGCGCCGGGGCCCAAGGGGCGCCACGTACTAAAAGCATGTAAAAAAAAAATTACAATTTACAATCACCCATTTCGCGAAACTAAAATATTATTCAGTCTCATTCAACATACGTCGCTAATCTCACGAATGCGCGATGAATTCGGGGTAGCAGAAGAGAAATCATGCTGAATGCAATCTTCGTATTGTCTGCAACCATCCATGTTTGACGCAGGCTAGCACGGGCTCTACCAAAGCGCCTCTCTTATTTGTTTCAAGAACTGCAACAAGGAAGAGCCCATGCACCCGCACCATCTCTCGTTTACAACAGAAACTACCGGTCGCTCCAAATAAAAGAAATTCGTGGCTGAATAATTGTGAGTGAAACGAGTGTCGTGACTGTGTCAACATTTTAATTTTCTGGTAGGTGCGAAAAACATTTTTATCTTTCAGTTCAGGTTTTTTTCTAGTTACGTCTACTGATAGAACAGAACAGAATTAAGAAGTTAAATCCACTAGCTTTTTTTGTGCCATGTGGATGCCATAATTATAATTTGGTATTGTGTGATGCGGCAAAATCATCAGTAAAATCCGTGACACTGTTCGGAATGTTACAAAAAATGTTTAATCTATTTGCTGGATCGGTAAATAGATGGAAAATTTTGACCGACCATTTGAAGATATACACCCTGAAAAATGTCACACGCTGGGAAGCTCGAATTGATAGCGTCAAAGCAATTCGTTATCAATTATGCGAAATGCATGACGCTTTGGTTTCCTTGGCCGATGCTACTGAACAAAGCGATGCTGCGGTGTCACACGAAGCGACAACACTAGGAGGGCAATTAAAAGACTTCAGCTTCATTGTTTCTCTCGTGACATGGTATGATGTTCTGTTTCAAATTAACGTTGTGAGTAAAGCAAGTCAGTCACCCACAATCAACTTTGTCGAGTTTATGGGAATCCTTGACAAATGTTGCTCTTATTTGGAAACATATAGACAAACAGGTTTCGAACAAGCTATTGTAACAGCAACTGAACTGGCTTCGGATCTTGATACGCAGCCATTATTTAAACCACAAATGCGATTAAGACGTATTAAACGCAGGCCGGGTGAAGAGGCTGTTGATGATCAAATAACTGACCCAAAAAAGAAGTTTAAAGTAGAGTTTTTCAATGCACTGTTGGACACCGTGCACATATCCATGAAAGAAAGATTTGAACAGATGCAAGAATTTTCTGCGACGTAGAGTTTCTTGTTTGACACTAAAAAAAAATCAAAATAAAGAAGAACTAATACAATGCTGTTCTAAATTACAAGAAAAGTTAACTGTCAACATGAAGTCAGATATTGACGGAAATTTGCTGTGCGACGAAATTTTAGGCCTGCAACACTATCTCGAAGACAGCCAGGCAACGCCTATTGAAGCCTTAAACTTCATAAAAAAGCATAATCTTCAAGAGTTATATCCCAACATCTGGATAACGTTACGTATTTTGCTAACAATACCAGTGACTGTCGCAAGCGGCGAACGCAGTTTTTCCAAACTGAAGTTGATAAAAACGTACTTGCGGTCTACAATGTCTCAAACAAGACTAACCAGTTTGGCCTCACTGTCCATTGAAAATGAAGTTGCAGAAAACCTGGACTTTGCTAATCTGATCAGAGACTTTGCCGACAGAAAAGCGAGAAACGTAAAATTTTAGTCGTTTATAATTGTTTTTCATTAGGCGTAATATGTTTTGTGTTCAGATGACTGACAGGAAATGTAGGTTTATGGCTTACAGTTATATTAAATTCAATAAAAATATGGTACCCAATTCAAAATTAGTGTTATTTCGTTATACATATTACCTCCTATATATAAAAATCAATTGTTGTGTGTTAGTCTCACCAAAACAAAGAAATGGCTTGACCAATTTGAATAATTTTTGTTTTGTTTTGTTCGCTTTAGTACAGGGGTGCTTCAGAAAAGAAAAGAAATATTTGGGATATACGAGCCTGTTTCAACCACATTTTACACATCTTTTCTTTGTTTGGAACACGCAAAAACAATTTTCTGGAGTTGTTGTAGATGTACAGTGCAGTACTACGCAATATTTTTAGACAATTTCCCAAATATGAGGAATGTCGCAGATATTTCACTTTGGCTTTAGCGCAGGCGCAGCACTATCTCAAATGTATGTGCTACATCACATCAGTTTTATCGAGATTGGTGACAGACACCTCTACCCAAGTCTAAAGAAAAATTCAATATGTTAGTTAAATTTCAGACGCAACAGCAAATTATGTAATATGCACCAAACGCAAAATCATAGCGACCTCTATTTTTCATTGTACACTTTCGCGAATTTCGCGCAGTGTCTTAGGTTCACGTAAATATCATAATAACTATGATCATAAACGAAATGATGGGCACGTCATCATGAACTTGACACATAAGGCTATAAGTAAAGCAAAAATGAAAATTTTGTACGAATAGCTTCAGTAAAATTGTTTGAGAAAGACTGCAAGGCGCGCGCCTCGATGCTGTCATCCCTGACTTGCCGAAAGGTGGAAAACACTTACCGGCTCGCCTTCGGAACAAGCGAATGAACTCGCCTAGCGCATTGGACTAAAATTGCTCACTAACATCGGCCACTGTATTCTGCGCGACCTATACCTTAAAGATTTTCGGTGCTGGTAACGCTTGGGCAGTCACAAGTACAGCCAAATTTTATTGCGTTTTGTAATTCAATATGAAGTTAATATGTTTTGTAATTTAGTGTGCTATACATTTAATATTAGTAATTATTGTTTTCATTAAGAACTGATACTGCAGAATCGTGAACTGGACGCTATTTTACGCTTGCCACCCGACCAGAGATCCTAATAAGGCGTACTTAAGGACGCCGTACAACTGTTGTTCTTTAGTTCTCGAATGTTTTTGTCATTGATTTCGATGTTACATGTGTGAGGAAATAGGATGTACAAATCTTTGCTCCGTGAGCAAACTCTAGTATTGCTCAAAATACACTCCTGGAAATTGAAATAAGAACACCGTGAATTCATTGTCCCAGGAAGGGGAAACTTTATTGACACATTCCTGGGGTCAGATACATCACATGATCACACTGACAGAACCACAGGCACATAGACACAGGCAACAGAGCATGCACAATGTCGGCACTAGTACAGTGTATATCCACCTTTCGCAGCAATGCAGGCTGCTATTCTCCCATGGAGACGATCGTAGAGATGCTGGATGTAGTCCTGTGGAACGGCTTGCCATGCCATTTCCACCTGGCGCCTCAGTTGGACCAGCGTTCGTGCTGGACGTGCAGATCGCGTGAGACGACGCTTCATCCAGTCCCAAACATGATCAATGGGGGACAGATCCGGATATCTTGCTGGCCAGGGTAGTTGACTTACACCTTCTAGAGCACGTTGGGTGGCACGGGATACATGCGGACGTGCATTGTCCTGTTGGAACAGCAAGTTCCCTTGCCGGTCTAGGAATGGTAGAACGATGGGTTCGATGACGGTTTTGATGTACCGTGCACTATTCAGTGTCCCCTCGACGATCACCAGTGGTGTACGGCCAGTGTAGGAGATCGCTCCCCACAGCATGACGCCGGGTGTTGGCCCTGTGTGCCTCGGTCGTATGCAGTCCTGGTTGTGGCGCTCACCTGCACGGCGCCAAACACGCATACGACCATCATTGGCACCAAGGCAGAAGCGACTCTCGTCGCTGAAGACGACACGTCTCCATTCGTCCCTCCATTCACACCACTGGAGGCGGGCTGCACGATGTTGGGGCGTGAGCGGAAGACGTCCTAACGGTGTGCGGGACCGTAGCCCAGCTTCATGGAGACGGTTGCGAATGGTCCTCGCCGATACCCCAGGAGCAAGTGTCCCTAATTTGCTGGGAAGTGGCGGTGCGGTCCCCTACGGCACTGCGTAGGATCCTACGGTCTTGGCGTGCATCCGTGTGTCGCTGCGGTCCGGTCCCAGGTCGACGGGCACGTGCACCTTCCGCCGACCACTGGCGACAACATCGATGTACTGTAGAGACCTCACGCCCCACGTGTTGAGCAATTCGGCGGTACGTCCACCCGGCCTCCCGCATGCCCACTATACGCCCTCGCTCAAAGTCCGTCAACTGCACATACGGTTCACGTCCACGCTGTCGCGGCATGCTACCAGTGTTAAAGACTGCGATGGAGCTCCGTACGCCACGGCAAACTGGCTGACACTGACGGCGGCGGTGCACAAATGCTGCGCAGCTAGCGCCATTCGACGGCCAACACCGCGCTTCCTGGTGTGTCCGCTGTGCCGTGCGTGTGATCATTGCTTGTACAGCCCTCTCGCAGTGTCCGGAGCAAGTATGGTGGGTCTGACACACCGGTGTCAATGTGTTCTTTTTTCCATTTCCAGGAGTGTATAATATTAATGTACCAGCATAATTATGTGGACTGCGTTTTACGGCGGAAAGACAAAGGTCCAATCTAGTTTTTTTTCAGTTAACTGCCTTTTCTTAAAACTGTTATCGATCATACAATACAAACAAAATCAAACAGATACTATATGGACCTGAAACTCGCTGTAACCTGGTGAACTGAATCAGTACAGCAGCATTACACCTTCTCCGTTTTCTGGATACTGCTTTGCGCCGGTAACTCATTAACAGACTAACACTTCTCTGCTTTTACTTAAAACTTACAAGTTTCTACTGGTTGTACTACTGCATCAACGAACGCGGAGGAGTCAATATTCTACGGCAGCTGTATGGTCCGCTGAAAAATACAGAGGCGAGGTAACTAGTTGTAAATCCATATCTACGCAGATATCTCCAAATCGCTGTTATATATATGTCAGAGGCTTCTTTTCATTGTACGACATAATACTATTTCTTCTCTTTGCAGTGACTGATGGACTTTAGAAATGCATACATGTCCTTGGGAAAGGTATTGATGGCGCGGTCTTATCTTTATGACCCCTGTGGGAGTGATACGTAATCGGCTGTGCCTGAATCCCACATCACCAGTAAACCAGATACTTGAGTATTCCATCGAAAGTTTGGACTTGATAACATACGTCGTTCTTCGAGCGCTTGCAGGTTCTGATTATTCAGAATTTTTCGTTACTCAAACAAACATGTGACCATTCGTGATAATCTTCCTCAATATCGCTTTTCAATCTGACCCACCTCATTCAACATATGAACCATCACCTGAATTACGTCTACTCCCATATGTAAAGAAATTTTGTTTGGAAAATAGACTTCTGGCAGTCGCAAGTATATCTTTGACAGACCTTCCAGAATCTACTCACTAGGAAACTATCGGACATGATGTAGTGACCAAAGGCCGAAATATAATGATAGAAGAACCTTTTACCTAAAAGTACCATCATTTACTGCCAAATAGAAAACTTTTCAGGCTCTCCTCGTGATGGACTTTTCACTATTTTTTCTTTACCTCTTGGGACAAAGTCTTGGCGTTACCTTTACGAAAGTAGCCGGCCCGTGTGGCCGAGCGGTTCTAGGCGCTACAGTCTGGAACCGCGCGACCGCTACAGTCGCAGGTTCGAATCCTGCCTCGGTCATGGACGTGTGTGATGTCCTTAGGTTAGTTAGGTCAAAGTAGTTCTAAGTTCTAGGGGACTGATGACCTCAGAAGTTAAGTCCCAATAGTGCTCAGAGCCATTTGAACCTTTTTTTTCGAAAATAGAATTGCTCACAGTGCAAGCAACGACTTCTTATCAAGTTTTTACTTTTAGAAGTTTAGATAGCGCTTTTCATGAAGCCCCACAAACAAAAATCCAAACAGACAAGGTTCTGTGACATTCAATAAATTTACGATTTCTACTGTTCAGGTCATTCTATAGTCAGATGATGTGTTATGTGATGGGTAGAATGTTCAAGGATTTCATCATAAGAACATATATAGTCTTCCAATGACACAGTCTATTTGTCACAAAGAAAAATCCATAAACGACCCTTGTACGGCGATTTCGGAAGACAACGAGCTGTTTGGACTGTTTAGAATATCACCATCCTAAACATTCAGACAAAAACAATGTTAAAAAACATTCTTTTTCGTTAGTATGTGGATTATCTTCACATCGCGCATGGGATTACAGGTATTAGTGTTGCAGTAAAGCGGCTGCATCAAAGAACAGTACGCCCTATTAGTTCCAGAAAAGAATACGAGCTGTTTTGACGTAAAGTTTCGTGGCACTTTTGAAAGTACTCGCAATGTTCTGCTCCTGAGGAATCGAATCTATTTGAACCACAATCGAATGTGTCAAAGAACAACGACGTTGAATCTGGGGATTAATAATGAGGAAATAAATTGCTATTTCATAGCCCCCGCGTCATAACGAAACCTAAGACATGTAATTCGGACCACGCAAAGGAAAATAACCTCCTCTAAGACTGTTTTCCGTACTCTAGTGCGAATTAATTTACTCCTCAGATATTCTCCATGTGACTAATGTACACAGTATTACTTACACCGAACCAAAAGCGAATGAATTCGTTTCGCTCCAGCCTTCAAAGTAAAAACAGAGAGAGAGAGAGAGAGAATCCAATAGTATTGAGGAATGCCACTTTAAAGGAAACCATTTTGCGATTGCTCTTGCGATATAGACAGATTTAATTTCTCTTTAGTTACTGTGAATGTGTTTGGAAACTGCAACTGTAACTTCAGTTTGTAAACAAAACTCCCATTAGCTATTTTTATTGCTGGGTGAATTTAAGTAATTGCCGGAACTTTATTGTACCACACCAACACTTATTGCAGCGGCAGCACGCACAAACCATGTTATAACAATTGATGACATAGCAGAAGTCCGACAGCTGGTTCACTCTGCCGAGAAACCGAGCGCGGTGAAATTAATCAACCACTCTCCGCCAAATTTAACTCGTTTAGAATCAAAAATAACGTCCGACTGTGACATCAGAGCTCACTGTAATTAGCAGAACGGTTTTACACTTGATGCAAACGAGTTTGCCCTTAATTAAAGGCTTAATCTCGTTTGACCAACTGTGAACACTTCAAGCGATTAACGAAAGGGGTGCACGAATTAATTCAGTACAGGAAACAGAAATGTTTTCCACTCGCGCGAAAAAAGAAAAATATACTGAATTGCAAGTAAAGCAATACGTACAGTACTATGCCGTAATACGTGACGGTTAGTCTATTACTACAATAAAAACAGAATTATTGCTCTCGCTCTTGCACTACCTATTTTATTTCCACACGATCATTACTGATGATGCATGACTGAAACCTGAAAATACAATTAATACTATGTGAAACAGAACAGAAAAAGTTCCGCTGCCTTACCCGAATACAGCAACACAGATAATATACACTGGATTTTCATAATGGAAAAATGTACTGTTCACTACACAGCTTCCACCCAGGTCTCTTTTATTGAAACCAAGTATGAGAGGGCAACAATGGACGCAAACAATTGCGTATTAGAATAGGTACTGTCTTCCTACCACTGAGGAGCAGCCTCTCAAGTGTCTCAATGATCACTATTCTTAAATCTTTCAGATACTCTGGTTACGGCTGTATACATTAACTTTTAATGTGTCTTAGCTGCAACAGAAATATTTTTCCCCAGTGGAGATCTCATATACGCAGTTGCGAATGTTCAATCTTTTCATTATGTATAAGTGCTGCCAACTGTTTGGTATCACTATAAAAATGTATCAACAAGTCAATGAAGCAGCGCGCAGCAGCTTGTGACCGCCAGAATAAACGGAAGTGGTTCGTTAGTTAAAGTCCGCCGTATAATTGAATATTACTGTTTTTATTTTGCGTGTTAGTTAGTGAATGATCAGTTAATTCATTACAACAGTGAATATTTCCGAATTAGTTATTTTAGTCCATAAAAAGAAACAAAGTGTGAAAATTATAATTTTGAAAACGGGTACATATTTTTGTTCAAATCTTGAGTCTAAAATCATTACAAAATCATCTAAGACCTTTGCAGCATAAAGAAAAAATACTTTCGTACAGAAAAAATTCATCTCTGAAAGGGTTAACCTCCCAGTAATGCTTCACTCCTCGGAACTTAATAATAACCCATAAAAGCATTTAGTTATCAGCAACAGAAAATTCGAATTTTCCCGACAGAAAATCAGCTATTAATTAATTTCCACTGCAGTGTCATCATATACCAAGACATAGCGCTACAGTCAAATAAAAACACGACGCAAACATGAATTTTAAGATTAGAAAATCTTCGTTAGAAGAAAAGCACGTTAGATTCAATCAGCTTTTAGTGAATGTAGAAATTTTTACGGGAAATGAAAATTCAACTGTGTGAAGTCCAGCAGAATAAATTAAGAATGCCAGATAATCTTGCTTTTGTTCTCGTTACTGCTCCATTAAAAATAATATAACTACTGGAAATTCACGTAAAATCCTGTGCATTAACAATTACTATCCTTCATTAATAACACATAGCCATCTTGTAAGACAGTTTTCTTATTTTTTGAATATTAGCCATACATGTTCCGTTTTTTATGCACCATCTTCAGTGGGTTTATGATTTTTTTTTAAATTATATCTACACGTCCAGTGTGGCGATCACAATTTCTGTGTGAAGGAGTAATTTCTTATCTAATACACTACAGAATACACATGTGTTAGAATGGAACTAAGCCTTGGCAAATGGAGCTACTATAGACCATTATTAAATATTATATACATATTTTCCAGCAAATATTCTGCTAAAACTCAGAACTGTTTTAATTTTGGCAACTGCGCAATTAACTACTGCGCCCTTATCTACATCTATACAACGCAAAACGCTACGAACTGCCTTACTGGGAACAAGCGCCGTGTAACTTTAAGATTACCACATTTCTATTAATCTAATAAACCACCTTACGATTTCCATTAATTACTCTTTGAGATAAGTCGATTTTGTCTAAATTATCCACTATTACTATCACAGAACCACTCTTCATTCTGTTTTCCCTACAACTAGGAATTTTGCATGTGGAATCTAACACCTTTATGAGGCGACAAATTCTTCGACCATAACATCTCGGAGTCATCAAATGCAATGATCTCCAAAAAATATGGGAGTTTGAAGTAGAATGACGAATTTGGAGTGTACTGCAAAGCGATAATTTGTCGGTAAATGTAATTTAAACAAAATAAAAAGAAAGTTTCTGGCGGTGATTTCAAAAAGTACTGCTCTGCTAAAGATTTCTTTGTTTATTTATTTATGTTTTTGCCTCAGCCACGGCCTGAGGATGTTCAATTCACTGTTATGAGATATGAATGCGTGTGTCATGTTTTTATACGAAACGAAGAAGAAAATACAAGGGACAATAAAGACGAATGTATAATGTGTGCTTTCGATAAAGACTCTCTCATATAGAAAAAGATCGACTGTTTCCGATAATCACGCATTTATAGACACCCATCACCTACCAACAGTTAGCAACTATTGTCCGCAGTGTTACATAAAAAATACAGCCTTTAACAGACAAAAAATCCGGTAGGAGGTAAAGAAAGGATCTGATACACCGAATTTAAAAATGTTTAGCCGGGGAAAATGGAAACAAAATGGTTCAATAAGTATGACTTTTCACGGACAAGACAAGTTTTCAAGTCAACGGATTAGTAAACTCAGAGAGCTATTGGTTTTGAATGGTTGGTTGGAGTTATACGAACATCGTTTCGATACGTGACGTACAAGAAATAGTTTATTAACGGAAGAACAAAACAGTTTTTAACGTCTACACAACAATAAACAACTTCTAAGTACAATAACAAATTATCACTGCGCGCGATGTTGTCATTCTTTTAAAGAATCCTTTTCAAGTCTGCGTTAATGTAAACAGATTATGCGGTATAAAAGGACTCGTTTTGTTATGCCTACAATAGAAAAAAGCGTTGAAATTCTTGCGGTAGAAGGTTGTTAAATGATGAGGAGCTTAACAATTTCAGGCTGTCTTCATCAAGGTACCACTGTGGCGCGACGTCTGTATTTAATCCCAGGAAGTGCAAGCGATGATATCCCCGAACAATGTACAGTACTACCAAGAAATGTTTAGAGCCAGCACTCAAAAGATTTCGCCATCGGAAACTTATCGAGAGCTGGTGGCGATAAACGTGAGAGACGATCATAACAACTACGAACGTCTGTAGTGCATGCGTCCCTAAGTGATATTCCTGGAATGCAGTGCTGTCGTACGCTTCTACTTTGTGTTAAAAAAAAAAGACAAAAAATGTTTTCAAATTTTTATGTGCAATCGTTGAAATGATAGATGCACTATGCGGATGTCACGAGTACAGATTCGAGTCAATTTCAAAACGAACGAACACTTTTTGGAAGATACACTGCCAGTCACGAAATAGAGGCGACAACAAATATTCTGTTAATGGTGCAGGAAGAAGGAAAGATGGGCTTCAGTGTTTTGTCGACTTAAGAGGTCATCAGACTCAGAGAGCGATCACCCCAAGTGCATAATAGTGGTAGGAAATGTAATTTGTTTCATTACTGTATCTGCTACTATGAGAAACTACTTACACTCATATATTAATGGAAGCTTTCATCAAGACAGACTCTTTACTGGTTACATTCCGAACAAGGAATGCTACTTTTTTTATTTTTCTGGGTAGAGTAACATGGTGTGGGACACTCCTGTCTCCTCGCGCATAAAACTATGGAACTATCGGATTTACCAAAGAACGACTGGTAGCTGTTAATAGCATATTGTAGCTGTCGTATTTGGTTTCTTCTTGCTCTTGGAGTTATTGGGAACCAATCGTAACGATGTCCATTACGTTGGACGAATTTTTGTAATCGAAACGTGCACATAGAGCAGAAGAGAACTGTATCGATCATTGTATCCTGTCGCTTCATCGCCTGAACAGTTACATTTTACTTCTACGGAATGCCTCGTACTTCCAGCACTTTCAAAGGAAAGCCATCGTTCGACAGTATGGTCGCTTTTTCGGTGTGGGCCCATGTTCGGACGCCATCTTCGACTATCCTCTGCCACCCTCTTTGGTGTTGCAAACCCATGCCCGACCATCTAGTGCTTCCCCTAAACTGATCAAGGCGAATGCCGGGACGGTTCCTTCGAAGAGGATATTACCGATATCCTTCCTCGAAAGTGAGCTTGTGTTCCATCCCTCGGAACGCCAAATATCTCCCTCCCTTCCCTTCTTTTACAAATCATTAATGGTAAGAGACCGACACAGCCGGGATATATATATATATATACACGGTGATTCAGCTGCCCTACCGTTGTCGTTTTACATAACCCGCAATCGCAAAGTTATTATCTGGCCTTCATAAACCAAGCGCGATATTTTCACATTCTCTCGCTTGTTATACGTAAACTGTTGGTCCTACAGAAAAAAATAACAGGACCTTTCGGTAGGAAATTTAATACAGTTAAATTTTGCGCTGGGATACGTTTTCGCCGGAGGCCACGGTTTTTGAGCTGTTCAAGAAAACGCACAAAAGTGACCTTCACACGGACCTCCACACCCTCGTTCATCTCTCACCAGTGAGGATTTCTAGTATGTTGCTCGCGCCACTGCCTCATATCACTGTACAAATTGGGCTATTACGTCACCAGCATAGTCGGCTTCTTCGTTAACATTATTACTTTAAACGTGTCCTTGAGGACTATGATTTTTGTAAATGTTACGCTAAAACTAGTTACCTCGGCAGTTGGATATAAACTTAACCCTTACAAGAACAGTAGTTTCGTAACCATGAGATCTGACGAATACAACAATATAATTGTTTATGTTATGCTGTTAAAAATCACAAAATTTTTAGGTAAACTTGATGGAAACGTCAATTTTACAATTTTTAAGTGCTCATCTAAGATGGTGGGGTAGTAAGGCCAGTCTTTGAAGACCGAAAAATCTCGAACTTGGGAAATACTTCATGCAGTTGCAGATTCGCTGGTAGGCGGGAGTGTCATGAACAATATACTAGAAATCTGAGGGTTGTGGCAGAGTGTGGGAGTAGGGGTGCGTTTGGTCACTTTTGTACGTTTTTCTTGAATAGCTCTTGTGAGAACGTATCCCAGTACAAAATTTAACTACATTTAATTTCCTACAAAGAAGACCTTTTCATTTTTTTTCTGTGGGACTCGTATTTAGCCAGCGAGAGAATATGAAAATCTCGTCCGTGGTTTATGAAGGCGAGATATAACAATGCGTGTTGCATAAAGCGACATCGTTAGGCGCAGCTGAGCCGCCCTGTATAAGTGGTAAATGTTTTAAATGAATTCGAATTTTTATAAAGATCAATGTCTATTACAAATAACTGACTGCCAGTCCCGTGGGTGGGCCTCTATACAGAAATTAAAATATTTGGCCGACAGAGAACGAGAACATCAGGCGAACAACAGGGCCACGGCAAAAAGAAACGACGACAGAGCCATTTTTATTGTTGAACATCAATGGCGAGCTGTTGTGGAATCTGAAATGTCAAATATTTTCAAATCATTTTGTTTTCGTTTTGGTTGCGACAATCCCCAACCTGAAAATGTAGATGAGGCCACCAGCATTGCGAGGTATGCGATTCTGTCACATTAACGTGACCACCACCCCTTTTTCGACGTCAACGTGCAATAAACACTCATTGAGGCCAGGTGGCAGCACTAGTAGAGTGAGTATACAAAGCGTGTCGGTGGAGGGGGGAGGAGTGGGGACGCAGAAAACAGTGCAGTCGTCGTCATAATGCGGAAACGGAACGATTTGTCTGGCGTCCAAAAAGGCGTGATCATTGGTTTCCAGCCGGCCGCTGTGACCGAGCGGTTCTAGGCGCTTCACGCGCGACTGCTACGGTCGCAGTTTCGAATCCTGCCTCGGGCATGGATGTCTGTAATGTCCTTAGGTTAGTTAGGTTTAAGTAGTTCTAAGTTCTAGGGGACTGATGACCTCAGATGTTAAGTCCCATAGTGCTCAGAGCCATTTGAACCATTTGAGACTGGTTTGATGCAGGTCTCAGGCGAGTCTAACCAATGCGATGCTCTTCATCTCTGCATAACAGCGTATATACAGTTAAATATAGTTATTGCATTGGAGCCTTGGTCTCCTCTACTACAATTTTTGCTCCCCCCCTCTCCCCCCCCCCCCCCAACACTTACACCTTTCCGTTACGAAATCCTTGGTGCTCAGGACGCGTCCTATCAGCTGATCCCTCATTTTAGTCAAGTTGCTTCCAATCTGATTACTCATCTGATCTTCAGCACTCTTCCGTAGCACTACAGTTCAAAACCCTCTCTTCTCTTCTTGTCTTGTCTGAAATGTTTATCGTCCACTTTTCACTTCCGCGCTAGGTTGCAATCCAAATGCCTTCCGAAAAGAGTTCCTAAAACTTAAATCAGACGTCAACAAAAACCTCTTTTCCAGAAATTCTTTTCTTGTTTCTAGGAGACTGTCTTTTTACACGCTCCCTACTTCGGCCATCGTCAGTTACCTTGTGTTAGATGCGTTTAATACGTTTGCTGATGGATTTATGTTTGATGTAGCGTCTTCACAAATGAGGAAACGCTAAGAGCATCACAGAAAGACCTCATCTGCTGCCGCAATACTAATATTATTTTTAAGGATAAAGTTGCAACATAAAATCATCTACAGTGTACAGGTTTGCGCTTTTTACGTACCGCAGCATCTTTAGTACTGATCTTCCCACAAAATCGGCACCAGTATAACAACCTACTACCTGGAAGGTGAGTGGAGAGATAAGGCTCCCGGAACTGAGCCGAAACGTTTGAAAATTATTATTGAAGATGACGCAGTACGATTACCAAATAAGTTTTTAACTGATATTACGACGGCCGCAAAAGCTCACTGTTAATTTATAGGCTGTTTAGCTCTGAACCTGATAGCCCCTCCAATTTCGTGAACAGCCCGTCGGCCAGGGGCAGGGGCAGGTAGCTGGTAGGTTTTAAGCCGGCCGTGGCCTTGACTCCTGTCGGCCATCTGGAGCGACCACTTTCGCTGCGTCCCGGTGGGCGGTGGGCACCTGCAGCCCATTTGCAGCGCAGAGGCGGCAGCCTTCAAAAGACCCCACGGGCCATTTCGGGAGCATCTCGTTACAGCGGACCACGCCGCGTCGACCTGCAAGAGGATGCCGTGGGAGCGGCCCTCAGGAATGTGCTGGCGCCACGTCCCTCCACCCGCACCTGGACGACCCAGCAGATCCGTTTCCTTCCTTCTGCTGCACGGGAAGCATAATTCTTTTAGTGAGTGATTTACGTTTGCTTTCTCTTGTCATACGCATATGCAGAAATACACTACTGGCCATTAAAATTTCTACACCAAGAAGAAATGCAGATGATAAACGGGTATTCATTGGACAAATATATTATGAAACGTCCCCTTAGAAAAATTATACATGACTGTGTTTAAACTGACACACAATATTTTTAGCGCAACGCAATCTGACTTTCAAAAATCCCTACAAAAGAATGGCTCTGACTAACATTAACCTATACCTTTCACAAATCACTTAACTCACCAAAAATCTTCGTTACTCGAACTACTGCAATACAGCGAGCGCCACTACTGCCAGCTAAATAAAAGATTCGAACTACGGAAGGCACTAACTACTGATGGGCATAGTTAGCAAATGAAAGGTTTTAATAGAGAACAAACAATGTATTTACCTTAATAGTGTTGAAAAATCACAATATACATAGCAGTTCATGACATCCAGTCTTACAAATTTCAAAACTCCGCCATTTCTCTCCCCACATCCACCACTGCTGTCGGCTCACCTCCAACTGCGCAACGCTACGCGCTGTTCACATCCAGCTGCCCAACACCACAATGGCAGGCAACAATGCAAACTAGCCACAGACTGCACACAGCACAGCCAGTGGTTTTCATACAGAGCGCTACGTAACGTTGCCAATAAGAAAACATAAACAGCCTACTTACAATATTATACTAGAACTGACATGTGATTACATTTTCACGCAATTTGGGTGCATAGATCCTGAGAAATCAGTACCCAGAAAAACCAACTCTGGCCGTAATAACGGCCTTCATACGCCTGGGCATTGAGTCAAACAGAGCTTGGATGGCGTGTACAGGTACAGCTGCCCATGCAGCTTCAACACGATACCACAGTTCATCAAGAGTAGTGACTGGCGTATTGTGACGAGCCAGTTGCTCGGCCACCATTGACTAGATGCTGTCAATTGGTGAGAGATCTGGAGAATGTCCTGGCCAGGGCAGCATTCGAACGTTTTCTGCATCCAGAAAGGCCCGTACAGGACCTGCAACATGCGGTCGTCCGTTATCCTACTGAAATGTAGGGTTTCGCAGCGATCGAATGAAGGGTAGAGCCACGGGTCGTAACATATCTGAAATGTAACGTCCATTGTTCAAAGTGCCGTCAATGCGAACAAGAGGTGACCGAGACGTGTAACCTATGGCACCCCATACCATCACGCCGGGTGATGCGCCAGTAAGTCGATGATGAATACACGCTTCCAATGTGCGTTCACCGCTATGTCGCCAAACACGGATGCGACCATCATGATGCTGTAAACAGAACCTGGATTCATCCGAAAAAATGACGTTTTGCCATTCGCGCACCCAGGTTCGTCTTTGAGTACACCATCGCAGGCGCTCCTGTTTGTGATGCAGCGTCAAGGGTAACCGCAGCCATTCTCTCCGAGCTGAAAGTCCATGCTGCTGCATACGTCGTCGAACTGATCGTGCAGATTGTTGTTGTCTTGCAAACGTCCCCATCAGTTGACTCAGGGATCGAGACGTGGCTGCACAATCCGTTACAGCCATGCGGATATGATGCCTGTCATCTCGACTGCTAGTGATACGAGGCCGTTGGGATCCAGCACAGCGTTCCGTATTACCCTCCTGAACCCACCGATTCCATATTCTGCTAACAGTTATTGGATCTTGACCAACGCGAGCTGCAATGTCGCGATACGATAAACCGCAATCGCGATAGGCTACAATCCGACCTTTATCAAAGTCGGAAACTTGATGGTACGCATTTCTCCTCCCTAGACGAGGCATCACAACAACGTTTCACCAGGCAACGCCGGTCAACTGCTGTTTCTGTATGAGATATCTTGGAAACTTTCCTCATGTGAGCACGTTGTAGGTGTCGCTACCGGCGCCAACCTTGTGTGAATGCTCTGAAAAGCTAATCATTTGCATATCACAGCATCTTGTTCCTGTCGGTTAAATTTCGCGTCTGTAGCATGTCATCTTCGTGGTGTAGCAATTCTAATGGCCAGTAGTGTACGTATATGCAGAAACATTATACGACATGGAAGATTGGTGCACTAAACACGGCTTACGAGAAGATCGTACGAACTTCCCCTCACCGATTCGATTCGTATCGACAGGTTGTGTGGACACGATTAGGACTTCAACATCTGTAAGCAGAGTGACGCTACTCTCATCCGTTTACGACAAAATTGCGTTTGAATAGGCCCATTTTAGGCGTGCTTATACGCTCAAGAGTCAAATAAACTGGTACATCTACCTAATATCGTATAGGGCGCCCGCGCGCACGCAGAAGTGCCGCAGCACGACGTGGCATGGACTAGACCAATGTCTGAAGTAGTGCTGGAGGGAACTGACGCCATGAATTCTGCAGGGCTGTCCATAAATCGGAGAGAGTACGAGAGAGTGGAGCACGTTGCAAGACATCCAAGATATGCTCAATAGTGTTCACGTCTGGGGAGTTTGGTGGCAAACGGAACTGTTTAAACTCAGAAGAGTGTTCCTGAACCCACTGTGTAACAGTTCCGGACTTGTGGGTTGTCGCATTGTCCTGCTGGAAGTGTCCAAGTCCGTCGGAATGTACAATGGACATGAATGGATGCAGGTGATCAGACAGGATGCTTACGTAGGTATTACTTGTCAGAGTCGTATCTAGCCGCATCAGGGGTCCCATATCACTCCAACTGCACACGCCCCACACCATTACAGAGCCCCCACCAGCTCGATCAGTTCCCTGCTGACATGCAGCGTCCATGGATTCATGAGGTTGTCTCCATACCTGTACACGTCCCTCCACTCGATACAATTTGAAACGAGACTCGTCTGACCAGGCAACAAGTTTGCAGTCATCGACAGTCCAATACCAGTGTTGACGTGCCCAGGCGGGGTGTAAAGCTTTGTGTCATGTAGTCATCAAGGGTACACGAGCGGGCCTTCGGCTTCAAAAGCCCATATCGACGATGTTTCGTTGAATGGTTCGCACGCTGACACTTGTTGGGCCCAGCATTGAAATCTGCAGCAATTTGCGGGAAGGTTGCACTTCTGTCTGATCGATCCTCTTCAGTCGTCGATGAAATTCTTTTCTTTCCCTGTGAAAGATGAGAAAAGGTACCTTTAAACAAATTGTATTACTTTAGCTGTTGTTGCTTTGAGAATGATTATCTGTCTTGTGCTAGAACTCCCTGGCAGATTAAAAGTGTGTGCCATACCAAGACTCTACACTGCTAGGAACTTTCGTATCAGCTGCAGAGTGAGAATGCATTCTGTCTTGCACTACTCCAACAGATACGCAACATTTACAATCGTAATACTAAATCGGTAGAAACGGAACCGTTGTAGTCTCACTTTATCGTCTGTCCGACCCTTAAAACGCGTTTTCTTGAGAATGGGTAGAGATAATTAGTGGAAATTTATGTCACATAATACGGTATAAGGTCACTTCGTTAGGTAAAAACATTGAGCTTCTGCGTCAACGCAAGCAACAGATACGGAAATTTATGCAAAGAAATTTACACGTCAAAGGTCACACGTCAAAACTTATAGGGTACCTCCTGTTGACCCAGAATCATAAAATTTGGTATGAAACAAGGTTTCATAGAACAAGCAAAAAAAAAAATTTCGAAAATTGTGAAATTATGTCACACGAAAAAAATATTTTTGTCATTTCTTGTCTGTCTGGCAGTCTTCAGTCTCCGTTTTCTAAAGATCGCGATAAGTTATCGAGTCGAAATTTATGTACCGTCCGAAGGCGGTGCAAAATATTTGAACATCTAAGTCACCGCAATCAAAAGATACGACTATTTATGTCACAAATTCTGTTACTCGCAAACTCACTCTTGAAAATCTATAACATACTTCCAGTAGACCTAGAATCGTGAACTCTGACAACAAGCAATGTTCCACACTTCAAGTAAAGGAATAAATAGAAGTAAAGTAAAGGAATAAGAAGGCCATAAGTACATCGTGTCTGCATAATGGCTCAAATTTTTGCGTGAGGTCGATTGCTGGCATTGTTTTTTTTTTCGCGTGAAAATATGAGGTCGAGTTGATGAAGTTCCCTTGTAAGTGCGATCAAAAAAGTCATTTTCACTGATGAAGAGTCTGTGTGTTAAATAGTGCACGCCCTAGAGTTCTCAACACACAAAATTTTACATGTTAAATGAGCTTTCTACACTGTCTGCAGATTAATGCCTTCACATCAGCGTTGAAAGTAATTATATGTCCAGTTATGGTTCTGCATTTTTCGAAGTAATCTAATTGGATTGTTGTTGTTGTTGTGGTCTTCAGTCCTGAGACTGGTTTGATGCAGCTCTCCATGCTACTCAATCCTGTGCAAGCTTCTTCATCTCGCAGTACTTACTGCGACCTACAGCCTTCTGAATCTCTTGGTCGCCCTCTACGATTGTTACCCTCCACGCTGCCCTCCAATGCTAAATTAGTGATCCCTTGATGCCTCAGGACATGTCCTACCAACCGGTGCCTTCTTCTTGTCAAGTTGTGCCACAAACTCCTCTTCTCCCCTATTCTATTCAATACCTCCTCATTTCGAAAGCTTCTATTCTCTTCCTGTCCAACCAATTTTTATCGTCCATGTTTCACTTCGATACATGGCTACACTCCATACAAATACTTTCAGAAATGACTTCCTGACACTTAAATCTATACTCGATGCTAACAAATTCCTCTTCTTCAGAAACGCTTTCCTTGTTATAGCCAGTCTACATTTTATATCCTCTCTACTTCGACCATCATCAGTTATTTTGCACCCCAAATAGCAAAACTCCTTTACTACTTTAAGTGTCTCATTTCCTAATCTAATTCCCTCAGCATCACCCGACTTAGTTCGACTACATTCCATTATCCTCGTTTTGCTTTTGTTGATGTTCATCTTATATCCTCCTTTCAAGACACTGTCCATTCCGTTTAACTGCTCTTGCAAGTCCTTTGCTGTCTCTGACAAAATTACAATGTCATCGGCGAACCTAAACGTTTTTATTTCTTCTCCGTGGACTTTAATACCTACTCCGAATTTTTCTTTTCTTTCCTTCACTGCTTGCTCAATATACAGATTGAATAACATCGGGGAGAGGCTACAACCCTGTCTCACTCCCTTCCCAACCACTGCTTCCCTGTCATGCCCTTCGACTCTTATAAGTGCCATCTGGTTTCTGTACAAATTGTAAATAGCCTTTCGCTCTCTGTATTTTACCCCTGCCACCTTTAGAATTTGAAAGAGAGTATTCCAGTCTACATTGTCAAAAGCTTTCTTTAAGTCTACAAATGCTAGAAATGTAAGTTTGCCTTTCCTTAACCTTTCGTCTAAGATAAGTCGTGGGGTCAGTATTGCCTCACGTGTTCCAACATTTCTGCGGAATCCAAACTGATCTTCGCCGAGGTCGGCTTCTACCAGTTTTTCCATTCGTCTGTAAAGAATTCGCGTTAGTATTTTGCAGCTGTGACTTCTTAAACTAATAGTTCGGTGATTTTTACTTCTGTCAACACCTACTTTCTTTGGGATTGGAATTATTATATTATATTCTAATATATAATTGGATTACTCGAAGGGAATTCTAAAAAACAGTGGCCATGCACTGCCCTTAAACCTTGTGTACGCGATACTACCGCCATCTGTATATGTGCATGTCGCTGTCCCATGACACTTGACACCTCAGTGTAGATGCAGATTTGATGTGAGTGGGTGCATCCGTAACTGTGGCTGCACGTGTGTGCGCCACGTGCAGGGTGGGGCTGTCCTGGCCAGCTGTGGGCGCAGCCCGGCCGTGCGGTCTGACCGGGCCTGGTTGGCTGTATAGTATATGGTGTCCCCAGGGCGGCGCAGAGGCTCCCTGGTGGGCGTTTCCGGTGGGCGAGCTGCGGGGGTCCCACGGCGCTGCTGAGCCGCCTTCTGCGAAAGCCAGGCCGCCTGCTGCAGCCGTGGGCGTCCCCGCCACTTCCTCCTGCTCACCGGCACCGCCGAGCACCCGTTACTGCCCGAAAACCAAGTCTCCGTTCTTAATGACATGTTTGAAAAAAAAAGACATAAAAATGGAAAAACAGACACCTCCTACATCACTTCCTGTGATTAAACCGTTATTAAAGACTGTCCCTTTTTTTTTTAGAACGCAAATATTTTATTTATTTCTACGTAAACAAGCGATTTTAGCTTCGATTGTTGTGCCTAAAGATTGAACTGACAGATGTCATCCATGTAGATTCAAAAGAAATTTACTTATATTTACTATCAAAAATTTCTAGCATTTGTGGACTTAGAGAAAGCTTTTGACAATGTTGACTGGAATACTCTCTTTCAAATTCTAAAGGTGGCAGGGGTCAAATACAGGGAGCGAGAGGCTATTTACAATTTGTACAGAAACCACATGGCACTTATAAGAGTCGAGGGGCATGAAAGGGAAGCAGTGGCTGGGAAGGGAGTGAGACAGGGTTGTAGCCTCTCCCCGATGTTATTCAATCTGTATATTGAGCATGCAGTAAAGGAAACAAAAGAAAAATTCGGAGTAGGTATTAAAGTCCACGGAGAAGAAATAAAAACTTTTAGGTTCGCCGATGACATTGTAATTCTGTCAGAGACAGCAAAAGACTTGCTAGAGCAGTTAAACGGAATAGACAGTGTCTTGAAAGGAGGATATAAGATGAACATCAACAAAAGCAAAACGAGGATAATGGAATGTAGTCGAACTAAGTCGGGTGATGCTGAGGGAATTAGATTAGGAAATGAGACACTTAAAGTAGTAAAGGAGTTTTGCTATTTGGGGAGCAAAATAACTGATGATGGTCGAAGTAGAGAGGATATAAAATGTAGACTGGCAATGGCAAGGAAAGCGTTTCTGAAGAAGAGGAATTTGTTAGCATCGAGTATAGATTTAAGTGTCCGGAAGTCGTTTCTGAAAGTATTTGTATGGAGTGTAGCCATGTATCGAAGTGAAACATGGACGATAAAAATTGGTTGGACAGGAAGAGAATAGAAGCTTTCGAAATGGGGTGCTACAGAATACTGCTGAAGATTAGATGGGTAGATCACATAACTAATGAGGAGGTATTGAATAGAATAGGGGAGAAGAGGAGTTTGTGGCACAACTTGACAAGAAGAAGGCACCGGTTGGTAGGACATGTCCTGAGGCATCAAGGGATCACTAATTTAGCATTGGAGGCCAGCGTGGAGGGTAAAAATCGTAGAGGGAGACCAAGAGATTCAGAAGGATGTAGGTTGCAGTAAGTACTGGGAGATGAAGAAGCTTGCACAGGATTGAGTAGCATGGAGAGCTGCATCAAACCAGTCTCAGGACTGAAGACAACAACAACAACAACAATCCAATTAGATTACTTCGAAAAATGCAGAACCATAACTGGACATATAATTACTTTCAACGCTGATGTGAAGGCATTAATCTGCAGACAGTGTAGAAAGCTCTTTTAACATGTAAAATTTTGTGTGTTGAGAACTCTAGGGCGTGCACTATTTAACACACAGACTCTTCATCAGTGAAAATGACTTTTTTGATCGCACTTACAAGGGAACTTCATCAACTCGACCTCATATTTACACGCGAAAAAAAAAAAAAAAAACAAGGCCAGCAATCGACCTCACGCAAAAATTTGAGCCATTATGCAGACACGATGTACTTATGGCCTTCTTATTCCTTTACTTTACTTCTATTTATTCCTTTACTTGAAGTGTGGAACATTGCTTGTTGTCAGAGTTCACGATTCTAGGTCTACTGGAAGTATGTTATAGATTTTCAAGTGTGAGTTTGCGAGTAACAGAATTTGTGACATAAATAGTCGTATCTTTTGATTGCGGTGACTTAGATGTTCAAATATTTTGCACCGCCTTCGGACGGTACATAAATTTCGACTCGATAACTTATCGCGATCTTTAGAAAACGGAGACTGAAGACTGCCAGACAGACAAGAAATGACAACAATATTTTTTTCGTGTGACATAATTTCACAATTTTCGAAATTTTTCTTTTGCTTGTTCTATGAAACCTTGTTTAATACCAAATGTTATGATCCTGGGTCAACAGGAGGTACCCTATAAGTTTTGACGAGTGACCTTTGACGTGTAAATTTCTTTTGCATAAATTACCGTATCTGTTGCTTGCGTTGACGCAGAAGCTCAATGTTTTTACATAACGAAGTGACCTTATACCGTATTATGTGACATAAATTTCCACTAATTATCTCTACCCATTCTCAAGAAAACGCGTTTTAAGGGTCGGACAGACGATAAAGTGAGACTACAACGGTTCCGTTTCTACCGATTTAGTATTACGATTGTAAATGTTGTGTATCTGTTGGAGTAGTGCAAGACAGAATGCATTCTCACTCTGCAGCTGCTACGAAACTTCCTAGCAGTGTAGAGTCTTGGTATGGCACACAGTTTTAATCTGCCAGGGAGTTCTAGCACAAGACAGATACTCATTCTCAAAGCAACAACAGCTAAAGTAATACAATTTGTTTAAAGGTACCTTTTCTCATCTTTCACAGGGAAAGAAAAGAATTTCATCGCCGTGTCTTTCCGGTTGGATCCGCACAATTTCTTCCTGACATGACTCATCACAGATTCCCAAAAACACTTCCAGAAAATACTCGGTAGCGATAACGTAACCTTCCGCAGCGACTAAATGTCTCAGAACTGGATGGTGCCCTGTGCCGGCATTTGAGGGGAAGTGGTGGTAGGGATTTCCACTGCCACGGCCTCGTGTGCAGTTACCTGCATCCCGCTGTCTGAGCAGTTTCGCACCCCAGCCCCATCCCGTGTCATTTGACAGAACTGCTGTTGCCAGCAGAAACCCTTAAGACAACTAAGTTTTGTCACTGCTTATGTTAACCTTTACTAGGAGCAGTATTTCATGTAGTTAAATTTTGTCTTAAAATGTGTATTTCTCTGATGTAATAAACAAGTGATAAAAGAAAAAAGCAAAGAAGTCTGGTCCTTCCCATTGTGTCCGGTTTGTAACACGTATCAAGAATAACATCGACTGCAGCGCCTTTCCTGCGCTAGCGATAATATCGGTTAGACATTAGACGACTGGAAAAATGTGGCCTGGTCAGATGAGTCCCGATTTCAGTTGGTAAGAGCTGGGAGTAGGATTCGGGTGTGGTGCAGACCCCACGAAGCCATGGACCTAAGTTGTCAACAGCTGTGAAAGCTGGTGGTGGATCCATAATGGTCTAGCCTGTGTTTACATGTAATGAACTGGGTATACTCTGTCAGATGGTGTATAATTTTTCGTGATCATTAAACATGTCACTATATACATAAAGTTCTAAACATATGAAAGTAGTAACTGAGTCCAGCGACTGATCGCCGAATATGTTCTATATCGTATCTTTTCGTATATTTAACCGCATTGTGTTTCATTTCTTTACATCGGGGATCAGCTGCAATATCTGCACCAGGTGCTCTGCACTCTGCATTTCGCTGGAAGAATCTAACCATGCCATCTTCTTATAAAACGTTGCGCGCGGCTTCTAACGCCAAAGACAGAACAAAAACCATGCAACGACACATTAGAAGATCTCCCGTTTTTTAGTTATTAATTACAGAACATTTCTTACAAACTAGTAAGAAATGTTCGACGGCCTGTAGAACTTGTGCGGAAGGGGTAGTGTACACTTTTCGGTCGGCAGCAGTGTCTGGAGTTAATTCCCAGTTTCTCTGTAGTGTCTACTGTGGGACGCTGTCGGGGGAGATTCATTCATTGCATGCGCATTTTAACCTCACTGAAGTCATCGTACTACTTGGGAACTATAGTCCGGCACACGTCTCGTAATGACTGCCAGCGTGAAAATGCCGAGTTGCGCCTTGGCTCGAAGTGCACGTTAAACCGTGTGTCCCCCCTACAATTGACTGGCTAAATCAGTTCAGGGGTCGGAAGAAGTTCAGGGTATATTACCTGCAACAGAACCACAATAATAAACTAAATAACGAAAAGTGTGATTTCATACAAGTGAGTGTTACTGTCTGTCGATGTGGACCTTCTTACTGACGAAAACTATCGTACACAGTTATTATTATGAGAATTTTTTTACGTACCACGGTGGGCTTAAAAGAGTAAATTACTTTTGTTCAAATTATGGTATAACTTTCTGCCGTCTATGCCAGCTACCTTGCTAGTAGCGAATTGTGCGAAATAAATGACAGCTGAAGGCTTTACTATGAATTTTAATAATCGACACATGAATACCAAAAGGACTCCGCTAAATTTCGGTTACACGATACATCACACAAATCTAAAGGCTGTACATTCAACTAATATTTAGGGACTACAATTACGAATAACTTGGAACGATGACATAGATAATGTTGTGGGTAAAGCAAAAGAGAGAGTGCGATTTACTGGCAGAACATTTAGAAAATGAAACAGATCTACTAAAGAGACTGCCTACACTAATCATGTACGTCTCTTCTGGAGTATTACTGTGCGGTGCGGGATACGCATCTGACAGGATCGATGGAGGACTCGAAAAAGTTCAAAGAAGGACGGCTCGTTTTGTACTATCGCGAAACAGAAGAGAGAGCATCACGGATATGATACGTGAAATTTGATGGCAATCATTAAAACAAAGGAGTTTTTAGTTGCGGTAGGATCTTCTCATGAAATTTCAGTCACCAACTTTCCCTGCAAAGTGTAGAAACATTTTGTTCGTGCCCACCTACATATGGAGGAATGACCATCAAAATAAAATAAGAGAAATTAGAGCTCGCACAGAAATATTTAATTGTTCGTTTTCCCGCGCGCTATTCGAGAGTGGAACGGTAGAGAAATAGGTTGAGGGTGGTTCGATGAACGCTCCGCCAGGTACTTAATTGTGAATTGCAGAAGAATAACGTAGATCTCTGGTAAAGCGCCGCGGTGCTCAAACCTATGTTAAAACTCTAGAATAGGGCCAGTGGCGTACTTAGTTGTTCCGTGCAGCCGGCCGTAGTGGCCGTGCGGTTCTAAGCGCTACAGTCTGGAACCGAGCGACCGCAACGGTCACAGGTTCGAATCCTGCCTCGGGCATGGTTGTGTGTGATGTCCTTAGGTTAGTTAGGTTTAATTAGTTCTAAGTTCCAGGCGACTGATGATCTCAGAAGTTAAGTCGCATAGTGGTCAGAGCCATTTTTGTTCCGTGCATGAATGTTGTCGGGCGCTTGCCAGGAGGTATGATGGGAAGAAAAGAAGGAATGTTACCTGTTTGTGTTAGACAGTCAATGAGGGAGCAGCATGCGGACAACGTTTTTCGAATTAATACATTCAAAAGAAAGGGTGAAACACTGCTGTAAACGAGGATTATAAATGTAATTGCCCTTTGTTTGAGTCGCTGCTACTTAAACTGTTGTAGTGTCTTCTACAAACCAAATTCAGCGTCGCTACCCATGGTATATTCGAAAAAGCAATGAAATATTTCTGTGCTCTGTGCTGCTACGCAGTCGATATGTGCGAGCACACTAAGTGGATCAACGTTTTTTAATTTAATCACGGGAGAATGTGGGTGGATCAATGTTTTTTTTAACATATCGAACCTGCGACTCTGTTATTAATAAACATTGATCCACCCGCCTTTCCAATGATCGAATTCAAAAACATTGATCCACTTACTCAAACTGGCGGCTTTTGCTGCACTTCCAGATGATTCCATCCACACAACTTTTGACTGTTTGAAAGGTCATTTCACCACTACGTTTGACACATTTTCGTGTCTCTGCAATTAATACATGAGGCACGCACAAACGGACGATATCGCTGTGCAGGACTAAATCTCTTAGATTAGTCCACTTTACAGCACACCATGCCATAATCACAAAATATTTCTTTCAAAACTCACTAATACACCGAAGAACAGCAAAGAAGACAATGGTTTCAATGTCGGCGCTAGAAATACACTCCTGGAAATGGAAAAAAGAACACATTGACACCGGTGTGTCAGACCCACCATACTTGCTCCGGACACTGCGAGAGGGCTGTACAAGCAATGATCACACGCACGGCACAGCGGACACACCAGGAACCGCGGTGTTGGCCGTCGAATGGCGCTAGCTGCGCAGCATTTGTGCACCGCCGCCGTCAGTGTCAGCCAGTTTGCCGTGGCATACGGAGCTCCATCGCAGTCTTTAACACTGGTAGCATGCCGCGACAGCGTGGACGTGAACCGTATGTGCAGTTGACGGACTTTGAGCGAGGGCGTATAGTGGGCATGCGGGAGGCCGGGTGGACGTACCGCCGAATTGCTCAACACGTGGGGCGTGAGGTCTCCACAGTACATCGATGTTGTCGCCAGTGATCGGCGGAAGGTGCACGTGCCCGTCGACCTGGGACCGGACCGCAGCGACGCACGGATGCACGCCAAGACCGTAGGATCCTACGCAGTGCCGTAGGGGACCGCACCGCCACTTCCCAGCAAATTAGGGACACTGTTGCTCCTGGGGTATCGGCGAGGACCATTCGCAACCGTCTCCATGAAGCTGGGCTACGGTCCCGCACACCGTTAGGCCGTCTTCCGCTCACGCCCCAACATCGTGCAGCCCGCCTCCAGTGGTGTCGCGACAGGCGTGAATGGAGGGACGAATGGAGACGTGTCGTCTTCAGTGATGAGAGTCGCTTCTGCCTTGGTGCCAATGATGGTCGTATGCGTGTTTGGCGCCGTGCAGGTGAGCACCACAATCAGGACTGCATACGACCGAGGCACACAGGGCCAACACCCGGCATCATGGTGTGGGGAGCGATCCCCTACACTGGCCGTACACCACTGGTGATCGTCGAGGGGACACTGAATAGTGCACGGTACATCCAAACCGTCATCGAACCCATCGTTCTACCATTCCTAGACCGGCAAGGGAACTTGCTGTTCCAACAGGACAATGCACGTCCGCATGTATCCCGTGCCACCCAACGTGCTCTAGAAGGTGTAAGTCAACTACCCTGGCCAGCAAGATCTCCGGATCTGTCCCCCATTGAGCATGTTTGGGACTGGATGAAGCGTCGTCTCACGCGGTCTGCACGTCCAGCACGAACGCTGGTCCAACTGAGGCGCCAGGTGGAAATGGCATGGCAAGCCGTTCCACAGGACTACATCCAGCATCTCTACGATCGTCTCCATGGGAGAATAGCAGCCTGCATTGCTGCGAAAGGTGGATATACACTGTACTAGTGCCGACATTGTGCATGCTCTGTTGCCTGTGTCTATGTGCCTGTGGTTCTGTCAGTGTGATCATGTGATGTATCTGACCCCAGGAATGTGTCAATAAAGTTTCCCCTTCCTGGGACAATGAATTCACGGTGTTCTTATTTCAATTTCCAGGAGTGTATATTGCCTCTGTTCTCGCCTCTCAATGGTTATGTCAGAGACTCATCTCAGTGGCTACGGGAAAGCGACGCGTTACCAACCTATGACCGACCAGTGGATGAACATCGCCCGTAACTGCCGTTGGCTCTAATCTGGTCTTTCAGGTTGATAATAGCTGTCCCTCAGCCCACGTATTATCTTGAAGAAGGGCCACAATGTTCGAAATCGAATGAGGTTCAAGTAAGGCAAGCTAAAATTAAGCACGAGATTGAAACTACAAACGGGAATAAATCACGATTTCGGATCTTTCTTTTACGAAGTTTTTATTCTCGACAGACACGTGTACCTCAAATTATTCAGTTGTGGTTAATGAGCGTGAGGGGTGTCTTTTATAAATGCCGTACACGTCAGGAATGTCCACAGAAATGTTGACAATCGATAACAACAGCTTTGTCACAGAGTAATTCGGCAGTTTCATTGTCTGTTTGTATCGTATGCTGGCAGTGCGCGGCATTGAACCGTGGTCGGGGCGATTGGCGAACCGTGAATGGCTGGTTTGTGTCGAGAGCCACTCTACGTAATGGAAGAGAGAGAGAGAGAGACAAAGCGAGGCCCAGAACGGAGTCAAAGAGCGCATGCGCAACGTGCGGGGCAGTTGTTTGCCGCGGACGGCTGGTCTGCGGCAGACTCGAGTGCGAGTGACAAATGAGTAGCGCAGAGTAGGGGGTAGTGGCAGGTGCTGTGGTAGGGAGCGCCGCGCGCCATTGAGTGGCGGGGGGCAGCGGACAACAGGTTCGCCGCGGGCATTCACGCCTGCCGGGGGAGGCTTTCAGTAACCTCCCTCGCAAAAACACCCCCGCGCGCCGGAAGGGACGCCCGCGTCTACAGCGGTAGCTCGCAAACGGAGCGCCCAATACACACTCCGGTTCGCCGTGTTATTTTCAGTTGCGCATATAAACAAACAGATGCTTTGACACTCCAAGCGAGGGGTTTTGTTATTGTTTAAACGTCATGTTTCGTATTATTCCCACAGATGCTACCTCACATTTTTTTTTTTTTTAATCGAGTAGGGTAGGGCCCTTCTCACCAGTGCCAGCGTTCCCAAAGAATGATTTTTCACTTCGCATCGGAGTGTGCCATGATCTGCAACTTTCTGGCAGATTAAAACTGTGTGCCGGACGGAGATTCGAAACTGGAACATTTAACATTTGCCTTTTGTGGGCAAGTCCTCAACCGACTGAGCTATCCGAACATAACTCACTAGCTGCCCCCACAGCTTTACTGCCGCCACTATTTCATCTCCCACCTCCCACATTTCATAGACGTTCTCCTGCACAACTCATGGCAACGACATTTCTATCGAATTTTATCTGCCAGGAAGTTTGAGCATTTCCAAAAACCGTCGAGCAGTCATACCCAATAAATTAGATTAACTCGTCCATTGTGGTTACTGTAGAATAATGTGACAATACATTAACTGAATATAAATACAAGTAACTGCAACCACTCATTTACTGAATATTTGTTAATTTTCATTAAATAGTTTTGGAACCTTTTCAGGCTCATCTTCAGATGACGCATGCTTCATCTGAAGAGCGACCGAAAAATGCTCGATAAGTAGTTAATAAAAATAAAAAAAAGTGACAGATCCCAGTCATCTGTATATACAGGGTGGTCCACTGATAGTGACCGGGCCAAATATCTCACGAAATAAGCATCAAACGAAAAAACTACAAAGAACGAAACTTGTCTATCTTGAAAGGGGAAACCAGATGGCGCTATGGTTGTCCCGCTAGATGGAGCTGCCATAGGTCAAACGGATATCAACTGCGTTTTTTTAAAAATAGGAACCCCCATTTTTATTACATATTCGTGTAGTACGTAAAGAAATATGAATGTTTTAGTTCGACCACTTTTTTCGCTTTGTATTAGATGGCGCTGTTATAGTCACAGACATATGGCTCACAATTTTAGACGAACAGTTGGTAACAGGTATGGTTTCTAAATTAAAATACAGAACGTAGGTTGTTACAATGCAATACACGTACCTTTGTGAACTTATCATTTCTGAGAACGCATGCTGTTACAGCGTGATTATCTGTAAATACCACATTAATGTAACAAATGCTCAACATGATGTCCGTCAACCTCAATGCATTTGGCAATACGTGTAACGACATTCCTCTCAACAGCGAGTAGTTCGCCTTCCGTAATGTTCGCACATGCATTGACAATGCGCTAATGCATGTTTTCAGGCGTTGTCGGTGGATCACGAAAGCAAATATCCTTCAACTTTCCCCACAGAAAGAAATCTGGGGACGTCAGATCTGGTGAACGAGCGGACCATGGTATGGTGTTTCGACGGCCAATCCACCTGTCATGAAATATGCTATTCAATACCGCTTCAACCGCACGCGAGCTATGTGCCGGACATCCATCATGTTGAAAGTACATCGCCATTCTGTCATGCAGTGAAACATCTTGTAGTAACATCGGTAGAATATTACGTAGGAAATTAGCATACACTCCACCATTTAGATTGCCATCGATAAAATGGGGGCCAATTATCCTTCCTCCCATACATTAACCCGCCAAGGTCGCTGATGTTGCACTTGTCGCAGCCATCGTGGATTTTCCGTTGGCCAATAGTGCATATTATGCCGGTTGACGTTACCGATGTTGGTGAATGACGCTTCGTCGCTAAATAGAACGCGTGCAAAAAATCTGTCATCGTCCCATAATTTCTCTTGTGCCCAGTGGCAAAGTCGTCGCCATGCAATTCCTGGTGCATAGAGATATGGTACGGGTGCAATCGATGTTGATGTAGCATTCTCAAAACCGACGTTTTTGAGATTCCCGATTCTCGTGCAATTTGTCTGGTACTGATGTGCAGATTAGCCGCGACAGCAGCTAAAACATCTACTTGGGCACCATCATTTGTTGCAGGTCGTGGTTGACGTTTCACATGTGGCTGAACATTTCCTATTTCCTTAAATAACGTAACTATCCGGCGAACGGTCCGGACGCTTGGATGATGTCGTCCAGGATACCGATCAGTTCTCTACGAAAGGTAACTGGTCAAACATTGGAAATTTTCAAAAGACATTTGAAGGTAAATGGATGATCATTAAATTTGGCCAATATTCAGTACATGTCGCTTGGTATGTCTCATAATTCACAATTACGAATATAATTTATCCAAACGCTGAACAAGAAGACAGTAGTGTTCAGTTTTGGGACTAGTGGTATATAACGAGAAGTGGAGAACCATACACCAGTATTAAATAAGCATCTCCGTTCACATACGTATCCAGTACGCATGATTACAACTAGAGGTCATTTAAATATCTTGTCAGCTGTTTCATAGTACTTCTGTTTATTTATGTTTTGACAGTTACCAATCTTCTCATCTCTCGAAAAATACTGCTAAGCATGACTCTAATACCAGGACCGGAAAAACACTATAAAACGGTTAAAATTAGTAATAGAGGAATCTGACATATACGTACACACGTATTGAACAAGCTGTCAGATCTTAATAAGTGGGTTGTGGGTAATATAGTTGAGTTTCATGAGCGAATTATAGAACTGTCTGCTCGGAAACTGTTCCACTCCATTCAAGAGTATCTCTATAAAAACTCTTAAAACTAAAGTATCAGCATGTAGTTTAATTAACATTAGCAATGAAACTGGTTAATAAAGTTTCGTAATTTTAGTTCATTGCACTGAGAGATGTATCGCACTTTTCCCAGGGACCCATCTGAGAGAAATCGGTACAATGCGATTCATGAGATGCTACACTCCTGGAAATGGAAAAAAGAACACATTGACACCGGTGTGTCAGACCCACCATACTTGCTCCGGACACTGCGAGAGGGCTGTACAAGCAATGATCACACGCACGGCACAGCGGACACACCAGGAACCGCGGTGTTGGCCGTCGAATGGCGCTAGCTGCGCAGCATTTGTGCACCGCCGCCGTCAGTGTCAGCCAGTTTGCCGTGGCATACGGAGCTCCATCGCAGTCTTTAACACTGGTAGCATGCCGCGACAGCGTGGACGTGAACCGTATGTGCAGTTGACGGACTTTGACCGAGGGCGTATAGTGGGCATGCGGGAGGCCGGGTGGACGCACCGCCGAATTGCTCAACACGTGGGGCGTGAGGTCTCCACAGTACATCGATGTTGTCGCCAGTGGTCGGCGGAAGGTGCACGTGCCCGTCGACCTGGGACCGGACCGCAGCGACGCACGGATGCACGCCAAGACCGTAGGATCCTACGCAGTGCCGTAGGGGACCGCACCGCCACTTCCCAGCAAATTAGGGACACTGTTGCTCCTGGGGTATCGGCGAGGACCATTCGCAACCGTCTCCATGAAGCTGGGCTACGGTCCCGCACACCGTTAGGCCGTCTTCCGCTCACGCCCCAACATCGTGCAGCCCGCCACCAGTGGTGTCGCGACAGGCGTGAATGGAGGGACGAATGGAGACGTGTCGTCTTCAGCGATGAGAGTCGCTTCTGCCTTGGTGCCAATGATGGTCGTATGCGTGTTTGGCGCCGTGCAGGTTTTTTTTTGTTTTTTTTTTGTTTGTGGTTTTAGGGCGCAAAACTTCTATGGTCATTAGCGCCCAACGCCGTGCAGGTGAGCGCCACAATCAGGACTGCATACGACCGAGGCACACAGGGCCAACACCCGGCATCATGGTGTGGGGAGCGATCTCCTACACTGGCCGTACACCACTGGTGATCGTCGAGGGGACACTGAATAGTGCACGGTACATCCAAACCGTCATCGAACCCATCGTTCTACCATTCCTAGACCGGCAAGGGAACTTGCTGTTCCAACAGGACAATGCACGTCCGCATGTATCCCGTGCCACCCAACGTGCTCTAGAAGGTGTAAGTCAACTACCCTGGCCAACAAGATCTCCGGATCTGTCCCCCATTGAGCATGTTTGGGACTGGATGAAACGTCGTCTCACGCGGTCTGCACGTCCAGCACGAACGCTGGTCCAACTGAGGCGCCAGGTGGAAATGGCATGGCAAGCCGTTCCACAGGACTACATCCAGCATCTCTACGATCGTCTCCATGGGAGAATAGCAGCCTGCATTGCTGCGAAAGGTGGATATACACTGTACTAGTGCCGACATTGTGCATGCTCTGTTGTCTGTGTCTATGTGCCTGTGGTTCTGTCAGTGTGATCATGTGATGTATCTGACCCCAGGAATGTGTCAATAAAGTTTCCCCTTCCTGGGACAATGAATTCACGGTGTTCTTATTTCAATTTCCAGGAGTGTATGTTTCAAATGGTTCAAATGGCTCTGAGCACTACGGGACTTAACTGCTGAGGTCATCAGTCCCCTAGAACTTAGAACTACTTAAACCTAACTAACCTAAGGACATCACACACGTCCATGTCCGAGGCAGGATTCGAACCTGCGACCGTAGCGGTCGCGCGGTTCCAGACTGCAGCTCCTAGAACTGCTCGGCCACCACCGGCTGGCAATGCTGTGTTTCTTACGTGAGACCAGATTGACTCTCACATTTGCGATACCGCATAAGTGTCTCGCTAAGTGAGCTATCCAGTTCTGTTAAATTGTACATGTTACATGTGTATAATAAGCTAGACATGGAGTTGTCTTGTTTCAGCAATAAATTAGAAGAGAGATTCATGATGTGTCCATAATTATATCCTTTTCTTCGTACACAGTTATATTGTTTGCAGGTATTACTCGTTTCTTTCAACTGTTTCTATTTGACTGCGGTGGTACGCCCTCAGTGTTCGGAAAACATAAGAGAGAAAAAACTTACCGCAAGAGGAGGCATAGCTTGCACATGAAATTACTTTTAGCCTTCAAATACTTGCAGAGTAATGACAACATAAATTTAATTTTGAGTCTCTACGAATTACAACGAACTGTTTATTTCTGAAATATGAATGTCACTAGAGTAGCAACTCTGTGGAACCGAAGCATAGAGGCAAGTTCATTTGACAAGAATCTGTGAATTAACTGACCGCACTGCATTGCACCTAAAAGTTTCTGTCAGACTGCTGGATGCGTTACTCCGAGTGGCTTCTAGTTTTATTGCACTGCATTTGGCTTAGAGCTATGTGAGGCGCGCCCGCGGACCCGTGCCCGCCGCATCGCCCTGTGAGCGCGGACTGTGCAGCCTGTTGATACAGCTGGCCGCGTGTTTTCTTCAGGTGTGTTTGTTCAGTTAACGAACCGGTGCGAATATTCGGCTTATGTGGGACACAGGTATTAACCAGCAAGAGGTACCGACTGAAGCAGTGGAAATTTAGAAAGCGACTTGTTCCTGCGCGTCAGCGTCTACATCTATACCCCGAAGTTTATGGCAAAGTGTACTTTTTATTTTAGCGTATCTTAAGGCTTCTTCCTGCCCATTCGAAGACAGAACGTGACAAGAACGTTTCCACGTCTTAAAGCGAGCTGTTACTTGCTTATTTTCATCTGTACAATCTCTATTACAGGATAGATACGTCGCGGGCCGGAGAATATTCGTAGCTTCTGTTCTAAAACCAGATTCTTGGAGTTTTCTGAGTGGATACTCCCGCGATGTACCGCATTTTTTTTGTTCGAGCGCCTACCAAATTAAGTTTTTTTTTCAACTTCCTGTTACACTCTACAGTTGGTCAAACAAACCAGTGGCCATCCACAACGCCATTCCTCGGACACGCGACATGTTTTCCATTAGTCCGAGTTGATGTGGATCCCATACACTTGGGAAGCAATTAAATACAGACCAAGTGTTTCCTATGCTATCTTTTTTATCTTTTTTTTACATAAACTGCAGTTTCGTAGTATCCTATCAATGAATCGTAATCTGCCACTTTAAATTTCAACTGAGCCTATTGGTTACCCTATTTCATACTTCCATACATTATCATTTCCAAATATTTGTGAGACAGTCTCACTCTGGATGTGAGCCATAAGTCCTGCGGTCAAATGATAGCACGTTTTTCAAAGTTTAGCAAAGCATACAACTTTGCATTTCTGTACATTAAGACCAAGTTATCAGGCTCTCCAGCAGGTAGATATTTTTCCGGGATCTAGCTACATATTACTGCGATTTTTACCAGACAAAATTAACACATAGGTAACTACATCACCTGAGGAAGGCTTAAGATTTCAGTTAATACTGCTATCTTCCGCACTGTCCATGGGGTACACCAAATAAAACACTACCATGTAAAAAACGAGACTGTCAGTAGAAATATAAGGATTATAACTTGAACACAGCAGGATCAGCGCTCTTATTAAATACATGAATGTTTTTCCTCCAAGACCATCTTCCGAGAAAGGCGTGGACCTAGGTTCAAGTATCTGTCTGGCGCACAGTTCTCACTTGTCTGGAGAGATCACTGCAGACACAAAGTCCAAGACTCATTCAGAATATGAAATACTTTCTTGCAAAACAGTAATACTGTGTAGTGCTGTTTACGAATCATGGAACAAATGGGAGGAAGGAATAGTAGAGTTAATCACGAGGTAATTACACTACTGGCCATTAAAATTGCTACACCACGAACATGACGTGCTACAGACGCGAAATTTAACAGACAGGAAGAAGATGCTGTGATATGCAAATTAGCTTTTCAGAGCATTCACACAAGATTGGCGCCGGTGGCGACACCTACAACGTGCTGATATGAGGAAAGTTTCCAACCGATTTCTCATACACAAACAGCAATTGACCGGCGTTGCCTGGTGAAACGCTGTTGTGATGACTCGTGTAAGGAGGAGAAATGCGTACCATCACGTTTCCGACTTTGCCAAAGGTCGGATTGTAGCCTATCGCGATTGCGGTTTATCGTATCGCGACATTGCTGCTCGCGTTGGTCGAGATCCAATGACTGAGTAGAATATGGAATCGGTGAGTTCAACAGGATAATACGGAACGCTGTGCTGGATCCCAACAGCCTTATCCGCGTAAGTGTAACGGATCGTGCAGCCACGTCTCGATCCCTGAGTCAACAGATGGGGACGTTTGCAAGACAACAACAATCTGCACGAACAGTTCGACGACGTTTGCAGCAGCATGAACTATCAGGTCGGAGACCATGGCTGCGGTTACCCTTGACGTTGCATCACAGACGGGAGCGCCTGCGATGGTGTAGCCAACGACGAACCTGGGTGCACGAATGGCAAAACGTCATTTTTTCGGATGAATCCAGGTTCTGTTTACAGCAACATGATGGTCGCATCCGTGTTTGGCGACATCGCGGTGAACGCACATTGGAAGCGTGTATTCGTCATCGCCATACTGGCGTATCAGCCGGCGTGATGGTATGGGGTGCCATTGGTTACACGTCTCGGTCACCTCTTGTTCGCATTGACGGCACTTTGAACAGTGGGCGCTACATTTCAGATATGTTACGACCCGTGGCTCTACCCTTCACTCGATCCCTGCCAAACCCTACATTTCAGCAGGATAATGCACGACCGCATGTTGCAGGTCTTGTACGAGCCTTTCTGGATACAGAAAATGTTGGACTGCTGCCCTGGCAAGCACATTCTCCAGATCTCTCACCAATTGAAAACGTATGGTTCGTTAATGGTGGCCGAGCAACTAGCTCGTCACAATACGCTAGCCACTACTCTTGATGAACTGTGGTATCGTGTTGAAGCTGCGTGGGCAGCTGTACCTGTGCACGCCATCCAAGCTCTGTTTGACTCAATTCCCAGGTGTGTCAAGGCCATTATTACGGCCAGAGGTGGTTGTTCTGCGTACTGATTTCTCGGGATCTATGCACCCAAACTGCGTGAAAATGTAATCACATGTCAGTTCTAGTATAATATATTTGTCCAATATCCGTTTATCATCTTCATTTCTTTTTCGTGTAGCAATTTTAATGGCCAGTAGTGTACATACGAGATCATAGTTTGAGGAAGGGGAATGGAGGAAGGGAAGAACATCATACTTGTCCTTTTCAAAGGAAATAATCGTGATGATCTAGTGTTCCGCAGCTGTATAAGATAAATGTTAATGAACTAAAGTAAACGCCGTTCGAATAGGCATCGGAAGGCCCTACGGTACCGACCGACTGCCGTGTCATCCTCAGACAACAGGCGTCACTGGATGCGACTATGGAGGGACATGTTGTAAGCATACCGCGTTGTCAGCTTTCGTGACCGAAGCCGCTATTTCTCCAACAAGTAGCTAATTGACCCCACGAGGGCTGAGTGCACCCCACTTGGAGACCAAGACGGTCACCGATCCAAGCGCCAGCCACGCTCGACAGCGCTTTACTTCGGTGATCTGAGGGGAAGCGCAGTTACCACTGCGGCAAGGCCGTTGGCTGATGAAAATCACCACAGCTGCAATTAAGGTACTGTGCCACAACCTGTCTCGTTCTACATGAACATCATCAAGTGACCGAAGGTTCGCCACCAATTTTCGTAACTGTCACATATGTCACTTTGAAAGTATTTGTTACGAAGACTGTCGGTGAACTTTCGCTCACCTGATGATGTTCATTTAACACGAGACTGGTTGCGGAGCAATAAAAATACCTAAATTACAGCTGCGGTGGTTTTCATAAACAAAGCAATGAACTTGGATGCCTGGACGGAGATATGAACCGCCGTTCCCCAGAATATGATTCCCCTGACTTAGCCAACGCGCCATAGCATGTCGCCATGTAGCCCCTGGGACTTGGCCGGCAGCCGGCCGGCACGTGAGAAATTAACCGCGCCGAGCCCGAGCGCCCTTCACCTGCGCGCTCTCGGAAATGCCTCCCCACACTCCATCCCTGATGGCCATCACCGTTCCAAGAAGTTATCACATTTCCAGCGCCATGCATCATCCTGGCGCCTAAACGCAATTAAGCGCGAGGGCAAATTCCTGCCCCTACCGAGTTACCTCTTTCGACTCCCAAATCGGTAATAAAACCGGCTACGTACTGCCTAACGGCGAACTGTTAGCAACAGTGCGTCTATAAATCACAGGCATTTTCTCACCTGACGCAAATTCGCTTCGCACGTTGTCGAAAACCGAATACGGCGTTCCCATTACTCTTTGAAGAAAACAGTGGTACTCGAGGAGTAATCCACTCGGCAGTTATTTAAAATTATACAGAGACATGTCTTGAAATAACCACGACAGTCTCAGGCAAATCTCTGTGAAAAATATATTACGAAAAAGCCTATGTTCGGATTGAGAAATCACTGGCGAGATAACGCCTGGTAATACTTAATTTTTAACTGAAAGACAATAAAAATTTAAAGTGTAATTTAGAAGTAGGTCGCGTATTAACTACTACGTCTCAGTATGTTTATTCCTCATTGAAATTGTGTTGTGAATAATATATCCTTTTATTGTTTTTTTTCAGCAAGAGGTCAGTCCTCGAATTCAATACTAGGAACGAGAGTAGAACGCACAGGCATTTAAAAACCGAGCGAGGTGGCGCAGTGGTTAGCACACTGGACTCGCATTCTGGAGGACGACGGTTCATTCCCGCGTCCGGCCATCCTGATTTAGGTTTTCCGTGATTTCCCTAAATCGCTCCAGGCAAATGCCGGGATGGTTCCTCTGAAAGGGAACCATCCTTCCCTAATCCGATGAGACCGATGACCTCGCTGTTTGGTCTCTTCCCCCAAAACCAACCAACAGGCATTTAAACGTACTTATTGTGGTAAAAAGAAATTCCATTGTTCCAGAACTCATACTTTTCAGCAACTTGCCAGCAATGAAAGATTTAGCTAAATAGTGCAGTTAAAGGAGGCCCAGAAGAATATTATATTTAGTGGTATATTCATGTATACCATTGAATGTACCAGCAACATTATGTCATTATACGACACATAATGCAGGGATACGACGTCATGAACATTGAATGCTTGAAAAACTGCCGCATCATGCATGTTTAAATTTATTACTTCTTTGTTCTATCTCTGCACGGCACACATTTCGCACACAGTATTCACATAAGTCGCAAAATCTACCTAAAAAAAAAAGAATAATATTGTACGACACTCAGCTCAGGACGTGATAGGCATTGCGCTGCGAAATTCTGAGGGCGAAATTAGCTATAGATAGAGGTGAAATATGTGTGCAAGCAAATAAGTGTGACATATGTTTCAATAGTTTAAATATACGTGAAGTGCATATGACATGTGCATACATAGGCAAAGCCACGGGTGAAAATCTCATCCTAAATCCCTGGAAAGATTTCAATCAAATTTAGACACATAATTATGTACGACATGGGAAGTAATACTGTGGGGGTAAGAACCATTAGTCTCCTATTGGGATATGGAGTGCTAACAAGGAGAGAGATGTAGGGAGGATTAGGAGATGGACAGACAGAGAGGGGGAGGAGCCGATGGATACAGATAGTGAGGTGGGGGGGGGAGGAGATGGACAAAGAGAAGGTGAGTGGGAAATGGACAGAGAGGAGGAGATGGGCACAGATGGAGGAGGAGAAAATAGACAAAGAAAGGAGATGGTCAGACCGAGGAGCGAGGACGAGATGAAGAACGAGAAGGAGTGGAGGAAGAGATGAAATTAGAGGGGGGCAGTAGATGGACAGAGGTGGAGGAACAGATGGACATAGGGAAGGGGAGAGGAGCAGATGGACAAGCAGAGATGTAGAACAGAGAGAGGCTGGAGATGGAAAGAGAGTTGGGGTGGAGGAGGTGCACAGAGAGATAGGGTGAAAGCAGGAGATCGACAAAAAGAAGGGGAAGAACGCGATGGACAAATAGAAGATTGGAATAAATACGTACCAGGGCTAGCACTAGTGTACAGGGTGGTCCATTGATCGTGACTGGGCCAAATATCTCCGCTACGGTCGCAGGTTCGAATCCTGCCTCGGGCATGGATGTGTGTGATGTCCTTAGGTTAGTTAGGTTTAGGTAGTTCTAAGTTCTAGGGGACTGATGACCTCAGATGTTAAGTCCCATAGTGCTCAGAACCATTTTGAACCAGATGGCGCTATGGTTGGCGCGCTAGAAGGCGCTGCCATAGGTCAAACGGATATCAACTGCGATTTTTTAAATAGGAACCACCATTTTTATTACATATTCGTGTAGTACGTAAAGAAATATGAATGTTTTAGTTGAACTACTATTTTCGCTTTCGTGAGATATTTGGCCCGGTCACTATCAATGGACCACCCTGTATATCTCTAAATGTGCATGACAACTTTTGTTGTTACACTGTAAAAGAGTTTAATTTGTTTAGTCGTTTGTAGTCGCTAAGAACTGTATTACGAGTACACGGTTTGGACATTGAATGTAAGCACAAGAACTTTTGTTTAACAAACATCATGTATTTTATATTTATCGGAAATATTACATGTCCACTATCTTGTCAACTTGGGTGTGTAAAAGGAACTACACACCTAATCTGACATGTAATAATTTCGGAGGCTCTACCAACAACTGCAACAGCACAGGTGAGAGATGCCTCGGGCGAACTGATCAACAAGGCTAAGCGACTGATTCTTTTCTGACCTTAGGAGCACGTTCTCTGGCTACGAACCAAGTACTACGTGGCATAAGTACGCAGCCTTTCGCATCCAGGTGTCAGTCTCTATTAGAATCCTTATGGGTGTACCGCCGCGTCGTTTTGTAAAAAGCTTAAAAAGCAAAAAATACTATATCCTACGTTTTGGCCTTATCTGAGCGTCCTTCTTCAGAGCATAGACTGAGGACAGAAGCTCAACACGGTCAAAACGTCGGTTATTTTAGTATTTTTAACATTTTTATGTATTTTATAAATTGATACGACAGGACTTCTCGACTCAAGAATTTTAATAACAGCTGCTATTTTCTCTACACGAGATAAGGCAACACCGACTGAAAGGAAGGCCTCGGCGCTTGTTGGTGACGTCACGTCAGCTAGGCACGGCGAACGCCAGGTCTGTTACAGCCAGAAACGCCTGGGCGTGCTTATCCCTATAAATCGCTTATTTTTGGACAAAATGTTTGGTATTGTTTTGGATTCTGCAGGTTTATTTAGATGAAAGATTTCCTTACTATCGTAAATCTACAAATGAAGATCATAGTTCTGTATTACTGAATCCTGCCGAAACAAACGTAGATCAATATGAGAAGATGCTTTGCCCCATTGCAAACTTCGGAAAGTTTACATTCAAGTAACTACATTTAATTGATCCATTTTGTTATCGAAACTTACCCCAACCCCCTTACAATGAACTCGGTTCTTTTATTTATTTATTTATTTTCGTTTGAACATCGTCACTGGAAATGTGAACTAATTTACATGTGTAACTGTCCAACTGTTACCAGTCATTAGATTACAGTCGTTTTCAACGAAAGGAATTCTAAACAGGAAACAAAATAGCTTCATACATCGAAAATACTGCTGAGCTTAAACTTTTTTAAACATGCACATTAGAAAAGATAAATATTCCCCTCTTGCAACTGAAAGGAGAAACTTTATAAGATAAAAAAATTGTATTTGATAAAACAAGTATCTCCCTTTTGCCTCTTCTGTCCCCCACCCCCTCCCCCAACGAGTACAATCGCAAGATATTTCATTAACATTCAGTGCTCCTCACCTCACAGTCAACAAAGATACCTAAAGAAGAGCACCAATATGTTCAGTTTCTTGTAAAAGCAACCCAGTACAAACGTAACTTCCTCAGATTTACAAATAAGGTAAAGAAGCACGAATTCTGTTGCTGCTGGACCATGAAGTTGTTTTTGTATGTCAGTCCTTAAAACAGATGGAAATTTAAGAGCAGGAGTACACTATTTGTTAAGAAGTGTAATGAATTGCACAATTAATTGATTGCAGAAATCTCTCAGAACAATGTGTGTTGGTCAACTACTGCCAATAGTTTCACATTTTCCTGTGTCAGGGAGGGAGACACCACCATTATGAGTATGCCTGCAACAGCCCTGGCGTTCGCCGTGCCTAGCTGACGTGACGTCACGAACAAGCGCCGAGGCCTTCCTTTGAGTCGGTGTTGGATAAGGTGCCGCGGCTAATGAGCAGTGACGTCACTGCTACTCCACCACCCCGTCAGCACTCTCAATAAGAACGCGGGAATATTCGCCTGCAATAACTGAGAAAAACCTCTGGTAATCTGTTAAGATAACCGTGTGAGGACGGAATCGCATTTTTGATTACGAGCTCATAAAGTGACATGCTACTGCAAGCGCTTCTGCGATTCTTTAAACGAGATCGTTAAAAAGTGATAGGTGCAAGAGCGTGAGCACCGGTGCGGACATAAGAAAACAAATCATAAAAAGTAATACGTAAAGTGTGACGCGTTCAGAACATGCTTGATAGGAAGAATTCATGAGACAGCGAAGAAGACAGGTGGCGTACTCACAAGCGGTGGCATGACACCAGCCACAGCAGGACACGGAAGACACGCTCTGCCACTCACTGATCGATGGCAGCGCCGCACACGCAGCCAACATGGCGGGCCATCGTGCTACACCGGTGCTGGATAAAACTGATAACCTGCGCATCGGGGCCAAGTGTCTTCCCCTTCCCCCACCCGACGCCTGCAGCACTGTCCATCTGCCCGCTAGCTCTGCGCCAAGTGCAGACTCGCATCTCATCTGCCCATCTTTACGGGCGGCATTCACGAGCGCTGGATCGCAGCGTTTTTTGACTGGGCATGCTACTGCTTCATAGATCGCACGCGTGTGGGCAAATCGCAGCGATCTATCGCTGAACACTAATCGCATGGAAATCCCAGGCCATGTGATGGATCGCATGCGATTCGTGTACGCAGTATGACTGCCTGCGATGTACGACAATATGGCTGCGACCTGTTTCTCTAGTTATTAAGCGTGGCTGTGTAGTTCATTTCGTTTTCCTTCGCACACATTAAGATCTCTACATTACAACCAATAGTTATTCAGAAAGCACCCGCTATTGTGAAAAATGAAATAGAAGTCGGAATTGCAGTTTATACGAAGAAGTGATACAATGCACACGCCCCGACTTTGTGCGGTGATTAGCATGTTGAAGCTTGTGCTGTAGAAGTAGAACTGATAGGAAATTCAGGGTAACAGTCACGATACACTGTGCTCCATCTGTTGATTCTAAGCTATTGGTGAAACAATTAGTCGCATTATTCAAGCTTTTACTTTCTAAATAGATTGACCTACAGGACATTAATATTAAGTGGACATTTTAATTTGTATATTCAGCGCAAATCTATTACACAGATATACTCAAGTCCCTTGTCGTTACATATAATCAAATTATCCCTTCTAGAATTTATAACAAACAGTTGTGGTAATCAACAGTGATGCTATTGACAGCATTTTTATAGAGACACAAGTTGGGTACTGTAACTACCTGTAAGACCAATGAATATAAAAGGAATTGACGACTAATAAGCTAAGAAAGAACTGTATTAGCAGACTAGAAAGATGTACACAACCCACTTGGCGTCAGTGAAAAATGCAATACATCCTGTAAAGCAAAGTACAGTTCCTAAGAAAAGCATATTAAAATAAAAGTGTAATAAATCACGATTCCCATTTTTAATTTTTTTCAAGTATTCTGCGGATACAGATATCAACTGCTGCTGAACGTACCGGATACTATTCCCAACCAAAACCTCTCGACACTGTGCCGCTCGTAATCCTGGTCGAAATTTTGTAGTTACAACTTACAAAACAGCTATATCTCGAATCAGTTTCACTAAGGCACTACCGGTTCGTTGCTTGCAGCCACATCATCACGTGCATGTAGACATTAAAACATGGTAAACAGCAAGGCGAAGAAGATAGAAAGCCCAACGTTCTTAGTTAAAACCATAGTGTCCATAGGGTGCATAGTCAATGAATAAAATGTTGTGCAAGGGAAACTATCTGAATACAAACATAAACCCTAGCAATACCAACGCATTTTCCATGGGGGGGAGGGATGAGGGGATACTTTATGTACAGCACAAAAAAATGAAAAACAAATCAAATTTCGCTAATTGGTGTTAACTGTTATGAACAACATCCTTATTAAATAGATACAAATGCAGAAGTAGAGTTGCCGGCCGAAGTGGCCGAGCGGCTCTAGGCGCTTCAGTCTGGAACCGCGCGACCGCTACGGTCGCAGGTTCGAATCCTGCTACGGGCATGGATGTGTGTGATGTCCTTAGGTTAGTTAGGTTTAAGTAGTTCTAAGTTCTAGGGGACTGATGACCTAAGATGTTAAGTCTCATAGTGCTCAGAGCCAATGAACCATTTTTTAGAAGTAGAGTTTTGAACCCGAAAATATCTTTTAGCACAATCTTAGCATTTTTTTTTTTTTTTTTTTTTTTTTTTTTTTTTTTTTTTTTGAGTCACCAATCTTCTGACTGGTTTGATGCGGGCCGCATCCTCAGTTATTTGCTGGATGTATTCTTTCTACTCTCTGCCTTCCCCTACAGTACAGTTTTTGCCCTCTACAGCTCCCTCCAGTACCATGGAAGTCAGTGATTCCCACATATTCCTTTCTTCGCCGATTCTCCGAAGAACCTCTTCATTCCTCACATTATCAGTCCAGGTAATTTTCAACATTCTTTTGTACCACTACATCTCAAATGCTTCGATTCTCTTCTTTTCTGGTTTTCCCACAGTTCACGTTTCACTACCACACTATTCTGTGCTCCAAACGTACATTTTCATAAACATCTTCCTCAAATTGAGCCTTATGTTTGATGCTAGTGGAATTCTCTTGGCCAGGAGTGCCCTTTTATTTAGCGGCAGTCTGGTTTTTATGTCCTGCTTGCTCCGGCAGTCATGGGTTATTTTGCTGCCTCGGTAACAGAATACCTTGACTTCATCTACTTCGTGATCGCCAATCCTGGTATTAAGTTTCTTGCTGTACTTATTACTTTCGTTTGCCTTCCATTTCCTCTCAATCCATATTCCGTGCTCATTAGACTATACATTCCATTTAACACATACTTTAATTCTTTTTCACTTCTCTGAGGATAACAATGTCAACAGCGATTCTTATAAGTGATATCCTTTCACACTGGATTTTAATACAACTCTTAAACCTTTCTTTTATTTCCATCATTGCTACTTTGATGTACAGACTGAACGGTAGTGTCGTAAGTTGATGACTTCCCTGCATTGTCGTTTTTGGATGGTATCAGTTTTTCGCCATGAAGCAACCGCACAATTAATGGTTCGGTTATTATCTCAAGTTTACGGCACGTCAGTAGAATTATAGATGTACCAATGAAAGTTACCTTCTCTTCCAAGGAACATTGTGTATGTTTTGTCCTATGGTATTGCAAGTTTGTTGTGTCTCCCCCCGTTTTTAATCTTTTAAAGCAAATGGAGCATTGTACTTCGTTGCTACCGGACTTCATTAAATATTTTCACAAACGATCGACGGTGACGTTCTGTAATATTACTGATGCCCGAAAACGATTGTGAGAAAGTAGTATATAGAAAAGGTACAGGCGTACCGTCTAATCGGCAACGCCACACAACAGGTACATTACTGTCTCTGCAATCTGTACTGATTCTTATGTCATGCGTTCGTTGTTAGTTTCTTACTGCAGGCGTCGTCATTGAAATAGGATTGATCGCTTTCACAGTTTCTATAATAATGCAATATTTCAAAGCAATGGTAATTTTACGAATAAAAAATCGTTTTCTTAAAAACGGTTTTATTTAAAAACCAAAAATCTTAGCACTGCTTCTATGGCAAACTGTCATGCCGATTTTCTGCCCGGATATTAGTAAAAAATGAAAAAAACTGTTATAACCGTCTTCTTCTAAGTTCCTCTCGTTCCCTCTGGAACATAGGGCCGTGACGAAATTCCTCCACCTGGTACGATTTCTAGCAAGTCTCTTCACTTCAGGTTTTCCCATCCTCTGCAGCTTCTCTCTCGATCGTCCTTTTCCACGTCTGTTTGGGACCACCATCTTTTCTAACTACTTGAGGGTTCCAATCCAATGCCATCCTTTCAACAGCTCCTTCTGGTTTCCTCAATGTATGCCCAGTCCAGTTCCGTTTTCTTTCTTTGATTTGTATATTGATTGATTGCTGATTTGTCTCTCTTCAAAGATCCTCATTTGTTATTATATCTGGCCATCTCACATTTAAAATATGCCGGAGACACCGGTTGATAAAAACTTGTAGTAGCTGGTTTTTTGATGTGGTTAGTCACCTTCCAAGTTTCGCAACCATATAACAGAACAGCTTTCACATTCCAGAATGAGATTTTCGCTCTGAAGCGGAGTGTGCGCTGATATGAAACTTCCTGGCAGATTAAAACTGTGTGCCACACTGAGACTCGAACTCTGGACCTTTGCCTTTCGCGGGCAAGTGCTCTACCAACTGAGATACCCAAGCACGACTCTCGCCCCGTCCTCACAGCTTACTTCCGCCAGTACCTCGTCTCCTACCTTCCAAACTTTACAGAAGCTCTCCTGCGAACCTTGCAGAACTAGCACTCCTGAAAGGAAGGATATTGCTGAGACATGGCTTAGCCACAGCCTAGGGGATGTTTCCAGAATGAGATTTTCACTCTGCAGCGGAGTGTGCGCTGATATCGTTTCAGCTTTCACACTGCTATTGAAAAGCCGGAGTTTGATCTTCTTTGAGATGTTCCTGTTTCTCCAGACAGGGTACAGTTGTACAAATGCACCATTTGCTTTGCGGATTCGACTACGGACGTCCTCCCCAGCGCCTCCTGTAGTCGTGACTATACTTCCGAGATAGAGGAAAGACTGGACGTGTTCTACGTCCTTTCCATTAATGGCCAGCCTATTCGTGATGGACGAATTTATCCTCCTTTCTTTTATTTTGCGAACATTTATCTTGAAGACAGCAACTTCCGCCTCTCTCTGTAATCTGGCCAGTTTCTCTTCGATGTCTCGATATCGTTGTGCCATTAAGCAAATGTCGTCTGCAAAATCTACGTCTTCGAGCCTATCCCGCATCCCCCATTGTACACGTCTCTTTCGTAGCCCCATCACTCTCTTCATCACATGGTCCAACACCAAAAGAAATAGTGTTGGCGAAAGAATACACCCCTGTCGTACTCCCGAATTAACTTGGAAAGGCACTGTTAGTTCTCCATTATGTAGTACTTGGCATTCATAGTCTTCATACATTTCCTTGATAATGTTAATAATCTTCGTTGGAATGCCATATTTTGCAAGAGTATTCCTCATGACTCTTTGATTGACAGAGTCGAAAGCCTTTTCAAAGTCAATGAAGATAAGGTAGAGGGCGTGTTGCAAATCCGCACTTTGTTCCAGAATAATTCTGAGAGTATTGATAAGGTCCACACAGCTTCGATGTTTTTTTGTTTATTATTGTTATAACGGTGACCAAACAAATATCGAAAAATAACGGTTACTCAGAACTAAAATACCGATACCGGTTTTTCCCATCCCTAGTTTATGCTTGGAGAGTAACCTTGGGTGCTTTGACAGCTATGAGCCAAATTAACGTTGCTGAGATGTGAGAGAGCCTCGGCAAAGGAGCTGCGATACGCCTTCTGTCGGCAGCCCGGGGGTATGGAGTTTTTCCCCGGAATTCGAGCAGTGTATTTTACAAGTGAATACTTTCACTGCACACATTATTCAGAGCACTTCCAGTCACGCTAAGGGAACAGTTCTGGTCGTCGATTTCCCTGTGATCTTGTCCGAAGACTGGTTTGTTTCTGCTCTCGACACTAATCCGTGCTGTGCAGGTCTGTTTATCTGTGCAAATGTGAGAGTTTCCTGTCTCGATCGGTTTCTTTTCTTGGTATATGTCAATGATCGGGACAGATGACTCAAAATTTTTCTGTTTGCAGATGACACAAGTGTTACTGTGGAGGACATGGAGTGTTGGTAACATTAGCATGTGGCTTTCAGAGAGGAGATTAACGCAATGCACATAATTTTTGACACGAAACTTCTGTGAAAGGTATCGAAACATTGAGCGAAATCGTCCATTTTAAACTATTAAGAGTAAGGTTTATAACGCATAGATATGAAATGGAAAGTAAAACACCTAGAGGCGTCTCTTTTGCATTTAATCTATTTACGTAACCAGTTTCGGTGTTCAGTTACATCATCTTCAGGCTGCTTGAGCAACGTCAACTGGGAGAAATCCGATCTCGTGTGCCAATATTAAATAACTGGTGTCGGTAGATATATGGTTTACACTAAACTATCCCTTCGCTCAGGAACAGACGACTTGACGGACAGATTCTGACGCATTCCTGAACATTGCAGTTATGTGCTCAGTCCAATTTAGATGTTCATCTATAAATACTCCTAGGCTCTTTGCTGAAGGAGAGAAATTGATATTTGTCGCTTTCAGGGTTAAAGATGGTAGGGACTCACGAAATTTCTGGCTGATGAATCTAGAATGACCACCAAGTACTGCTTGGATTTTGGATGCGTTGAGCTTGAACCCTATATCCTGCGCCTATTTTGATAGCGGTATTGTGATTCTCGATAGCCATCTTCAGGTTTATAGGTTTTAGATGTAACTGGAGGTCATCAGCGTATTTCTGATATTTGCAATAGGACAAGACTTCTGACACATCGTTTACGTACAATGAGAAGAGTGTAGGACCTAATACCGAAGCATGGGGGACGCCTGATACTGCCTGCCTCCATTGTGACTTTATGGTGCCGGACATGACACAGTGTTGGCGAGACGTCAGGTATGAGTGAAACCACTACTCTGCACTTGGCGAGAAATTTAGTCTGCTACGTTTAGCAAGTAAAATGTTATAGTGACGGTGCCAAAGGCTTTGCTGAAGACTAAGAAGCACATGATAGTTGCCTCTTGTGCATCAATGGCCAGCATCGGGTCATCTGTTACCTTTATTAAGGTAGATTTCGCGCTGCGATGCTTACGGAAGCCTAACTTGTGTTCGTCTAGTTGATTGTTTGTAGTTAAGTAGTTTGTTAGCTGGTTGTGGACTCTATATTCTAAGGCCTTGGATAGTGCAGGTTGGGCATCAGAACGTGCTTCAAAAAATGGCTCTGAGCACTATGGGACTTAACATCTATGGTCATCAGTCCCCTAGAACTTAGAACTACTTAAACCTAACTAACCTAAGGACAGCACACAACACCCAGCCATCACGAGGCAGAGAAAATCCCTGACCCCGCCGGGAATCGAACCCGGGAACCCGGGCGTGGGAAGCGAGAACGCTACCGCACGACCACGAGATGCGGGCTCAGAACGTGCTGTGGCAGCCTTCCTTGTTAGGTAATGGCTTAACTAGACGAACAGAAACGACACTTTTATTCATAGTCACCGCAATTTATGATGTTCCCCTGGACATTGCAAAAGGCAGATCATGGTTCTTTATAGAGTGTTTGATCACCATAAACGGCAAAGCATGCTTTCCAACGTGCGCCCCGCTGGCCAGGAAGTTGTTAAAAAGTTGTTGTGGTACAGTGTTCCATTCCTCAACCAGAGCGTTTGACACCTGCTGGATGGTCGTTCGTCCAATTGGATTTCCTGCAACATGTCTCCCCAATGCATCCCAAACGTGCTTGATGGGATCAAAGTCGGGGGAACGGGCAGGCCAAGCCAGTCCTCTCGTTCCAACAGTTCATCCACCTCCGCTGTTCGCTGGGGAGGTCAGTAAGCCGATGCAGCATTATGGCCCCCAGACCATAACATCTAGACTACCAAAACGATCATGGTCGACAATGTTCCTGAGTGCATTACGGGGTTCCAGCTCTCGCCAATTGAAAGGTACGTCCACCACTCTTGAACACGATTGTTTTGGTTCAAATGGTTCAAATGGCTCTGAGCACTATGGGACTCAACTGCTGTGGTCATAAGTCCCCTAGAACTCAGAACTACTTAAACCTAACTAACCTAAGGACATCACACACATCCATGCCCGAGGCAGGATTCGAACCTGCGACCGTAGCGGTCGTGCGGTTCCAGACTGTAGCGCCTTTAACCGCTCGGCCACTCCGGCCGGCGAATGTTTTGGTGGTCCAGGTGTTATGGTGTGGAGGGGCATAATGTTGCATGGGCTTACTGACCTCCGACTCTTTGAACACGGTACACTAACCAAACATTGTTGTTGTGACACTGTGCTCCTTCCCCAGGTGGGTCTTTTTATAGGTGCATTGGGTCCTGAGTTCATTTTTATAGATCACAATGCGCAACGACTTCGAACTACACAAGCAGAGGATCTCGTGGAACGAGAGGATATTCGCGACTGGAATGGTCTATCTATTGATGGGACGTACAGCAGTACGTCCACAAGCACCTTCGACCATCCGGCCGGAACGCCCTGCCGCAAGGTTTCCTTGCCAACCTTGCAGTGAGCATGGGAGCACGTTTCAAAGGATGCACTCTCTGTAATGATCACACACCCTATTAAGAACTATGTCCCACCTTTTGTTATGTCCGGGAGACCATCAAAACCGTGGTAATTTTAGTGTAATTATAGTCTTTCAATAACGCCTCATTGCGTATTTCTTTATTTTTTGTGCTATACTGTATCAGTGCTTTCTATGTATGGTCCCAGTTTCATCGAGCCACGTTACTCGTGACTGACACATTATGCGATGTGCTATACTGTATCAGTTCTTTCTATGTATGGTCAAAGTTTCATCGAGCCATGTTACTCGTCAGTGACACATCACGCTAAAGTTACTTTCGTTCTGAGGTTTTACACATCGGTGTACTTTATTTCTTATCCCCGTAGATTGAAAACAACTTACTGTGAACCGGAGTGTCTGAACTGTTCCTGGCATGCTAGCGGAATATGATAACTGCACGCTGACACGGTTGAATCTCACGTCGATCACAGATGGTGGCTTACCTGAAACAATGAAAACAGAAATTAGGTATAAGTTAATGCTTCTGCTTACAAAATGATTACTGTCATGGCATTATAAAATAATTTGTTACAAATACACACAGAGAGTAGAAATAATGGACCATGCTACAGAAGAATCTACAGTTTACATGGTTTTCCTTGACTTAATCGATCTGTACACTCATTTGTCACGGCCATCCCCACTATAATGAGAGAAAGATGCCATGGCACACGAACGAAGTACTCCTTTCCAATTACACGACTAAACAACCCCTTGCGATCACATATCCAGCTGTATGAAACAGTCTGATGTCGTCCTTCCTTCTGCTATCTCACATTGCATTCTAACACGTTTTTATGAAGGTTTTTGCAGTTTTCCCTTCACAGAAGGCAGACTACGCACATTAGTTTTCGTGTATTCTTTTTTGTATAATTTACAAGTAGTTTTATACATTACAAATTGGTTTGACGGTACGCTACGACGTTGTACCACATTTTGGATTACCAGCTTGTTGGTTAGTTCATCTATCTTGCTAGAAGGTAATCTTTCGCATTTGTACGTACGTCACACAGTACTAAGCTCTAGATCGAATTGCACTTAATACTGACCTTTCTCGTGTGTATATTCACGAACTACACACAGCAACCTGTTTCTTCCCATTATATTTTTAAATATATGTATTGATTCTATCATTTGAAGATGACTTTGAGAGTCGAAATTGGGGAATCAATAAAACTGTTGTATGATTAAGATGGATTATTATTATTATTAACAGATTACAGTACGATGACGGTTTCCAGTGGCATATGTCATGTTGTTGTTGTTGTTGTGGTCTTCAGTCCTGAGACTAGTTTGATGCAGCTCTCCATGCTACTCTATCCTGTGCAAGCTTCTTCATCTCCCAGTAACTACTGCAACCTACATCCTTCTGAATCTGCTTAGTGTATTCATCTCTTGGTCTCCCCCTATGATTTTTACCCTCCACGCTGCCCTCCAATACTAAATTGGTGATCCCTTGATGCCTCAGAACATGTCCTACCAACCGATCCCTTCTTCTGGTCAAGTTGTGCCACAAACTTCTCCTCTCCCCAATCCTATTCAATACTTCCTCATTAGTCATATTACTAAAAAAAAATTAAAAACTCTAATATCTGTTTTTGCCACTACGAACGTATCTCTCTAATTTATATGCTATTTGACTTTCATGCTCAAGCGTTGTATTCATCTGGCAAGGAATACATTGATGCCAAGCGTACTAATCAAGTGGATAAGATACCTAGGCCATTATTCGATAAAACACTTCTCATTCCGTCGCCACGATATGTGTACTCGTGTCCATACAACAATTAAATAAAATCTTCGCGTTAGTGCATTCTGCCAGACAGTTCCAGATGGAAACCAAATTGAACTGCCAGTATGAGGTATCCACAGGACGTGGAATGAATCTACCCACGAAGTAACGTAGAGATTTGCCTGCAAGGAAAGCATCTTACTATAGGTACCGTTCTTTGTATACAGCCAGCTCAAATTTTAACACATTTGTTGAAAGTCAAATGGATTTATCGCTCTTCGATTACTGGTTGCAGCGGCATATAATAATATGTGGCTGTCAGTCTGATATCAACAAATTGTCTCAAGAGGCTGACTGGAACCCATTCCACACCTTTCCAGCACCGGACTCGAACTCGGGACTTCCGCGTCGCTAGCCAATAGGAATAGCCAGCCACTACGCCACGGAGACGACTGCGTGTAGCGGCAGTTAAGGAGCAGCATGACTGAACTGCTCGAGTGTAAATAATTTACGACAACGTTGATTGATATCCGTTTTCCATATTGTACGTAATCTGAAAGTTACCACAAAGGGGCCATTAAAGTAGCTGTTCTAGCGAACATAACAAGTTGACTATCAAATATGGGTAGTCACGTACCGTAACTGCATTACGCGTCATTTACACGCGAGAACAGTGAAGGTGCAGCCTCTATATTAATTTGTGTGTGCTAGAATTGCAGATTAGTACTTGTGGAAGAATTTCAATCAAGAACGACAGCTTGCTGTAGCTTATCGTGGCACGATTTATGTCATATAGAAGCGGAAAAAGGCTTCTACGGCCGTACGCAGCAGATGTGTATCCAGTTATACCGTGCGTCATCCAAAGTGACCGTCAAAAACCTGCGTGGCAGCGCCGATGGTTCCGTAGCTGAGTTAGGCCAGGCATTCGGAACAGGACGAACGTAAACAGCGATGCAAGGCCGCCGGTCAAGTTGGCTCTGTGCCCGCTGCGTGATCTAATAAGGCAAGGTCGGTGCCAGACCCGGCTACAGAACGGGAGGGCGGGCGACTTTGTCAAAACCGCTGCGTTGACAGATTAAGGACGTGTTGTTCTCATTGGTTAGGCCTCATACTGCAGGTAATGTGGTAAATCGCAACTACGGTCACAGACGTCACATCCTTACGCTCACAATATTTCTCTGCGTTAATTACTGCTTCAATTCCTTACAATGAGAAGACTTTTTCCTCTTATATAATTACGATTTCTGCATCTCTCATTACGAATTTTGACATGGTATTGTCTTTATTTCTTTTCCCTAGCGTTCATATCGGACAGTAAGGGGTTCGCTTCTTCAGGATTTGGCAAATTTTTATTTTATTATTTAACTTTCTTCCCGTATTTTTTCCTGACACCGCAGTGAAGGAATAGAAAGTATACAGAATGGAAACTAGGCTGCAACCCATGCGCCAAACGTTTGTGCGTATGCGTGAAGTCTGCCGTCTTGAACTCGAGTAAGCAACTGTGTCTGAATCCAAAGGCGAACGGATATGTTTTGTTTATTTTATTAATTGTGCTTTTTAGCTGATGCGCTTATCTACAAGTCAGCAGTTGTCTGACGTACTGTTACAGTCAGAAATATATTATGGGCAGTAATGAGAGAAAAGACCACACAGGAAAACTGTGAGGAATTACCACAAAGCGGCTGTAGCAATACATGAAAAAAATGAGTTTTTCAATTTTCCTGCTGTAAACAGTAAACACTCATTAAACTGCAGAAAATACTGTACGTAAATGAAGCAAAGTAACACCAACTCCTGAAGTTAACTTTTCGGTTTTTTGCTTTAAAAAATTAAAAAATCTTATTCTGCATTACCGCATTTTCTTCACTGCCTTATCTAATACCTCTTATTCGATTCAGAGGAGGCTGTCGCACGGAACTGATTTCTTTTGTATCTTATTGTTTCATATCACAGCTCGATGGTGAAACTTCTATTTAGATGTTTGTCATGGTGACTCTGATACTTAAATTTTCTAGTATTCCACAGCATAAAATCTGAAGGGTTTGCAATGAAAATGTGGTTGCTGGCTACATTTGGTTCATTTTAGGTGATACATTGCACTGTATTAAACGTAGCTAACATATCGAATTTGTTTCTAAAGTTGGATGGAAAGCCACATGTCACTACATTATGCAGAAAATATAAGTTAAAGTATTTCATTTCTACCTGCTACCTGATGGCGCAATGTCCAAGTAACCTGCAACTCAGTCGTGAACAGTTCGTGAAAGTAGAGGAACGTTACTTAAATAGTGATCTCGATTCATTGTTGTACTTATTGCTGGGAGAAAACCATGATAATGTTAGAGAAGAAGAAGAAGAGAAAGAAAACGACATTCCACACCAACAGTTACATAACGGCAGAGCTCAAACATATCTCATATTTAGGGCAAAGCTTGACAAAATTTTCATTGAGACACCTATAATCGTCACTGGACACGAATGCGGTTCATATTACACAATATGGTAGAATGAACTTACAGGTTTCGGCCTAATTCAGAACATTGGTGGAAATCAAATTTTAATGCAGTCTGTTGTATCATTTAAAGTAATACCTATGTGTGACACTCAGGTTGAAAACATGAGTGAAAATTCCAGCACTGATACAAATGTCGTTGACCTCTGAAACTAATATCAGTGGCAGTTCACAGCTTGCACATGTGAACAATAATGAATTTAAAAGCTTATCTGATAATTTTTTAACTAAATATTTACCACAATTTGTTTAGATAGCGTTTCCTTTCGTAAAAGTTTTCATTTAATCAGTCAGATTAGTTTCATTTCGTAAGAACGCCCATTCAGAGCCGTAATACGAAGCACTATCGTTAACTCGGTTTCAGTATGGCGTCGAGCGCAACGCTTGACTTCGTACAAATCAAAGGAGCCGACCTCTGCTTTCCTTCCTGTATACTCTATTCTGTGCCACAATCGTCAAAGTAACCTAAGGGAGGGAATTAGTTTGTGCCATTTTTCTGTGGATCGTCTAATATTTATACCGTGTGTTATCGTATTTGAACTGTTTGTAGACGGTATTCTCTGAGGTGGAATTTGGGGTTCATCCCAGCATTTGCCTAAACGAGAGGGGGAAGCCGCCTCAAAACCACGGTCGTAATCCGCCGCGCCTATCCGATCCGGGTCTGGCTCATCTCTTTGTCTCGAAAGATAGAACGCAGCGCATTGCACTATACGAGCAGGACTGACGATTTCACGCTACGCTTGATTCATTGTCTTGTTTCCAGCGCTTATAACTACCCAGATTTTCTCTACATCGCTCTTGGAAGGTAAATAATAGTATTGTTGGCACAGTAATCTCTAATGAGCGATTAAATTCCGAATATGAGATGTTCCCTTTCTTTCTTTCCGAGCTGTGATTCATCATTGTCAATATCATCAGCTGTATGGAGGCTTCCTCTTTTCTCTACATTATGAACTTCATCTACATTATGAACTTGATCCTGCAGGCTTTCTACATATCACTTGCCCAGCTTCCGTCTTTGGAATCCAGCAAAGAACTCTCACAGTCCATCTACCATCCATTCGCATTGCGAAATGTTGTAGGTTTCTTAAGTGTGATTATTTAGCATTAGCACTTAGCGTCCTGTCGAGGTTGCGGTACTTAGAAACCGAAAACAAGCTCCAATTAGGAAGAAAATTAACCACTGTGTATTCTAAAGAAACACCAATAGTGATTCAGGGAAATCTTGGAAAACCTAAATGCCGAAGTTTAGTGAGTGTATGACATCCCTGCCACCTTTCAAACCACGCCTCAACCTTAAGTGAGTCCACCAACCCACTTGGTGTATGTCCCGATTCATTCCCACTAACAAAAAAAAAAAAAAAAGGGAATACTGTGCAGGCGGCGACTTCGAAGTGAAAGCAAAACTCTCACGTAGTCGAATTTTGAAACGATGTCGTACAAAATGTATGCTATGATCATATTCTGTGTGTTGCTCGCCGGCCGGGGTGGCCGTGCGGTTCTAGGCGCTACAGTCTGGAACCGAGCGACCGCTACGGTCACAGGTTCGAATCCTGCCTCGGGCATGGATGTGTGTGATGTCCTTAGGTTAGTTAGGTTTAATTAGTTCTAAGTTCTAGGCGACTGATGACCTCAGAAGTGAAGTCGCATAGTGCTCAGAGCCATTTGAACCATTTTTTTGTGTGTTGCTATGAAGATCGGTGCTGGGTCTGTGCAAAAGTTGGAGAGAGCCTATGGAAACGAGGCAATGTAAAAATCACAATTTTTAGCTCCCACAACCGATGAAAGCATTCAGTGCATTCGTCAGTGTATCTCAGCATGCAGTTTATGTAGGTATTTAATAATATGAAACTGTTCACTGCATAGTGTATAATGAAAACTGAGGAAGAAAAATGGAGTATGGAACACACCTGTCCACTGACTAAAGAACACTGAAGCATCCGACATTAACAGTCACTACACATACACACATACACACACACACACACACACACACACACACACACACACACTCACACACATACATGCGCGCGCGCCCACGCACGCTTACAACACACAAAAACACTCACACACATGCGCACACAAAACATTTTATTTTTTGTCTGGGATAATGAACAACATTACCTCAGAAATAAATTAATTTATTCTTCAAATTAAAAATAGTTCAAATCTCCTAGTCCTGTCCACGGTTTTTCCTTGGTTGTATGGCAAATGGTAGGACTCATAACCGCCTCCCAATTTATTCCCAATTGAGACACCTCTGTCCATTCCAGCTCACATGACATTTCCCCGAAAAAAAGAGGCTCTGTAGTGGGCGGGATGTTGAACAGCCTGCTCTACGGTCAGGAGTAGAAAATGAAAACTGCAAGGAACAAAGTTTGTCCCGAGGCGCTGCACCGTCGGTCCAAAAGGTTCCGAGATTGATTTTATTCCTGGCGTATAAGCGACAACAGCAAAACTACGGTGGCGACGTGAACTAACAACTACACACAACAGATGTGCATTCGACCAGTCAGTAGTGAGCAGACAGTGTTGAGTGGTGGACGTGCGGTCGTAGTGTGTCAGTGTTATAGTGTCACAAATCACAATGACGCAAAATCCCTAAATAAAGTGTACAAGTCATCCTCCAGAATGTTTTCAAGAAGCTAAAAGTGTTTGCAACGTTTGTCCCGCACATCTTGGATCCCAAACGAAACAACGACACATGAGCGCCTGCTGTGACCTGACTAAAATGCAAAACGCGGACAATTCTATTCTGGAAAAAAGTCATCACGGGTGACGATTCCTCCTCATTCTCAGCATCACTGGTTACCATAAGTAAAAATGGCAGGTACCCTTTTTTCTCCTATCCCTCTTCGCTCTCCATAGTTAATCTCCATCTGATGGTATCAGGTTACACTTCCAGAGGCAAAAGGCGATACGTCCTTCGTTTTGTGCAATCAATCAGTGTTATCAATACGTAGCTATCACAAAACGACAGAGTGACGATATAACTGACATTCAAGCCATTGTGACGCGTGAGTTGAACAACATCCCAAAACGGACTTTTCTCACAGTTCACCGAGCGAGGTGGCGCAGTGGTTAGACACTGGACTCGTATTCGGGAGGACGACGGTTCAATCCCGCGTCCGGCCATCCTGATTTAGGTTTTCCGTGATTTCCCTAAATCACTTCAGACAAATGCCGGGATGGTTCCTCTGAAAGGGCGCGGCCGATTTCCTTCCCCATCCTTCCCTAATTCGATGAGACCGATGACCACGCTGTCTGGTCTCCTTCCCCAAACAACCAACCAACCTCACAGTTTCACATTGTTGCATGAACATACTGAGTGCTGTACTCAAATGGAGGCAACATAATTTAGAACAGCTGAAGCATGAAAACCACAATTCCGACTTTTCTCTATTTTTTATTAATCCAGTCTCATAACGGGCTAATGGGCCAGAACACTACAATGGGCCGAATCTCAAACTGCATAACGTATCCGTCGCGATAGTGAGGGAAATGTAGATAAAGAAAGTTGTCTGCCCGACGACACACAAAAACAAGACTTCACACCGTATCTATCAGATCTTGTGGAGTAGCTTGAGACACTCGTCCTCCTCATTCTCAGCGTCCATCTGAGGGTATCAGGTTAGACTTCCAGAGGCAAAAGGCGATACCTCCTTGCCTTTTGAACGTGAAATAAGTAACCGATAATTTAAAATAAAAATCCCTCGATGGTAGATAAAATTTAAGCGCAGAGACACCATACCCAGTCAGCAGAGCAGAAACTGGTGCATGTCGGTGTCTAGGGAAGTGATATGAGCCATTTTTAGTTATGGTCTTCAGCATGATTAGAATACTCTCCTCAGGCTACACTTTGACTTCGGAGCGGACAGCTGTGACGACACAAAAAATGGTTCAAATGGCTCTGAACACTATGGGACTTAACATCTGTGGTCATCAGTCCCCTAGAACTTAGAACTACTTAAACCTAACTAACCTAAGGACATCACACACATCCATGCCCGAGGCAGGATTTGAACCTGCGACCGTAGCAGTCGCACGGTTCCGGACTGAGCGCCTTAACCGCGAGACCACCACGGCCGGCCGTGAAGACACATTTTTACGTAATACAGACTATACCTTATCGTCGTCCTTATGCCATTCAAATTTTGAGAATCAGGAAGAAGCGATAGAAAATACCGCGTGTTTGCTGAAGCCAGTTTACTTAAAGGATTCCCGAAGGATTTTGAAAAACTTGTAGTAACGTACGTGTGACTGCGTCACTGATGAGGTACTAATTTGAAGGGAATGTAGCTTCAAAGACGTAAGCGCAAACACATTGTCTTAATCCAGTGTGACGTTGCGTTTATTTATGTCGATTTACCATTTTCGAAACAGGCAGGTTATGTCTGAAAGAAGACTTTAGAAATAATAATTCAATCATTCAAGAAAGAAGAATTTAGGTATAACTGTTCATAATAATAACAATTATAGTAATTCCGTGCACTTTTTCACCTTGGTGACATGCATATCTCCACACAACCCCAGTAATCTTAGCGAAGAAAGGGGACCTACAGTTAACCACATTTCGTTCCTGGCGAATCTTACGTCATTCTGAAAAAATGGTTCAAATGGCTCTGAGCACTATGGGACTCAACATCTTAGGTCATAAGTCCCCTAGAACTTAGAACTAGTTAAACCTAACTAACCTAAGGACATCACACACACCCATGCCCGAGGCAGGATTCGAACCTGCGACCGTAGCAGTCCCGCGGTTCCGGACTGCAGCGCCAGAACCGCTAGACCACCGCGGCCGGCACGTCATTCTGAGGTAAATGTTAGGTTGAAGGCAGACTGGAATATTCCATGAGCCGGACGAGATTCGATCCCTCGGTCTTTCGGTTTCCTGGCACGTGGTTCACCATCAGAACACCAAGTCCGCCTATTCCTCTGTAATATCCAACTTCAACAAAAACTCCTGCAGGCATTCCCACGACCGCTATTTTTACTGAGGCCATAAAAGAGAAATATTTATTACGACAGTGCCTGTTTAGGACTCAGAAGATGTGCGCGTCCAACGCGATTTGTTCCAGGTTATAAGGATAAAATCTCTGGAGCTTGGGACGCGAGCATCACCAAGGGCGTTGGAGGGACTGGCGTGAGGTGGGAAAGCTTAGCTTAGCCCTTTAGGCGTTCTTCCAGATAGTGTTACCGCGCAGTGGAACAGCAGAGACAAGGCAGATTTTTCGCTGCTGCAGCTCAAATACAAATGAAAAACTTAGAGTATGAAACGTAACAGCCCATTACGACAGTTTAAAACGAACATTTCCCGGTCTAATTCACGATCGCACATGTAAACAAAATATGTAACTCGCCTAGAAAAACTTATAACTGAAAAAATAACTGTTTAATCTATTTCAGTTCTAAATGTAGAAGCTCTGTAAATGAAGGGAATAATCCCCACAAGAGTCTCTAGTAATTAATGAAAAATATAAATGTATTATTGTAATTTCTTATTTGAGAGTTTATTCTCGAAAGAAATAACAGACATGTACTGATATCATAGTGTACTTACTGTACTGAGCAGACATACGTTTATATATGCATTTTCAGTTTTTTGTATACATTTTAATTGTCAATTAATCAAATGTTCATCCTAAACAATGCCGAGGATTGTTCGGGAATGTTTAGAACATATATATAGGGGTAGCCATATTGGCATGGGGGGTCAGTACTTTGTGTGATTTTGAACAGAGAGCATGTAGCTTGTTGTGTATGATTTATTTCATTATTGTAAGTATACTACAACTTATTTCAGATTTGTCAAGATGTTTTTAATTAATTTGAGATTACAATAAATATTCTGTGGAAACAAAAAACAGAATTAATTAATTAAAACATAACTTTGTAGTTATTTTTTTACAGTTACTGTTTCAGGACTTATGCTGCGACAGATTGCCAGATACGATGAGTAAAACAACACCATTATTACGAGTAGTTACAGAAATGTTATAAGTAGACACGTCAAAATCGGTAAAAGCTCTCTCTTAATGTTTCTTACTCTCGACTAATATAGATCTGAAATCATCACCAGATCGACAAGCGTTATCAACATAATATGGAAGAATGATTCATTGACATCAGAAATACAACGTGAACAAGAGTACCAAGCACCTTGGTTTCAGAAACTGAACGGTAGTGTACAACCACGATGCTTGGTTTTCCGCATTTTTCAGTACTTTTGATGGCAACGAATCGCCCTCCCACGTTGTGCTGGTTACATTTGTTGCCCGATGATGACTGAAGATCGAAACTATACAAAAATAATAAAAAATATTACTAAGACTGCTTCAGGCAGCTTTAACAGCTTTAAGAGGTTTTCTCTTAAATTACACTCCTGGAAATGGAAAAAAGAACACATTGACACCGGTGTGTCTGACCCACCATACTTGCTCCGGACACTGCGAGAGGGCTGTACATGCAATGATCACACGCACGCCACAGCGGACACACCAGGAATCGCGGTGTTGGCCGTCGAATGGCGCTAGCTGCGCAGCATTTGTGCACCACCGCCGTCAGTGTCAGCCAGTTTGCCGTGGCATACGGAGCTCCATCGCAGTCTTTAACACTGGTAGCATGCCGCGACAGCGTGGACGTGAACCGTATGTGCAGTTGACGGACTTTGAGCGAGGGCGTATAGTGGGCATGCGGGAGGCCGGGTGGACGTACCGCCGAATTGCTCAACACGTGGGGCGTGTGGTCTCCACAGTACATCGATGTAGTCGCCAGTGGTCGGCGGAAGGTGCACGTGCCCGCCGACCTGGGACCGGACCGCAGCGACGCACGGATGCACGCCAAGACCGTAGGATCCTACGCAGTGCCGTAGGGGACCGCACCGCCACTTTCCAGCAAATTAGGGACACTGTTGCTCCTGGGGTATCGGCGAGGACCATTCGCAACCGTCTCCATGAAGCTGGGCTACGGTCCCGCACACCGTTAGGCCGTCTTCCGCTCACGCCCCAACATCGTGCAGCCCGCCTCCAGTGGTGTCGCGACAGGCGTGAATGGAGGGACGAATGGAGACGTGTCGTCTTCAGCGATGAGAGTCGCTTCTGCCTTGGTGCCAATGATGGTCGTATGCGTGTTTGGCGCCGTGCAGGTGAGCGCCACAATCAGGACTGCATACGACCGAGGCACACAGGGCCAACACCCGGCATCATGGTGTGGGGAGCGATCTCCTACACTGGCCGTACACCACTGGTGATCGTCGAGGGGACACTGAATAGTGCACGGTACATCCAAACCGTCATCGAACCCATCGTTCTACCATTCCTAGACCGGCAAGGGAACTTGCTGTTCCAATAGGACAATGCACGTCCGCATGTATCCCGTGCCACCCAACGTGCTCTAGAAGGTGTAAGTCAACTACCCTGGCCAGCAAGATCTCCGGATCTGTCCCCCATTGAGCATGTTTGGGACTGAATGAAGCGTCGTCTCACGCGGTCTGCACGTCCAGCACGAACGCTGGTCCAACTGAGGCGCCAGGTGGAAATGGCATGGCAAGCCGTTCCACAGGACTACATCCAGCATCTCTACGATCGTCTCCATGGGAGAATAGCAGCCTGCATTGCTGCGAAAGGTGGATATACACTGTACTAGTGCCGACATTGTGCATGCTCTGTTGCCTGTGTCTATGTGCCTGTGGTTCTGTCAGTGTGATCATGTGATGTATCTGACCCCAGGAATGTGTCAATAAAGTTTCCCGTTCCTGGGACAATGAATTCACGGTGTTCTTATTTCAATTTCCAGGAGTGTATTAAGAGATGTGGAGCTCTGCCAGTGAACATGGCCTTTGAAATAGACGAACATGTCTTTTCTGAGAGTTTCTCTGAGATCAGAAATTTAGAACATGCCATGTGCTGTCAAAGGTGTACAGCGTGTACCTGAGCCCCACCAACAAAATTTCGGGGTTTGTTGAAAGATGTTTTCAGAGTATTTTGGTGTAAGGGATCGGCAATACTGGTAGATCCGGCTACCATGCTGGTCAGGTTATGGTTTGGCAAACACGGAGATGAGCAGTATGCGGACGGGCATTATCTTGCTGAAATGTGAGACCAGGGTGGCTTGCCACGAAGGGCAGCAAAACGGACCGTAGAATGTCGTAGACGTACCGATGCGCTGCAAGGCTGCCGAGAATGACAACCAAACGGGTCCTGCTATGAACTGAAATGGCACACCATCACTCCCAGTTTCGGGCCGTATAGTGGGCGTCAGTCACGTTGGTATCCCTTTACTATCCGGAGCATTTCCAGAATCAGCTTGGAATCTCATTTACTGGAGTAGAACTGTTTTCTGTGATAAGTCGCGGTACGAACTCAGCCCCGATAGCCAGTGAAGTCGAATCTGGAGAAGCCCCCGTACAGCGGTGGCATACCAACCTGGCTGTTGCCCGGCACGCTGCTCGACGTCAGCAGTGGTCGTCTGGGGCGCCATTTATTTTCGTACCAGGACCCCTTTGGTTGTCATCCACGGCATCCTTACAGCACAGTCGTACGTCGACGATAGTCTACGGCCCTACATTACAGCAACATAGTGCCCCGCCCACATTCGATGAGAGTTTCTACTGCCTGCCTTCGTGTTTGCCAAACCCCATCTTGGCCTGATAGGTCGCCGGATCTCTGCCCAGTTGAGAATGATTGGAGCATTTTGGGTACGGCTCTCCAACCAGCTCGGGATGTTGACGGTCTAACGCGACAGTTGGATAGGATTTGAAATGATATCCCTCAGGAGGACATACAACAATTCTCTCTGTCAGTGTCAAGCCGAATAACTGCTTGCATAAGGGTCAGAGCTGCAGAGCTTTTGCGTTCTTGTGGAGATATTTCAATAGCAACTTTCGCCCTCTAACATATATTTCTTTGTATCTAACCGGTAAGTGAAATACCAGCTTTCATAGATCCAGCTTTAAAAAATTTTAATACAACGAAATATTTTCTTAATTTTCATTCCCTATTTCACTCCCTTGGTGACTGAATTTTCAAAAACAGTGAAACAATGTATTTTTTAATTTCTGACTGAGAAACCAGATACCAATTTTCGTAGTTCTAGTTTCAAAATTGCCTTAATAGCGATGTATTTCCAAAAAAGCCTTTCACCCCCTATTTTATACCCTTGGGAATGGAATTTCGAACAATCCCTTCTTAAACGTTACCTGTAGTATAAGATCCATACCCTCTCCAAATTTCTAGATCTATCCTTAGCGGTTCGTACTGGGCGATTATCAGTCAGTTAATCAGTCTGGCCCTATTTCACCACCTTAAGGATTGAATTCACAAAAATCCGTGAATACGTTCTTCTTATTTCCAACACAGAAGTCAAATTCAAATTTTCAGAGACTTAGCTTTCATATTTTCCTAAAATATTTCATCCCCTCTTTCATTCCTTAGAGGCTGAATTTTCAAAACACTTTCTTTTTTTGCAGCCAAGAAGTCAAATACCAATTTTCTTATACGTAGATTTAAAAATGCTTTTATAGTTCTTCAATAATGGTTTATTTTAAAAAAGACTTTCACCCACTAATTTCTACCCACAAGTTAAATTCCCAAAAGATGCTGAAACACGCATTTCATGATTTCGAACCTGGAAACAAAATGCCAATTCCCGTAGGTGTAGCTTCAAAATTGCCATAATAGCGACATATTTACAAAAAACCTTTCATCTCCTATTTCACTCCCATAGAGGTGGAATTCCGAAAAATCCCTTCATAAACGGCGCCTACAGCATAATATCGACATCCTATCCAAATATCGAGTTTCTATCCTTACAAGGGAACCTCCCCATCGCACCCCCCTCAGATTTAGTTATAAGTTGGCACAGTGGATAGGCCATGAAAAACTGAACACAGATCAATCGAGAAAACGGAAAAAATTAGTAAAATATACAAACAGAGTAGTCCATGGGATGATAGGCAACATCAATGACAATAGCAGACAAGGAGCGCCGGGGTCCCGTGGTTAGCGAGAGCAGCTACAGAACGAAAGGTCCTAGGTTCAAGTCTTCCCTCGAGTGAAAAGTTTAATTTTTTATTTTCAGTTTATGTGAAAACTCTTATGTTTTCATCACTTTTTTGGAAGTGATTATCACATCAACAAGAAAACCTAAATCGGGCAAGGTAGAAGAATCTTTTTACCCATTCGCTAAGTGTGCCGGCCGTGGTGGCCAAGCGGTTAAAGGCGCTACAGTCTGGAACCGCGCGGCCGCTACGGTCGCAGGTTCGAATCTTCCCTCGGGCATGGATGTATGTGATGTCCTTAGGTTAGTTAGGTTTAAGTAGTTCTAAGTTCTAGGGGACTGATGACCTTAGAAGTTAAGTTCCATAGTGCTCAGAGCCATTTGAACCATTCGCTAAGTGTACAAGTTAGGTGGATCGACTACGTATTCCTGTCATGTGACGCACATGCCGTCGCCAGTGTCGTATAGAATATATCAGACGCGTTTTCCTGTGGAGGAATCGGTTGACCTATGACCTTGCGATCAAATGTTTTCGGTTCTCATTGGAGAGGCACGTCCTCGCACGGTTTTGCGGTGCAGTCGCAAAACACAGACACTAAACTTCTTACAGTGAACAGAGACGTCAATGAACGAACGGACAGATCATAACTTTGCGAAAATAAAGAAAGTAAAATTTTCAGTCGAGAGAAAACTTGAACCAAGGACCTCTCGTTCCGCAGCTATTCACGCTAACCACGGGACCACGGCGCTCCACGATTCCCATTGTCCTTGTTGCCTATCATCGCATGGACTACTCAGTTTGTATATTTTACTAATTTTTTTCATAGTTCCACACAACTTCTTCCTGCTTTCTCGATTGATCTGTGTTCAGTTTTTCAAGGCCTACCCACTGTGCCAACTTATAACTAAATCTGAGGGGGGTGCGATGGGGAGGTTTCCTTGTTAGTTATTTGGCATATGTAAGGCGATAGTTGCATTGAAGCAGCTTCTCGCCGTTGAGGAAATATATAGAGGAATTCGCCAAGCTGTTTACGTTCCACTGGAAGAAGCAGACATGGACGCGACCTGTGCTGTACAGATGTAGACGTAGCGTCGCCGTGTTAACCTCTGTGGCTGTACCTGCAGACGGCGCCATCAGCGCCACGTGTTTGCGTGCTGACTCGCATCACGCGTAGCTCTGTCGCTTTGCCTTACCTCTTAGCGCTGCGAAGGCAAGGACGCCAGACGCGGTCGCCAGCTGATGCCGGGGAATGCGGAAACTCCTGTTCGAGGATTACGTGATGTAGGAGGTGCAACCATAGTCACAGAACTGAAGTCTACCTGCATTAAGTTACACAGTTTCTAGCTATCAACACGAAAAAGTAAACTGCGACCATCAAACTCCGTGATGGCGTTAGCTCTCTCCAAAATGACAAGGACGGGTGACTTGGAAGAGACCTTAGTTGTGGAAGTCTGCATTGTGGCTGTTCAGAGCACGTTCTACCTACAGAGTGATCACAAAGTCGCATTACCCGCTATGTATTAGGTTGGTGAAACCGTTCGTAGTGTTTTTGTTTTGCATGTTGATTTTCCGGTTGTCATGGGTTTATTTATCGATTGCCATTTTTTTATTTGGAATTCACTGTGGCTACTTGAGCTAACATTTGGGGTCGTTCGGAGAGAGTGAGTGGAGCTGTGGATGCCAGAAACTGGAGTGTCAAGTGAACCAATCGAAACATTTCCGACATATTCTTATGTTTAAGTTCAATTCAGTGGTGACTGTAGCGGAGGCAAGAAATGGTTTTCTCGTTTTAAGATGAATCATTTTTGACATTAGTGACTCTGCACGTTGAAGAACAGTTTCGGGGTTTGATGAAGATCGTTTAAACGCATTAACCCACAATGATCCACGTCAGTATACTCGAGAAGTGGCAGATGTGACGAACTGTGATCACTCCACCATAGTGAGACATCTGCATACAATGGGGAAGGTTCGAAAATCGAATGTGTATGCTCGTCATCATCAACTGACTTCTGAACAATACCGACCATTCTTATCCTGTGTCGTTACTGGTGACGATAAATGGTGTGTTTATGCTAACAAGGAAAATAAAGGAATGGTTGAGCCCAAATAACGCATTAGCACTACAGACTGGTAAGCGCTGGTTCGAGTCTCGTTTCGCTGATTATTTTCGCTTTTTCCGTTCAATTCGAATATCTGCGTCATTTTAATATAAAATTCGTCAATTATATGATAGTGGCGGACTTCAACGATATGATCTATGGAGACAAGTATGTTAAATAGTTAGTGCACAAATGAAATACGGTATTTTGAGGTATTTGAAAGAATATGAAAAAAAGCAGGGAAAACACTACCATCAAGAATGAACATATGTTATAGGATCCAGGAATAGTTGATTGGTGCTGGATGAAGAAGTACAAAGGAAAAACTGTGGGACAAACAATGATTTGAATATAAAAAAATACATTACCGCGAACACTGGGAACAATAGATCTGAAGAGGCAAAGAGTTTTGCACAAGATAAGAAATATGATGGAGACAGCATGAGCTCAATGGGAAGCCAGATGACTTCGGAAAAAAGTTCATAATAAGGAAGACGTAAAATACAGCCAAATGTAACACAGTATAGCAAATCAATCAATGTGTGTGTGTGTGTGTGTGTGTGTGTGTGTGTGTGTGTGTGTGTGTGTGTGTGTCAGGAGACGCGTTTAAGAATCAGGGTCATTAGACTGGCAAATGATTAGCTGAACTATGTGGAAGTACCTCTTATTATAAGTGATAAATATTCATGCCTGACATTGTGAACGGCTTAGGCAATCGATCTTCAGAGCAACCCATCAAGTGCTTCCCGGCTACTATTCCAGTAAACCCTCGTATATCTCCAACAACGGAAGAGCAAGTTTCTTCGCCAGATTCTCCGCATACCGCTTGTCAGTTTCTGAAGCACAAAAGCATATCCGGCAACATCAAAGGTACCGCTGAAACACCCGCGTGGCAACAGCGTCTAGGCGGAAAATATAAGAGCAAGTGGAATCCCAGGTGTCTACTGGCGCTATGTTACGGCTAGGGGGTCCTAAATCGGTATAGCTTAATGACAGAAAGACTGCAATGTTTCCCCAAGGGATAAAGGTGGCAGTTTGTTCTGAAGCTTCGTTTCCTTCACACTTCACAGCCAGTGACATAAGTAATCAATGATAACGTAGCCCAGAGTATTTATGCGTTGTCCTGTTCTCGAGATTGAATGATCAGAACTGTGTAGGTCTCCGGCTTATAATTGTGGTTTAGCTGCTAACGGTAATTAAATCAAGCTTGACGAGAATTATTTTCTATTCGACACCTTTTCGCAGCTCTACATCCAGTCGCTGCGTTCGACGATACCTTCGTTAGCGCTCCGTCTTCTAGTCACTGCGATTCCTAGGTTTTCTAGATGCCTTTCACCACAAATTCCTGGAATTCCTTACTACAATTCCTCTTCCCTTCCTTGCCATGTCTTTTTGAATTCATTTTATCTTTTGTTCAAAATTTCTCTTCTAGTTCCTCTCATACATTTCTCGCCGTTCGTTTCAATTCTTATTAACGTTTCCTCGTAGTTTCTCAGGCAATCCTTTTCTCTTATCCTCGTCATTTTAGTACCAGATCCTTTCATCTTATCCTCATTAATTTCTTCCCAGATATTTTCATCTCTTTCTCATTCTACTTTCAGAGGCTTTCAACCTTTATCACAACTTCTACTACAGTTTCTCTCATCTTTTCCTTGTCATTCCTCTCCCAGCTTTTTTAATCTCTTTCTTGCGATTTGTCTTCCTAGTTCTCCAGTATCTAAGCTGTCATCTAATGCCTTTGCCTCATCATTTCCACTCCTTCCAGTTCCTACTAGTTGTTTCTCATCATTACTCTCCCATCGCCCATCTTCTGTTCCTCGTTATTTTAGTGTCCATGCTGAGAGAATGTAGTAGGCTCTTTCAGGGAAAAGACTTTCATCCCATACTTCTGTTGAATTGGCAGCATTTTCAGAGAGAGTTATCCTTGGTACTAGTTTTTCTTGTTGAAATTAAGTGGTGTAAATGTGGGTGAAATCAATGAAGGTAAACAACATGAAATGACATCAGCGCAAACCGATCAACTTTGCTTAATCAGCAATGTAGTGACAGTTTAGCAACAAGTAGAAATGTACGCTAGACTGGGATTCGAACCCGGACTTTCTACTTTTCGACAGCAATAGCTTTAGCCATTAAGCTGTCTGAGTGCGCTTTCAGGCCTGACTCGGACTTTTATAGTCACTGATGTTTCCACTCATGATTGCTACGTCCTACATCCAGAGGTTTTGCATACGGTAAGTGGGAATTATATACTGGGGAAAAATCGTTAAATTTCATTATGGCCAGTAGTGCATATTAAGTGCATTAAACTCGCGGAAAGAAAGCAATGACGATGGAATGGCATGAAGTGATATCAACTGAGACCCATCGGCAACACTGAAGCAGCATTGTAATAACTATGCTTTGAGAACATAATGATACTATTATTGTACTGCGTTACTATTCTGCACTTGCTTGCAGCCATGGTGTCGAAAGTGAAGTTCGTCACTTACAGATCCATTACAGACCAATCAGTTGTAGGTTTATCTGTTGCCTTGGCATCTACGTAGCTGAAAGCAAGGTACTTATAGCTGTAGAAAATTGGTACAATAACAGCTTTACGAGCGTTAATCTTACGTTTGTCACGGTGGTCAGATACAAAACGAAGGCAGCAGTTGAGAAATACAAGCGGCTTCGCCCAAGTTTCTTGTTTGTGATCATGCTCTCAGCATTCAGAATGATGTTCTTTCTCCACTTTTTGTCATCGAAGTTGGCCCGAGTGGGACTTTGCCCAGATGACGTCGAATGAGCTGCTGCGCAAACTGTTTGCCTTAACGGCCCGACTTGTTGCGGAGACAGAAACAATCCGTCTAGACGCCGACGCAGCTAGGCCACGGCGCACGCGAATTGACCGACGTAATTGTCCGCTGCCCCCACGAGTGCTGATGGCCGCGCAGCTGGCCGGCGCTTCAGCAATCCGACGCCGGCAGCGGCGGTCGCTCTTCTGTCGTCAACGCGGAAGCAATCTGCATGCTGGTGGGCGCAAACTTTGGACTCTATTGTGTGCTGTCCAAATGGCACTCTCTGCACGTTTTCTTATCGCTGCTTCCGTAATCTGGCAAATTTTTTGTCTTTGTTTGCACTCACATTCTTTTCGGTGCAACTCAACACCTGTAGCCCCTGTTTACATCATCTCCGAACAAAAACCTTAACAAGCATACCGAACAAAAAAAAAGTCACTCCGAGGAGACATCATACTAATATCGTGTAAAACACCATCTCCGGGCTTGATTTTTTTATTTTTTATGTTTTTTTTTTTTTGAGTCCCCAGACTTCTGATCGGTTTGATGCGGCCCACCACGAATTCCTCTCCTGTGCTAACCTTTTCATCTCAGGGTAGCAATTGTAACATACGTCCACAATTATTTGCTGGATGTATGTATTCCACTCTCTGTCTTCCTCTACAGTTTTTACTCTCTACAGCTCTCTTTAGTATCACGCAAGTTATTCCCGGATGTCTTAACAGATGCCCTATCATCCCGTCCCCTCTTCTTGTCATTGTGTTCCATATACTCTGTAAGTGGGCTGCTTCTGTGTTGGCAGCGCTTTGCATTGGATTTCTGACTCTGCTTTCTTTGTAAGAGGCTCTGTGGCTGGTTGGACTCGTTGTTGGAAGTTAATCGTCTGTAGTGTTGGGCAGTTGGAAGTTAGTAGCTAGCAGTGATGGAAGTACTGTTGGGCAGTTGGAGGTGAACAGCCAGCAGTGATGGATGTTAGATGTGAGAAGTTAGCAATGATGCAGGGTAGAGGTCTGAAGTGTTAGCGCAGGCTAACGATCCGTACATTTTCGACTTCGAAATTTAATATTATTCATGATTATATACCTTTGTACTAGATGTCGATGACGATTTATACTCGTGGCTGAACTGGATGTCTCATTATTAAGGTAAAAAATACATTATTTGGTTTGCAACAAAATCTTTCCTTTGCTAACAAAAAATTCGGTGGCTCAAAGCACTATGGGACCTAACATCTGAGGTCATAAGTCCCCCAGACTTAGAACTACTTAAATCTTACTAACTTAAGGACATGACACACATCCATGCCTGAGGCAGGATTCGAGACTGCGACCGTAGCAGCAGCGCGGTTCCGGACTGGAGCGCCTAGAACCGCTCCGCCACAGCGGCCGGCTTTCCTTTGCTAGCCACATGTCTATTAGTAGTTAGTGGCTTTAGTAGTTAGAATCTTTTATTTAGCTGGCAGAATTGACATTCGCTGTATGGCAGTAGTTCGCGTAACGAAGATGTTTGTGAGATAAGTGGCCGGCCAGTGTGGCCGTGCGGTTCTAGGCGCTTCAGTCTGGAACAGCGTGACCGCTACGCTCGCAGGTTCGAATCCTGACTCGGGCATGGGTGTGTGTGATGTCCTTAGGTTAGTTAGGTTTAAGTAGTTCTAAGTTCTAGGGGACTGATGTTAAGTCCCATAGTGCTCAGAGCCATTTGAACCATTTTTTCGAGTTAAGTGCTTAATGAAATGTATAGGTTATTGTTAGGATTTCCTTTCAGTCAGGGCCATTCTTTTGAATTAATTGTTTGAAGTCAGGTTATCCTTTTCTTGAGCAGACTGCGTTGCGCTAGGATATTGTGGGTCTCGGTCATTCAGCAATTTAAGTACAGACTGACACATGTAAATAAAGAAGTTTCAACTCCTGTCCTCTGCGATTCTGCGGAGAAGAAACTCATTCCTTACGTTATCAGTCCACCTAATTCAACATTTGTTTGCAGCATCACATCTCTAATGCTTCGATTCTCTTCTGTTCCGGTTTTCCCAGAGTCCATGTAGGCTTGACGTTGGCCTCAGTTCAGCGAAGAACACAATCCACAACTGCATTCAGGTATACCACATCCAGCTGCAACCACGCATTGATGATTACATCCTGCAGCGATACCAAATTATTGGGATGTTGTTGGTTACGTTTTACTGCTGTTCCAAATAGTCCCATACTTTTATTTGGAACTATTTGGAACAGCAGTAAAACGTAACCAACAACATCCCAATAATTTGGTATCGCTGCAGGATGTAATCATCAATGCGTGGTTGCAGCTGGATGTGGTATACCTGAATGCAGTTGTGGATTGTGTTCTTCGCTGAACTGAGGCCAACGTCAAGCCTACATGGACTCTGGGAAAACCGGAACAGAAGAGAATCGAAGCATTAGAGATGTGATGCTGCCCATACTTTTATTTGGGATTAAAGTGAAGTAAAGTTGTGTGGCAGAAGGACTGGGAGACCCCAAAGGACGGATTCAGCCGCATAATTGGAAAGGTTTTCTCTATCCCTCGCACACGCAGGCATCTTCCCTTCGCGGGGTATGTCAGCTGTGTGCGTAAGTGTGCACTGGGGTGACAGAGGTCACGGCATACCTCCTATTATCGTTTCAGACCACCTTTGCCCGGCCTTGTGCAGCAACTCAACGTGGCATAGACTTATGAAGTCGTTGGAAGTCTTCTGCAGAAATATATTGAGCCATACTGAGTCAATAAGCCGTCCATATCGCGAAAGTTTTGCCGGTGGGGGATTTTGTGCACGAACTGACCTCTCGATTATTTCCCATAAATGTTCGATGGGATTCATGTTGGGCGATGTAGGTGGCCAAGTCATTCGCTCGAATTCTCCAGAGTGTTCTTCCAACGGTCCGCAAACAATCGCGGAACATGAAGTCCATGAATAGCTGCAAATGGTCTCCAAGTAGCCGAACATAACTGTTTTCAGTCAGTGATTGGTTCAGTTGTGCAGAGAACCCAGTCCAATCCACGTAAACACAGCGCAAACCATTATGGGGCCAGCTTTCACAGTGCCTTGTTGACAACTTGAGTCCACGGCTTCGTAGGGTCTGTGCCACACTCCAAACCAACTGAAATCGGGACTCATCTAACCAGGTCACGGTTTAGAGTCGTCTAGATTCCAACCGATGTGGTACCGAGCCCAGGCGAGGCGCTTTAGGCAATGTCGTGTTGTTAGCAAAGGCACTCGGCTCGGTCGTCTGCTGCCACAGCCGATTAACGACAAATTTCGCCCGACTCTCGTAACGCATATAGGTTCGTTCTAAGTCCCACATTGATTTCTGCGGTTATTTCAAGCAGTGTTGCTTGTCTGGTAGCACTGGCACCTCTACGGAAGCACCGCTGCTCTCGGTCGTTAAGTGAAGGCCGTCGGTAACTGCGTTGTCCGTGGTGAGAGGTAATGCCTGACCCTTGGTATTCTCTGCACACTCTGGACACTGTGGTCTCGGAATATGGAACTCCCTAACGATTTATGAAATAGAAAGTCCTATGGATATGTGCTTATCGTTGCCCCATGTCTTTTGTCACCTCAGGGTATTTTTGACCTTGAGTGCAACATTCACAAGGACGATCACGTTGCTTACGGTCAGTTTCCTGCAAATATCAGCACCCCACGGCGACTGTCAAAGATTGTCAACGGGCAAATTAGCGAAAATCCTCTAAAAGTAAAAAAATAAATAGATTTTCCTTATCAGATTTTACGTTCATCTAAAGAAAGATTATCAAGTGGAAACATGGAGTTCGTAATACCTTCTGTCCATAAATAAAAACAAGGAAGACAAAGGTTACGGGACGCTCGACGAATAATAATGGCACGCTAATCCAAAGCGGGAATGATACAAAATATATATGAAAAAATTTAAAATTTAGTAAGGAAGAGGTGACTAGATGTGTGCGTTCAAATGTGTGTGAATTTCCAATGGACCAAACTGCTGAGGTCATCGGTCCCTATAGATGTGTGCGTCACTGATTAAGTGTGACTACCGGAAGCTAGGAAGGCAAAAAAAAAAACCGATTCTGGTACCATATTAAATATATCTTTATTAAAGGATTTTAAAAAATCAAGCTACCAATCAGTACAAGAAACCGACTTGTGTAAAACAATCTGAGTGCACAATAACTGCTGGAAACATCAGTGGATCGGACTGATTGGCTGTTTACGCCTTACTGTATCCAGAATTAGTCATACTGGTAATGAAGAGGAAAACCGAAGGAGAAGGATTTTAGGGAAGTACAAAAACTACAAATGCGTCCGAGATTAATGCAGTAAATGTCCAGTGATAGAGTGGTTTGTACAAGATGGAAAGAAATGGAGTAGCTAAGATATTGACGAATACAAAATAATTAATCCATTATCAGACAACGTTAAACATAGCTGGAGACCGACGCTTGAGAAGCATTCACGAGATTACGAGCATGCTGAGATTAAGGAAGCAAAGACCCTACCAGTAAAACCGTCTTTTGGTTCGCAGACTGTTGTCCTCGTTCGTTTAGTTGTTCATAACAGTGTCAGGATATATAATTTTTTTAAAAAATTGTCAGCAGTAATTGCGTGCGCGTTTACAAATTGAAAGGATCAGGTCAATGATGCAGAACAGTTTCTTCGCAGACAAGCCCCAGGTAAGGCCTTGCACAAGCAGTGTTGTACGACGTGAATTTTTCACGCAAACAGCGGTATACAAACAGAAAACGACGTCATCACTGTGTATCCTCAACTCGTGAGCACAATAAGCACCACTGACAACTAGTCGCGTATTACAATCTGTTTACGTTTTTGTCCTTGGAGAACGTATCGATTTCATCTATACATAATTTTATGTTATGCAAAACAGTAGAACGACGTTAATATCGATATTATTCGTAACTCACGATAAGTGGAACGCTGTACTAGATCTGTATTCTAATATGGTTTTCCTACGTATCGCAAGCAGTCGGCTTAACCAATTAGGCCCTCTGAGAACGCCTGCAGGACCAATTCAAATCAAACCCCCATTATCACTGGTCCTGTTACTTCCGAATACAATATCAGACATTCAGGGCAATTTATATCCACCGACACATTTATTTCAAAGACGTATTCGGTAATAACACGAGGGAAACACCATCGAAATTCGTGGGTTTCATTCGGTCCCGGAGGCGCGCACGGATAAGCTAACGTGTATCCTTTCTTACTCTTAGGCAGTGTAGTGTCAACCACAGGGGTAGAAGGGTAACTAATTCTCTTTATGCAAAGCGGAATGGACTAGTCAACACCGTTGGAATAATACAAGTCTTCCTGAGTTGTCGAAGATGCATCATTTTTACTGATCTACCTGCTTTTGTCCATGACTTATTATTGGTGCTTTGGATATCTTACTTAACAAGTTTTATGCATCTGACAAACCGCTATGGAGCTGCATTGTTGTAATTGGAGCATATTTTCAGTATGTCGACGAAACTGATTAATCATATTTCTGGGAGATCTCAGCATCTGAGGATGACAGCTAGTTACTGTCGAAACTGGTCATGAAATAAACTATTTCACATCAAACGATGTTGGCTTCTAATATTATAAAGTAATGCAAGAGAAAAAATCATGAAAGGTATCAGTCAGTGCTTATCATTGTCAGTGCTGGTAATTAATTAGTTTATTGAAGAGGCAATGAGGGATGTAAACAGTTATCTCGATTCAGCATGGTATGGTCCGTGGATGACGTTGTTTAGTCGCCCGAAATGAGCAGTAACTGAGTCAGGTGCTTTAAGAAATGGAGCAAGTGCTAATTGATGGACATAACATACACATACAAAAAAATAGGTGGACACTAGGACAAGAGACTCTTGAAGAGGTGGACGAATTTTGCTGCTCGGAAGTACAACAAATAGAAGAGGAAGGTACAAAATGACATAATATCAAGTAATGTAGAAGGCAAACGGGCTCCTTATAAAAATAATGAGCTGTTAATATACAAACTATAAACCTCGAGACCAGGAAAAATTCATGAAAAGCTTAACAGAATATTCCGTCGGTTCTTGGTAGAACAACATTATAATAATAAATGAAAAGCACCAGTTTGCTTTTGTTCTACAATATTATTTTTATTGCTAACCGGTTTTCGGCTTACAAGGTCATCTTCAGGCATTTACTGAGTATTATCACCAAAGAAGTTAAATGTTAGCAGACAACATTGGAAGAGAAGTAACACATCTAGAGTGAACTAGAAACATACGGTGAGTAACTATTTCATTGCAAAGATGTTACTCACCGTATGTTTCTAGTTCACTCTAGATGTGTTACTTCTCTTCCAATGTTGTCTGCTAACATTTAACTTCTTTGGTGATAATACTCAGTAAATGCCTGAAGATGGCCTTGTAAGCCGAAAACCGGTTAGCAATAAAAATAATATTGTAGAACAAAAGCAAACTGGTGCTTTTCATTTATTATCATGAAAAGCTCTTTTTTGGAGCACAACTCTGTATGGGGGCGAAATGCAGACAAAGAGGAAGACAGTAGTAAGACAATTTGAAGTCTTTGGAATGTGAAGTTACAGGAGATTGTTCTAGATTAGGTGAGCTGATGCAGTAAGGTATGAAAGCGTCTTGGAATGCGTCAGCAAGAAAAAAAGTGCCTAGTAACGAACATAATGAAACGATGAGATAGAATCATTGGGCATATGATACGACATGACTCCTTGCCGGCAACAGTAGTTGAAGGGATGATGGATGGAGAGAATCACAAGGACAGGCGTAGATAATGTGTTACAAGACAGATCACTGATGAGGTGGGATGCAGCAGTTGCACTACTATGATTTGAAACTACTGATTTAGATGCGGCAGGACTTGTATTCGGGAACAGCACGTTTAGTCCCATAACCCCCCCCCCCCCTCAGCCAGTCAATCAATCAATTAATCAATCGGGAACAGCAGGGTTCCTACAAACTGCCGGCCATTCATTTTTAAGTTTACCGCTGTTTCTTAAAGTCATTTCAGCTGACTGCGGACACAGTTCGTTAAGCAGACCACAGAGGAAAGCAGGAAGATTATGGTTGAACGACCACTTCACAATGAGGTCGTTAGAGACGGAGACAAACTCAGATTGGAGACGGAAGGGACAATTAATCGACCACGCCTTTTCCACAGGAGCAATCTCTGCGATCAGCGTAACTTATTTATGATACACAGTGTGTCCCCGTTCCTTTAGGACTGCTTGAGCGAAATTTCAGACCGCAATGCTATCGCGTGGTGAGCTGCGGCATTACCATCCTTTAAATTTCAAAAGCAGCTGCGTAGAAACTCAGAGCTCTAGCATTGCTGCATTCAGTCCTCCAGCGTTTGTGGGCGAGAATTCGTCGAATTCGATCCGAATACGCAAATGAAGGCTTCTGGTTGCTCCTCAAATGGTTCAAATGGCTCTAAGCACTATGGACTTAACATTTGTCATCAGTCCCCTAGACTTAGAACTACTTAATCCTAACTAAGGACATCACACACATCCATGCCCGAGGCAGGATTCGAACCTGCGACCGGAGCAGCAGCGCGGTTCCGGCCTCAGCAGCCGGCGGTTGCTACTCCATGACGACACCCCAGCCCACAAACCGAAGACTTTGCATGAAGTTTTAGTCAGCAAATGGATCCCAATCCTGGCTCACCGACTGTATTCGCCGGATTTGGCCCCAGCCTGTTTCTGGTTGTTCTGTCGGCAATGAAAGGACACCGTTATGACGCAGTTAATGATATGAAAGAAAACTGTACTCGACTACTGTACAGTACTGAACTACAGTGACTGTTTCAAACACCTTTAAAACGATTTCCGATGTGTTTTGATTCATACTATTTTGAAAAAATACAGTGATTTTGTGAGCATAATCCAGGACTTTCATTTTTCAGACCCACAGTCCTAACGGAACTGGGCCACACTGCGTACGCACAAAAACCTAAATCTGAATGTCCGAACGGGCATTTCGAACCCCCTCCTCCTACAGAAAGCTAGTCCAGTGCCTTAAACATTGCGTTTTGTCGATCCGCGTTAAACAGGACGAAGCCGGTTCCTTCGCTACATTTGTAAGACTGGGCGATTCCTACCCCTTCAAAGTCAACGAAATCTTAAGGTGTAAATCCCTTACTGATGTAGTACACCTCTGAACAAAAAATAACCAAGTAAAACAAAAGGTCCTCTGCGATCAGACCTTGAAGATCACCCGGTTTCGAGCAGCCGACGTGTCAGCCTCTGCCACGTGGCGTAATTTGGATGTGGTGTGGAGTGACTAGTGGCCAGCACACCGCTTTCGCACCAGTTTCCAGCTTTCAGAACCTTGAGCCAAAACTACTCGAAAAGTAGGTCCTCAAATGGTTTCACAAGGCTTAGTCCACTCGTTATAGTCCTCCCACAGACGCTAAACGTTCAGCTACAGAGTTGGACGAAAACAACTATTCAGAACAAAATCATGTAAATCTCTATGTACTAGCCACGTCGTGACTGAACGGTGTGATGGGCGACTGGCCATAGAAACAAGTAATGGATACCGGCGAGAAGTGTTTCACGTCTTCACTGTTGCTCCCGCAGACTTAACATGCACTCCACTTGGCTAGATGGTCGCAATTTTCTGTGTTTAAAGGCAGTCCTATCTGTGCCCCTATCGAGGTACGGAAATTATCATAACGTACGGGCAGCACGTTTGCCTAGGAGACACGTATCAGATACTGCGCTGAGCACCCGACAAGTCCCTCATAGTGTCTTGCAGCACTGCGTCCAGTCATGAAGGCCAACAACGAAGACGGGAACGGACACACCTTGGCTAGGCAAGGGCGCACGGTCGAGTGAAAGCTATCTGTGCGAGACCATCGCTGCCGCCTTCTGAGCAAGCGCCTAGGATAAGAGCTCTGGCCTTCAGAACTTAATAGCGTCCATGACGTGCTGCGTTAACTATTAGATACCGAGGCGAGAAATATCACACAAAAGACTTCTTCCCTAAGTGTATCTAGCGTTTCGGATTTCTTTGGATTTACGCGGTCCGATGAAACGTAACATTGTTGATTGTGATGCCCTTCCCACACACCCCCTCAGTTCCAACAACACACAACGATACTCTGCACGACTGAGAAGTGAAGTGCGTGGACGAGGGTACTTCCCGTTGCACCATGTATTTGCGTATCTTCCCGTTCCATTTACGTATGGGGCGTCAGAAGAATGAATGATTGTGCGTGTTCTAATTAACCTAATCTTCACCCGTCTGTCCCTAAGTGAGTGATATGTGGTGTGCTGTAATATATTCCTAGATTCTTCGCTTAATATTGATTCCCGAAACTTTGTACGTAGGCTTGCGCGAGACTAGTGAGTGTCTCTTCCAGTGTCTGCCACTTGTGGTTTTTAGCAGTTCTAACCTGAGGCTATTCATACAGTTATTATTTTTGTTCTGTCGTTATGTTAGTCCTGTTTAGTGTCACGTTCACTCCAGCAATGGTTCGCAAGAGTTATATTCAAATTTATTTGAATTCAGTGGATTAGTCAAGCCACAGCCGCAGTAAATTACAGAAAGCTTACATGACTAGTTTCGGTGAAGCTCAGTCACCATTATCAAATGTAACAAGTGTGAAATAAGTCTGCTATTATTTATGAGAACCCGAAATATATGTAACATCTAAACACAACACCTTTGTCATGGGAAACAATAGTGTGAAATTATCATATTAAGTTAAACCTTGTTATGCAGTAATGTTAAACAAGCAAAATCATTGTAATTGATTGCTGTGAAGCCTTTATCTACACATAACATTAAAATTTTAATGTCGTATATGTTGGATGATAATCGGCGTTGTCCAGCTACTTGCGTAACAAAGCTGACATGTGAAAATCTTGTCTGATTAGTCTTAGCAATTCTGCTGTCATTCTGAAACATTCATCACTCAAGTATGAGGTGGAACCGCTAACTGAAGTATCAGAACACACCTTGATGAAGTTGTATGTTGTATGTTAACCGGGGGTCTTGAAACGACGGAGAGGCTCCGTCCCCGCCGCAGCCGCAGTGGTCCACAACCCCACGACGGCTACCGCAGTCCACTTCACTCATCCGCCGCCCCACACCGAACCCAGGGTTATAGTGCGGTTCGGCCCCCGGCGGACCCCCCCCCCCCCCCCAGGGAACGTCTCACAACAGACGAGTGTAACCCCTATGTATGCGTGGTAGAGTAATGGTGGTGGATGCGTACGTGGAGAACTCGTCTGCGCAGCAATCGTCGACATAGTGTAGCTGAGGCGGAATAAGGGGAACCAGCCTGCATTCGCCCAGGCAGATGGAAAACCGCCTAAAAGCCATCCACAGGCTGGCCGGCTCACTGGACCTCGACCCAAGTCTGCCGGGCGGATTCCTGCCAGGGACCAGGCGCTCCTTCCCGCTCCGGAAAGCCGTGCATTAGACTGCTGGACTAACCGGGCGGGCTTGATGAAGTTAATGAAATAACATCATCAATGCATGAATACTGTATACGTCATATGGTAACCTCGGTTGTATATGTGTCATCAAACCAAACAGTTGTTTCTTGACACACAGTGCTACTGGGTGCTGTGGGTGCTGCGTCCATCGTATTGACGAATTACGTTTTAACCTCGGCTGTACACGTGTCGTCCAGTTGTTTCTTGGACATAGTGCTATTGAGTGCTGTGTTCAGGATTACAAGCTGTGCATCATCAACTTTAACACGTTGATTTTATCTCAGTATTGACCAACTGGACAATATACAGGGTGTTACAAAAAGGTACGGCCAAACTTTCAGGAAACATTCCTCACACACAAATAAAAAAAAGATGTTATGTGGACATGTGTCCGGAAACGCTTAATTTGCATGTTAGAGCTCATTTCAGTTTCGTCAGTATGTACTGTACTTCCTCGATTCACCACCAGTTGGCCCAATTGGAGGAAGGTAACGTTGACTTCGGTGCTTGTGTTGACATGCGACTCATTGCTCTACAGTACTAGCATCAAGCACATCAGTACGTAGCATCAACAGGTTAGTGTTCATCACGAACGTGGTTTTGCAGTCAGTGCAATGTTTACAAATGCCGATTTGGCAGATGCCCATTTGATGTATGGATTAGCACGGGGCAATAGCCGTGGTGCGGTACGTTTGTATCGAGACAGATTTCCAGAACGAAGGTGTCGCGACAGGAAGACGTTCGAAGCAATTGATCGGCGTCTTGGGGAGCACGGAACATTCCAGCCTATGACTCGCGACTGGGGAAGACCTAGAACGACGTGGACACCTGCAATGGACGAGGCAATTCTTCGTGCAGTTGACGATAACCCTAATGTAGGCGTCAGAGAAGTTGCTGCTGTACAAGGTAACGTTGACCACGTCACTGTATGGAGAGTGCTACGGGAGAACCAGTTGTTTCCGTACCATGTACAGCGTGTGCAGGCACTATCAGCAGCTGATTGGCCTCCACGGGTACACTTCTGCAAATGATTCATCCAACAATGTGTCAATCCTCATTTCAGTGCAAATGTTCTCTTTGCGGATGAGGCTTCATTCCAACGTGATCAAGTTGTAAATTTTCACAATCAACATGTGTGGGCTGACGAGACTCCGCACGCAATTGTGCAATCACGTCATCAACACAGATTTTCTGTGAACGTTTGGGCAGGCGTTGTTGGTGATGTCTTGATTGGGCCCCATGTTCTTCCACCTACGCTCAATGGACCACGTTATCATGATTTCATACGGGATACTCAACCTGTGCTGCTAGAACATGTGCCTTTACAAGTACGACATAACATGTGGTTCATGCACGATGGAGCTCCTGCACATTTCAGTCATAGTGTTCGTACGCTTCTCGACAACAGATTCGATGACCGATGGATTGGTAGAGGCGGACCAATTCCATGGCCTCCAAGCTCTCCTGATCTCAACCCTTTTGACTTTCATTTATGGGGGCATTTGAAAGCTCTTGTCTACGCAACCCCGGTACCAAATGTAGAGACTCTTCGTGCTCGTATTGTAGACGGCTGTGATACAATGCGCCATTCTCCAGGGCTGCATCAGCGCATCAGGGATTCCATGCGACGGAGGGTGGATGCATGTATCCTCACTAACGGAGGATATTTTGAACATTTCCTGTAACAAAGTGTTTGAAGTCACGCTGGTACGTTCTGTTGCTGTGTGTTTCCGTTCCATGATTAATGTGATTTGAAGAGAAGTAATAAAATGAGCTCTAAAATGGAAAGTAAGCGTTTCCGGACACATGTCCACATAACATATTTTCTTTCTTTGTGTGTGAGGAATGTTTCCTGAAAGTTTGGCCGTACCTTTTTGTAACACCTTGTATACAGATAATAAATTTGAAAAAAACTTACATTTAGTCGCGCTCCTTAAAACAGTCGTGTATGTTTGTGAGCCATGGCGCGGCAGTTCTATTTTATCTTTGCGCGAATATTCTCTTTGCTCGTTTATCGATAGTCGTCGGCTCTTTGGTTGCGACGAGAGAGTATGAGGGAGGGGAGCGGAAGCTCAGTAGTGCTCGCTTGGTGAGTGACCACCAGAGAAATAAGGCTGACGGTGTCCGTTTAGACAGCGTGAGCTCTGGTGCGCTCCTGGTGGTAGCAGTGCACTTGGTACGGTCTTGAGTGGCGAATGGATGAAGCACGCCTGTATTCCCGTGGTGCTCAAAAGCGCCTCGCTGTGAGAGGATTCACTGCCCTGGGGCATAGTGGAAGGGAACTTCTACGCCTTGGGAGGATAACGGCGTTGCGATGGCTACTTCTCACCTGCATCCTGGTGGACATCCTGTAGATTTGTCCGCTTATTGTGGAGAGTTCTTTTGTTTAATGTTGACTTCTTATAAATTTCCTTGCGAAATTATTTTTTTATGGGGAAACCTACCAGCCTTTTCGCACTCTCGTTGCCTGACCTCAATAGACAGAGTCCTGAAACTAGTTGCGTGTGGTTATCCGGGCTGTGATCAAATTTGTCCTAATACTTGTGAAGTAATGAAAGTGTGCTCAGCGTGGGCAAATTTGTTGACTGGGGTCGTCACAGTGAGCGGCACGAAAACGCAACACCTCAATTTCTTACAAAAACTGAAATTTATTTTAAATTTATGACTATGAGACTAATCCACTATCTTATGATGGAATACTGTGGTATGGTCTTATCTAAGTGTCCAATTATGCAAAAAGAAAGACGATTATAAACAAATTTAAAAAATTAAGCCAGAGATGCATACTTGAAGGAAATTTTAAGTAAGCTCATAAAGCTAATGAACGTCTGTTTTGTGTTATACACTTCGCACTTTTCTTCACAGATCTCGGACACGATCTTAGAGACCTTTCTTCATATCTTTAAAAGCGTGTATTGCCACCTATTGCACCAATGATAGTATTCAACCTTTCAAGCATCCTCCTGATCAATGCGGTAATGTCCTGTTGATGAATCATATCCCATTCCCCAAGAGGCCGTTCCGAAGTCTTGTAGGGTATCTAGATAGTCCTGTCTGGCTCCTCTCCCCAGCCAGTCCCCAAATGTGCTCAATAGGACTGAAATCAAGGCTTCGAGCAGGTCAACCCATAGCATAAATCCCTGTTTCATCCAAGAACTCTTGCACAATCCCCATCATATGTGGGCGTGGATTGTTGTGCATTAGTGTAAAATCATCACCAATTAATGCGATGAAAGGCAAAACGTGCTCCAGAAAGATTTCCTCCACATACCGCAGCGCGATTAGGCTCTCATGCTCCACAGAGATCGAATCCGTGCTTGTAGCTGTATTAATTCCTAACCACACAATCACAGAAACACCCTGATAATGCGTTGTGGATGAGAATGTGCAAGGAGAATACCTTTCCCCTGGCCTTCTCCAGACCTCTCTTCCATCAGGTTATCAGAGGCCAAATCGCGACTCATCTGTGAACAACACTAGATCTCATTGTTGTACTCTTCAGCCAAGATGTTCCCTTGCGAAACGTAGTCATGCTGTGCAACGCTCTGTGCTGAGTTCCGGACCTGTAACAAGTCTTCTGGACTGAAAATTGGCTTCTTCCATTCTTCTTCGAACGGTTCTCTCACTAACGTTGACCCCTCGAACCTGGTGGAGTCGTTTTCGTGCTTCAGTAGTGGTGGTGTGAAGGTTGCGGAGAACTTGAAATTGTAAGTGCGAAGTGTATAACACAAAAAAACGTTCATTAGCTTCATGAGCTTACTCAAAATTTCCTTGAAGTGTGCATCTCTGGCTTAATTTGTTAAATTTGTTTATAAACAACATCTCTCTCAAATGTTGCTGTTCTCGGGCTTGAGCCTGGTCTCCTTGCAAAAGCCTCCCAATTTCCCTGTACCTTCGTGCAGTTCTGGAAATCGAGGAAGGTGTAGTCCTCAACACTTCTGCAATGTAATGCATGCTGTGGCCATCTTCCACCAAAGCAGCAGCTTTCGCAGCTTGTTCAGGGCTCAATAGCATGTTTACTCCGCAAAGCCGATTACGACAATCGCAGAAAGATCCTACAAACACGTGTGACTCAAAGGGAAACAATTCAGGGTACAACAATAAGCAGTACAAGAGCAGAAGAACATTGTTCGCTCACACCAATGATGTGTTTTCCAGGTTGGTTGGGAAACAACAATCAACACTTCATTGTTTGCTCACAAAGCAAAGCCAATAACATACCCGTTTCAAAAAATTGGTTGACGTGCTTCACTTTGATTAAATAGATAATTAGACAACGATTACACATAATTTATTGGGTGTTGCGTTTGTCGTACCGGTGGTATAACAACCTAATTGTCTAAGACACTGTTCGGAGCCGTTGATACATTTAAATGATTTTTTTAAGTCTGTTTCTTTATTAGTAAGATAGTTGCTACAGTCTAAGTGGTTAAATTTTCTTCGTTTTTGGAAATATAAACGGATTCCTTTTAAACTGTGTTTATTTGTTCTGAGCCTGTGCTCATATTTCTTTCATGTGTTTCAGGTGACTTAATAACTGTACCTGAAATCCTAGAACTTTTACTGATGGCTGACGAGCGTTATGTATGTCCTGGTTTAGTGGTTCCTTGTTACCACATGTAATTATTCCATTGCCTGATGCCAATTGCTACACTTGCTAATTCTGGGTGTGATGCCTAAGTCTGCTATTACTGTGTGTGGCTCTGAGCACTATGGGACTTAACTTCTGTGGTCATCAGTCCCCTAGAACTTAGAACTACTTAAACCTAACTAACCTAAAGACATCACACACATCCATGCCCGAGGCAGGATTCGAACCTGCGACCGTAGCAGTCCCGCGGTTCCGGACTGTGCGCCTAGAACCACTAGACCACCGCGGCCGGCTGCTGCTATTACTGTAATTCTTGATGCGAAGGGCAGCGTTATTGATGTGTAAAGTTAAATCCTGTAAGTACCTCAGAGAGTAATTCAGTTAATAGAATGCTGCGTAAGGTTTTAACTGGTTTTTACCTTTGTTAGTGTATTGCAAGTTTGCTTTGGTCACTAGTAAATTCTTTCATTGTAAGAACTCTGTGTCTTATAACTGCAGCAATCTTCTTGAGTTAAAATTGATTGATCGTTTCAAGGTTTAAATGAGAACTTGCGATTGTTTCTTCTGTGATGCTTGTTAAGTCTATTGTGGACCTCATCAATTAAAGTTGTAACTGAGACTCTGTTTATCCTCTGGAAAATTTTATCTGTAATAAATGTGTTTTACAGCAGTTTTACAGTAGCTAATGCAGCCTCTCAAGACACCACCATCCAGCTCCTGACTATCATGACATTTCAGTTTTGTAGACTGGCTGCATTGTTCCATTACTCACCAATGGACTGAAGACTGTCACCTGCTAAGCCTATGTGCCTATTACACTTCATGTCCCCATAAATTTTCATACCCAGGTTCTTGTATGAGTTGGCTGATTCCAAATGTGACTCGTTGATATTGTAGTTATGGTATAGTACGTTTCTAAGTTTTATGGAGTGCATAATTTTAGGGTTCGGCACATTTAAATGATACTGCCAATCTTTGTACCATTCCAAATTTTGTCAAGATCTGATATTTATGCACGTTCTTTCAGATATTATTTCATTATAGATAAGTGTATCATCTGCAAAAGTCTGAGGTTGCTACTAGTATTTGTCTGCCACGTAGTTAATATACAACAGTCCGGTCACAAGATGTGCTTTAGGTAAAAAAATACCGTAGGCACCTGATTGCTTTGAACAGTTGCATTGCGTGGCACTTGAGGAAAGCACGAGTTGAGTTTCGCATGACAGTCGTTCATAATCCATGCTCGTTCGCATAGAAGAGATCAATTCGTTCGAGTTTCCTCATTACGTTTGAGCTCATATACTCCTAAGTCCGTTTCTCAATATTCACATTGACCATGTAGCTATAAAATTAACCAACTAATGGATGAATAAAAAAAAACACAGTCGTTCACTAACCTTACGTTACACACTCGCATTTCACAAACTGTGTTACCGCCTTACGCGCCAGTGAGGAGGAAAATGTAATAGAGTTCAATATCCCGTCAATATCCTGGGCACTGGAATACGGAAGGAAAGTTAGACCAGTTGGAGGATAAAGCATGCGGACGAGGGTTGAGGGAAGGTACTGCAGCAGCCGTCTGACCAACGGCAGCGATGGTGTATTGGTCAAAATTACAAATTGGCCTCAGTCGAGGTACGTTGGAAACACCATTTGTAAATCAAGATGATTGGATGTGTAGGATCTAGGTCCGCTAAATCAAATGGTTTGTGCATCACACCAGTCTTTCCTTTTCCTTGCGTCTTTTCCGCCTGGTGACAAATTTCGATGGAGACGTTTTAACACTTGTTCAAGATAATGAAAGAACTACGTCAATAAAAACTTATACCTTCAATTCGCAATCAGGTTGACTTTTAGAGGTACAGTGCGGCGGGGGCAGCTTGAGTAGGGTTCGATGCCCGACTGTCCCTGGAATATCTTTCCTGGAGCACTAAATGCGCTTGTCAACTTCAACAATGCTCTCTCTCTCTCTCTCTCTCTCTCTCTCTCTCTCTCTCTCGCTCTCTCTCTGTCTCTGTCTGTGTGTGTGTGTGTGTGTGTGTGTGTGTGTGTGTGTGTGTGAGAGAGAGAGAGAGAGAGAGAGAGAGAGAGAGAGAGAGAGAGAGACGATTCAGTACTGAAACAAAGGCTGGTTTAAACATAGTAAATTAGTAGACATGGTCCTCTTGGAAATCTTTCGACCTTTGAAGTGACTTACCCAGCTAATTATAAGTGTTGCTAAAGTTTAATGTGAACTTCAAACGCCGGTGATCTTGGCATTTTTAACAGATAAAAACCTTTGCTGGAGGTGAAAAAATCGTTAAAAGGCAAAAGAAATACCACGACTCGCTGAAAACTGAACCCTGAGCCATTAAATTTATACTCTCCAACAGGACTGTGCCTGTTAGGTCCGATATTTGGAAGAAGAAACCTGACAGCAAAAATCGACTTCGCGCGTCTGCCACGACTAATCATGGAACGCGGTTTTGCATGCTTCTGTAAAATAACGCCTCAGCTCTATAGAAGATTTCTACGTTTGCCAGCAGTTTTTTACACTTCGCACCTGACAGCTAGAAGCCCTGTCGGCTTGCGAGCCTGTTCTTTCGGCGTACGAAGTGTACTAAAGCGATGTAATTTTCAAATGAAATTCCAGATTGATGTATGATGCTTCATGTAATTTTCTGACATGTTCACAGAACATGTTACAACAATTTTAGATACTTCAAATGAAAATGATTGACCGATCATTGCCTGTGAAAAAATGAAAAGCACTAACATTTTCTCCCTTTCCCCATCGTGTCATGTTTCAGTGAGAACAGAAGCTTTCGTCTACTTCCTCTTCCAGCTGGCGGAAATGACTCAGACTTGATGCGCCAGTTATTACCTGAGAAAGTCACCTTGAGAAACTGCATTCCCATTAACGTAAGTGTTCTACATTAGGACAGTTTTACACATGTGCTTTGGTGTCCCGAGAACCCCACACCCTAGTTCCTCATATTTCCGAAAGGGTTGGTTACCGTATTTCCTGGTAATGTCTCCATATGTCGAGCTGTTATGAATATGGTTACGAATTTTCCTTTGCAAAATAAATGGCCAATTTCTATCGCTGTCTCTATTATTTGATGCGTAATTTCAGTGGTTTTGAATTCTAACACTTTTCAGAGTTATAAATAACAACTGATTTACTTTTAACAAGAATGTAAACCTGTGACCTTTCCACAGTTCGAGATACATAGCCGTGAAAAGTATTTGTATTACATATTTCCTTCCTTCAGACACAAGCTAACAGCAATTTACTTTTTTATCTGATTTTTTACGCTAAATGGTGTGTAAACAATTCTTGGAAGCATAATGATCAATCGGCTTGTACAGATTCTAAAACAGCATAAATTTCGAAACTATAGCTGTTGTAAGTCTGATACCTGCGGACGGGGTTTCACAACTCTTACTAAGTAGTTCACGCCTACAACCCGTTCTCAGAACTGATTAACATCAATGCCGTTGACAAACACACCTGAGCTCTTTATTTTTCTCTGCTTGAGACGTAACAAAATGTACGAACGTTGTTTCGTTATAGCACGGGGAAAGTTGTTTCAGGCTGAATAATATTTCCTTTCCGACTGAATCGTATTTATCGCCTTGTCACTATCAGTGTTTTTCCAAGAACTGACTCGTTAGTAAGATATTGTTTCTTATTTCCGTCGCGCTGGACTCGTTAATAGTGACTTAGATATGCAAGTATCTTTTCTGATCAAGCTCGCTTGCCTTTCGGCATCGCTACAACAAACATCTATAACCATAAAATTCCACGATTTTTCAGCGTCAAAACAACTGGGAATCCGTAGATGTTCATCACTTTACGGCATAATCACCCCTTTCCCCCCTCGAGCGTCGACTGAAAGTGGTTTCGTGTTACAGGTTATTCGAGATGAGTAATGGTACAATGACGACGACACGAGACAAAGAGCAAATTGTCAATTGCTGCAATGAAAACAGATCAGACAACCACGTACAGCGAATCTTTGGAAGATGCTGTGGCAAAGAACCGGATTGTCTCAGCTGTCGATACAAAATGTGTGTGACAGCTTAATGAGTTGAATGCGTACGGCCATATTGGCTGGCGTAGAGAAACCGATGAAGACATCAAATGAGTACGAGTGGGTTTCCAGCGTTCAACACAAATTTCTCGTTTAAGAGTTTCATATCAACTGCCAATATCTCAAACGACGATCTATAAAGCACTGTGGTAACGTATTCAACTATTTCCGATTTCCGTATTAACTTCAACTAGTGTAGCTAATAAAACCTTATAACTTCCCGAATACATGCAGTTTGCTAGGAAATTCTACCTCATTTCATGGACGATGAACATCAGGAGTGCTTTACCAATTACAGTTATTATTACTGCGTCCAAATAGAAAAATAATTTTTTTAACAAATTAAGTATTATTACCTTTGTTTGTACTTAAAAGATATTTGTATGGCAAAGAGTAAATAGTGCCAGTCGGCTTTACTCTTCTCCCTGTTCCTCTAACGTATACTTAATACATTGTGAGGTGTTCTGAAGTGAGGTTACTATTTGGCTTGGAGTGTCTGGAAATGAAAATCAGAGCTTTCTGCCATCATGATAGCAAGTCTCAGATGGACACGAATGCTTCTTCTTTCGCTCGTCCCTGTGTCCCGCAGTTTTCCCTGGGTCGACAATGTTACAATCGGATTTGGCATGGTTAATTTGAAGGGGTGGCCAGATGCTCTTCCTGCCGCCACCGTGTAACCTCCCCCCCCCCCCCCCCCGGCGGAATCAGCGTACCCCAGCTGTCTGCGTCTGGTGTAAATCATGAAATAGTGCGAACGTGTTTCATATGTCTGCAAGCCGTGTAACTGAGGCCAGCGCGATATTCACCTAGTGGGATGTGGAAAACGCCTAAAAACCACATCCAGGCTGGCCGGCACACCGGCCCTCGACGTGAATTCGCCGGGTGGAATCGATCCGGGGCCGGCGCGCCTACCCGAGTCCATGAAGCAGCGCATTAGCGCTCTCGGCTAACCTGGCGGGGAGATGGGCACGAATGCAGCTGTTGTAAATTATAGGTGAAAGAGGAACTACCCAAAGACGGGGATGTATATCTCGAAAAACATAGTAAAGAGCTCACAAGAAATCATTTGCAGCCACTTACAGAGATCAGTTTGTTGTTTATAGATGTGGCCTAAGAAAATTATCTCAGGAATGATATCTTCAAACTGTGCAAAGCTGTTACATCATTTTTTTTCTTCTTAGGACTACTTTCAATCATGGGCCGTCATCAGGTCGACGTAGCTAAAATCAAAACAGGACTTTTTAAGAAGGTGAATCACCTAGCATTTGCACCGCAAATATTTCCGACATGTCGATATGCGGTATCCACGGAACTGAACTGTGGAGAAAGGCACGTATTTGCAGCCAGTACACAGATTTTGAGACGTTTACGAAAGTGAAGTTATTTACCAAAGTTACGAATTTTTAAATGGGACAATGCCTGTTGACAGCAAAATCCTATGAGTAGCGAGAATGAGACTGTTAATGGTGTTTGTTGCAGGAAGCTAATGCTAGTAGTTAAGGAATTATCGTACTGTGAACGTTGTAAACACCGAACCTGTTTTTTCCATCCTATTGCTTGAGTGCATTGTGTTGTGTGTACACTGCGATTGCATTGCGACGATCCTGTCACTTATTGTATGATAGTAGACGCAGTACGGCGTGCTTGCAAGATGGTTTATCCTAATGCGGAAAGAGCGGCCATGCTCGTGGTTGATGGCGAATGTAGGGCGAATGTAGGGAACTCGTTCGTTTACCGTGTACGCCGCAAGATAACCCGATAGAGGTCAACCATAATGACGATTATTTGTGAACCTCTTCAGACAATTACGTGAAAGTGATAGTGTAAGCCTAAAATACGCAACAGAACAAAACGTGTATTGGAGAGGAGGGTAAATTAATGTTCTGACGGCTGTAGCAGTAGATCCGCAAAATAGTTCCCGCACAATCACACGAGGAAGCGGCATAGGTCAGGTAAGTGTACAACGCGTTTTCCACCCTCATAAGTTACATCCCTATCACATCTCTTCATTCGGGAGGACGACAGTTCGAGCCCGTGTTCGGACACCCTGATTTAGATATTCCGTGATTTCCTCCCTAAATCGCTTCAGGCAAATGCCAGGATGATTCCTTTGAAAGGGCACGGCCGTCTTCCTTCCTCATCCTTCCCTAATCCGATGGGGCAGATGACCTCGCTGTTTGGTCCTCTCGCCCAAATCAACCAACCAACGTATCACAACTCTCTCCATCAAGTGCTGCATGGAAATTATTTTGCGAATCTATGTCATGAGCAAGTGACAGGCGAAAGAATGTGAACACCTGTACTTACTTGGGAATGGTTTATTAATAAGGGGTTGAACCCCCATTAGCCAGTAATTCAGCTGCGATTCTTCTTGGAATACTGGCATATGATGGTTTTATAGCCTCCTATGGAATGTTATGCCACTCTTCTGGCTCCAGCGTCTGCGCTCCAATACCGCCCATAAGGGTTCGATAATGTTCAAGTCGGGGGAACTGCGCTGGCCAGGGAAGACGCTGCAGTTCAGTTGCATGCACCTAATACCACGATTGTACTGTCCTGGCTGTGTGAAATATGGCATCATTGTTGGGGAACAACATTTGAATAATGAGGTGCACCTGATCACCTAAAATGTTCACATAATCATCAGCTGTAACACGGCCTTTGAGAGTAATGATGGGACTAGCAGAATACCGCGACATGGCTGCCCACACCACCACACTTCCACCTCCATACTTAACCGTTGGAATCGAGCAACCAGGATTGTAGGCTTCTTTTGGTAGATACTGGGTCACGAAGATGTCTATTGAGCTCTACAGTCACTTTAGGCGCCGTAGTTTTGTGTTGTTTTGACATAATTCGTGTTAGCGTACGACGATCTCTGTCATTTAGTTTTGATTTGCACCCACTATTACGTTTACACGACGATGTCCTTCCGTGTTTTGTGTAGGCTGTCATGACTATTGAAACAATTGCTCTTGAAACATTCGGTAAGTTGGCTGTCTTGGTTACTGATGCTCCAGCTAATCGGGCCTCCACACTCTGCTCGCTTTGAACCTCTGTTAGGTCTTTCATTGTACGTCGACTTCGACCTCTGAATGCAAATACTAAGTGAGCGCTAATCGTAAACGACATGCACTGATGCCTAGTCCGTAATGAACGCGCACAGTCCAGTGCGACACGTGCCTTACCTGCGTTGTTGACCGTCAAATACAACCATCCCATTACTACAACTGTTCGCATTATTTTGCCTATCCCCTGTATACTATTTGTGGATGAAGCAACATTGACTAACCATGGTTAAATAAATCTCGGAAACCATGCAGTACTGGTCTGTTGACAATCCCCGTTGGCTTCGTTACGTGGAACGCCAGCGTCCTTGGAGTTTAAACGTGTGTTGTGGAACAGTACACTATGACTTCATAGGCGCGTTGTTTGTAGAGTGAACAGCGAATTCACACAAGTGTCTCAACCGCCTAACGGAGCGTCAACCACATATGTTAGAAGACGTTCCCCTTCAAACTAGGAAGAACCTGTAGTATCAACATGGTGGCTGTCCAGTCCACAGTGCACCAACTACGACTGCGTGTCTTCAGGGATTGTTTCCAAATCGGTACATTGGACGAAGACCTGTGCCTTGGCCGGCCCGTTCCCCAGATCTGACGCCACTGGATTTTTTGTTTTTTTGTTTTTTGTGGTGGGGGGGGGGGGGGGAAGGGGGGGGGGGGAGGAAAGCTGAAAGACGCTGCCTACGAGGACATACGGATGACACCATATGACATGAAATTGCGTATTATTGCTGCCTGCGCTGCAATTTCAACTGGAATGCAAGAACTTATGCAGCAATCGTTGCCTGGCAGACTGCAAGCGTGTACTGATGCTGGTGGTAGTCATTTTGAGCACTGGCTTTGAAGGTACATTGGTTCTTTACTTGTCAGACTCCACAGAGGTACTGTATTCACCTTTGTCTTTCGTTCGTCCTAGTCAAAATCCCATTTAACAACACGACACTTCCAAAGACATCTATGTAGCGCTGCACATAGGCACCCATATCTATTTCACACTGTTTCATGCTACCACATGGAACAAACAACTTAATGTGTAAGAAATTTAAAAAAAATTCTATTTATCTTAATGTCATAATAAAACGTGCACTCATCCAAGCGGAAGATAAACAGAAAATAGATCAATCAATAATAAAAACGTAAAGCATCGATTATGAAAAAAAACTGTCATTTATTAAACAACTGAAGTTTGTTTAGGGAAAAAGAATCATTCTCGTTTGTCGGTCCTCGCAAAGCAGACGTAGGTATGAGTAACTGGCAAATATTGTACTTTACATTGTTGTGAATAATAAATTGATACGTTTTTCAAAAGTGTCTACCATGCATGTGCTCGCCTATAAATCCCACATATATGTTTTTATGTTGTGTATTTTCTGTTTTAGAGATGGTGCGTCAGGAAGCGCAACGTACGTTGCTCTAATACGAAGTCCGATTCATTTTTGCTACCACTATTTACGGTAGGAATTAAGCTAAGACTTTTCACGGTCTGTCTATTTGTCGAACAATGGTACGTTCATCAGCACCCACGATCTGATGCACTCACCAATCAGTAAGTGATAGAAATTTCTTTTTTTTCTTACAGGATTTCACATTAATATTGAAATAGATAATTAATATGTTTGGATGTAAATCCAATACGTCGTGTTATCGAAGCTGTGGTGTGTCCTACCGACGGCAAACCTTTAATTCATGCACTGCATGCTATTCAAATGTGTGTGTGAATTCCTAATGGACCATACCGCTTAGGTCATCGGTCCATAGACTTACACACTACTTAAACTAAGCTAATTTATGCTAAGAACAACACCCACACCCATACCCAAGGGAGGACTCGAACCTCCAGCGAGAGGGGACGCGCAGTCCGTGACATGACGCCCTAAACCTCGCGGTCACCCCGCGCGGCTTGCGTGCTATTGAGCAGATCCATTTTATTATTTTCATATTTGCTCACTGCTCCCCGATGCAGGATACCCACAAACTGGCGGCGTTTACAATGTTCAAACGACAGTACCTCATAAGCTACTTGCACTACGCACCACAAACAACCCTTCTGACATTCCAATGTATTCTCTTTTGATTGTGATACCGTCACACCCCCCTATGAACCATAGACCTTGCCGTTGGTGGGGAGGCTTGCGTGCCTCAGCGATACAGATAGCCGTACCGTAGGTACAACCACAACGGAGGGGTATCTGTTGAGAGGCCAGACAAACGTGTGGTTCCTGAAGAGGGGCAGCAGCCTTTTCAGTAGTTGCAAGGGCAACAGTCTGGATGATTGACTGATCTGGCCTTGTAACAATAACCAAATCGGCCTTGCTGTGCTGGTACTGCGAACGGCTGAAAGCAAGGGGAAACTACGGCCGTAATTTTTCCCGAGGGCATGCAGCTTTACTGTATGATTAAATGATGATGGCGTCCTCTTGGGTAAAATATTCCGGAGGTAAAATAGGAATGCGGGTAAGCTACTACAAACAGCATAGTGAACGCATTATTGTGGCCAAGATAGATACGAAGCCCACACCTACTACATTAGTACAAGTTTATATGCCAACTAGCTCTGCAGATGACGAAGAAATTGAAGAAATGTATGATGAAATAAAAGAAATTATTCAGATAGTGAAGGGAGACGAAAATTTAACAGTCATGGGTGACTGGAATTCGAGTGTAGGAAAAGGGAGAGTCACAGCTGCAAAATACTAACACGAATTATTTACAGACGAATGGAAAAACTGGTAGAAGCCGACCTCGGGGAAGATCAGTTTGGATTCCGTAGAAATGTTGGAACACGTGAGGCAATACTGACCTTATGACTTATCTTAGAACAAAAATTAAGGAAAGGCAAATCTACGTTTCTAGCATTTGTAGACTTAGAGAAAGCATTTGACAATGTTGACTGGAATACTCTCTTTCAAATTCTTAAGGTGGCAGGGGTAAAATACAGGGAACGAAAGGCTATTTACAATTTGTACAGAAACCAGATGGCAGTTATAAGAGTCGAGGGGCACGAAGGGGAAGCAGTGGTTGGGAACGGAGTGAGACAGGGTTGTAGCCTCTCCTCGAAGTTATTCAATCTGTATATTGAGCAAGCAGTAAAGGAAACAAAAGAAAAATTCGGAGTAGGTATTAAAATCCATGGAGAAGAAATAAAAACTTTGAGGTTCGCCGATGACATTGTAATTCTGTCAGAGACAGCAAAGGACTTGGAAGAGCAGTTGAATGGAATGGACAGTGCCTTGAAAGGAGGATATAAGATGAACATAAACAAAAGCAAAACAAGGATAATGGAATGTAGTCGAATTAAGTCGGGTGATACTGAGGGAATTTGATTAGGAAATGAGACACTTAAAGTAGTAAAGGAGTTTTGCTATTTAGGGAGCAAAATAACTGATGATCGTCGAAGTAGAGAGGATGTAAAATGTAGACTGGCAATGGCAAGGAAAGCGTTTCTGAAGAAGAGAAATTTGTTAACATCGAGTATAGATTTAAGTGCCAGGAAGTCTTTTCTGAAAGTATTTGTATGGAGTGTAGCCATGTATGGAAATGAAACATGGACGGTAAATAGTTTGGACAAGAAGATAATAGAAGCTTTCGAAATGTGGTGCTACAGAAGAATGCTGAAGATTAGATGGGTAGATCACATAACTAACGTGGAGGTATTGAATGGAATTGGGAAGAAGAGTTTGTGGTACAACTTGACTAAAAGAAGGGATCGGTTGGTAGGACATGTTCTGAGGCATCAAGGGATCACCAATTTAGTACTGGAGGGCAGCATGGAGGGTAAAAATCGTAGAGGGAGACCAAGAGCTGAATACACTAAGCAGATTCAGAAGGATGTAGGTTGCAGTAGGTACTGGGAGATGAAGGAGCTTGCACAGGATATATTAGCATGGAGAGCTGCATCAAACCAGTCTCAGGACTGAAGACCACAACCACAACATGACAGTTTTGTATTGCTGCCAGAGAAGTTGTAATAAAAAAGGGCCTTGACGGCTTCTGCGAGTATGATAAGACTTCTGGCAAGCCATAGATCTTGTTGAATGGCTTTACAGCTGTAAGTGGTTTGAAATTTAAAAATGTCTTTACCACTAAGTGACTGACAGCAGATCATTTGTTACAAATCTGAACGTATCACTGCTACGAAGCTAGTTTATTAAAATGGATAACCGCCCGTAATTAAATGTGTGTATAACATCAGCGCTAATTGTCTCACTCGGTGGTTATCTAGCGGCCAGACGCCGGCGGAACATCAAATGGCAAAACTGGCGCTATCGGGGCGAGCAGCTGCCGCGCGGCCAATTACGAGGCGGCAAGGCGGCCGGCAGGGGCCCGCGGCGCCGCCCGGCTGGCTGCTGGAGGCTGGTTTTGTTTTTCCGCCAACCAGCCCTGTCTCGCCCGGCTTTTTGGACGCCACACACGGCCGTTATCAGCGCGACGCCGCGGCGCCACCGCAGCAGCGCGCCTGGCGGAGTGCTAGCAGGGCTGCACTGGCGCCACTCCGCGACGCGCCAGCAAAAAGCGCCGACACGTAAATCAGCCGCGGTTGCGTCACCGCTTATTCTCCGCTGCTGCTGGCGCTCCAGCGGTCAGCGGCGTCTCTCTCTTTTTGTGCCGGACAGGAAAAAAGGCAAAAGCGCCTCGCAGGACGTTGGCAGCATCTAGATTCTATATCATACAATCCGTGTTCACAAATTATTCTTCTGCTCGTTTTATACAAGCGACTTCCTGGTCAAAATCGACTATTCGATGTGCGTGCGCCTGTCGCACCTGTCTGTAAATCGGCTGTCAACCAATTCGCCATTATATCTGTAACTTTGATGATCTACAGCAGGGGCGGGCAAACGTTGCACGCGGCTCGTGAGCGCACAGCGCTGCACGTGTGCTGCTCGCGTGCAATCGTCGAAGGGGACAGTGGCGACAACCGGCAGGTTGCGGCAGTGTAGTACAAAGCCGCGGACGTTGATGCGAAGCGACCACTACGTAGTGAACGTTGTATTTCAAGAACCGGAAAATGCAGAGTGAATCAAGGAAACGGAGACGTGGAGATTTGCTATCTTTTAAAAAGTAATGGGAGAATCATTTTTTCTTTGTGCAAAAACGTGAAAATTCGAAATGTTTAATATGTGGCAGTATTCTCGCTGGTCAAGGGAAGTTTAGTATTGAAGGCCATTATAATAAATTTCACAAGGACGAGTACAATTTATTGTCGGATTCTGAGCGGATGGGGAAATTGACTGAGCTTAAGAAGAGCGACCTGACGATATTAGATGCATCTGTCCTAGTTGCCGTTGTCACGAGAGATCTGCGACTTTCTCTCGTCATGTCTCTCATCTAACTGAGTTAACATTTTATGGAGCACTGTTTTCAATTTTTCAGGACGATAACAATAATAGCCCAGCGGTACGTGCAAGCTATAAAATTGCGCTTAATATAGTGAGAGCTGGGAAAATCATTTGCTGAATTAATAAGCCTCGGTTAAGAGCAAACATAAGTGATGAAAATTTACGTAACTGTTTCCGTTTGTCTGTATGCAGAAATTTTGTTCCAGATATTAAACGTATTGTAAACTCCACCTGTGATAAATAAAACTTATCGTAGTTAATAGGTACTCTTTCAAACCATGATTTATTTCAAGCACTCCTGCTAACCTTATTCCATCATTCAATAAAGCAAGCTAGAAAAACAAAACGCATTACAGAGGAAGGAGTGGACAGAAGGTATGGTGGGGAGGGGAGGTAAGCGGGTGGCCAGCTTGCACCTGTGTGCGCGCAGAACACCTGTTAACTGCACGCGTGCAAGTGCACCGCACACGTGCAGGATTCCTGCCCGCCCCTGATCTACAGGGTGGTCCATTGATAGTGACCGGGCCAAACATCTCACGAATTAAGCATCAAACGAAAAAATTACAAAGAACGAAACTCGTCTAGCTTGAAGGGGGAAACCAGGTGCCGCTATGGTTGGCCCGCTAGATGGCGCTGCTATAGGTCAAACTGATATCAACTGCGTTTTTTTTTAAATAGGAACCCCCATTTTTTATTACATATTCGTGTCGTACGTAAAGAAATATGAATGTTTTAGTTGGACCACTTTTTCGCTTTGTGATAGATGGCGCTGTAATGGTCACCAACGTATAAGTACGTGGTATCACGTAACACTCCGCCAGTGCGGACGGCATTTGCTTCGTGATACATTACGCGTGTTAAAATGGACCGTTTACCAATTGCGGGAAAGGTCGATATCATGTTGATGTATGACTATTGTGATCAAAATGCCCAACGGGCGTGTGCTATGTATGCTGCTCGATATCCTGGACGACACCATCCAAGTGTCCGGACCGTTCGCCGGATAGTTACGTTATTTAAGGAAACAGGAAGTGTTCAGCCACATGTGAATCGTCAACCACGACCTGCAACAAATGATGATGCCCAAGTAGGTGTTTTAGCTGCTGTCGCGGCTAATCCGCACATCAGTAGCAGACAAATTGTGCGAGGATCGGGAATCTCAAAAATGTCGGTGTTGAGAATGCTACATCAACATCGATTGCACCCGTACCGTATTTCAATGCACCAGGAATTGCATGGCGACGACTTTGAACGTCGGGTACAGTTCTGCCACTGGGCACAAGAAAAATTACGGGACGATGACAGATTTTTTGCACGCGTTCCATTTAGCGACGAAGCGTCATTCACCAACAGCGGTAACGTCAACCGGCAGAATAACGGAAAATCCACGATGGCTGCGACAAGTGGGACATCAGCGACCTTGGCGGGTTAATGTATGGTGCGGCATTATGGGAGGAAGGATAATTGGCCCCCATTTTATCGATGGCAATCTAAATGGTGCAACGTATGCTGATTTCCTACGTAATGTTCCACCGATGTTACTACAAGATGTTTCACTGCGTGACAGAATGGCGATGTACTTTCAACATGATGGATGTCCGGCATATAGCTCGCATGCGGTTGAAGCAGTATTGAATAGCATATTTCATGACAGGTGGATTGGTCGTCGAAGCACCATACCATGGCCCGCACATTCACCGGATCTGACGTCGCCGTATTTCTTTCTGCGGGGAAAGTTGCAAGGATATTTGCTATCGTGATCCCCGACAACGCCTGACAACATGCGTCATCGCATGGTCAATGCACGTGCGAACATTACGGAAGGCGAACTATTCGCTGTTGAGAGGAATGTCGTTACACATATTGCCAAATGCATTGAGGTTGACGGACATCATTTTGAGCATTTATTGCATTAACGTGGTATTTAGAGGTAATCACGCTGCAACAGCAGACTTCTGAGGTCATCAATCGCCTAGAACTTAGAACTAATTAAACCTAACTATCCTAAGGACATCACACACATCCATGCCCGAGACAGGATTCGAACTTGCGACCGTAGCGGTCGCTCGTTTCCAGACTGCAGCGCCTAGAACCGCACGACCACTCCGGCCGGTCATGCGGTCTCAGAAATGATAAGTTCACAAAGGTACATGTATCACATTGGAACAACGGAAATAAAATGTTCAAACGTACCTACGTTCTGTATTTTAATTTAAAAAACCTACCTGTTACCAACTGCTCGTCTAAAATTGTGAGCCATATGTCTGTGACTGTAACAGCGCCATCTAACAAAAAGCGAAAAAAGAGGTCCAACTAAAACATTCATATTTCTTTACGTACTACACGAATATATAATAAAAAACGGGGGTTCCTATTTTTAAAAAAACTCAGTTGATATTCGTTTGACCTATGGCAGCGCCATCTAGCGGGCCAACCATAGCGCCATCTGGTTTCCCCCTTCAAGATAGACAAGTTTCGTTCTTTGTAGTTTTGTCGTTTGACGCTTATTTCGTGAGATATTCGGCCCGGTCACGATCAATGGACCACCCTGTATAGCATTTGCCAAGTGTGGAGTTCTAAATTTTTTTGTGTTGTTTTAATGACACAGTGAAAACGTTGCTCTAGGTCCTGATACTTTTCCTACTAGTGTAATCCTACAAGAGAGACGAAATAGCTAAACTCGCACGGTACTTAAGTTTTACAGAGAAGAAGCATACACTATCCATAAACGAGAACTTAAATACAGTGATGGAAAAAAATTGCAAAACCAAGAAGGAGTTGTGCGATATAAATAAAAGTTGGTAGACGTATTTCTACATCTGAAAGATAATGTCGGTTCAAATTTCATGCCAGTCGCGGAAGAGTAGCACTAGTAACGCCACTGCCGGCCGAAGTGGCCGTGCGGTTCTAGGCACTGCAGTCTGAAACCGCGAGACCGCTACGGTCGCAGGTTCGAATCCTGCCTCGGGCATGGATGTGTGTGATGTCCTTAGTTTAGTTAGGTTTAACTAGTTCTAAGTTCTAGGGGTCTAATGACCTTAGAAGTTGAGTCCCATAGTGCTCAGAGCCATTTTAGTAACGCCACTGTGAGGATGCACATCAGGTTTACTTTAAATATACACTGTAAACGTAGTGGGCGTTATTTTGCAAAAACATACATAATGTCTAATGAGAAACCGCAATCACTGGTTATACAATGTTAATTATAATCCGTCTTGATTGCAAAGAAGTTTATTCACATGACCGGTTTCGGTTCCTCTAGAACCATCATCAGATCTGAAGCGACTATGATACCAATTTACTATTTCACAAATGCAGACCTTTTTCATCCTATCTGATCAACATCAAATGTACCAGAACGTACCTGCAATTTCGGTACAGAGGTAACCCGTCCACACACAACCTTCACATGCTGCATCACATTAAATTGGTTGGCAGAATGCACTTCATTTATATTAATTATAAAAATAATACTGACAGGTGGCGTCTGGTACATTTGTTACATTACATATGCACATACTGTATGAAGCAGATTTTTCTAATTTACTTTTATCTCTAAAAATACTTAATTAAAATCTGTAGTTGTCAAGGTTAAAATCTGTACTTGTCATAATTAAAATACAACAATGGGCGATTTCTATATTTTCGATCATACAAAAATGATAATTTTATTGTGTATTGTGTATGCACTTAATACAGTATGTGCATATGTAATGTTTGCTAACCACTGCGCCATTTCGCTCGGTCCTTTATAAGACAGATCGTATTTGATGTGCGTTGCACAGCTAAGCTGAAATGAACTGCATGAAACCAAACTTAACTGTGATGATTTAAACAAAATGCAGAGACATTTTTATGTTGCAGCCTTTGATGCCACTGTTCTCTGAGTATTTATTCGCTCTCCTAATTAATGTGCGTACAAAAGTGTTGTTTTACCTTGGTTTCTCCCGGCGTATGCACTGTCCAAATAACTTACGGGAATGTAGCCGGGTGACGTCGTTCGCAACCGCCAATAGTTCGACAGCGGCACAGCCTGCGATTTTCAAGGCAAGTAAGCACTGTACAAACGAATTTAAAACCTCAGTTTTCTGAGGTACTCTGTAAGGTTAACACACACACACGTTGTAAACACTAGCGCCATCACAAACCAAAGATCACCGACGTCAGAAGTTATCGATAGCGAAATTAATAATCAACAGGTCAAGTAGCATGAACTCTGTCGCTCCATTGTTTGACAAGTGAGAGAGCAGGACTCCATACAGAATTTAAAGAAAAACTACCATCTCTATTCATAATGTTATTTGCTAATTTAATTTAAATAGCTTCCTGCTACCTCACCCGTTGGTTATTAAATTTCACTATCGATGGCTTCTGACGTCGGTCATCTTTGCTTTGTGACGGCGCTAGTGTTTACAGAGTGTGTCTGTGTGTTATCTTTGTGGAGTTCCTCTGAAAACTGAAGTTTTAAATTAGCTTTCACAGCGTTTATGTGCTGCAGTTTTGCCTTGAAAATGGCAGGGTGTGCTCCTATCGAAATATCGGCTGTTGTCGACGACGTCACCCGGCTGCATTCCCGTAAGTTGTTTGACCAATGCTGTTTTAGTGATTTGCGGAGTACGAGTGCAGGTCTAGAAAAAGACAAGAAGTTCTGCTCCAGGAACGGCGAACGGCATGTGCGGCGTAACTAACAGAACGCCGCCCAGGGAATCACAGGTATTTGCGGCGGAGCGACACAGTCATCCCAGTGGAATGTCGGCCAGCCATTGTCCCGACGTTCTGGTTGCGACATACCGGTACCGGCGTCTCCCTCAGAAAGCATTTTCTCTGAGAAGAAGACGCCAGGCTCTCTACTTCCAACTAGTTTAAACGTGTTACACTCTTGACCTAAGCGCCGTCCAGAACACAGCACAAAACCTAAAAATTAGTCTACCGATTTTGTTTATTCTTAGTATTTCGTCGGGGGCTTCAATAAATAAGAGACGTAGATACACGGAAAGTGAACTCGGAATTTTTAAGGTAATATTTTCCAGAAATTATTTTATATCCACTGCACTGTGCCTACCTTATAGTACTCTCCTTTATAGTTTCTCTTGCAGTCTGAAGGTATTTCATATTCATCTTGAGGTTGAAGCTCCGTGTTTGTTTACAAATAAATTTGTTTTTGGATCAGAAGGAAGGAAGATTAGGCTTTAACGCCCTGTCGACGTCGAAATCATTGGAGACGGAGCACAAGCTCGTAATGTTTAAAGGATACGGAAGGAAATAGGCCATGCCCTTCCAAAGGGACCATCACGGCATTTGCCTAGAGCGATTTAGGCTAATCACGGAAAACCTAAATATGGATGGCTGGACGCGGATTTGAGCCGTCGTCATCCCGAATGCGAGCCCAGGGTGGTTTCGGGTGGGATCCGTCTTGAGCAAACACAATTTTTCTTCTTTTATATACACACGTTTCGCTGAAGTTACAGCATCATCAGTTAGTTTTTTATTGTCCTCCTTGTTATTACATGCCTTGGTTCCTGCGGTTTTCTGTATTTTGCTTTTACAGTTATTTTTTTTCCAATTCTCATTTTTTTGTGGTTCCTCCATTAAGTTCACTGTGAAAAACTTCACGTTTTTAAATTTTCACTGTTCCTATTTATTAAACTACCGAGTTTTAAATTTTAAAAAATACAATTTCCCACAATTAAAAGAATGGGGAAATTGGAAAAAGAGGAACTGGGAAAGAAAAACAAATGTAATGCAAAACATGGAAAAAGACAAAAACCACAGTGTGTAATAACAAGAAAGACAGTAAAAAAACCCAGTGATGATGCTATAAATTCAGCGAAACATGTCTAGGTAAAAGAAAAAAATTTGTTTTTCAAGGCTGATCCCGCCCACAAACAAATTTATTAGTATCTCATATATTCACACATATAACACTAGGAGGAAAAATGATCTGTACTTCCGTCTAGAACAACAATATTTATAACGCACTCTCAGAACTACAACTTCAAAGTTCTTGTACAGTGGATGGTATATACGAAGCGAAACGTTCGCACCTTTATCCATAACATTCAGCAAAGTAATTTAAAAAAACAAATAATAAAAATCAATGCCTCCGTGAAATTAGTAAGATAGAATAACAACTAACACTCACTTCCAGTTACTAATTTGGATATTCGACACGAGTGCAACACCGTCACCGAATAAGGCAATGTATTTATCAGAGACCAGACGGCCACCTTGAGGACGTCAAACTCAACAGCGAGTGAACGACTGTACCAGGCGTGATTGTAGCAGGCCATTCAAACCGCCACCGTCGTCCATATCACAGTGCACCCACATCCACAGCAGTCCACATTACTCTGTCACCTGTCACCAGAAAGATGAGCCACATCATTCTTTGTAACTTTAAGATATAAGGTGTGTTAAGAATAGAAAGCGTAATTACAGGTATGTATTCCACACACACGGTCAACAAAAAACGTTCATTATAACAATATTATGAAAAGGCAAGTTGCTACTCGCCATATAGCGGAGATATTGAGTCGCAGATAGGCACAACAAAAATACTCTCACAATTGAAACTTTCGGCCGTTGAGGCCCTCATCAGCAATAGACACACATACACAGACACACACAAACTCACGCAAACGCAACTCAACTGCTGCTCGCAGTGTGGTTTCAGTTGTCTGAGACTGCAGTCGTGTGTGTGAGTTGCGTTTGTGCGCGCGCGCGTGATTGTGTGTGTGTGTGTGTGTGTGTGTGTGTGTGTGTGTGTTTGTGTGTGTATTGTTGACGAAGGCCTTTAATGGCTGAAAGCGATTCAGCATCTCCGCTATATGGTGAGTAGCAACTTTCCTTCTCATAATATTGTTACATTCCGTCCTGGGTTTTTCACTGTTTGATTTCCATTGTTTAAAAAAGGTTCATTACAACGTATATTCGGAAATGCTTGGTTTCCGAGTCATGGCCTTCGAAACACTGACATTCGCCAGAACGTGTTTCTTCCCACAGGTAGTTGATTTTGCAGAATGTGTTCAAAACGTTCATCCTTTGCTTCAATATGTGCTTACAGGTTTCACATCGACGTCCCTAGGGCCCTGCGAACACGGTCCCAAATTCCAGAAGTGCAGCGTATTTCCTCACAACTTCCCACAATACGATTTCGAATGGATTTCATGTCACGCACCGGAGACGAATACACCAATGATTTAAAATGGCCCCACAAGTAGAAATCTTTACGGTTCGAATCAAGTGAGCACGGGGGCCAAGCAGCTGGATCACCTGTATCCATCAACCAGGAAACATTCGATACAATGTGGAGCTGGTCTTCCCTCGCGAAACCAGGAGATGTAAACTTCCCCTGAGGGCACAGACGGCGATGAAGACGTTCAAATGTCATCCGATCCAGACATCTTCGCTGTGCCTATCTCTCAGCAGACGAGGAGCTGGCGCAGCAGTGGTGTCCGCTTTTCCATAGATGAGGTGCACTTCTGCCAGCTCATTCATAGGCTAAGTGCACCAGTAGCCGACCCCAAATCCGACATGGTTCGCGAGTGCACAGGTAGGATTGGTGAACCGCATTCACACTTCGATATTGTATCGTGGAAATTTTGGTATTGTCAATCTTATGAGACATTGTTGATAAAACAATTGTGTTGAGAATGATGTACCTGAATATTACTGTTAATTCAGCCAAGACATCCACGGTCCTGCTATAGTTCCTTAATGATGATCGACTGCCCACTTGATAATTAAACACTTGTGTAACAGAGCGCACTACACAGAGCTGACAAAAGTCATGGGCTACATCCTGATACCGTGTCGGAGCTCCTTCTGCTGCAGGTCGACGTAGCATGAGCTCAACAAGTCATTGGAAGTCCCCTGCAGAAATACTGAGCTAAGCTGCCTCTATAGCCATCCATAATTTCGAAAGTGTAGTCGATGGAGGATTTTGTGTACGAACTGACCTCCCAGTTATATCCCATAAATGTTCAATGGGATTCATGTCGGCCGATCTGGGTGGCCATACCATTGGCTAGAATTGTGCAAAATATTCTTCAGACCAATCACGAACAATTTTAGCTCAGTGGCATGGTGCATTGTCATTTGTAAAAATTCCAGTCTTTGTTTGGGAGCGTGTAGTCTACGAATGGCTGCAAGTAGTCCCCAGGTGCTGAACATAACCAGTTACAATCAATCATTGGTTCATCTGGACCAGAGAACCAGGTCCATTCCATGTAAACACAGACCACGCCATTATAAGGCCACAACCAGCTTGCACAGTGCGTTGTTCACAACCTTGGTCCATGGCTTCTTGGGTCTGCACAACACTCGAACCCTACACTCAGCTCTTACCAACTGAAACCGGGACTCGTCTGATCAGGCCACGGTTTTCCAAACGTGTAGGGTCCAACCGATATGATCACGAACTCAGCAGAGGCGATGCCGTGCTGTTAGCAAAGGTACCCGCTTCAGTCGTCTGCTGCCGTAGCGCATTAACGTCACACATTTGACACAATGGATCTCGGAATATTGAGTTCCCCACCTATTTCCGAAACGGAATGTCTCATGCTTCTAGCTCGAAGTACCAGTCCGCGTACAGTCTGTTGATTTCCGTCGTGTGGCTGTAATAATGTCGAAAATCTTTGCGCATGGATCACCTGAACGCGCAGCCCTCTTATACCTATTGTACGCGATACTACCTCCATCTGTATATATGCACATCGCTATCCCATGACATTCGTCGTCTAAGTGTGTAACACAAATGTGGCAACACAACAAGGTATAACAAAAGTTATTTATTACGAGGTGCGTTCAAGTTCTAAGGCCACCGATTTTTTTTTCTCCGGACTGGAAAGAGATAGAAACATGCGCATTGTTTTAAAATGAGGCCGCGTTCATTGTCAATACGTCCCAGAGATGGCAGCATCGTATGGCAGATGGAATTTTACCGCCAGCGGCGAGAATGAGGTTTTAAATGCTTAAAATGGCGACGTTTTCCTTACTTGAACAGCGTGCAATCATTCGTTTTCTGATTTGCGTGGTGTGAAACCAATTGAAATTCATCGACAGTTGAAGGAGACATGTGGTGATGGAGTTATGGATGTGTCGAAAGTGCGTTCGTGGGTGCGACAGTTTAATGAAGGCAGAACATCGTGTGACAACAAACCGAAACAACCTCGGGCTCGCACAAGCCGGTCTGACGACATGATCGAGAAAGTGGAGAGAATTGTTTTGGGGGATCGCCGAATGACTGTTGAACAGATCACCTCCAGAGTTGGCATTTCTGTGGGTTCTGTGCACACAATCCTGCATGACGACCTGAAAATGCTAAAAGTGTCATCCAGGTGGGTGCCACGAATGCTGACAGACGACCACATGGCTGTCCGTGTGGGCCGGCCGTGGTGGCCAAGCGGTTAAAGGCGCTACAGTCTGGAACCGCGCGGCCGCTACGGTCGCAGGTTCGAATCCTGCCTCGGGCATGGATGTGTGTGATGTCCTTAGGTTAGTTAGGTTTAAGTAGTTCTATGTTTAGGGGACTGATGACCTTAGAAGTTAAGTCCCATAATGCTCAGAGCCATTTGAACCATTGCCCGTGTGGCATGTTGCCAAGCAATGTTGACGCGCAACGACAGCATGAATGGGACTTTCTTTTCGTCGGTTGTGACAATGGATGCCATTTTTCAATCCAGAAACAAAGCGCCAGTCAGCTCAATGGAAGCACACAGATTCACCGCCACCAAAAAAATTTCGGGTAACCGCTAGTGCTGAAAAAATGATGGTGTCCATGTTCTGGGACAGCGCGGGCGTAATCCTTACCCATTGCGTTCCAAAGGGCACTACGGTAACAGGTGCATCCTACGAAAATGTTTTTAAGAAAAAATTCCTTCCTGCACTGCAACAAAAACGTCCGGGAAGGGCTGTGCGTGTGCTGTTTCACCAAGACAACGCACCCGCACATCGAGCTAACGTTACGCAACAGTTTCTTCGTGATAACAACTTTGAAGTGATTCCTCATGCTCCCTACTCACCTGACCTGGCTCCTAGCGACTTTTGGCTTTTTCCAGCAATGAAAGACACTCTCCGTGGCCGCACATTCACCAGCCGTGCTCTATTGCCTCAGCGATTTTCCAGTGGTCAAAACAGACTCCTAAAGAAGCCTTCGCCGCTGCCATGGAATCATGGCGTCAGCGTTGTGAAAAATGTGTACGTCTGCAGAGCGATTACGTCGAGAAGTAACGCCAGTTTCATCGATTTCGGGTGAGTAGTTAATGAGAAAAAAAATCGGAGGCCTTAGAACTTGAATGCACCTCGTAAGAGTCTGGTGCGCTGGAGGAAATGACAGGGAAGCAGGAAGAGGCCCAGAGTTTGTGAACGCCATGGTATTTAACTTTGGCACAATCTGATGTATCGCAATCTAAATAACTTTTCTGTTTCTTGATAGTCTGCAATATCATCACTATAACCGAGTGCAATACTGCAGACACTGCGTTAGCGGTCCTAGTTCTCTGTAAATAGCGACTGCACGGTTGGAAGGTAGTCTTTCAGAGCACTGGAGGGAACGGACTACAGTCGCTGAACTGGGAGGTCTAACTGCTGGTTCGTAACTGTGTGTGTGTGTGTGTGTGTGTATGTGTGTGTGTGTGTGTGTGTGTGTGTGTGTGTGTGTGTGTGTGTCCACAGCACAATGCGTGTTAGTACGTGTTGCCCCCTGTCTGCCAGTACAAGACGGGAGCAGTGCAGTCCACAGTTGAGAGCTCTCCCTATGGTGTCTGTTCACAATATCGGAAGACGTATCCGATGCACAGGAGGAAGCGGACCGGAAGCAAGAAGAGGTCCCACGTTTGTGAACGCAATCTGCAGGCTGCTGCACGAAACTGCGAGGCACAAAACATAGAACTAATTAAACCTAACTAACCTAAGGACATCACACACATCCATGCCCGAGGCAGGATTCGTACCTGCGACCGTAGCGGTCGCTCGGCTCCAGACTGTAGCGCTTAGAACCGCACGGCCACTCCGGCCGGCTGCGAGGCACAGGCGGGCGGTTGTGCCGGTATTTGTTGTTTGTTGTGCACCTCATGCTTGCTACATAACAAATTGAAAGACACATTTACTTCTAAAAACCTTTGGACGAACGCTTTTCCGAACACCGAATTTCTCTAAAATGCAGTTTCTTGCCAGATACGCTAAAATTATGTGCTTATGCGAATTAATTGTTATTGATATTATAATTAATATACTTTTTGATTTATGTATTGGGGTTTTCCTATGTACAAAGCTTTTTCTCCAACATAACAAATATCCGGAAATTATTACATCTGTCAAATAAGATCTTAATTTATCTGCTCAGGATATTTTCTTCCTCTGCGCCAAATCATAGCGTGTCCTCTTAGGATTAATATTTTAAAATTAATATTGAAATATATAAAAATATATTCTAAAACGTAAAAAGATAAAAAATTGGTGAATATTATAAAATATATTAAACTTAACATAATAAAACGTTTTATATATTTCACTGTTATTGCTATTATGAAGTTTATTTGGAACACTGAAAGTCGGGCTGGTGGAAAGTTCAATTTGGCGGTTATGAGCATGGTCTGCTGCAAACTGTCACCCCCACACATCTCGGCCCCTGTATTATTGGCATATTCTTTTCGTTAGCCGAACAAAGTAAGCAATGGTTGCTAGTGTTCCTATTTTACCTCTACCTTTGTCAAAACTCTTCAGTTTATGAATTCAGTGATGCGTGTGTTGGAAGCTGTGAACCGTGTGTCCAAATCACTGAACTTTTGTGAAAATTTATTTCGTGCTTATTGTTTTTAAAAATAGGTACCGTAAATGAAGACTGAGATGCTTAAGGCAATCATGAAAAACGGAGGTTGCAAACGAAAATCTGTAAATAGATTGGTATTAATAAGTTTACACTTCTTATTTTTCTTCTTCTTCTTCTTCTTCTTCTTCTGTTGTCTAGGGCTGCCTCAGTTTGCCTAATTCCGTGGATGTACTGGACCGACTGCCGTTCCATCGGGTAGTCATTTCCCTTATGGTCGTCCATGCTTACGTTTTTAGCTGGTCTTGTGGGGTCCAACCTTCCCACATAATCCGTGCAATTTCTTTTTCTCGTTTTCATAGCTTTATCTGTATCTTGCATTCCGCACTGTTTCCTTATAGACACATTTGTTCATTTGACTTACATGGTTAATCCTCCGATCTGTCTTAGTACCTTCATTACCACTGCTGTTAACTTTTGTTTTTTCTTTTTCGTTTCTGCACTAGTTTCTACCGCATATGTCGAAACAGGACCCACCACTGCTTTACATATTTTTATCCTTCCCTCAGTTCGCATGAATTTATCTCTCCATTAAGTAGTCTGCAGGCGTCCAGCTACCCTTACTGCCTCTGTCACTTGATTTTTCACTTCCATGGTTAAGTCTTTATAGCTGCTTGTTCGATTGGCAAACCATCTACTTCTAATTGAAATCGAACAGGTCCTTTTGATATACCATACTTTTAATTTTTTTTAGATGAGATTTCCGTGTTATATTGCTTAGCTGTTTTATTATATTGGTAAAGTAACCTCTGTAAATTTTCTCATTACTTGTTATCAGTACAGCATCATTTCATATCCCGGTTTCTTTCTTGGGCCATCAACGATGGGCCCATTGCAAAGTTGAACAGCAGCGGGCTTAATGGGTCTCCTTGTCTAACTCAAATCTAATATACTTTCATCTGTGAATTCTTAGTGTAGTCTAACTGTTGATTTACTAGTTGTCTATGGTTTTCACTGAACCCATTGGAATTGTCTTCTCTATTAAGGATTGAATTGTATCCTTTTTTCTAATTCTGTCAAAGGCTTTTGCTAAATCAACGAAGCACAGATAGGCTGGTTTATTAAACTCTAATGATTTTTTACAATCTGTGTTAAAGCGAAAATAGCATCCATTGCGCTCCTGTTTTTGCTAAAGCCTTGCTGTTCTTCTGCTGTTCCCATATAATAATAACTCTATACTGTTTATGACAATTAAAAATAGACGTCAAACTACGATAATTTTTGAGCGCAGTATTCTCGAGCCCGAGAGAAAAATCTTAGAACTTCTAAACACGAAGATGTAAACACTTTTTTGCTCTACTTTAGACGCCGCGGTAGTATCACGCAAGAGTCAATGGTCTCGGCTATTTATAGGGTATCGAACTGAATGGGAGGCGCCTGTGGCGAAAGAACGTATCGTTCGTATTGCGGCTGGCGTAATTGAAAGTATCGCCTGCGAACGCCGCGCTCCCCGGCCTTCGCCAGACGTAATGGCCCGTGTCAGCGCGTTTTTGCAGCGCCTCCTGCTCGAGATAACACTGGCGCTCTATTTAACGCCACCAGGCGAGGAGTGCTCCGCGCCGTAATGAAACGAAAAGGAAAAACAGCAAAGAAAAGAAGCTAAGCACTGTGAGATGTCTCCACGCGGAATGGAGAAATATACGACTAAGTAATAAAGCGGGCGTCTAATTTCCACACTGTTTCTGCTCTTTGAGTTGTGAACTCTAATTACTACGCAAAAAAGTCCAAATCCGCACAAGAACTGTGTGTTAAAAGAGCACTCATAAGTTGCAGTCGTCTTGGGACATTCTGAAGAGATATTAATGTCGATGGAATGCTAAGAGCTGATATTTGCTGATTTACTACAAACGTTTTCCACAAATCAAGGAAATAATCACAGAAATGAAAGATAGCTCAATAAGTCTTCGCCGGACGTAAGGAAATATTAATGATTGTTCCAGAAACAATGGCTAACCAGTAGTCTTCTCTTACTCTTAGAAGGCCAACAACCCCTCCCCCCCCCCCCCTGCCTAGCCTACTACTAAAAAGAAGGCGTTGGTCAGAAAGGGTGAGGGAGGGGGGGGGGGCAGTTGTCTGCCATACACACATCGCGCAAGCGCTGTGCAGTAGGGGTATTTTTGAGGCGTTACTTTTACGCACCGTTTCTGTCTTTTCAGAATTGTTGATTTATCAATTTCTCTGTTTCCCCTATACTTATGGCTGCCTTCGGTAAATCGGCACAATATTCTGGCGCCGTGACTGGTCTAACAGTTAGGTGTTCTTGAAGAAGAGCCACGCTGTTGAAAATACATTGTGCCTAGTCGGTATAGTAAGAAGATGGGTTCCCATAAAAAATCACCATATAAAATCAGTGATGAAGTGCAAGAAAACTTACATTCCAGTAAGAACGTTTAATTCGTTTCGATTGCTTGCCGCTTTGTAAATAAGCAACAGCTTTATCACAATCGAAAATAAGTTTAGCGATTTTCTAGAGATGCTTCGATAGGATATCACAATAAACCATTTGCAACTGATAATAGAAGTGTTCTTGTATTACAATTGGTGCTGATAAGTGGACGTCTTTGTTGGTATCTAATGGAGGCTCTGTGAAACATTTTTATAAATCTTTTGTTTCGGAACATCATGGAATCAATCAGAGTCTAACACATGAAGATCGTGAACACTGCGATATACATATCGTGTTGGAACTAACTGTGCCTAGCATGTGTTGCACTCCTTTTTTTTCTTATTGAGTAGGTACATGTACAAAGCGGACACATTTATATGTACACAGTAAATGAAAGACAATGGTTTTTATGTATTAAATCAAATTTGAAAAAGTTTATTTAACTGCTTTGGGATACACAATATTTCTGATCATTCCTTCTTCTGCAAATACAATTTTGCCGGCTGTGGTGGCCGAGCGGTTCTAGGCATTTCAGTCTGGTTCGAATCCTGCCTCGGGCATGGATGTGTGTGATGTCCTTAGGTTTAAGTAGTTCTAAGTTCTAGGGGACTGATGACCTCAGATGTTGTCCCATACTGCTCAGAGCCATTTGAACCAAATACAATTTTTTCGGCCGTCCCACTCGCGGATTTGCAACGTATAACTGACAATGCGAAAAGCATGGATTGTCCTGATTTAATCCACACACTTGAAGCAACTGACTTTGTGTCTCGTTGATGGTCATTGAGAATGCAAAGCGGAAAGGGAAATGCAGTTGTTTGAAATAATTTGGCATGTCGTTGGGAATGACGGGAATGTTTGAAATAAGTAAATCTCCTTTTGACTTGCCATTCAGAAGTGCCGCTTCGAAGGCGTTTGCCATCAGTTTTATGACAAGACAGCTGATTCCACTGCACAGTCGTGTCATGTTTTTTCATCCCAAAACCCTCACCTATAGGGTGCTATGGGTGCCTTACTGTCACAGTAAATTTTTGCAGATAGTAGATAAATCTACTAAAATGGTGTTACAGAGATACATGCTTATATGGCAATGTTTTTTGTCCACGTCCCACCTACCCAGAACTCTAGGAGTGAAACATCATCGTGGCTGTCACCAATAAATCTGACGGCCCCGAAAACTGAGTTTGATACTAAAAAGGGTTGTTATCGAATATTTTCACATGTCACTTCTTCTCACTCCACTCCCACGCGTAGGGGTGGTTGGGGTATATTACCCTCACTATATTTTTATACAAATAATTGTAAAAATAATGAATCACTTACACACAGAATTTGACTGAAACTGGTCCAGATGTTCCTGTGTTGATGTTTAATGTCAGCGCCTTTTCATCCCCAACCCTACGGGTGGTAGGTGGTCGCTACCCACGGACACCTTCCCGGACGTGTTCACAACTCACCATAATTCCATCACCATCGGATGGTTCAAATGGCTCTATGCACTATGGGACTTAACATCTGAGGTCATCAGTCCCCTAGACTTAGAACTAATTAAACCTAACTAACCTACGGACATCACACACAACCATACCCGAGGCAGGATTCGAACCTGCGACCGTAGCAGGCCATCGGATGAATGGTATTGGAACGCGCAGAAGACGAACAAACAAATATTCATTTTTATATATCAGACTGAGTCCCACGTCTGTTGGTCTGAGCACTGCAATGCTTTATATTATGGACATCTACATCTACAGAGATACTCCGCAAGCCACCATACGGTACGTGGAGGAGGGTACACTGTGCCACTACTTAAGGTGTTGTTTGAACCTACCGTAACAAATCTAGCAGCCCGCCTCTGAATTGCTTCGACGTTTTCCTTAAATCCGACCTGGTACGGATGCCAAACACTCGATTAGTACTCAAGAATAGGTCGCACCAGCGTACTATATGCAGACTCCTTTACAGGTGAACCATTCTTTCCTAAAATTCTCCCAGTAAACCCAAGTCGACCATTCGCCATCTCTAGCACAGTTATCACGTGCTCGTTCCAGGTCATATCGCTTTGCAACGATACGTCCAGATATTTAAACGACTAGACTGTGTCAAACAGGACATTAGTAATACTGCATCCGAACATTACAGGTTTGATCTTCCTGCTCATCCGCATTTTCTTACATTTTTCCGCATTTAGGGCTAGTTGCCGTTCATCACACTAACTGGAAATTTTGTCTAAGTCCTATTGTGTCTTCTATAGCCACTCAGCTTCGACACCTTACCGTGCACCACAGCATCATCAGCAAACAACGGCAGATTGCTACCAACTCTGTCCGCAAAATCATTCATGTATATAGAGATCAACGACGGTCCTATCACACTTCCCTTGGACATTCCTTGTCTCTCATGAACACTCGCCGTCGAGGACAACATACTGGGTTCTATTATTTAAGAAGTCTTCGAGCCACTCACATACCTGTGATCTTATTTTATTTCATATGCTCGTACTTTTCTTAATAGTCTCCAATGGGGCACCGTGTCAAATACTTTTTAGAAATCTAGGAATATAGAATCTGCCTATTGCCCTTCGTCTATAGTTCTCAGTATAACATGTGAGAAAAGGGCAACCCGAGTTTCGCAAGAGCGCTGTTTTCTAAAACCACGCTTATTCGTGAACATAAACTTCTCAGTGTCAAGAAAGTTTATTATATTCGAACTGAGAATATGTTCTAGTTATGGTCCACTCAGAGGTGGCAAGCCTTTACCCTCCACCGAGCAGTGAAATGACTTATCCTTGGACGGCTAGTTATAGAAGAACCTAGTGTTCAACGTGCGCTCCGAATCACGATGCAATGTGGCATTTTTCACAATAATAAATCATTGTCAGAGTTGAAAGACGCTGTAAGTGAGGGAGAAAGTGTGCCCGGACCGACTGGGGTTTAGATTTATTGTGGGACACTGGGCCACTGGGTCTACAAAAACTTAAAGCGTGAATACAACACCAAACATAATATCATCAGAATGAAAAGTGCTCTTATCGTAGCCCAGGGCAAAAATGCCCTAGCAGAATTAGGGATTTAAGAGAAGGCAACTAGATTTTCGGCTTACCTGGCAGTTTCGAAGAGATTTAAATCAAAACATCTTGACATATTTGCGTTTTTTGTTTTTTTATTTACTTGTTAGTACCAGTACCCATGTAATGTAATATAATCCATCGTGTCAAGTGAAGTACCATGATATATGGTGGCATGTCGTATAATATCACATATGCCACTGTGTCATTCAAAATGGCCATGTTTTATGGCATAATGGCATATGTTATGTCATGAAATATGACACAACGTGTCATTACAATTTAAAATGCATGCATCTCCGCGCTGGGATACTTCATATTATAGATGCACACCCACTATCGGATACTTCTATTGCATCCCACTCTCTAGAAGCACATAAATTTGTTTCTATTTGTTCATACACCTCTCGTCACATCACCACACATGTAACAGGAGTGGGTCTAAGAAAGTTCACTGCACTGAGGAAGTAGGATTAACTCGTAAAATAGCGCGAATATCTCAAGATGTTTTATTTAAATGTCCTCCAAGCTGCCATCCATAACATATTCGTCTTTTTTGTGCTACGATTGCAGCATTTTTCATTCTGGTTCCCAACTTTACTCCACCATAATTTTGACATTAGATCGCCATAGCTTGCCAAGCGATGTAGATTTTTGTTGACTCGGGCGGCGACTGATCCGGTATAGGTTTATTTATTGTCTTTCGAATCATGTTGCTTATATCGTGACAATGGATAAAGCTTTCACAAAACAACAGGACGGCCATTAATAACATATATTTATCTACCTTTTTGAACCGATTCACATAAGTCTGAAACAGAGAAGTGGTGTGCTTAAGAATCTCACAAAGAACGCGTTTTTTGCACGTAAAAGCCCAAATGATAATAATGCATTTTTTATTTATTTGATTCACCTTAAACCATTTCCGTGTACTGATTTCACGCAAGAACCAATTTTGTGTGCGACATTTAGCTCGACTTAAAACCACCGTATCTCGGCAACGGACAAATATCATTGGGTAAAGAAGAATTTCATTTTGACCTTATCCAATTATCTACCTTCGTGCAACGTTTTATTTTGCTGGTCGCGAACAGCTACAATTATGACAAGTCGGCTCACCATATTTGAAAAACACTCCGAAATCACTGAATTAGTCATCATGTCAACAAAGAGATTTGAATGACCATACATAAACAGTATGAAAACGTAATACGCAAGAATAAGTAACTACCTTCTATTAATATTGACTTCACTAACATATGTTCTGTTGTCATGGATGAATCTAGATGGCTGTAACTTTGATTCTGGATCGGACGCACTTGTTTAGGTATGCGGTCCCCTAAAAAAATGCACCAAGAATAGCCCTCTTTCTGGGCCTGGGCCTCATAAAATACGAGGAAACAATGTATTTCGTAACTGACGTCATGTCTTAGCGAACGTTTTATTACCCACTACTTATATTGTACATCTGTGTTGCAGTTCAACTTCAAGTCTAGCTCCGCAAAGGGCAGCTTGTCAACAGTTCTGTAAAACTAAGTTTTACACTGTTGTTGACAAACTGTAATTTGCGGCGCCATATTGAAACTGGTACTCGGTAGTAGAAAGTTGTAATCTAGACGGCGTTTGTTTATTTATTGAAACAATTTCTAGCAATCAAGGTATGTTACGTACCCTCTCGAATCTTCGTCACATAAAGGCAGTGAAAAACGTTGTAGAAGTAGAGCCACATGTCTTGGTGCTCTCCGCCTGGTACAAACACTTACACATGACGACACTTGGGACTGCTGGGTGTGAAGTGCAGACAGGCCTGATGAGAGTGTGTAAAGCGAGCGCCGTGTTGTGTTTGCGCCGCTGGAGGTGACTGTAATGCTAGAAGGGAGAGGGTGAAACCCGACCCTACATACGGGCTATTCATCGCGAGATCCGCCCAGACTGCTACCGAGTCAACGACGCTCTTCTCCCATGGATGGGTCGCCCTCAGCTACGAACTCATTTCGTGACGAATTGCGGGAATGCAGTTTAACGCATGCTATTGGTGCACTATATATCACAGCGAAACTGCGATAATAAGAGCACATGATATAAGTGGTGCCTCTCGCATCCATCGATGTTGTATTTCCGTAAGTTCCGTCGTACACTGACAGAAAATACCAGAACAAAAAAAAATTAATATGGAGTAACGAAACTTCGGGAATAAATTTGTCTAGGTAAGATAGTTAAGTGATTAACATTGCAATATCGCAGGTTAACGTTAGCGCGAGATAAGCCATTGCAAATGTGCAATCCTGGAACATTAATAACCGGCGTAACTGCCAGACTGTAGAATGCAAGTACGCAAAAATGCAATCATCGTGTTTCAGAGGTGCCGATGTTATTTTGAGGGATGGAGTTCCATGCCTGTTGTACTTGGTCGCTCAATACAGGGACGGTTAATGCTGTTTCTGAACAACGCTGGAGTTGTCGTCCGATTATGTCCCATATGTGCTCGATTGGAGAGAGTCTGGTGTTGGAGGAGACCAAGGCACAAAAGGTCGACATGTTGGGTCACAACAGCGATACGTGGGCGAGCATTATCCTGTTGGAAAACCACCACGGGATGTTGTTCACGAAAGGCAGCGAAGAGATCTAATCACCATACTGACGTACAGATTAGAAAAAAAAGTGGTTCAAATGGCTCTGAGTACTAAGGGACTTAACATCTGAGGTCATCAGTCCGCTAGACTTACAAGGGGCGGCCACAACCCTTGGAACGCGGATTTACGGTAAACTTCGTGCACTCGTAGTACTCCATGAGGACTACTAAATGAGTAAGCAGTAGCGCGTGCTTCTCAAGCGTTATTGAGAAAATCTCAAGATAATTTCGGTCGTCAAATATATACCTGCGCGTGGCCATTTTTACCACGAAGCGGCTGCAGCTGAGTGGTTAGCATTCAAACCCCGTAATCGCTGGATCGAGTCCCGTTCGTCAGTTTTTTTTTTTATTTTCAACACAGTCGTTTTCTTTACTATCTATATTACAATTGATATAATGGGAAAAATACGTGTAATCTGATGAACTTTTATTAAATTTACAATGTTATTTGGCAGTCTACAATTTTTTATCATCACAAATAATATAATATTCATAACTATCGACTAGTAAACGACCAAAAGCATAAAGTGATACTGAAAATGTGTGCTTGTCCGTGTCTTCAAAATTGTTCGTATTTAATCGAAAGAGAACGAGAAATTTCTTCTCGTGAAGACGCTATTAAAATACACTCGATACTGCATTACCAATTATTAGCGCCGATATTTAAGGAAATACTGCGTTATGCATGGTTTACTTCCAAATTATCGGCTGAAAGAGAGGATTCTGAAAATGTTAACGAGGTTTGTTTTCCCACGGAAAAACTCAAAACACCTTGCGTATGCGGAAACATAGCATTTATCCAATGCAGCTGGTGCCGTTTAACTTTGTTTTCCATGTTTTTACGAAAAATACCATCCTGCAACTTGTACTCGTAATGTCTAAAGCGACGATTAATTGTACATCTTCCGAAAGCCGTCTGTTCCGATCAAAACTTGCAGGTAACAAGTAGTTTCGGGCTCCATCCAGGTATAAGGGATTTCTCAAATCACGGACAAGCATACATTTTCAGTATCACTTTATGCGTTTGGTCGTTTACTAGTCGACAGTTACGAATATTATATTATTTGTGATAATAAAAATTTGTAGACTGCCAAATAACATTGTAAATTTAATAAAAGTTCATCTGATTACACGTATTTCTCCCATTATATCAATTGTAATATAGATAGTAAAGCAAACGACTGTGTTGAAAATAAAAAAAACTGACGAACGGGATTCGATTCAGCAATTACGGGGCTTTTTTTGTTTTGTTTTTTTGTTAATCTCATTTTGTTCGTTTTCGTTCGTTGTATCTGCTCGGGGCGGACGTCGCAAGACACCCGTCTCAGTTCGTCGTTGACCCATGAACTCAGTTTTTTTATTACATAGGGTAGCTAAGCCCGTGACCGAACCCGCTGTGTTACCGTGCCGGCATGGCTTGAACATTAACCACTCGGCTGCCGCCGCTTCGTGGTAAAAATGACCACGCACAGGTATATATTTAACGACCGAAATTATCTTGAGATTTTCTCAGCAACGCTTGAGAAGTACGCGCTACTATTTACACATTTTGTTGTCATCATGGAGTACTACGAGTGTACGAAGTTCGCAGTAAAATCGCGTTCCAAACGTCGTGGCCTCCCCATGTTAGAGCTACTTAAACCCAACTAACCTAAGGACATCACACGCATCCATGCCCGAGGCAGGATTCGAACCTGCGACCGTAGCAGTAGCGCGGTTCCAGACTGAAGCGCCTAGAACCGCTTGGCCACAACGGCCGGTACAGATTTCCAGTCAGGGCGAGTGCGATAACGGCGACAGTGCTCCTGCTGTCATGTGGAATCGCACCCCAGAGCATAACTCCAGTTATAGATCCAATGTGTGTAACACGCAGACAGGTTGGTTGCAGGCCCTCCACTGGCCTCCTAAGCAACACACTGCAATCACTGGCACCGAGCGGAACCAGATTTCATCAGAAAACAGTACCGACTTCCACTGTGCCCTCCAACGAGCTCTCGCTTGTCACCGCTGAAGTCGCGATTGGTAGTAGCTAAGCCAGAGCCATACGTTGAAAAAGATGGTCCTTCGTGTCGGTAGTGGCTCGTGGCCGTCCGAAAGCCGATCTTCTTGCGACCGTACATTCTCGTGACCACTGCTGCCAGCGATCACGTACAGTGGCTACATCCTTGCCAAGCCTTTCTGCAGTATCGAACAAGGAACATCCAGCTTCTCGTAGCCCTACTACACTTCTATCGCTTGCGCCTTGTCCCGCGGTTACGCAGGGTCGACCATGGTTAACCGGATTTGGCATGTTAATTGTAAGGGGTCGTCGGATGCCCTTGCTGCTGCCACCCTGTACCCCCCAGGACGGAATTAATTTACCCCAGCTGTCTGCGTCTAGTGTAAATCGTGCAATAGTGTGAATGTGTTTCAAATGTCTGTGAGTCGTGTAACTGAGGCAGGACATGGGGACCAGCCCGGTATTCACCTATTAGGATGTGGAAAACCGCCTAAAAACCACATCCAGGCTGGCCGGCACACGGGCCGTCGTTGGTAATCCGCCGGGCGATACGGGGCCAGCGCGCCTACCCGAGTCCTGGAAGCAGCACGTTAGCACTCTCGGCTATCCCGGCGGGTTGGTAGCCCTATTACACGACCTCATTCAAAGTCAGTGAAGTGTTGATAATGACATCTCTGTCACCTTAAAGGGATTCTTGACTAACATCAACTCACCACGTCCAATCTCGAAGGTAACTAACCCAGTGTCGAAGGTAACTAACTGCAGTTACAGTAAATTATGCGAGTTTGATCTTTCTTTTCTTTCTTCTTTCTTTTGCTGGTGTCTTGTCCCGCGGTTTCGCAGGGTCGGCACGGTTAGGAACGGATTTGGCAAGGTTAGTTTTAAGGGGTGGCCGGATGCCCTTCCTGCCGCCACCCCGTACCCACTAGGACGGAATTAGAGTACCCCAACTGTCTGCGTCTAGTGTAATTCATGGAATAGTGCGGACGTGTTCAAATGTCTGCGAGCCGTGGAACTGAGGCGGGATGTGGGGACCAACCCGGTATTCACCTAGCGGGATGTGGAAAACCGCCTAAAAATCACATCCAGGCTGGCCGACACACCGGCCGCCGTCGGTAATCCGCCGGGCGGATTCAATCCGGGGCCGGCGCGCCTACCCGAGTCCAGGAAGCAGCGTATTAGCGCTCTCGGCTAACCTGGCGGGTTCATGGGACCTTGCTCTAGTAGGAGGAAATGCAAAGTCGTGCCTCATTTTATGCAGCAGACACGACACGGGGCTCGAGTGGTGGGGGCTGCGCGTGCAGCAAACACAAATCACGGCTGCAGAGTGCAGACTGCCAGACTGGCCCAGTTAGCGCAGCGGTGTGGAGTGTTCCGCGTGGCGTCGCATTACGCCGGCCGGCCTCTGCTGATGAATGGCCGCGAGCGGCCCACGCAAGCGACGCCGGCGCGTGGGTGCCAGCGCACCACGCCCCCGCAACAGCTGCGCGCCGGCACCTCCCTCACACGCGACTCGTGTTTCCTACATACATACCATTTTTATACGAGGGATAGTAACAAATGTTTAAGTATCACATTGAAAAAGTGGAGCTACGTTGGCCGTTGCACGTTACAACGAGACATTCAGTTCTGCTACTGTTTGTTCCTTTCACTCGCGAAAAAAGTCTCTGTAAACTTTTCGCAAAGACATTGCGTATGTTGTTGTGGTCTTCAGTCCAGAGACTGGTTTGATGCAGCTCTCCATGCTACTCTATTCTGTGCAAGCTTCTTCATTTCCCAGTACTTACTGCAACCTACATCCTTCTGAAGCTACTTAGTGTATTCATCTCTTGGTCTCCCTCTACGATTTTTGCCCTCCACGCTGCCCTCCAATGCTAAATTTGTGATCCCTTGATGCCTCAGAACATGTCCTACCAACCGGTCCCTTCTTCTTGTCAAGTTGTGCCACAAACTCCTCTTCTCCCCAATTCTATTCAATACCTCCTCATTAGTTATGTGATCTACCCATCTAATCTTCAGCATTCTTCTGTAGCACCACATTTCGAAAGCTTCTATTATCTTCTTGTCTAAACTAGTTATCGTCCACGTTTCACTTCCATACAAGGCTACACTCTACACAAATACTTTCAGAAACGACTCCCTGACATTTAAATCTATACTCGATGTTAACAAATTTCTCTTCTTCAGAAATGCTTTCCTTGCCATTGCCAATCTACATTTTATATCCTCTCTACTTCGACCATCATCAGTTATTTTGCTCCCCAAATAGCAAAACTCAGTTACTACTTCAAGCATCTCATTTCCTAATCTAATTCCGGCAGCATCACCTGATTTAATTCGACTACATTCCATTATCCTCGTTTTGCTTTTGTTGATGTTCACCTTATATCCCCCTTTCAAGACACTGTTCTTCCAGGTCCTTTGCTGTCTCTGACAGAATTACAATGTCATCGGCGAACTTTAATGTTTTTATTTCTTCTCCATGGATTTTAATTCCTACTCCAAATTTTTCTTTTGTTTTCTTTACTGCTTGCTCAATATACAGATTGAATAACATCGGGGATAGGCTACAATCCTGTTTCACTCCCTTCCCAACCATTGCTTCCCTTTCATGTCCTTCGACTCTTATATCTGCCATCTGGGTTCTGTACAAATTGTAAATAGCCTTTCGCTCCCTGAATTTTACCCCTGCCTCCTTCAGAATTTGAAAGAGAGTATTCCAGTCAACACTGTCAAAAGCTTTCTCTAAGTGTACATTGCGTAATCAGTAGCGAAATACTTTCCGAGATGCCGATCATAGGGCCACCCACGTTCGTTTTACGAACAGGTGTCGGGCGTTATCTGTGGCTGATGATGTCCCTAAGCCGGATGCAGTCGTCTACCCTGTTTCAGAGGAAGCTTCTCTGCCTGAAAGGTCTGGGCATTCACAGAGGGTGGGTTTGTTGCTTGTTGGGAGCTCCAACGTTAGGCGCATAATGGGATCCCTTAGGAACATGGCTGCCAAGGAGGGGAAGGAAGCCAGTGTGCACTCCGTGTTCATACGGAGGGGAGTCATTCCGGATGTGGAAAGGGTGCTTCTGGATGCCATGAAGAATACAGGGTGCAGCCAACTGCAGGTGGTGTGTCATGTCGGTACCAATGACGTGTGTCGCTTTGGATCGGAGGAGTTTCTCTCTGGTTTCTGGCGGCTAGCGGAAATGGTAAAGACTGCCAGTCTTGCTTCCGAGATTAAGGCGGAGCTCACCATCTGCAGCATTCACGATAGAACCGACTGTGGTCCTTTGGTGCAGAGCCGAGTGGAGAGTGTGAATCCGAGGCTCAGGCGGTTCTGTGACAGTGTACGCTGCGGATTCCTTGACTTGCGCCGTCGGGTGGAGGGTTTCCGGGTTCCGCTTAATAGGTCAGGAGTCCACTACTCACAGGAGGCAGCTACACTCCTGGAAATTGAAATAAGAACACCGTGAATTCATTGTCCCAGGAAGGGGAAACTTTATTGACACATTCCTGGGGTCAGATACATCACATGATCACACTGACAGAACCACAGGCACATAGACACAGGCAACAGAGCATGCACAATGTCGGCACTAGTACAGTGTATATCCACCTTTCGCAGCAATGCAGGCTGCTATTCTCCCATGGAGACGATCGTAGAGATGCTGGATGTAGTCCTGTGGAACGGCTTGCCATGCCATTTCCACCTGGCGCCTCAGTTGGACCAGCGTTCGTGCTGGACGTGCAGACCGCGTGAGACGACGCTTCATCCAGTCCCAAACATGCTCAATGGGGGACAGATCCGGAGATCTTGCTGGCCAGGGTAGTTGACTTACACCTTCTAGAGCACGTTGGGTGGCACGGGATACATGCGGACGTGCATTGTCCTGTTGGAACAGCAAGTTCCCTTGCCGGTCTAGGAATGGTAGAACGATTGGTTCGATGACGGTTTGGATGTACCGTGCACTATTCAGTGTCCCCTCGACGATCACCAGTGGTGTACGGCCAGTGTAGGAGATCGCTCCCCACACCATGATGCCGGGTGTTGGCCCTGTGTGCCTCGGTCGTATGCAGTCCTGATTGTGGCGCTCACCTGCACGGCGCCAAACACGCATACGACCATCATTGGCACCAAGGCAGAGGCGACTCTCATCGCTGAAGACGACACGTCTCCATTCGTCCCTCCATTCACGCCTGTCGCGACACCACTGGAGGCGGGCTGCACGATGTTGGGGCGTGAGCGGAAGACGGCCTAACGGTGTGCGGGACCATAGCCCAGCTTCATGGAGACGGTTGCGAATGGTCCTCGCCGATACCTCAGGAGCAACAGTGTCCCTAATTTGCTGGGAAGTGGCGGTGCGGTCCCCTACGGCACTGCGTAGGATCCTACGGTCTTGGCGTGCATCCGTGCGTCGCTGCGGTCCGGTCCCAGGTCGACGGGCACGTGCACCTTCCGCCGACCACTGGCGACAACATCGATGTACTGTGGAGACCTCACGCCCCACGTGTTGAGCAATTCGGCTGTACGTCCACCCGGCCTCCCGCATGCCCACTATACGCCCTCGCTCAAAGTCCGTCAACTGCACATACGGTTCACGTCCACGCTGTCGCGGCATGCTACCAGTGTTAAAGACTGCGATGGAGCTCCGTATGCCACGGCAAACTGGCTGACACTGACGGCGGCGGTGCACAAATGCTGCGCAGCTAGCGCCATTCGACGGCCAACACCGCGGTTCCTGGTGTGTCCGCTGTGCCGTGCGTGTGATCATTGCTTGTACAGCCCTCTCGCAGTGTCCGGAGCAAGTATGGTGGGTGTGACACACCGGTGTCAATGTGTTCTTTTTTCCATTTCCAGGAGTGTATATGGGTAGCGGGGGCTGTGTGGTAGAGACTGGGCGGTTTTTTAGGTTACATAGTCTCAGGGAACCACAGAAAGGGCGTCCGTCTAAATGGGGGCAGGTAAAACACAGTAAGGTAGTTGTGGAAACGATCGGTATTGTAGTTGTAAGTTGTCGTAGCTGTGTTGGGAAAGAACCAGAGCTCCAAGCCCTAATAGCAAGCACTAAAGCTCAAATAGTTATAGGTATAGAAAGTTGGCTAAGGCCGGAAATAATTACAGCCGAATTTTTTTCAAGAAGAAGTTTGCCTTGTAGTGAAATTCAAGTAGATACTTTCTGTGAAATAGTATGGGTAGAGGCTACACCTGACAAACGTAGTAAACTGTTAACGGGAACAATAAGAATGCAAGACCAAGAGCGAAGTGCACGGATTAAAAAGGATGTAAGGCAGGGATTTAGTCTATCACCCCCTGCTCTTCAATTATACGTCGAAGAACCAACAACAGAAATAAAAGAGAGGTTCAAGAGTGGGATTAAAATTCAAGGTGAATTGATATCAGTGTTAAGGTTCGCTAATGAAATTGCTATTCTCAGTGAAAATGAAGAAGAATTACTGGGCCTGCTGAATTGAATGAACAATCCAATGAGTACAGAAACAATCCAATGAGTACAGATTCTCTCTCTCTCTCTCTCTCTCTCTCTCTCTCTCTCTCTCTCTCTCTCCGTATTACAGATCTCGGAAGGCCCACCAGTACCGACTGACTGCCTTGTCGTCCTCAGCAGATAGCTGTCGAAGCGGATATGGAGGGGCGTGTGGTCAGCTAACCGCTCTCGCGGTCGTTGTCAGTTGGAAATGGAAATGTCGTGTGGCTAGGGCCTCCCGTCGGGTAGACCGTTCGCCTGGTGCAGGTCTTTCGATTTGACACCACTTCGGCGACCTGCGCGTCGATGGGGATGAAATGATGATGATTAGGACAACACAACACCCAGTCCTTGAGCGGAGAAAATCTCCGACCCAGCCGGGAATCGAACCCGGGCCCTTAGGATTGACAGTCTGTCACGCTGACCACTCTGCTACCGGGGCGGACGTTGTCAGTTTCCGTGACGGGAGTCGCTACTTCTCAGTCAAGTCGCTCCTCAGCTGGCCTCGCAAGGGCTGAGTGCAACCCACTTGCCAACAGCACCCGGCAGACCTGGACGGTCACCCATTCAAGAGCTAGCCAAGCCCAACAGCAGTTAACTTCGCTGATCTCACGCGAACTGTTGTTACCACAGCGGCAAGGCTGTTTGCAGTACAGAATATGGAACGAGAGTAAACCGAATAAAGACGAAAGTAAAGAGAAGAAGCGGAAATGAGAACAGTGAGAAACTTAACATTGTAACTGGGGAACATGAGGTAGACGAAGTTAAGAAGTTCTGTTCCCTAGACAGCAAAATAAACCGTGATGGAATGAGTAAGGAGAGCGTAAAAAGCAAACTATCACTGCCACAAAGAACATTCCTGGCCAACAGAAAAATTTGAGGAAGAAATTTCTGAGAATGTATATTTGGAACACAGCGTTGTATGGTACTGAAACATGGTCTCTGGGAAAACCGTAACAGAAGAGAATCGAAGCATTTGATATATGGTGCTACAAAAGAATGTTGAAAATTAGGTCGACTGATGATAAGGTAAGGAATAAAGAGGTTCTCCGCGGAATCGGCGAGAAATGGAATATACGGAAAACACTGACAAGAAGAAGGGACAGGATAATAGGACATCTGTTAAGACACCAGGGCTAACTTCCATGGTACTAGTAGGACCTGTAGAGGGTAGAAAATGTGGAGGAAGACAGAGATTGGAAGACATCCAGCAAATAATTGAGTACGTGGGTTCTAAGTGCTACTGTGAGATGAAGGGGTTAGAACAGGAGAGGAATTTTTGGCGGGCCGCATCAAACCAGGCACAAGACTGATGACTCAAAAAAAATTGTTGTGCAGACTGAGTTTATTTCTCTTTGGGACGCGGTAGCGTTAGCGTATGGACTTCTGGTGAGTTTTGGTCGCTTCCTGCTAATGAGAACAATGAACGATATTGGCCCATGCTGAAGGGTAAGTTTCAATACACATTCTGTTCCGCGGTCGTTGAGGAAAGAGGTCTCGCCGTTCGTAGGTTGCGGCTGCCCATAGTGTATGTAATGGAAAAGCTCAGCTCATACAAAGCCCTTTCACATAAATGGCGATAAATATCCTACTCTGTTGGATGCACGATGTTCAGGTTATGAAAGGTAGGTTTTTGTCTGTGGTTCCAGGATTACTATGTTGCTGTTGCAGATTTCTACAGTGTATATTTGCTCATGTCTCCACGAAGTAACTGCACGATGTTCGACTATAAGCTGACCACTTCTACACTGCATAGACTTGATAGGATTTTACGAGTGATTTACTACTACTTGATGTTATGTTCCACAGTGCACTCTATGCCCGCCAACTTATCGTTCCGCGATTTCTTGTAGTGAGTTTGTGGTGTCACCGCCAGACACCACACTTGCTAGGTGGTAGCTTTAAATCGGCCGCGGTCCATTAGTACATGTCGGACCCGCGTGTCGCCACTGTCAGTAATTGCAGACCGAGCGCCACCACACGGCAGGTCTTGAGAGACGTACTAGGACTCGCCCCAGTTGTACGACGACTTTGCTAGCGACTACACTGACGAAACCTTTCTCTCATTTGCCGAGAGATAGTTAGAATAGCCTTCAGCTGAGTCCATGGCTACGACCTAGCAAGGCGCCATTAACCATTTCTATAGAGAGTCTCACTTGTATCATCAAGAATGCTGTATACAAATGATGGATTAAAGTTAAGTATAACCGCAGCTACGTACTTTTCTTTATAGCATTCATTACGTATCCTGTTCCAGACCTCACGCCCGTCTGCGTTAGATTATAGCGTGCATTTCGGCCTCCTCTAAGGTGTTGGCACATTTGCCAACACATCAGAGTTCTACTGTGATTATTTTCTTTTCTTATTTTAGAAGTCAGATTGTGTAGCAAAACTGATTGTTAGGTCATGAATATATCTATAAGAAGGCATAGCATCAATAAATCAGGGCTTAGTCTAGCTACATGCGAAGAGCCAAATAAACTGGGACACCTGCCTAACATCGTGTAGTGCCCCCGCGAGCACGCAGACGTGCCGCAAAACGATGTGGCATGGACTCGACTAATGTCAGGAGTAGTGCTAGAGGGGACTGACAACATGAATCCTGCAGAGCTGTCCATAAGTCCGCAAGAGTACGAGGGGGTGGAGATCTCATCTAAACAACACGTCGCAAGCCATCCCAGATATGCTCAATAATGCCAATGTCTGGGGAATTTGGTATCTGCGGAAGTGTGTAAACTCAGAAGAGTGTTCCGGGGATCACTCTGTAGCAATTCTGGACGTGTGGGTGTCGCACTGTCCTGCAAGAACTACAGTCTCTCGAGCAAAGCTAGCTACGGTATCCCAGGCGGAGATATTCGCTAACAGAATGTGCGCGGAGGAGAATATCTGTCAAAATCTGCACAGAGGAGAATATACATGGGCGCTGCAAGGATCGTGGCATCCATATTTGTTCAAACAGTCAAACAGCTCTGACATCTCTTTCAGCCCCTGATACGAGACAAAATGGTTCAAATGGCTCTAAAAACTATGGGACTTAACATCTGTCATCAGTCCCCTAGAACTCAGAACTACTTAAACCTAACTAACCTAAGGACATCATACACATCCATGCCCGAGGCAGGATTCGAACCTGCGACCGTAGCGGTCGCGCCATTCCAGACTGAAGCTCCTAGAACTGCTCGGCCGATACCAGAGAAAGATTGTCGCACAGTGCCTTGAATCTCATATGAGGTTAAGGAAAAGCAATATGGTAAATCCGCCGTGGCTGCCTGGCCATTCAGGTATCACTGGTAACGAACAAGCTGATAAGGTATCCAGGACAGAGCAACGACCCCATTCGTTGGTCTGTAACCTGGGCTAATTCTCATTAGGGTGCTGATGAAATCTTAACTCTATAGCTAGATCAGAAGGCAGCAGATTGAACTTTAGACTAAGACGCAAAAACAAAAAGCCAGTACGCTAATGATGTTGGAACCGAGCTTAAAGAGAAGTTCTGTGACCTTGGGCTTAAAAAGGAGGCAAATTCAAGGTAAGGACTTGGGAACTTTAAGAAACAAATGAACACAATGGATATAGAGAAAGAAGCCCGTGAGTGAATACTATGTAGGCGAGGTGGATGATACCGCCCGCATCTTTGTGTTGGATGGGGGTAGGGGAGATGATGCCGCCGCGCATTTCATCTTCCAATGCAAAGGACTGAAGGACAAAAGATACACAACTGGCCATTAAAATTGCTACATCAAGAAGAAATGCAAATGATAAACGGGTATTCATTGGACAAATATATTATACTAGAACTGACATGTGATTACATTTTCACGCAATTTGGGTTCATAGATCCAGAGAAATCAGTACCCAGAACAACCAACTCTGGCCGTAATAACGGCCTTGGTACGCCTGGGCATTGAGTCAATCAGAGCTTGGATGGCGTGTACAGGTACAGCTGCCTATGCAGCTTCAACACGATACCACAGTTCATCAAGAGTAGTGGGCTGGCGTATTGTGACGAGCTAGTTGCTCGGCCACCATTAACCAACCATACGTTTTCAATTGGTGAGAGATCTGGAGAATGTGCTTGCAAGGGCAGCAGTCGAACATTTTCTGCGTCCAGAAAGTCCCGTACAGGACCTGCAACATGCGGTCGTGCTGAAATGTAGGGTTTCGCAGGGAGCGAATGAAGGGTAGAGGCACGGGTCGTAACACATCTGAAATTTAACGTCCACTGTTCAAAGTGCCGTCAGTGCGAATAAGAAATGACCGAGACGTGTAACCAATGGCACCCTATACCATCACGCCGGCTGATACGCCAGTATGACGATGACGAATACACGCTTCCAATGTGAGTTAACCGCGATGTCGCCAAACACGGATGCGACCATCATGATGCTGTAAACAGAACCTGGATTCATCCGGAAAAACGACGTTTTGCCATTCGAGCACCCAGGATCGTCGTTGAGTACACCATTGCAGGTGCTCCTGTCTGTGATGCAACGTCAAGGGTAACCGCAGCCATGGTCTCCGAGCTGATAGTCCATGCTGCTGCAAACGTCGTCGAACTGTTCGTGCAGATGGTTGTCGTCTTGCAAACGACCCCATCTGTTGACTCAGGGATCGAGACGGGGCAGCACTATCCGTTACAGCCATGCGGATAAGATGCCTGTCATCTCGACTGCTAGTGATACGAGACCGTTGGGATCCATCACGGCGTTCCGTATTACCCTCCTGAACGCACCGATTCTATATTCTGCTAACGGTCATTGGATCTCGACCAACGCGAACAGCAAAGTCGCGATACGATAAACGGCAATCGCGATAGGCTACAATCCGACCTTTGTCAAAGTCGGAAACGTGATGGTACGCGTTCCTCCTCCTTACACGAGGCATCACAACAACGTTTCACCAGGCAACGCCGGTCAACTGCTGTTTGTGTATGAGAAATCGGTTGGAAACTTTCCACATGTCAGCACGTTTTAGGTGTCACCACCGGTTCCAACCTTGTATGAATGCTCTGAAAAGCTAATCATTTGCATATCACAGCATCTTCTTCCTGTCGGTTAAATTTCGCGTCTATAGCACGTCATCTTCGTGGTGTAGAAATTTCAACGGCCAGTAGTGTATAAAATGTTTGGTTCACTAACTACTGAAGGGGTTGTGTCCAATGAAGAACTAGTAAAGGGAGTCTAGTACACTTCAAGCGTACAGGCTTGTTTTACTAGAATGTCAGGGAGAGATAACGCAAAGTAAACATGGTTTCGGTGCAGGCATTATGGGGCTAAGGCCACTGTAGTTTTGTCTCTGATTAAATCAAATTAAATCTTAACACAAAGCTAGAAAGAAGAGGGAGAAACTAAAGCCCGGCCGGAAACTATGGCAAACACAGTAATTTTCAGACTCCGTGCGACGAGAACTAGTATTAGAGCGAGCTGCAGCTGCTGAGGTGGAGATGGAGCCGGAGGCCTGGGTGGGGGAGGAGCGTACAGACCGCGAGAGGCAGACAGCGGCGGAAATGAGAGTCCGCGTAGCGCCCGGCCGGGAACAATGGCGAGAGGCGCTGGGCGTGGGTGTGGGCGCAGCCCCGGGACTCCAGCCCAGGCGGCGGCCACCGGCACGGAACACGCCCGTCATAAGCCGCAGCGGCCGCCTGTCTTCCGGTACACGGAGCCTGGGCCGCAGCAGCCATAAACAAAAAGGCACGCCTCTCAAAACGTAGTGTCCCGCGAAGGTACCAGCGGCTCAGACGTCCACTACGAAATGATCGACGTTCATAGAATATTCGGTAGGAGGCGTGTATCCAGAGATAACCACTGCAGGGGAACACCTATCGATACCACGGAGGAATTGGTCCTCGATGTCACCACCAGACAGCGCACCACTGGTATCACGTGGGCAGATCCCGTGGTATTGGAGCAGTGATCTGGATGTCGAACGTCAGCTGTCTAATCGTGTCAGCCACAGATGCTCGTATTTCTTTTCTTGCCTTCTAGGAAATGTCAATAGAACACGAAAAGAAAATACTTTTCGATTGTGCTCCCACATCATAAGTTGACATAAAGTTCAAAACAAGAAATCAGTGTCTACCCCTTCTGGATGGTAAGCTTCGTCCTGACATCTACACTTCCTACCAACTCTAACCCCACCTTCCTTCTGCCCCCTCGTCAGGGCTCTCTCTCCTCCCCCTCCTTTCTCCTGCGCGACTTTCCCCTCCTCCTCCCCCCCACCCTCTCTTGTGATCCCCTTCAGTGTCTCTGCACTCCCTCCTGCCTTGTCTTCCCTCTTCATCTCCTGCCTCTTGGTGCACCCGCTGACGCCCCTACTCTTTTCATCCCGCCCCCTCCCCTGGTGTACCTTGCTCTCCCTCTCCTTTTCCATCGTCTCAGGTCTCTCCCTCGTCAGGTCCCACCTGGCAGTTTTATTCTTCATCGTGTGTGCTCCAAGTGGGTTTAAAGTGTCTTGTTCTGGAGTGTTTTTAATACTGTGGACTTTTAACCTGTGTGTGTGACTTCAGTGTCTTTCTTGTGTTCCACGAATCGCCAACTATGTTTTTTAACTTTATGCCGACTTTTTAATTTTCCCCCTATGGACGCCTCCATGTCAGTGTATTTTTACCTCCATTTTCTCCCCTTACTCTGTTTTATGTTCCCCCTTTTTATCGCCTTATGTATGTATCATTTTATTCCTGTTTTAGTTGCCATGTCACTCGGCTGAAGAGCGGCGGATTGTGCCGCTCACAGCCCTCCCCTGCCCTTATGGGGCAGGGGAATGAAATCACTATAAAGAAAAAAAAGGAAAAGAAATCAGTCTACAGGTCTTTGTCACGTTCAGACCGAAAGAAATTGTATTTGCCAAACTACAACATAGCGGACGACGCAAGTCACCTGAATCTGCAGATACGCTGCAGTTCTATACTCAGAAACCAGACGTCTCATCCAGGTCTGTATAGAGATCATTGTATTGGAGTGATTTATATAAGTGGTACAATCAGACGGAACCGGAAATGGACTCTGCACTAGGGACAGTGTCATATTCTGAGTATTTGCATCGCAATACGGACGTATACAGATGGCGGCAGTATGGCCCACACATGCTATAAACGGGCAGTGCATTGACAAGGCTGTCATTTGTACTCAGGTGATTCATGTGAAAAGGTTTCCGACGTGATTATGGCCTCCCGTAGGGAATTAAGAGACTTTCAACGAGGAATGGTAATTGTAGCTAGACGCATGGGGCATTCCATTTCGGAAATCGTTAGGGAATTCAACATTCCCAGATTCACAGGGTGAAGAATGTGCCGAGAATAGCAAATTTCAGGCATTACCTCTCACTATGGACAACGCAGTGGCCGACAGCCTTCACCTAACGACGGAGAGCAGCGGCGTTTGCGTAGCGTTGTCAGTGCTAAAAGACATGCAGTACGGCGTGACATAAACGCAGAAATCAAAGTGGGACGTACAACGAACGTATCCGTTAGGACAGTGCTGCGAAATTCGGCGTTAATGGACTATGGCAAACGACAGACACGAGTGCCTTTGCTAACAGCACGAAATCACCTGCACCGGCTCTCTTGGGCTCATGACTAATCGTTTGGACCCTAGAAGACTGGAAAACCGTCGCCTGATCAGATGACTTCCGATTTCAGTTGGTAAGAGACGGGAATAGGGTTCGACTATGGCGCAGACTCCAAGAAACCATGGTCCCAACTTGTCAACAAGGTACTGTGCAGGCTGGTTGTGACTCCATAAGAGTGTGGCCTGTGTTTACATGGAATATACTGGATCCTCTGGTCCAGCTGAACCGATCATTGACTGGAAATGCTGTATGTTCGGCTAGTTGGGCACTATTTGCAGCCATTCATGGATATCATGTCCCAAACAATGATGGAATTTTTATGGATGACAATGCGCCATGTCGCCTGTCCACAATTTTTCACAACTGGTTTGAAGAACATTATGGGCAATCTGACCGAATGATTTGGTCACCCAGTTCGCTCGACATGAATCTCATGGAACATTTATGGGACATAATCAAGAGGTCAATTCGTGCACAGAATCCTGTATCGACTACATTTCCGGAATTATGAACGGCTACAGATGCAGCAGGCATCAATATCTTTGCAGGGGCTTCCAACAACTTGTTGAATCCACGCCACGTCTAGGTGCTGCACTACACAGGGCAAGAGGTGGTCTGACACGATATTAGGAGGTATTTCGCAGATTTTACCGTCTCAGTGTCACATCAGTGTATGTCCTCTTCCAGAGTGACTTGCCGCAGGTCAGAAAGACACAGTGGTCCCTACATGCCGATGATACGACGCTCATGAGTAGGAGCAGGAGCTCTCGTTTAGTATTCTACAGTGACTCAAATTTTCCGCCTAGCCCGAATACCGATATGGAAGAAAGGTCAGAGGTACTCGGGCTTCATACAACGGTCGCAGCTTGTTCCCACAGAGGATGTCGCAGTAGCTGCGGTCATGTCACGTGGACCCGCCCACTGACGAGAGAGTGCCTGTAAATATCATAGTGCTGCACTTGCCGGGCAATTCTCACTGTTGTCTGAAGGATTCGGTATGCACTGTTGATATTTCAATGATTGATCCTGCCCGTGTTTACTTTTTTCGATTCGCTCCCTGCACTGTTTGCACACGATTACGACGACTTTAACTACTGAGCCGTGCGTGGCTCGTGTTCCCGCCATCATGTATTTTACACCCTGTTTCTAACTTACTTCCACCTCACTACGCTAATCTAAATTGCTACTGTCACTGAGTTGCTGTTTTGCCTGACCGTGAGCGGCCGTTGGCAGCGCGTATCGATATATCCCCTCTCATAATATCTTTGCTCGACTGCTATTACTTCCCTGTAGTTGTCTGTCGTAAGAGGAGTTCGGGTTGCGAGTTCGGGCTGCCAGTCAGTTGGAACGCGTCTGGAGCGCAGTCCGGACCTGCCAGCCGGGGAGTTGCAATGCGGTACTAGTGCTGTCGGGTGGAGCAGCAGTGAGGTCTGCGTTGACATGGCTCGCCCGGTCATTGCCGCCACGCATCACTTAGCCGGGCCACGGTCTTGGTGGATCGTCGGCCGGTCGTCCTACCGGACTACGTGTTTTGGCTCGCCGATGATTCAAGAGTCGACTCTGTGTATATGCATCGACTCCCGATTTGTCTTCGTGTGTGCTTAGTTACTGTTGGGTATCGTTCAGGTCTTCGTGCAAGTGTTTGTCAGGTTGTGTGTGTAGTTGGTGTTATTTCCACTGATGACGATTTTAGATGTTATCGGCATTCTGAGGCAGTCGGTCGGTTGGTGCGGACCAGGGAACATATCTCCGCGCGGTGCAGTCGGCTGGATCCGCTGGTGGTCCCTGCGCTGTGTCGGAGCGTGTGTTGAGCTGTCCGTTCGCTGCGAGCTTCGTGGGTCACCGACCCAGGACGTCAAAGCTGAGTAGTGGTTTCAACAACCCCAGCCATGCCCATCCATGTTGTGGTGGTTCGTTTCGGTGGTTCGCTGAGGGGAGGTTTTCCTGTGGGCAACACCGAGTGTTTCTATTGCTGAAATTTAGCCGCCATGCGGTGCAGTTAACTATATTGGTTGACTACAATTCAGGCAGTGTTCTTTTGGGTGAAGTTAACTATATTACCGTATTTCAAATTCAAGTGTACCAGCGGAATTTTCTGCCTTGTGGCCGTTGGTGTTCTGGTTATCTGCCCTGGCCACTAACGTAATTTCAGGCAGCGTACTTTCCTCACCTGTTGTCGCTGTCCAACATGGTGTGTAATTTTGACAGCTAATACATACTCCATTGTCGATTATCACGTTTCTAACCTCTGGTGTTTGAGTTCTCATGTACTGATTGATGGGAAGCAAGTCGTTGTGTCGGTCGGTCCGTGGCTGTTGTCCCTTGGTTGGGTTCGCACGAATTAAGTGTAGTTGGACTCACCACTTGTCTCGCCTAAGTGAACGAGGGCAGACCGATCCACTGGAGACTCCTGAGTGCCGTTCTCTTAATCATCCTTTAGGAAGTCTTAATGTTGTTGTAATTTAACTGTATTTTGTATTTTTGATTTAGCAAAGTTAGTTGTGGGCCTTCAGCCCTCGAAACATATTCTCAGAGTTTCCTTCAAGTCCAAACATTATCGCCTTCTGCTCTTGAAAGGTTACTGTAATTTCCTCTGAAAGATTTTACAGGTTATTGTGGGCCTAAAGGAAATTTTTAAACTTAATGTATTGTTTTACCGATTGCTGCAATGTATATATTTCCTTAATTTGCAGAATTTAATTTTGCGGTCTTCAGTCATCTTATTGCGTTTGTTTATCTCATTCTGTGCACCTTGTGGGCCATCAGCCCTCTTAGCATCTTAAAACATTGTGGCCTTCTGCCTTCAGTAATCATCATAGTATATTTGGAAATTTGAAGATTTAATCCGGCGGCCTTCAGCCGCTCCGCATGCTGATGTATACGATTTATCTTATTCGTAAATTTAACTGTGTGTCATGTCTTTTCAAAACTGAACTTATTCTAAAGCATCTGCTTGGAGGCCTTCAGCCGCGAAGCAAATTTATTGCTTTTAAAAGTGTGTTTGTGAACTAAATGACAATGAATTTCAATTGTTAAATGAATCCGATCGCAACTCTCTTGATCCTTTCCACAGTCGTAATTACCTGTAAGCCCTGCGTGATTTAGTGGGCGTTTGAACTACAGTCTGGACTTTGCTTCTGGCTAACTGTTCACTCAGTGAACTCTGTTGTAATCGATCACAGTTTGACTGGTCTGTGTATCACCACCAGTGCGAGTGATCAAAAACTGTGTTCTACATATACATATTAGGAAATAAAACCTGTGTCAACTATAATGAGGAGTCGACGAACTCACTGCATAGGCCACCATACAAGACCAGGCCATCATCCTTGCCAGGCGCCTCGTCGCAGCTGCACACCCAGCAGCTGAGATCCATGGTACAGCAGCGTTATGTCGGAATTTCGTCTGATGTGGTGCAGTCTCGTCGAGGACATTCACTGCCAGGCTGTTGGATGTCTGTGTCAGCTATATCTGGTTCTCGACGTACGATTAACATTACCACAAGACGTTGGCCTCACCATTTACAAGATGCTCCTGTGATCGCTCACTGACTACGCAGCCGTCGACAGGGGCAAGTTCTTGGAACAGCAAGTCAATAGCTCCAGCGTGTCCAAAACAGGACTCTTAAACTGGCGCTACATCTACAGCCCGACTTACAGCCAACCAGATGGCAGGAGTCCGTTACCTACAGGAGCACTGCTGCACAATACCGCGAGCCTTCTTCGAGAAAACAAAAGACTCCAGAACAGACACATCCGGGCACAAGGTCGCCAAGACCACCGGCATGGTACTGACTGATAATAAATACACAACAAAGAAAACCAAAATGACACCCATGCTTAAAGTAATGTGTATGATGAGCCAACGATGAGAGCAACTACTGAAAGGCTGAGAAACAGTTACAAACATCTCTTGTAAACAGTCGTGTCAGAGGAACATCCGCAACTGAACATTATACCAGAGGTTGAAAATACGGCTACAGCTGTAAGGTTCTTTTATTTAACACACGACCGGTTTCGGGTTCTTGTAGGCCCATCTTCAGGTGCTGTGATTTGGTGCTGTGAACCCGTGCACCGCGGTGGACTTGTACAAGACGCGGTGTGCTACTAACGAGCGCAGAGCATGGAGTGCATGGCCGTGTGTTAAGTAAAAGAACCTTACAACTTTAGCGCTATTTTCAACATCTGGGGAAACATCTCTTGGCGGGTGTACCTGCGGTTTACGTCCGGGTCGGCAGCTCCAGTAACTCTGACTGCACCGCTAATAGGACTATGGAATATTGAGGCGGCGTATGAGCTTTGGACTCTTGATCGGACTATTCTGCGTCCTCTAGCCGAACTTAGCTTTTGATTACGGACTTGACAAGAAACCGTTTGGGCTTCGTTTTGTACCAGCATTCACCAACCAGACCTCGTTTCTACACAGGTGCGCAAAACTTAAGAATTGCAGTGGGTTTCGCACGTTGTGACAGTGCCATGTAACATACACATAGAAAGAACTGCTACAGGTAACTGAAATAAGTACGCCATGAGACGAACAGAAATGAGACTTTTATTCAAAGACAGTAACTACACGAAGTCACCACGCTTCTGCTGGTCCCACGGACATAACAAAAGGACATAGTTCTTAACAGGGTGTGTGAGCGTCGCGAACAGCAGTGCGTCCTTTGAAACGTGCTCCCATGCTCACTACAAGGATGCAAGGAAGTCTTGTGGCAGGGCGTTCCATTCCTCGGCCAGATGGTCGAAGGTGCTTGTGGACGTACTGCGACATCAACGCAACCCACACGTGGTCGATGGGATTTATGTCGGGGAACGGCAGGTCAGTCCACTCTTCAAATGCCCTTTCCTTCCAAGAGCTCCTTCACTCACCTCTCAATGCACCCCTGAAAAGAAGCCCATGAGGAAGAAACATTGATAAGTGAGTGTAGTGTGTTCAAAGATTTGTACATCCATGCAACATTATGCCTCCTACACTATAAGACCTGCACCACCTAAACAATCATGTTTGACAATATTTCTTGGTGCATTACGTGTACCGACCTGTGACGATGTGAGGGTACATCCAGAATCATTACTCAGAGCACGCAACCCCGTTGGTCCACTCTCTACGCTCTTGGCACGATCGCAAGCGGTGCCGCTGTTGTGCTCTGATTTGCCATTCGATGATAACCTACATCTGTGGAGACAGTTATTCAGAGACAGTGACTTCATGTTCATTTGAAGCTGATCCGATAGATGGGCATACCTTGGCACGAGGCTCTTATAGCTGTCAGCGAGGCAAGAACCGACGTCTAGCGAAGTTACTGTGATAGTATGTTTCTGAGCATAGAGATGCTTCACGTTATAAAATAAGAGCTTGAGACGATAAAATCGAGTTTTGGATCACAGAGCCGTGGGATGGCCACTACAACTGTTGCCGAAAACTCGTTTTTATCAGTTTAGTGACTTACATTGTGTGATTAAAAGTATCCGGACACCCCCAAAAACATACGTTGTTCATATTAGGTGCATTGTGCTGCCACCTGCTGCCGGGTACTCCATTTCAGCGACCTCAGCAGCCATTCGACATAGTGAGAGAGCAGGAATGGGGCGCTCCGCGGAGCTCACGGACTTTGAACGTTGTCAGGTGATTGGGTGTCACTTGCGTCACACGTCTGTACGTGACATTTCCACACTCCGAAACATCCCTAGTTCCACTGTTTCCGATGTGATAGTGAAGTGGAAACGTGAAGGGACACGTACAGCACAAAAGCGTACAGGCCGACCTCGTCTGTTGATTGACAGACTGCCGGCAGTTGCAGAGAGTCGTAATGTGTAATAGGCAGACATATATCCGTACCACCACACAGGAATTCCAAACTGCATCAGGATCCACTGCAAGTACTATGACAGTTAGGAGGGAGGTGAGAAAACATGGATTTCATGGTCGAGCGGCTGTTCTTAAGCTACACATCACGCCAGTAAATGCCAAACGACGCCTCGCTTGGTGTAAGGAGCGTGAACACTGGTCGACTGAACAGTGGAAAAACGCTGTGTGGAGTGACGAATCACTTTACACAATGTGGCGATCCGAAAGCAGGGTGTGGGTATGGCGAATGAACGTCGTCTGACACCGTGTGTAGTGCCAACAGTAAAATTCGGAGGCGGTGGTGTTATGGTGTGGTCGTGTTTATCATGGAGGGGACTAGCACCCCTTGTTGTTTTGCGTGGCACTATCACAGCACAGGCCTGCATTGATGTTTTAAGCTCTTTCTTGCTTCCCAGTGTTGAAGAGCAGTTCGGGGATGGCGACAGCATCTTTCAACACGATAGAGCACCTGTTCATAACACACGGCCTGTGGCGGAGTGGCTACACGACAATAACATCCCTGTAATGGACTGGCCTGCACAGAGTCCTGATCTGAGTCCTACAGAACACCTTTGGGATGATTAGGAATGCCGACTTCGTGCCAGGTCCTCACCGACCGACATCGATACCTCTCCTCAGTGCAGCACTCCGTGGAGAATGGGCTGCCATTCCCCAAGAAACCTTCCGGCAGCTGATTGAACTTATGCCTACGAGAGTGGAAGCTGTCATCAAGGCTAAGGGTGTGCCAACACCATATTGAATTGCAACATTACCGATGGAGGGTGCCACGAACTTGTAAGTCAGTTTCAGTCAGGTGGTCGGATACTTTTGACCACATAGTGTGTCTTACAACAAGATTTACACCCGGAAATATTTTATGACACCTTTTAGAATAGACACATAATTTTAAATATTTTGTATTTGGTTTTAACCGTCAAAGTTGGAGCGCTTCCATTGTGATAGACTTAAATGGAAAAAAACCGAGCAGAACAGACTGGTCGCGGTCGTAAAGCAAACACAATCGCTGAGGGGCGTAGCATTACAGAAGTCACGGCCAAAGAAATACAAACGGCTGACTCTGCAGAACCTCGAGAATGCAGCCCCCTGACACTGAATCTTCGGGACAGCTTCGCAAGCTCGGGACAGCTTCGCCAAGCGAGTTGTGAGATAAGCCGGCACTGTGTACTGCCTATCGGAAGAAATAGTGGGTCCTGCGCTGGAGTGCTCGCTGAGCCAACAGTCCGTACTGGAACGGACAGCTGGACTGGAAGTTGCTCCGCGGGACGGATGGGAGGCAATATTTCTCCTGTTATCATAAGGCTCTCGTGTTTCCAGCCGGCTAAGGTAGTCGAAATGTCACGACTTTTCAACGACCCCAAGCACTTGGAAACACGAGAGCCAAAATTGGTTCAATTCACTGGGAATACGAGAATGGTAATATTTCTCCTCTTCTATCAGGTCCGCTACAATTGGGTTGGTTCGTAATTTCGTATCGTTCTGTCGTATGTTTAATGAACGCAACAGATACGCATAACAGAGACTTTAGTCATCAATAATACGTTCTCCTTCACTATTTACGACAGTCTGCCAACACTGGGGTAGCTGTTCGATTCCGCGACTGTAGAAATCACTTGTATTGAGGCGAAGAATTCGTCAAGTAGCTCCTCAACTGGCCTCACAAGGGCTGAGTGCACCCCACTCGGCAGACTAGACGGTCACCCATCATAGTGCTAGCCAAGCCCAACAGCGCTTAACTTCGGTGACCTGACAGGAACCGGTGTTTGCATTGCGGCAAAGCCGTTGGCTACGTGCTAACAGTAACTCACCCCAAAGGTGTTCCATTCAGCTCAGCCTCTTGGCACGCCAGTCCACTTCACGAATGATATTATCTCAAATCATTGCCTCAGAGGTGCTGCTTTGTGACAGGGTACATTGTCATGCTGATACAGTCATCGTTTCCGAAATCTTCCTAAACTGTACATACACAACTGGCCATTAAAATTGCTACACCACGAAGATGACGTGCTACAGACGCGAAATTTAACCGACAGGAAGAAGATGCTCTGATTTGCAAATGATTAGCTTTTCAGAGCATTCACACAAGGTTGGCACCGTTGGCGGCACCTACAACGTACTTACACGAGGAAAGTTTCCAACCGATTTCTCATACACAAACAGCAGTTGACCGGCGTTGCCTGGTTAAACGTTGTTGTGATGCCTCGTGTAAGGAGGAGAAATGCGTACCATTACGTTTCCGACTTTAATAGAGGTCGGATTGTAGCCTATCGCGATTGCGGTTTATCGTATCGCGACATTGCTGCTCGCGTTGGTTGAGATTCAATGACTGTTAGCAGAATATGAAATCGGTGGGTTCAGGAGGGTAATACGGAACGCCGTGCTGGATCCCAACGGCCTTGTATCAGTAGCAGTCGAGATGACAGGCATCTTATCCGTATGGCTGTAACGGATCGTGCAGTCACGTCTCGATCCCTGAGTCAACAGAGGGGACGTTTGCAAGACAACAACCATCTGCACGAACAGTTCGAAGGCGTTTGCAGCAGTATGGACTATCAGCTCGGAGACCATGGCTGCGGTTACCATTGACGTTGGATCACAGACAGGAGGGCGTGCGATGGTGTACTCAACGACGAACCTGGGTGCACGAATGGCAAAACGTCACTTTTTCGGATGAATCCAGGTTCTGTTTATAGCATAATGATGGTCGCATCCGTGTCTGGTGACATAGCGGTGAACGGACATTGGAAGTGTGTATTCGTCATCGCCATACTGGCATATCACCCGGCGTGATGGTATGGGGTGCCATTGGTTACACGTCTCGGTCACCTCTTGTCACATTTACGGCACTTTGAACAGTGGACGTTACATTTCAGATGTGTTACGACCCGTGGCTCTACCCTTCATTCGATCCCTGCGAAACCCTACATTTCAGCAGGATAATGTACGACCGCATGTTGCAGGTCCTGTACGGACCTTTCTGGATACAGAAAATGTTCGACTGCTGCCCTGGCCAGCACATTCTCCAGATCTCTCACCAATTGAAAACGTGGCCGAGCAACTGGTTCGTCACAATACGTCAGTCACTACTCCTGATGAACTGTGGTATCGTGTTGAAGCTGCATCGGCAGCTGTGCCTGTACACGCCATCCAAGTTTTGTTTGCCTTAATGCCCAGGCGTATCAAGGCCGTTATTACAGCCAGAGGTGGTTGTTCTGGGTACTGATTTCTCAGGATCTATGCACCCAAATTGCGTGAAAATGTAATCACATGTTAGTTCTAGTATAATATATTTGTCCAATGAATACCCGTTAATCATCTGCATTACTTCTTGGTGTAGCAATTTTAATGGCCAGTAGCGTAGTATAGAATGCTGTAACACTTATTCACATCCTTTCGCATTTAACGACTTCTTCAACGCAATAAGGGGACCATGCCCAACAACGAAAAACAGCCCCATTTTGCAACGCCACCTTCTCTGTAGTGTTGGCACTACACGTGATGTCAGGTGATGTTATTCAGACATTCCCAAAACCTAAACTCTTCTATAGCGTTTCCACAGGGTACAACGCGGTTCATCACTCCAAATTACTTATTTCTAGTCATCCACTGTCCACTGCGTCGGTCTTTACACTACCTCAAGCGTCGCTTAGTGCTGGCTACAGAGATGTGTGGTTTATGAGGAGCGGCTTGACCACTGTTAACTCCGTACGCACAGTTATTGTACTGTTTGGGCTGAAACTCACATGTGATTCCTTCTGCTAATTTCATTTTTACAATCACTCTGCGTAATGCTCGACTCTCCACGTCCGTCAGTACATGAGTCTGTCTGGTCTTGGTTTATCTGTGTAACTGCTTCCACTGCTCGATCACATCACCAACATTTAACTTGTGCAGTTTTAGAAGGGTCTGAAATATTTCTGATGGATCCGTTTCCCAGGTGACATCCAGTGACTAGTCCACATTCGAAGTGGCTGAGTTCTCCTGGCTGAGCCGTTCTGTTTTCACTGCCTCTCTGGTGAAACACAATATTTTTCCCCCTTTTATACTGGCGGGCACGCCCCTCGTGACATCTAGAGCTCAACGGGAGAGGAATTCCACCAGAAGAACTGTAACATTCGCGAGATGATTACCTAATGCTCAGTCCTGCACTACATAGAGATGTCCAGATCCTTTTGATCAGATAGTGTACAAAGACTAGACTTATAGAACCATATAGCTAGTGCAGTACTCTACGTTATTCTGATGCTCACAATTAACCGACAGCCAATTGGCCAGGTGCAACTAAACGCTTTAGGTGTAGAAGTAATAACAGCATTATACAGGGCGAGTCAAAAAAATGTATGCACACTTTGAACTGTCATAGACAATTTATTTCCCGTTCTACAAGGTTAAATATCTGTGAGAAAGTAATGTTATGTTTCTTCAACAGGTGGCAGTAGTGGCAAGGAAGTAACTGCAACATGGCGGACGTGCGTTTGAGCTTTGAAGCGCGGAAGCAGATAATTAAGTGGTACTGGAAGTTTAAGAATGTAGCTGCGGTTCGAAGACAGTGGAGAAGTGAGTATGGTACAGAACCATCTTCAAGGTTATCAATTACACGTCTACGAGACAAATTCGAAATTCATGGAACAGTGACAGATGTGCATAAAGGTCGATCAGGGCGACCTCGTACAGCTACAAGTGATGATTCCACAACTGCGGTCTTGGAACTGTTTCAGCGTTCGCCTCAAAAATCTTCAAGGCAAGCGGCATGTGATAGTAATGTAAGTGCTAGTAGTGTGCTACGCATTCTGAAGAAAGGCAAGTTTTATGTGTACATTGCAAGGCTGGTGCAACAGCTAAGTGACGACGATCCAGATCGAAGGTTAGAATTGTGTGAATGGGTTCAGGAGGTGGTGAGACGTGAACCGGGATTTATGGGTAGCATAATTTGGTCGGATGAAGCCTAATTCAAACTCAATGGAACTGTCAATAGGCACTGGGATGGAGATAATCCTCACATTACAGTTGAAAAGGCTGTGAATTTGCCTGGTATAAATGTGTGGTGTGGTTTGTCTGCAAGGGGACTCAATGGGCCTTTCCGCTTTGAAGATACTGTTACTGGAGAAACGTACCTAACAATGCTTGCTGACTCCATATTCCCTGCCATTCGTGCATTATACGGTAATGATGAGTTTTATTTCCAACAAGATGGCTCCTCGCCGCACTATCATAGGGACGTACGAGCATACCTGGATCACAATGTGCCAGGCCAGTAGATAGGATGCAGGGGACCAATCGAGTTTCCTGCACGCTCTCCAGACCTCACGCCCCTGGATTTCATCTTATGGGGCACAGTAAAAGATGAGGTGTACAAACGAAAATCACGTAACTTGGACGCACTTTAGAATGAGATTCAGGCAGTGTTCGCAGAAATCTCATTGGACACTTTGGTACGATGTACGGAATCAGTGGTGACTTGTACTCAGAAATTTATTGATGCTGAAGGCTACCAGTTTGAACATTAATCACATTTGCAAAGTACATTTATATTTCCAATTGGACTTTAAGCTTTCCACTTCCAGAAATTTAACATTGTAGATGGTTCAAATGGCTCTGAGCACTATGGGACTGAACATCTATGGTCATCAGTCCCCTAGAACTTAGAACTACTTAAACCTAACTAACCTAAGGACAGCACACAACACCCAGCCATCACGAGGCAGAGAAAATCCCTGACCCCGCCGGGAATCGAACCCGGGAACCCGGGCGTCGGAAGCGAGAACGCTACCGCACGACCATAACATTGTAGAATGGGAATAAATTTTCTATGACGCTTCAAAGAGTGTATACATTTTTTTGACGCACCCTGTATGTTTATTGATCGTATAAAGCACTTTCTTTTACTCCGTTTTGTTTAAACATAAAAATGCACACGCGTTATTAGCCGCCGAGCCACCTCCAGTGCAGATAGTGAGAGCAAACTGCAACATTTCAACATATTTCTAATTTTTTATCCTCTCCCATCTGGTTGTGCGGTGATGTCTGGTGACCATTTGATCCAATAGGAGCGGGCTCCCGGTACGCCCACAGGGCACGTGCGGGAGGCTGGCCGCCTTCTCAGAACGTCGGCGGCGCACACACAGCCTGAGGCAGCTGGAGGTGTCCCAGATAACGATGCGCGACCAGCAGAGCCGTCACCGGGCGTTCGAGGAACCTCCAGATAGCGAGTCAGCAGTACGGAGCAGAGACGGGAAGACTTTCAGATTTATACAGGCAAGCGCTGCAGACCAATGGATCCCAACTACGGTTTTCCGCGAAGGAATTGTTTCACTGAGGAGGACGGCTCTGAACTTTCTCGTTTGAATAGTATCACGATTGGCAAAGTGGAAGATATTAAAATAAGTGACCAAGGCATAAAAATGGAACTGAAATCGTCCAATATCGCAAAGTCCACTGGACGCAATGGGGTACCTATGCGAGTCAACATACACTACTGGCCATTAAAATTGCTACACCACGAAGATGACGTGCTACAGCCGTGAAATTTAACCGACAGGAAGAAGATGCTGTGATATGCAAATGATTAGCTTTTCAGAGCATTCACACAAGGTTGGCGCCAGTGGCGACGCCTACAACGTGCTGACATGAGGAAAGTTTCCAACCGATTTCTCATACACAAACAGCAGTTGATGCCTCGTGTAAGGAGGAGAAATGCGTCCATCACGTTTCCGACTTTGATAAAGGTCGGATTGTAGCCCATCGCGGTTGCGGTTTATCGTATCGCGACATTGTTGCTCGCGTTGGTCAAGATCCAATGACTGTTAGCAAAATATGGAATCGGTGGGTTCAGGAGGGTAATACGGAATGCCGTGATGGTTCCCAACGACCTCGTATCACTAGCAGTCGAGATGACAGGCATCTTATCCGCATGGCTGTAAGGGATCGTACAGCCACGTCTGGATCCCTGAGTCAACAGATGGGGACGTTTGCAAGACAACAACCATCTGCACGAGCAGTTAGACGACGATTGCAGCAGCATGGACTATCAGCTCGGAGACCATGGCTGCGGTTACCCTTGACGCTGCGTCACAGACAGGACCGCCTGCGATGGTGTACTCAACAACGAACCTGGTTGCACGAATGGCAAAACGTCATTTTTTCGGATAAATCCAGGTTCGCCGGCCGCGGTGGTCTAGCGGTTCTAGGCGCGCAGTCCGGAACCGCGCGGCTGCTACGGTCGCAGGTTCGAATCCTGCCTCGGGGATGGATGTGTGTGATGTCCTTAGGTTAGTTAAGTTTAAGTAGTTCTAAGTTCTAGGGGATTGATGACCACAGATGTTAAGTCTCATAGTGCTCAAAGCCATTTTTTGAATCCAGGTTCTGTTTACAGCATCATGATGGTCGCATCCGTGTTTGGCGACATCGCGGTGAACGCACATTGGAAGCGTGTATTCGTCATCGTCATACTGGCGTATCACCCGGCGTGATGGTATGGAGTGCCATTGGTTACACGTCTCGGTCACCTCTTGTTCGCATTGACGGGACTGTGAACACTGGACGTTACATTTCAGATGTGTTACGACCCGTGGCTCTACCCTTCATTCGATCCCTGCGAAACCCTACATTTCAGCAGGATAATGCACGACCGCATGTTGCAGGTCCTGTACGGGCCTTTCTGGATACAGAAAATGTTCGACTGCTGCCCTGGCCAGCACATTCTCCAGATCTCTCACCACTGAAAACGTGGCCGAGCAACTGGTTCGTCACAATACGCCAGTCACTACTCCTGATGAACTGTGGTATCATGTTGAAGCTGCATCGGCAGCTGTACCTGTACACGCCATCCACGTTTTGTTTGCCTTAATGCCCAGGCGTACCAAGGCCTTATTACAGCCAGCGGTGGTTGTTCTGGGTACTGATTTCTCAGGATCTATGCACCCAAATTGCGTGAAAATGTAATCACATGTCAGTTCTAGTATAATATATTTGTCCAATGAATACCCGTTTATCATCTGCATTACTTCTTGGTGTAGCAATTTTAATGGCCAGTAGTGTATGCTATGAGAAAGAATTTCCTCCTCTTTTCAAGAAACGTCCTCAATCAGACACATGAAACTACGGGCCTGTATCGCTACAATCTGTCTGTTGTAGAATTGTGGAACACTTTTTTTTTTTTTTTTTTTTTTTTTTTTGCTCGGTTATTCTGACGTTTCTAGAGGCCGAAAACATCCTATTTTGGAATCGTCACGAATTCCGCAAATAATGATAGTGTCAAACCGGAGATCCAGATGGCAGTAGGTACTGGCGCCAAGATTACTGCCGTGTTGTTTGATTTGCAGAAGGCGTTCGATATACACTCCTGGAAATTGAAATAAGAACACCGTGAATTCATTGTCCCAGGAAGGGGAAACTTTATTGACACATTCCTGGGGTCAGATACATCACATGAGCACACTGACAGAACCACAGGCACATAGACACAGGCAACAGAGCATGCACAATGTCGGCACTAGTACAGTGTATATCCACCTTTCGCAGCAATGCAGGCTGCTATTCTCCCATGGAGACGATCGTAGAGATGCTGGATGTAGTCCTGTGGAACGGCTTGCCATGCCATTTCCACCTGGCGCCTCACTTGGACCAGCGTTCGTGCTGGACGTGCAGACCGCGTGAGACGACGCTTCATCCAGTCCCAAACATGCTCAATGGGGGACAGATCCGGAGATCTTGCTGGCCAGGGTAGTTGACTTACACCTTCTAGAGCACGTTGGGTGGCACGGGATACATGCGGACGTGCATTGTCCTGTTGGAACAGCAAGTTCCCTTGCCGTTCTAGGAATGGTAGAACGATGGGTTCGATGACGGTTTGGATGTACCGTGCACTATTCAGTGTCCCCTCGACGATCGCCAGTGGTGTACGGCCAGTGTAGGACATCGCTCCCCACACCATGATGCCGGGTGTTGGCCCTGTGTGCCTCGGTCGTATGCAGTCCTGATTGTGGCGCTCACCTGCACGGCGCCAAACACGCATACGACCATCATTGGCACCAAGGCAGAAGCGACTCTCATCGCTGAAGACGACACGTCTCCATTCGTCCCTCCATTCACGCCTGTCGCGACACCACTGGAGGCGGGCTGCACGATGTTGGGGCGTGAGCGGAAGACGGCTTAACGGTGTGCGGGACCGTAGCCCAGCTTCATGGAGACGGTTGCGAATGGTCCTCGCCGATACCCCAGGAGCAACAGTGTCCCTAATTTGCTGGGAAGTGGCGGTGCGGTCCCCTACGGCACTGCGTAGGATCCTACGGTCTTGGCGTGCATCCGTGCGTCGCTGCGGTCCGGTCCCAGGTCGACGGGCACGTGCACCTTCCGCCGACCACTGGCGACAACATCGATGTACTGTGGAGACCTCACGCCCCACGTGTTGAGCAATTCGGCGGTACGTTCACCCGGCCTCCCGCATGCCCACTATACGCCCTCGCTCAAAGTCCGTCAACTGCACATACGGTTCACGTCCACGCTGTCGCGGCATGCTACCAGTGTTAAAGACTGCGATGGAGCTCCGTATGCCACGGCAAACTGGCTGACACTGACGGTGGCGGTGCACAAATGCTGCGCAGCTAGCGCCATTCGACGGCCAACACCGCGGTTCCTGGTGTGTCCGCTGCGCCGTGCGTGTGATCATTGCTTGTACAGCCCCGTCGCAGTGTCCGGAGCAAGTATGGTGGGTCTGACACACCGGTGTCAATGTGTTCTTTTTTCCATTTCCAGGAGTGTAGTTCCGACTTGTCACCTAATGACCGTATGGAATGCCAGACAAGCTTTGAATTTATATTGAAGAATTCCGCGCAAAAACAAGAGTGTATACCTTCCTTAAGGGGACCACACCAGGCCAATCTACCCTATGTTAATTTAGGCAAGTATTTGACCCATTTCTGAAAAATACTATTTGATGCAAGACCTTAATATTTTTACTGTATGTTACATGATGCTAATAGAGTCAACTGTACTAAAATCTACTTTATCCATTATATAGTTTTTAAGAAATACTTTTTTAAATTTATCAATAAAAAATATTAAGTTTTTCCGCAGAAACTATTTTTTGTGAGCTTCCTAATGGGGGAATATTAATGAATGTGGTACCAGAGGTGGGTTTTTATGTTTATGCAGAGTCTCTGAAAATTTCATTCATTTGTCTATGATAGTTTCTGATATTTTAGTTTGCGGAAAATTGGCTTTAAAGAAAAAACTTTTGAAATTTGTTACTTACAGTTAATTAAAATTGTCCTGCTGCATATGATGGTCGTTCTTTGGTCTCTAGCAGGTCTTCCAGATTCTTTTTCACCTTTCTGGATGTCTGTCATGCTTTCTTGGCCATATTAAACGCAGACCTGTCTTCATCGGCTATCCTCATTTTATCGCAATGTTGCAGCCCAGGATTAATTCCCTGCTTTTACAGTACCCAACACTTTCCAATATTACCGCAACTGAATGTAATAACAGCATCATGAACTCCTAGTTTCATTGTATGCATGCCTACAAATACAATTTTAGGAAGGCGACTCCAAACTATGCTGCTGAAACATTCATTTGTGTTCTGTGTCCGCCCATGCAGGCATTTCCTTAGAAGGTCAGGATGAGACAAGTCTCCGAAAATAGGTTTAATTGCTGTAATAACAGCAGCAGGAATAGAATGCTGGTGAGAATTTCTCCAGTTGCCCGAGCCCTATTGTATTTGCACCACGAATTTTCTCCTGATGGACACAATCCATGACATGGCTTATCATCAGTAGAGGACTTATGGAAGAGTATGGCCCAAACATCGCTCTTCATGGCCTCCAGATTTTTTTATTTCTCCTAATTGCCTCCCCATAGTATACCTGCAAGTTTTCTATTTCAGTTTTAGTTAATCAGATCAACAGTTTTCATCTTTTAATTTTTTTCCTCTCATATCAACAGTTAGTTTTCTTAGCCTTGTTCCCAAACGTTTTTGAACGTGGGCTACGCATTCTATTTTGCTAATAATGGCATCTCCATGTGGATTAGAGTTGACAGTGAGTGGGTTGCAGGGGGTGACAGGAAAGTGGGCGTGGCACATAAACACACGTGTTAGGAAAATGCTCTTTAAATGCTCGAAAAAAAATTTTTTTCAGCAAAATCCTTTTCAAAGTACTTAAATAAAACCTGAATCTATCGAAATATGATGAAAACCGAAAATCGATTTTTTCGACCTGAACCACGGTGTGGTCCCCTTAACGGAGAGAAATCTTCAGACGTAACTTCCTGTGTACACCAAGTCATTGTTATGGGGCCATTACTATTTAAAGTATACGCTGATGTCCAAGACGTAAGGACGAAAGGAACACACTGCCAAGTAACAGAGCTCGATGAAACTTGGACCATACATGGAAAGAACTGCTACAGCATACTAGAGTAAGTAACTAAAATAAATACGCAACGACGCGAACAGAAGTAATAATTTTATTCAAAGACAATATTGGACTGAAGTCACCGCGATTTATGATGGTCTCCTGGACATTATAAAAGGTGGAGCGAAGTTCTTAATAGTATGTGTGATTACTACGGACGGTAACGTATGCTCCGAATCTGCTCTCATGGTGCCCACAAGGTTGTTAAGAAGTTTTTGTGGTAGGATGTTCCAATTATCCGGTAGCGCGAGTGACAACTGCTGGATGGTCAGGACGTTGGTGCATGTGGACGTTGCAGTACGCCTCGCCAACGCATTCCACACGTTCTCGATGGGATTTAATTCGGAGGAACGGGCAGGCCAGTCCATACGCCGAATATCCTCTCGTTCCAAGAGGTCTTCCACCTGCGCAGTTCGATGCCATCGCGCATTGTCATCCGTAAAATGAAGTCAGGGACGAATAACCGTATTCACAGATTGGGGGTCAGTACTCCCATGCACCATTATGCCTCCCTACACCGAATAACCTGGACCACTAAGTGACCATATTAGACAATATACCTGGGTGCACTACGTGTTCACACTTCTAGTCATCTGGGGGTATGTCCAGCATTCTCGAAAATGATCGTTTTGGTGGTCTAGCTGCTATGGTGTGGGAAGGCGTCTACAAAGGATACCGCGTACGTAACACTAGTGGGACCCATTATTGAGTACTACTCATGTGTTTGGGATCCCCATCAGGTCGGATTAAAGGATGACATCGAAGCGATTCAGAGACGTGCTGTTGTACTTGTTATCTATAGGCTTCATTAAAAAACGCGAATATTACGTAGATGCTTCGTGAACTCAAATGGGAATCCTAGGAGGGAACGCAGCGTTCATTTCGCGATACGCTATTGAGAAAATTTAGAGAACCGGCATTTGAAACTGACTGCAGAACGATTCTACCACTTCCAGCGTATATTTCACCTAAGGATCGCAAAGACACCATAAGAGAAATTAGGGCTCATATGGAGGAATTTAGACAGTTGTTTTCGCTCGCTCCATTTGCGAAGTGATTAAACTAACCTTCGCCATGCACCGTACGGTGGATTATGGAGTATGTATGTAGATGTAAAAATTGTAGAGGGACACCAAGGGATGAATACAGTAAGCAGGTTCAAATGAATCGCAGTAGTTATTCGGAGTTGAAGAGGATTCCACAGGATAGCGTAGCAAGGAGAGCTGTAGCAAACATGTTTTGGGACTGAAGACCACAATGAGAACAGCCTAGCATTACTTTGAATGGTCAGATCGATGTTTAAAAAAATCGAGAAACTCATTAATATTTTTGCGAACTTCTAGTCTATAAGTACATTTCTTTGTTTCAGATATTGCGATAACACAAATAAAGCAAATCAGAAACGAAATTCCGTAATCTGAAGAGAGAACAAAGATTTCACATCAGAAATTTGTGTACTGATTCACCAGCAGTACAACAAAAGATCCACGTTATGTTTTTAAGAGATGTACTTTGCGTGTGCTAAAAGAACCAATACACATACGGCTATTACAGTTACGACATGTGATAAAGACAGTAGTCATATTAGCTTATACGCAACACTATAAGCTAGAGATAAACTTGTAGTACAGTGCACTTTGTCTCCTGTACAATGCAGATGTCGCTGAAGATGGACATGTGCCGGACATTAGTCTCGCAACAAAAAGAAAAAAAAATGGAAAGTACACTCTACTGAGTGACATAAGTCAGTGTATATCATATATTTTTTAAAAAGCGAAATGAATCGCAATTGCCTTGCTACGGAATCAGAAAGATAAATTTATACGACCAGTTGTAAGCAAGTACAAGTGATTTTATACCCTCAAAAAGTTATAAAAATTTCATTTGATGGCAACCTGCAGCGACATGAACATGCTGCGGAATACGATACCTACATGTAAGTCTGCATTTCGTAAATCACCGTACCGTGTGCGGTGAGGAATAGATACTGTGCCGGTCGGAGTGGCCGAGCGGTTCTAGGCGCTACAGTCTGGAGCCGCGCGATCGCTACGGTCGCAGGTTCGAATCCTGCCTCGGGCATGGATGTGTGTGATATCCTTAGGTTAGTTAGGTTTAAGTAGCTCTAAGTTCTAGGGGACTGATGACCTCAGAAGTTAAGTCCCATAGTGCTCAGAGCCATTAGAACCAATAGATACTGCATCTATTCCAATGGCGGACTGTATGCGGTAAGAAAGACTGCCGACACCCCTCTTTATGAGTCTGACTTTCTCTAATTTTTACCGTCGCGGTCATTACGCGAGATGTACTGTATGTTCAATGAAATAACATGTTTGTTGACTCGTTTAGGCTAGTTTAGGAAAGTGGATTCTTACAATGATGTAAGACCCTCCGAAAAGCACAACAACTTTCCTGTAGCGTTCCCCACAGCATTTTGTTGAACATTTCTGTGGCATTTTCACGCTCACTAAAGCTACATATGACGCAGCTCGCGATTTTTCTTTGAATTTTCTATGCCTCTTCCATTTAAACAAATTCATAATGACCCCGGACCATAGAAAAATAATCAATAAGTGATCCAATGAAGGTTCTGGAAGCGTCTTCTTCCATGCGTGAATTTACACTTGTTTGGGATTCCTCCAATAAGTCTGAATCTAGCATTTGTGTAGCCCACGGAAATGTTTATCTGATAATTCTACTTTAAATCGCCACCAACAGATGCTTCTGGGTACACAACGGTTGCGAATGATTGTAGTACTTGATCGCTGGTCGCATACATAGAATACAACGGCCCTTTTGTCAAGGTATTTTGTTAATACACTGGCGTCCGCCCCGGTAGCTGAGTGGTCAGCATGACAGACTGTCAATCCTAAGAGCCCGGGTTCGATTCCCGGCTGGGTCGGAGATTTTCTCCCCCATCGACGCGCAGGTCGCCGAAGTGGCGTCAAATGGAAAGACCTGCACCAGGCGAACGGTCTACCCGACGGGTGGCCCTAGCCACACGACATTTCCAATACACTGGCGGACGTAGCACCCGTATTTATTGCTGTCATGTGTAGGCCAGTACCAGATTATACAGCAGTCGGTAACTGTATATTTACTGTGCGTCAGCACGTAGGTAGCAGATAATAGCCACATTATGCAGAAACGAGTTCAGAATGTTCATGCTTTATGTTTCCAAATGGTATGATTGCGCTTAATGCGAAAATGATGCAAATTAAAATGAGTCAAGAATACATAATTAATTAATTAATCAAATATCACGGTATATATTAATATCGAAAACGGAACGTGTGTTTATGACAAGTCTTTTCCCAGCGTATTTCATCTCGCCATTTATTCAGTTTGCTTAATTCTACTTTTTGTTCTTCCTAAACTACCATACTTTCAAAACTATTAGTCTTTTAAAACTGTTATGTTACGTGCCCATATTCAAAAGCATGCTTCGAGCTGCTGTAATTACTGTTTCGCGTTCGGAAGACGTTGATTTCTTCTAGTAATTTCAAAAGTAATCCTCGCAAGAGTACTTGCCAAATGAAGTCAAAAACTTGACATTTTTCTCATCCCGTCTCCAAACGTTTGTTACGACAAATGAAATAAAGCCTATTCCAACAACCCTGTGCTTTGATAAAATGAATCACGCAAAACAGTATATCATCGACTATTAGGAATGCCATTGGTCCAAACTAAACAGATTTTCCACCAGAGAACTGGATTCACTTCCCGTCTGTCGGACGTAAGCGTTTACTTGCACACTCGCAAAGCATACGCTCTCTCTGTCATACGACTCAATAAGAAATTCAGATAACATGTTACATGGAAATATAAGTTTGTAACGTCAGTTATATGACGATCAGATAAATGTTTGATGCATCTCTCCAGTCTAGCCTGTCCTGTGCAAGCCTCTTCAGTTCCGAATAACTACGGAACCTACATCCATATACTCTCTCTCTCCCTCTACAGCTTTACCTCCCACACCTCCTGCCGATACCAAACTGACAGCTCTATGATATAACAGGATGCGTACTATCAACTGATCCCTTCTTTTACTCAAGGCGTATCATAAATTTCTTTTCTCACAAATTCGGTTCAGTATGTCCTCGTTAGTTACGCGATCTACCCAGCTAATCTTCAGCATTCTTCTACAGCACAACATTTCAAAAGCTTCTGTTCAATGCTACTTTCAGTCCCTTACCTTCAGAAAAGACTCCCTAATAGCTAAATTTATATTCAATGTCAAAAAATTTTCTCTTTTTCAGAAATGCTTTCCTTGCTATATCCAGTTTCCATTTTATATGCTGTCTACTTCGGCTGCACAAACAGCAAAACCCCTTTAGTAATTTTAGTGTCTCGTTCAGTTGTCTACTTCCTTCAGCATCGCCTGATTTAATTCGACTATAGTTCGTTAACCTTGTTTCACATTTTTAATGCTCATCTTATATTCTATTGTCAAGACAACATCCGTTGTGTTCAACTGCTCTTTCAAAGTCCGTTGAAGTCTTGACGGAATTACAACGTCATTGGCAAATCTCAACGTTTTTTTTATATTTTTGCTTTCGAAATGTCTCCTTGGTTTCTTTTTAAGCTTGGTCAATGAACAGACTGAATAACACAGGGGATAGACTAAATTCTGTCCCTTCTCAACTACTGCTTCACTTTTACGTCACTCGAATCGGGTCAGTATCCCCTCGCGTGTTTCTACATTTCTCTGGAACCCAATTGATCTTCCACGAGGTCTGATTCCACCAGTTTTTCCATTCTTCTGTATCTAATTCGTGTCAGTATTTTGCAGGCATGGATTATTAAGCTGTTAGTTCGGTAATATTCATGTATATCAGCACCTATCGATATTGAAACTTCAGTATTACATTCTTTCTGAAGTCTGAGGCTATTTCGTCTGTCTCATATGGCTTTCCACAGCATGTGCGATAGTTCTGTCATAGCTGGTCCTCCCTATGATCTAAATAACTCTGACGGAATGTCGTCTGCTGCAGGGGCCTTGTTCCAACTTACGTCTTTCAATGCTCTGTCAAATTCTTCCCACAGTATCGTATCTCCCATCCCACTTTCATTTATTTCCTCCTCCGGTTCTGTGGTACTGCCTCCAAGTTCATTTCCCTGGTAGAGCCCCTCCATATTTTCCTTCTACCTTTCAGCTTTCCCTTCTTTGCTTAGTATTGACTTGCCATCAGAGTTTTTGATATTCGTACAGTTGCTTTCCTTTTCTCCAAAGGACTCCTTAATCTTTGGCTCTGAGCACTAAGGGACCCAACATCTGAGGTCATAAGTCCCCTAGAACTTAGAACTACTTATACCTAACTAACCTAAGGACATCACACACATCCATGCCCGAGGCAGGATTCGAACCTGCGACCGTAGCAGTCTCGCGGTTACAGACTAAAGCGCCTAGAACCGCACGGCCACCACAGCCGGCTCCTTAATCTTTCTATAGCCGTTTGCCATTTTCTGCCAATGTCATTTTTTTAAAGTCTACTCCAATTTGTCTGATTCATGCTACAACTATTTTTCTAAAGTATGCTACATAAGCTCCTAAAATGTACATAGTTCTTTGTAGTAAGGCTTGGTTGTACGAGTGCGTGCTCAAAAGTAACGTCTCCGAATTTTTATTCTGTTGTCAATATCAATTGAAGCAATACATGTTATGCACATTCCTCGGGCGACTTTCCCGCATCTCTGACGCAAGTTGCAGCCCTCTGCCACCAGCAGGCTCCGAACTGTAGGGGGTAACATGGCGGCGTGTAACGTAACTATGTCGACGTTTGAGAAACAGCGTGCTGTAATCTAGTTTCTGACCGTGTTCGTCACCAGGGTGACTTTGTTGAGAAATAAATATGTAGACATGAAGAATAAAGATGTACAATGATAATAACGTTTGTTTTATTTAAAAAGGTTAAAGAGTTTTTACATTAAAAAGTCGGGGGAATATTACTTTTGTGCACGCAAGATGAAGTCCAATCAGTAGCCCTGCAGGAAATTACATTTTTTTTAGAGGAAAAGGAAAACATGTTAAAGTAATATACCTGACGAATTTATACAATTTACCTCTCGTGCGGATAAAAAAAAATAATGTTCAAATGTATGTGAATTCTTAAGGGACCAAACTGCTGAGTTCATCGGTCCCTAGACTTACACACTACTTAATCTAACTTAAACTAACTTATGCTAAGAACAACACACACACCTATGCCAGAGACCGTGACATGGCGGCTCAAACCGCGCGGCCACTCCGCGCGGCGTGCGGATTAGTTTCCGGGGTGAATGGAATAATTTAGTACAATATGTTTGAAAGGTGGCCTTAATATAATTTATAACAGGACTAAAAACGTATGATAAATGCACCGAAAAGTAGTACAAATTAACGATGAGGTCACATAACCAGTTGATCAGTTTTTGATTTTGGTTAGTTGAAGAGAACGACTGCATCGCCGGCTGGGAAATAAACAGAAGACTAAAAACTGCCTAGAATGCTTACTGTAGTTAGAATTTTCGAAACTAAGCTTCCGATGTGTCTGAAAAGGGAATTTTACAGTCAAGGCGTATTCGGAGGTTTGCCTTAAGCCAGAGGTTCACGGCCGGCCGCTGTGGCCGAGCGGTACTAGGCGCTTCAGTCCGGAACCACGCTGCTGCTACGGTCGCAGGTTCGAATCCTGCCTCGGGCATGGATGTTTGTGATGTCCTTAGGTTTCATTGCCTACATATGTAATCACTGAAATAACATCCCATACACTTTCAACCAGTGAACTTTCATTTCGTTTCCTCCTCTGCTTCCGGGTGCTGCGCTTTTTTTGTCAGTTGTTACAGGTAATAGACGGTCGCTTTAAGTGACACGTGACCTAGCTCTATGAATGAGATAGAAAAACAGCTGCAGAGTAACTGCAGTACCTGTTCAATCAACTCACTTGTATTCCGCACTGGCGACGTATACGAGCAGACCCTCTCTTTCGAAGAACAGGTCGCTAACTTTTACAACGTCCTCACGACATTTATAGCTCGCCAAAGGCTACTTGCCAGTAGTTTGCTCTGCTCGCCGCTCTCACAACAGCGGCTGCTGCGCATGCAGCGGCCCGGAGATTGCTTTACGACTGCAAGTGAACCGCGCTTGCAGAAAGTAATAAACGCCGCTCCGCAATTTCGCCGCAACAGGCTGCGATGTTCTTTTGTCAGTCGCTGTAGCGCAACGGAGCGGCGGCCGTTCCCGGCGGTTTACGGCCCTCTAACGGTAGGTCAGAAATTTTTGGGCTGCACCTGCAACTCTGCTGTTACATTTTATGGTATTGGGATCAGGTTCAGGATGTGCGGATTTATTCCGAAACTACTAAACAAAATAGTTACATTCATCCTTTAGTGGCAGAGCTGGCGCTGTAGTTACAGTGATACAGAAGCAGCAGACAGTGGACGACACGATTAACAGCAGCAACAACAGATGCGGCTTGAGATGGAACGATCGCATAGACACAGCCGTAGGTGAAGCATATAGCAGGCCTTCAAATCATTTCTAAAATGCTGGAGACTGCCGTTGTCTAAGAAAGGGAAAGCCCTATACTGTTCTCTGAAACTGCTGAAGTTCAAATGGTTCAAATGGCTCTGAGCACTATGGGACTAAACATCTGAGGTCATCAGTCCCCTAGAACTAAGAACTACTTAAACCTAACTGACCTAAAGACATCACACACACATCCATGCCCGAGGCAGGACTCGAACCTGCGACCGTAGCAGTCGCTCGGTTCCGGACTGACGCGCCTAGAACCGCTCGGTCACCGCGGCCGGCAACTGCTGAAGTACTGGGAATATATGCCAGGTCAGATTTACACGGTACATTCAACATGTACGAACAAGGACAGCGCAACAGTCACAGGTTTGTCTGACAGGAGAAGGAGTGTGGCTGAAATTGTGTAAAATATGAATCATCATGCATCTGGGAAAGGGGGGCGATGTTATCTTTGTTGTGATCTTCAGTCCGAAGACGGGTTGATGCAGCTCCCCACGCTAGTCTAATCCTGCGCAAGCCTCTTGTCTGAGTAATCACTGCTGCAACGCCCATCACCCACCTTGGTCTCCCTGTGGAACCTTTACCCACACACTTTCGTTCATTACCAAACTAACGATCCCTTGATGCCACTGGATTTCTCAACCGATCCTTTCTTTTAGTCAAACAGTGCCATAAATTACTTTTCTTCTCCAATTCGATTTAGTCCGTGCTGATTTTTTATTCGATCTACCTATTTAATTTTGAAAACATTCGTGTAGCACAAAATTCAGAAAGCTTCTATTTCCTTCCTGTCTGAATTAGTTTGTCGTCCATGTTTTACTGCCAAGCGAGTTTAAATTACAGAAAAGACTTCCCAATATTTAAATTTATATTCAAGTTAACAAATTTGTCTTTTTCAGAAATATTCGTGTTTTCTTTCCTATAGCCAGTCTGCAGCCCTCTCTACTTCGGCCACCGGTCTGCTGTCCAATTAAGAACACTCATTTGCTGCTTTTGGCGTCTGAATCCTTCAGAATTGTCTGATTTAACTAGAGTACAATTCTTTACCCTCGCCCGTTATCACAGGAAAACCTACTTTAAAAAATTCAGGAACAATTTTTAGTGAGATATGTGAGTTATTCTTCATCTCTTTACAATCACTCTGAAATGGACCGTCCAAATACAATAAGACTAACAGATGCAGCTGTGCCTTAACAACAACCTTCTGCTGTGAAAGATAAAAAACCTCAACGCAGTGCCTGCGTAAGAAACGTCAGCTTGTTAGCTAGAGAACTACAATTTCCGGTCAAAAGTATGCGCTCACACCTATGTAATGTGGAACTGACCACTAAGATACCACGAGAGGCGGACCTGCCAGTATAAAAGGAGGTAGGGAGTACTTATTGTCTTGTCACTAGAGAATCAGTAACAGCAGATTCGGTCGATCAGGAGAGCTCACAGACTTCGAACGTGGAGTACTCATTGGATGTCACCTTCGTAACAGTTCCATCAAGAACTTTTTCAGTCGTTCTAAGGTTGCCCAAGTCGACTGTTGGTAATGTGGCTGTCAAGTGGTAACGTGAAGGAACAACCACAGATAAACCAAAACCAGCCAGAGCTCACGTACTGACGGACAGAGACTGTCCAGGTTTGCGGAGGGTTGTTGTTGTTGTGATCTTCAGTCCTGAGACTGGTTTGATGCAGCTCTCCATGCTACTCTATCCTGTGCAAGCTTCTTCATCTCCCAGTACCTACTGCAAACTACATCCTTCTGAATCTGCTTAGTGTATTCATCTCTTGGTGTCCCTCTACGAATTTTACCCTCCACTCTGCCCTCCAATACTAAATTGGTGATCCCTTGATGCCTCAGAGCATGTCCTACCAACCGATCCCTTCTTCTAGTCATATTGTGCCACAAACTCCTCTTCTCCCCAATTCTATTCAACACCTCATTAGTTATGTGATCTACCCATCTAATCTTCAGCATTCTTCTGTAGCACCACATTTCGAAAGCTTCTACTCTCTTCTTGTCTAAACTATTTATCCTACATGTTTCACTTCCCTACATGGCTACACTCCATACAAATACTTTCAGAAACGACTTCCTGACACTTAAATCAATACTCGATGTTCACAAATTTCTCTTCTTCAGGAACGCTTTTATATCCTCTCTACTTCGACCATCATCAGTTATTTTGCTCCCCAAATAGCAAAACTCCTTTACTAATTTAAGTATCTCGTTTCCTAATCTAATTCCCTCAGCATCACCCGACTTAATTCGACTACATTCCATTATCCTCGTTTTGCTTTTGTCGATGTTCATCTTATATCCTCCTTTCAAGACACTGTCCATTCCGTTCAAATGCTCTTCCAAGTCTTTTGCTGTCTCTGACAGAATTACAATGTCATCGGAGAACCTCAACGTTTTTATTTCTTCTCCATGGATTTTTCTTTTGTTTCCTTTACTGCTTGCTCAATATACAGATTTAATAGCATCGGGGATAGGCTGCTACCCTGTCTCACTCCCTTCCCAACCACTGCTTCCCTTTCATGTCCCTCGACTCTTATAACTGCCATCTGGTTTCTGTATAAATTGTAAATAGCCTTTCGCTCCCTGTATTTTACCCCTGCCACCTTCAGAATTTGAAAGAGAGTATTCCAGTCAATATTGTCGAAAGCTCTCTCCAAGTCTACAAATGCTAGAAACGTAGGTTTGCCTTTCCTTAATCTGTCTTCTATCAAAAGTCGTAGGGTCAGTATTGCCTCACGCGTTCCAACATTTCTACGGAATCCAAACTGATCTTCCCCGAGGTCGGCTTCTACCAGTTTTTCCATTCGTCTGTAAGGAATTCGCGTTAGTATTTTGCAGCTGTGACATTAAACTGATAGTTCGGTAATTTTCACATCTGTCAACACCTGCTTTCTTTGGGATTGGAATTATTATATTCTTCTTGAAGTCTGAGGGTATTTCGCCTGTCTCATACATCTTGCTCACCAGATGGTAGAGTTTTGTCAGGTCTGACTCTCCCAAGGCTGTGAGTAGTTCTAATGGAATGTTGTCTACTCCCGGGGCCTTGTTTCGACTTAGGTCTTTCAGTGCTCTGTCAAACTCTTCACGCAGTATCGTATCCTCCATTTCATCTTCATCTACCTCCTCTTCCATTTCCATAATATCGCCATCAAGAACATCGCCCCTGTATAGACCCTCTATATACTCCTTCCACCTTTCTGCTTTCCCTTCTTTGCTTAGAACTGGGTTTCCATCTGAGCTCTTGATATTCATACAAGTGGCTCTCTTTTCTCCAAAGGTGTCTTTAATTTTCCTGTAGGAAGTATCTATCTTATCCCTAGTGAGATAAGCCTCTATATCCTTACATTTGTCCTCTAGTCATCCCTGCTTAGCCATTTTGCACTTCCTGTCGATCTCATTTTTGAGACGTTTGTATTCCTTTTTGCCTGCTTCACTTACTGCATTTTTGTATTTTCTCCTTTCATCAATTAAATTCAGTATCTCTTCTGTTACCCAAGGATTTCTATTAGCCCTCGTCTTTTTACCTATTGATCCTCTGCTGCCTTCACTATTTCATTCCTCAAAGCTACCCATTCTTGCAACTAGTCTTATTCGGTCATTCCACATTAGGGCGCTCCGGTCGGACACGCCAAGATGCTTGAGAGTTGTTACTGTTTCCAGTGGTTTACCACAAATACCGTAGTAACGTATCTTTCCGTCTCTTTGCGGAGGGTGGTTGAAAAAAAAAAACATCGCATGACATCAGCGGAAGGAATCGCTCGCGACCTTCAAAGTGCTATCAGCAGTCGAGCTAGCACCATGACTGTGCATGGGAGTTAAAAGAAAGAGGTGCAATGGACGAGCAGCTGCCTTATAAGCCACGCATTTCTGCAGTCGATGTTAAGTGACGCTTGACGCGCTGTAAAGAATGACGCTACTGGACATAAGATGACTGGAAACGAGTGATTTGGAGAGGTGAATCATGCTATACCTTTTAGCAATCCGATGGAAGTGTTTTGGATTGCCGAATGCGTGGAGGAAGTTACCTGCCATCTTGTGTTGTGCCTACAGTGAAGTACAAAGGAGGTGGCGCGATGTTCTTCGTGATCACGATATTGTTCTATTATTGAGCTTAAGAAAACGTTAAATGTGGAACGACCTGAACAAATTTTACAGCATTATGTACTGCGTACAGTGAAGGAACAGCTCGGAGGCGATGATACTTACCATGACAATGCACTCTGTCATGAAGCATCATCTCTGAGTCAACGGTTTGTGGGTAATAACATTCTTGAAACGGACTGGCCCGATCCCAATGGAACGCCCTTGAGCTGAGTCGGAACATCGATTTCGCTCAAGGCCTCAGCATACAACATCACTAACTTCTCTGGTCTCGGCTCTTGAGGAAGAATAAGCTGCCATTTGCCTGCAGACATTCAGACACCTCTACAACTACATCTACATTTATACTCCGCAAGCCACCGAATGGTGTGTGGCGGAGGGCACTTTATGTGCCACTGTCATTACTTCCCTTTCCTGTTCCAGTCGCGTATGGTTCGCGGGAAGAACGACTGCCGGAAAGCCTCCGTGCGCGCTAGAATCTCTCTAATTCTACATTCGTGATCTCCTCGGGAGGTATAAGTAGGGGGAAGCAATATATTCGATACCTCATCCAAAAACGCACCCTCTCGAAACCTGGACAGCTAGCTATATCGCGATGCAGAGCGCCTCTCTTGCAGAGTCTGCCACTTGAGTTTGCTAAACATCTCCGTAACGCTATCACGCTTACCAAATAACCCTGTGACGAAACGCGCCGCTCTTCTTTGGATCTTCTCTATCTCCTCTGTCAACCCGACCTGGTACGGATCCCACACTGATGAGCAATACTCAAGTATAGGTCGAACGAGTGTTTTGTAAGCCACCTCCTTTGTTGATGGACTACATTTTCTAAGGACTCTCCCAATGAATCTCAACCTGGCATCCGCCTTACCAACAATTAATTTTATATGATCATTCCACTTCAAATCGTTCCGCACGCATACTCCCAGATATTTTACAGAAGTAACTGCTACCAGTGTTTGTTCCGCTATCATATAATCATACAATAAAGGATCCTTCTTTCTATGTATTTGCAATACATTAAACTTGTCTATGTTAAGGGTCAGTTGCCACTCCCTGCACCAAGTGCCTATCCGCTGCAGATCTTCCTGCATTTCACTGCAATTTTCATTGGCAGTGTCCCTAGTAGTTTTCAAGCCGTCGTAAAGACGAAGGGTAGACACACCCCTAATAGGTGTCTAGGTACTTTTTATTAGATAGTGTACATCCCGTTCGTGAATCAATACCAAGTGAGCCACAGGAGCATATTGGTGCTACCTTCCTGGCAAGCTGGGTCGTTTGCATCAGGGGTTTTCTACGTCTAGACACTGCAAGCTTTCTTGTGGCAGAGCATGCTCTTGCTGCCTCTGTCATGCCGTCTTTTCCTGTTCAATTCGCGAATTACGTGTAGGAAGAACGACTGTTGGTAAATCTCCGTATTAGCTCTAATTTCTCTCAGTTTTTCATCGTTGCCATATCGTGAGAAGTATGTGGGATGAAGTAATGTATTATCTGTCTCTTCTTGGAACATCCGTTTTTTGGAATTTTAACAGTAGACTTCTCTGTGATAGACAGCCCCTCTCTTTTAGTACCGTCGTTGGATGAGCATCTCTGCAACGCTCTCCTTCCTAAAAAACTATTCTGTGGCGAAATACGTCAATCTTTTCGGGTTCAAAAATGGTTCAAATGGTTCAAATGGCTCTAGCACTATGGGACTTAACTTCTGAGGTCATCAGTCCCCTAGAACTTAGAAATACTTAAACCTGTCCTAAGGACATCACACACACCCATCCCTGAGGCAGGATTCGAACCTGCGACCGTAGCGGTCGCGCGGTTCCAGACTGTAGCGCCTAGAACTGCTCGGCCACTCCAGCCGCCAATCTTTTCGGGATCTTCTGTATTGCGTCTACTAACTCTACCTGGTAATAGACGCAGACTGGCGAGCAGTATTTAATAATCGATCAAACGAGTATTGCACTACTTTCTTGGATTTTACATTTCCTGCAAATTCTTCGAAGCAGTCTCAACCTCGTATCTGTTTTACTTGCAACTAGTCTTAGCGGTCATTCCACATTAGTGCGCTCCGGTCGGACACGCCAAGATGTTTGAGAGTTGTTACTGTTTTCAGTGTTTTACCGCAACTAGCGTAGTATCGTGTCTTTCCGTCTCTTTGTGTCCAGTACGCTACATTTATTCACGTCGAAGGCCAACTCACAGTCCGGGTACCAAGCGTCGATTGTCTGCAGTCTTCGTGCATTTCACAAGAGTTTTCTGATGTTGCATGTTTCCTGTTTACAGCAGCATTGTCTGCGGACAGTCACAAGGAGTTTTTAATGTATTCAATGCTGCCATCGACGTTTGTGGCTGTTTTCTTCCTCCCACTTCAATATCCATTCGAACGTCACATCCGGTTGCCAGAGATACACACGAGAGACGGTGACTTCCATCTCACTCCGTGACCATATTGTTTATCATCTGTCAGATAATCCAGAAGCAGCATTTGTAAAATTGACATTGGAGATAAATGGATTCTGCAGACGAGGGTACCGTAAGAAAACAGACGACGTTGTTACTGGATCACAAGTAAGAGCTGCGAGGTTACGCTAAGGTGGAGGTTGCAGCTTGCATCTCGGCGTACCCCATCTTTACGCGTGGGATAGCAGAGAAGCAAGTTAGCAGTAGCTCTGAGTTTTGCTGAAGGCCGCAACAAGCAGAATGTCCTTTTCCCCTGCAGTAGAATTTCCCAATCGGAAAGAATTACGCCATCGGTAAGAATACCCGCACGAAGCGGTTAGCTAGGCATTTTAAAAGGGGATCTCAGATGAAAGTTCAAGATAAACAATACAACCATATCTCAAATACTCCTACATTTATTAAATAAATTAACAATAATAAAAGAGATGAGCACGTTCATATTGAAAATTATATGTGCGTCAATAGAAATCGATAAGAAATCTGATGTTCTCATAACAAGGACATCGTCACAGTCAACAAATTTTCTGGGTTTGTGACCGCATTGTCAATATGTAAAACTACCTGAAGAAGGTCATTTGCAACAGTGACCATAGCCGACCGCTGTGGCCGAGCGATTCTAGGCGCTGAAGTTCGGAACCGAGCTGCTGCTACGGTCCCAGGTTCGAATCCTGCCTCGGACATGGATGTGTGTGATGTCCTTAGGTTAGTTGGGTTTAAGTAGTTTTAAGTCTAGGGGACTGATGACCTCAGATGTTAAGTCCCATAGTGCTTAAAGCCATTTGAACCATTTTTGAACAGTGACCGAAACGTCAGTAGTTTTACATATTGACAATGCGGTCACAAACCCAGAAAAAATTTATTGACTGCAACAACGGCCGCGGAAGCCTACGTTTATATACAGGGACATCGTATTCAAATAAAGAATGAAAAACTTAAAATAATTTTTTGCATGGTCACTGTTAACTACGAGGGCTATTCGGAAAGTAAGGAACGATAGGTCGCGAAATGGAAACCATAGTGAAAATCAAAACTGTTTTATTTGAAACGGTTTGCAGTTACACCTTCCAGCTACTTCTCTGCACAGTCGCCGCTCAGACTTAAGACATCGGTCGTAGCATTGTGTCAACATTTCAATACCCTCGTTATAGAAGACAGCCGCCAGTGCTTCTCGACAATTTTCTACTCTGGACTGCAGCTCGTTGTCTGTGTCAAAATACTGTCTTCACAGCCAGCGGTTCATTTGAGCAGAGATGAACCTCAGGAGTAGCCAATTACGGGTTGTATTGTGGGTGATCAAACACTTCCTATCGAAAACGCTGACGGAGCATCTTCATTGCCCCAGCAGAGTGCGGCCTAGAATTGTCGTGAAGAACGAACCGTATGACAGTTATGTTATGTGGATTGCATAGCTTCAGGCGAAATCTTTCGCCAGGCCCTCATACTTGGCGGGAGACGCTAATTTCTAGCCATCTTTACGTTCTCACTGTGAGCTCAGAACTGGAAAGAGCGACATGATGCGATCGACAGGCGTACTAGACACAGTGCCCAACGCATCTGTGCAAAGCTTCATCAGATTTTCACTGTATTTTCCATTTCGCGAGCGATCGTTCCTTACCTTCCGAATAACCCTCGTATTTCGCTCACATACGAGCACAGTATACAGCACGTATTACTCCGTTACAGTCGGATATCTCCTAAAATACAGTACTGTACATTAGATAACAAGAACGACCTGACAAGGCTGCCTCAAGCTGCTATCGCCTGGCTTTTGGAAACATACTGTAGAATAAAAAAGGCCGGCGCAGTCTACAGCTTTAAGCTGAGAGTCGCGAAGAGAGGTGTGGAAAACTTATTATGACTTGTTTGAAGAAACTAGCGACGCTAAGTGATATCCAGCTGGGCAGCAGATCTTCAGTGTAGCATATTTAAGAGGCTTGTGAAATAAACAAAATGTACAAACAGACGATACATCCCATTTATAATGTCGGTCTACGTGTGATGACAGAAAGGAGTAGTAATGATAAAACATGGGACTTTCGTCTAGCAGGTGCATGGCTTAGTGTCTGTGGTTTAGATTTGCTCCTGCAGCATTTGATACCTCTGTACCAATTTCTTCAGAACACGGCAGTCGGGCTGCCGCCTGCGATCTAATTACCTAGTTGAGTGATAATGTCAACGTCTGAGAAATGGGAAAAACACACTTCCTAACAAAAAGGTGAAGCACTCAAAGACATGGACGGATGTCAATGTAGCTTTGTATACGTGCACACCATTGGCGGGTATGTAACATTAGATATGCAGTTCTCGGTTACAGACAGAACGCCCACCAGACTGCATTGGTGTTGTTCGTGTTTAGTGTTATTACCAGGTCTGGCAAGGTATATAAGGAGCCAGGCAGGCGTTGAGTGATCACTTTGAAGGACACGGAGATACCGCATCGGCCGGCCGCTGTGGCCGTGCGGTTCTAGGCACTTCAGTCTGGATCCGCGTGACCGCTACGGTCGCAGGTTCGAATCCTGCCTCGGGCATGGATGTGTGTGATGTCCTTAGGTTAGTTAGGTTTAAGTAGTTCTAAGTTCTAGGGGACTGATGACCACAGATGTTAAGTCCCATAGTGCTCAGAGCCATTTGAACCATTTTGAACCAGATACCGCATCATGAGCAGCCGTCAGAGTTTGGAAAGGGCATTATTGTGAGTCTCGTCGAGTTAAGCAGTATCTCGATTTATGTGGCTTGAGGTGGCTGTGGCCTGATGTTGGACTGTGTGAGGATATTCGTCGCTAAGGCTCCGGTAGACCACGTCTGAGCACCAGAAGGGCGGATCGCCGTACTGTGCACGAAGCACATCGTAACCGTTTCACAGCTGCGCCTGCCATCCGTGAACAACTAATGTAGCCCTTGCAACATTCTGTGTCATTCCGAACCATTTATCCGAGCCGAGCAGCAACCAGATTTCGAAACTGCCTTCCCAAGCTTAAGCTTCCGTTAACACCACAACACAAACAATTGTGTTTGGAGTGGTCCCAGGGCGAAAAGCATAAACTGCTGACGAATGGTGTCTTATTGTTATCAGCGGTGAATCAAGTTCTGCACTACTCCGAATTATCGTCGGCGGGTTTGGCGGCGACCTGGAGAAAGGTACCACTCTTTCGATGTTTTGGAGAGGGATAGTGATGTTATTTATGGCGTCATGGTGTGGGTGCCGTCGGGTATGACTTCATAGTATGGCTGGTGGCGATTGAAGGAACTCTGACAGTACAACAGCATGTCCCGGACACTCTGCGTCCTCGTGTCTTACTACTCATGAGACAGTACTGTGGAGCCATTTTTCATCAGGCATATGCTCGTCCACACAGTGCACTTGAGTCTATTAATTGGACGCTTAATATGTTGAACTATTCCCGTGGCTAGCAAAATCCCCCGATTTGTTCCCGATAGAACAAGTGTGCGACCAGCTCGGGCGTCATCTCAGTCCCAGTGCCAGTATTCCCAACCGAATCAGGCCAGAATGAATGCAGTGTCATACTGGTATGCGAGGTCATGCTGGTAAATTCTTCGAAAATTTCATTCGATTTTGTAACCACTGAAATAACTATCACATGCGTTCTCAACCAGTTTCATTCCGTTTTCTCCTCCGATTCTGCGTGCCTCACAAGTTTTTGTTAGATAGTGTAACATTTGCAAAAATGACATTCTGCCAACCACTTATTATTTACTCATTTCATTAAGAGTACAGAGTAATCCACCGCCTTGAAGTGTAAGGTGGGTCGGATGCTTCTAAATCTAACAGCAAAGACTTCTTATTACTACAATCTTACTGGTACAAAGTGGTTAATGCTTTTTTATAATATAAAGAACATAATATACAGAAATTTCTCAAAGGTTGCACAGAAGTGAAGGCTTAACAATTGTCAAAGTGGTTCCACATAATTTGTTTCTGCCTAGTAGATGAGAATATAATTTATATAATGAAAATGTCAAAGAACAATTAAAGAATGTAATACGATAAGTGTGGCGAAAATAAGTTGCAATACGTAGAGGGACGTTATATACAATATTTGTATGTGTAATATAGTCTAAGTAGCTTGTTGGTTGATAATAGTCAATTTCCACCTATTTCAGGTGAGAAGGTCTTTGTAGAACCTCGAGCTATTCTGATCCGCAGTGGTCTGTGTTGGTGTATGTTTATTGTGTTTGTGTGTATTGACATACACTAAGGCGCCAAAGAAACCGCTATAGGCATGTGTATTCAAATACAAAGATATGTAAACAGCAGAATACGGCGCTGTGGTCGACAAAGCCTATATAAGACAACAAGTGTCGGGCGCAGTTGTTGGATCGGTTACTGCTGCTACAGTGGCACGTTATCAAGATTTAAGTGAGTTTGAACGCGGTGTTATAGTCGGCGCACAAGCAGTTGGAGACAGCATCTCCGAGGTACCAATGAAGTGGCGATTTTCCCTTTACGACTACTTAACGAGTGTACGGTGAATATCAGGAATCCGGTAGAAATATCAAACCTCCGACATCGTTGCCGCCGGAAAAAGATCCTGCAAGAATGGGACCAACGACGACTGCAAAAAATCGTTCAACGTCAAAGAAGTACAATCCTTTCGCAAACTGCGGTACTGCGCCATCAGCAAATGTCAGCGTGCGAGCCATTCAACGAAACGTCATCGATATGGGCTTTCGGAGCCGAAGGCCCACTTGCGTACCCTTGACGACTCCACGACAGAAAGCTTTACGCCTCGCCTGGGCCCGTCAACACCTACAGTGGACTGTTGATGACTGCAAACATGTTGTCTGGTCGGTCGAGTCTCATTTCAAATCGTATCGAACGGATGGACTTGTACGGGAATGGAGACAACCTCATGAATCCATGGAACCTGCATGTCAGCAGGAGACTGTTCAAGCTAGTGGAGGCTCTGTAAAGGTGTGGGGCGTGTGCAGTTGGACTGATATGAGACCCCTGATACGTCTAGATACGACTCTGACGTACGTAAGCACGCCTGATCACCTGCGTCCATTCATGTCCATTATGCATTCCGATGGACTTGGACAATTCCAGCAGGACAATGCGACACACCACACGTCCAAAATTTTTACAGAGTGGCTCCAGGAACACTCTTCTGAGTTTAAACACTTCCGCTGGCCACAAAACTCCCCAGACACGAACATTATTGAGTATGTCTGGGATTCTTTGCAACATGCTGTTCAGAAGAAATCTCCACCCCTTCGTACTCTTACGGATTTATGGACAGCCCTGCAGGATTCAAGGTGTCAATTCCCTCCAGCACTACTTCAGACATTAGTCGAGTCCATTCCACGTCGTGTTGCGGCACTTCTACGTGTTCGCGGGAGTCCTACATGATAGTAGGCAGTTGTACCAGTTCCTTTGGCTCTTCAGTGTATTACTTGGCGTGTTGCATCTCAGGGCACTACATGACATTCAGTGGTTGTTTGTTTGTCTTATTGTTGGTAGTTGCGGTATATTCTGTGTGATATCTTAGATACATACACCTGGTATTATACAGCCATGGCTTCAAATCTCGTAGGGTAACGGCAGAAGACGATTCAATATACTGTCGACCACGAGGTCACTACAGACGGAGAAACCTCATCGGATTAAGGAAGGGCGGAGAGGGGAGGAGGCAGTGTCCTTTCCAAAGTAACCGCCCCGGCTTCAGCCTGAGCCGTTTAGCGACACAACGGAAAACCTACATCGGGATGGCCGGGCGGTAATCAGAGCGTGACGAGATGTTTCAAACACTAGCCTGCCCACTGGCGCCACTAACTCGGTTCCGGGTGAAGTCTTCTCTTGGGATCCAAAAACTCAGATTCGATGTTTATTTTCACGGCGTCTACCAAGATAACGATATTATGCAAACTAAAGCAGACACGTAAACGTCATAATTAAAATGCTATCTCGTCAGCGGTCTCTTTCAACTCAGCTTCTCTGTATCTGTCTTGTTAACATTGTGTTTGTTCGACTTCCAGCGTGAAAGAGACAAGACTAAACGAGACGCGAAGCTGATATATAGGGTGGAGAGAGGCATGGAGCGTGTTAATAATCCTTGCAGATATCTCGCTACATTTACTTGTTTTGCACTGTAAAGATAGGCCTAGCAGTGGTTCTATGCTTTACTCGCTCTGCATTACGTTGAATGAAAACTTCTCTAGTTTCCATTTTCGCCGCGGGGAGCCCTAATGGATGTTCTAAGGGACGCTCAAGCATACTCCATGGTAGTGCGTCTCGTGGTAATATTATGCTTTGCCTGTTACACTTGCCTGGTACAGAGGTTCCCGTGATAGTGCAACGAAATACCGTCCGCCTCGCAATCTACAGTGACTTGCGGAGTAGTTTTACTACGCAGATGTAGGCGTGCTCCCTTGGACTGCTTTTACCGTGTGACTTGGCCGAGTGGTTAAAACAGATGGCGAAATAAGAGACCGACAGATATCGAAATAAGAAACAGCGGGTTTGAAAATCAAGTAAAATCGCTCAACGGAGGAAAGGGAAGCGCACCTCACGGGCTACCTGTACCATTTTACAGAGTGTACACGAAAGAGCTTGCTATCGTAGGGTCGCTGGAGGAACGAAGCATTCCAAACAGTTGGGAAAGTGCGTAAGTCACTCCCGTTTTAAAAAAGGGCAGACGAGCAGACGCACACAACTAACGCTGACGTCAGTTGCAGAATGATGGAACATGTTTTATATTCGCATACTACGAAATTCACGGACATTGAAATTCTGTTCATTTAGGAATCAACATGGCATCCGCAGACAACGAACGCGTGAATCCCAACTCGCTTTGTTCGTCTACGAAATACGGAAGCTATAGATAGCAGCACCCAGGTTGATGCTGTGTCCTTTAACTTCTATGTGGTTTCGGCACGTCACTTAATGAACAAAATTCGGCTGCATGGAGTATCATAACAGCGTTTTGATTGAGTTGAAGAGCTAATAACAAATAGAACACGACATGAAACTTCCTGGCAGATTAAAACTGTGTGTCGGACCGAGACTCGAGCTCGGGACATTTGCCTTTCGCGGTCAAGTGCTCTACCATGTGAGCTACCCAAGCACGACTCACGTCCCGTCCTCACAGCTTTACTTCTGGTTCGCAGGAGAGCTTCTGTAAAGTTTGGAAGGTAGGAGACGAGGTACTGGCAGAAGTGAAGCTTTGAGGACGGGACGTGAGTCGTGCTTGGGTAGCTCAGTTGGACACCGAGCGAGGTAGCGCAGTGGTTAGCACACTGGACTCGCATTCGAGAGGACGACGGTTCAATCCCGCGTCCGGCCAACCTGATTTAGGTTTTCCGTGATTTCCCTAAATCGCTCCAGGCAAATGCTGGGATGGTTCCTTTGAAAGGGCACGGCCGACTTCCTTCCCTAATCTGATGAGACCGATGACCTCGCTGTTCGCCGGCACGGTAGCTCAGCAGCGTGTTCGGTCAGACAGCCGGTTGACCTCTGTAATAAAAAAACTGAGTGGAAGGATCAACCACCGAACTTGAACAGGATGTCTTGCGACGTCCGCAATGACCAAACACAACGATCAATAATGAAAAAAAAAAAGTTGGTAGAGCACTTGCCCGCGAAAGGCAAACTTCCCGAGTTCGAACCTCGGTCCGGCACACAGTTTTAATCTGCCAGGAAGTTTCATATCAGCGCACACTCCGCTGCAGAGTGATAATCTCATTCTGAAAACATCCCTCAGGCTGTGGCTAAGCCATGTCTCTGCAATATCCTTTCTTTCAGGACGGCTATTTTTGCAAGGTTCACAGGAGAGCTTCTGTAAAGTTTGGAAGGTAGGAGACGAGGTACTGGCAGAAGTAAAGCCGTGAGGACGGGACGTGAGTCGTGCTTGGGTAGCTCCGTTGGTAGAGTACTTGCCCACGAAAGGCAAAGGTCCCGAGTTCGAACCTCGGTCCGGCACACAGTTTTAATCTGCCAGGAAGTTTCATATCAGCGCACACCCCGCTGCAGAGTGAAAATCTCATTCTGAGAACACGACATGTCATTCTTAACGAAGAGAAATTTTAAGTCATAACTTCGAGCGTACCCCAAAGGACAATTAGCGTTCGCGGTATACAGGATAATTACACTGTGCAGTCACATTGATGTACCCAACTGTCAACAGCCTGGATAACCACCTTCTGCAACGCGGACCGCAGCGAGACACGCAGGAAGAGAGTCAACGAGGTTCTGGAACTGCCGACATGGCTGTGGAGCGCTGTAGACTCCAGTGCGTGGCCGGCTGCACTAAGTCTCTCAGTTGAGGATCCACGCGACGAAAGCCACGTTGAGGTGGTCCCACAGATTGTCGATTGGGTTAAAATCCGTGGAGTCTTTTAGCCAGGAGAGTAAGGTAAACTCATCCTGGCACTCTTCGAACCACGCACGTACACTGCGAGCTGTGTGACACGTTGCATTGTCCTGCTGGTAGATGCCATTGTGCCGAGCAAAAACAAACTACACGTAGGGGTGAACGTGATCCCAAAGGACAGATGCATACCTGATTCATTGAACCTTCCAGAATGACGGTATCACGCAGGGAACGCCACGAAGATATTCACCAGACCATAAGGCTCCCTTCTCCGGCCTGAGAAACAACCGACGATTGTTGCCGCGTGTTTGCTTTCAGGCGTTTCACGCGATACACGCCAACGACCATCTGTCCGATGGGGCATAAAACGTGACTCTTCTGAAACGGCCAGCTGTCGCCAATCACCGGACGTCCAGTTACGGCACTGGCGTGCAAATCCCAGCCTTCGTCGCCGATGAGCAGCAGTCAGCACGGATGCATGAACCATGCGCCCTGATGCGGAGGCCCGTGCGCAGCAACGTTCGCTGAACGGTCGTTGAGGACATACTGTTGGTAGCCTCTCGGCTCATCTGGTCGGTCAGCCGCTCAACAGCTGCACGACTGGTCGTAGCCGTCGTTCACCGCTGTCACCTATGGCTCGTGGTGCACCACAATTCCCTCCGTGCCGGTTTTGAATAGCCGTATTTTGCCGTGCGCGGTATAGTTTAGCCACAGCGGAACGCGAACAGTTTACAAACTTAGCCATTTCGGAAATGCTTCCATTCGTGGCCCGAAAGCGAATGAAAGTGCCTTTTTGGACATCAGATAAATCGCTCTGTTTCCGCATTACGACAACGGCTGCACTCTTTCTCTGCGTCCTCCCGAGACGCTTTTGAGCCGTGGTAAGAACTGCTGTTTTGAAGAGCGCGTCGCAGCGCGTAGTGTGAAGCAGTCGCCCTCCGTTTCTGGCGGTGGCGCCGCTGTGGCAGTCGCAGCTTTGGTGTCTCCCTCTGGTGGGAAAGGGGAAAGGTTGCCTGTTTACGTCCATTTAAGGGGCGCTAGAGCTCGCCAGTCGGTCAGTCTGGCTCAGTCTCTCGTCCCCAGCTTCCTAGTCTGTCTCTCGTCCGCATTTGTGAGGCAGTTAGTGTCTCTCTGTCGTCCGGAGTGCTAGTAGGTCTTTCGTTCGGATCAACCTTTAAAGCCGGCTTAATGAGAGTCTTTCCACTCCGCCAGTAAGAGAACTCATAGAGTGGTCTCCCGATCGGGGCTGGCTTAGTTCCTGCATCTGAGTCTGCGCGTTAGGCCGCCAGTCTGCTCGAGTTTGCTCAGGCAATGGTCATTGGCGGTTGGATCGATCTGTTGGTCGGTCGCGCACTGAGACGCAAGATGATTTGTCCGCCTTGAGCATCGGCGCATGTGAGGTCGCCACGTGAGTCCAGTGGGCCGCGCCGTAAAGCGAGGGGTAGTGGCTTCGCGGCCGACACGAGAGCAACAGGAGTCAACCCACGACATCGGTCTGGCCGGTGTGAGCTGCGACGCCGTGAGACGGGAGATCGGCGCGCCTTCCTGCGTCCGTTGAAGCGACTGGCAGCGGACGGATCGGGAGAGCGATTTAGGGGTGCTGCGCCAGGTCTTCTCCAGAAATCGCAGTTTATTAGAAGTTAAGTGATTGGTGATATGTTGTTTCATTTACCTGTTAAATTCTACTTGTTTTCTTGGTGAGGTCACCAGCCGTTTTGTTTTGGGGTCGTTCCACCATTCTTCTCTGTTTACCCACCCGCGGGAAGGTGGTTATTTGTGAATTGGGTGGTCCGTTTTTCCTTGTGGAGTAGGGGCGGGTTAGAGCAACCTGCGGTTCGGGTTGTTCGGTAATCTCCCCATCAATCTACCGTACGTTAGTAGCTGCCTCTGTCATGTTTGTCGGATTTGGTGTGTTAACGAGAGGCGGTATCTGTGTACTGTAGAGCATGTTAACTTGTTTGGCCAACCTTGTATAATTTTATATAAGATTGCATTTCATGCGCTTTTGTTTAAATGGTCATTTTAGTATATAAAGTTGCCACCCTTTCACCGTAAGACTTTTCTTAGAAGTTAAAATCAAGTTGCACCTTCGATGGCAAGGTTAATATTTTAATTTTAGTGTTTTGTACCATTTCCATCCCTCCTACGGGGTGCATAGTTTGTGTGCTTGTGTGAATTGTTAAAACTTTTAGTTTAAAGTGTTGGTGTGTTGCAGATTTGCATCAGTATAGTCTTTCAGAGGTTGTTGTGAGCGGTCGTAACTTCGGCGGTGTCAAAAGGGAGCGGCAAGGTTCTAAGCCCGAAAGCTCATACAGTCAAAAATTTGTTTCTTTTTGCCTCTGAATAAATTGTAACTTGATATTTAGAGGGTGCTTCCTGATTATAGTTTTGAATCTGTTTCTTAAAAAAAAGGCTTTAGGCACCATTAAAGTGAATAAATTACCATTTGTTAAAAAGGAATTTGCTTATGATTTTATCAGTTACTCCCTGGCAACTACTTCCACTCTTACATAGTGTGATTAAATGTGTTAATGTTCTTGATGAATCGCTACTAAATTAAATAAATTCTTACGAATATTCTTTGAAAATAAACCACGGGTCAGCTTTATACGAGGCGTGTTTTTTAAGTAAGGTCCGTTTTGTTGCAGACAGTAGTAGTTCGCGCGCATACCGCAACGAGCGCGTGCGTCATGTACCGGCATGCCTCGGGAACAACTGTGCTCAGTTTCAGCTCTGTAGCTAACCTGTACGGTTCTGTTCTGCGCATTCAAAATGTTTAAGCTATGAACTCGTCTGCCGCATGTGAGGTTCGCTCAGTGATATGGTTTTTATCAGCAAGGACCTGTCTGCTACAGAAATTCATCGACAGATTTGCAAAGTGTACGGTGATATTGTTATAAGTGAAAGCAAAGTTCGTAAGTGGCCACGAGAATTCAAAATGGTCATGACAACGTCCATGATGAGGACCTCTGCGATCGCCCTTCTGTGATTACAGACGATTTGGTGGCTTCAATTGAAGCGAGCACTCTTGAGATCAGGCTCTTCACAATAACGGCTCTCTCAAACGAATTTCCTGATGTGTGGAGATCAGGGCTTTACAACATTGTTTCTGAACACCTAAAGTTTAGGATACTGTGCTCCCGTTGGGTCCCGAAACTCCTAACAGAGGACCACAAAAACAAAGAATTGAGTGTGTGATGAAGTTTTTAACTCGTTATCACGAAGAAGGTGACGGCTTCTTGAGTCAGATTGTAACTGGAGAGAAAACATGGGTTTCGCATACCACGCCCGAATCGGAGCAACAGAGCATGGAATGGAGACACACACACTCGCCTGTAAAGGCGAAGGCCAAGCAGACTCTGTCCCAGCGCAAAATCATGGCATTGGTGTTTTGGGATAGCCATGGTGTTTTGTTGGTCGACTTCGTGCATTGAGGAACCACTATCAATTCAGAAGCATACTGCCAAACCCAGAGAAAGCTACGCAGGGCGATTCAAAACAAAAGACGCGGCATGCTGACAAAGGGAATTGTCCTCCTCCATGACATTGCAAGACCTCTCACTGCAGGTCAGACCCGCGATTTATTGGACAGTTTTGACTGGGAAGTTTTAGACCACCCTCCCTACATTCTTGATCTTGGGCCGAGTGATTACCATCTGTTCCTCCACCTCAAACAATACCTCACTGATGATGACGACGACGTGAAACCGGCAGTGAACTCTTGGTTATCGGAGCAGGTGGCAAGTTTTTATGAAGATGGTATTTTAAAATTGGTTCAGAGGTGTGATACGTGTTTGAACAAACTTAACAACTAAGTCGAAAAATAGAGTGAAGTATGTAATTTCTGAAAGTAAATTTACTTTTTTAAAATAACCTTTCGTTGTGTACTTATGTTCAAACAGACCTTACTTTAAAAAAAAAAACGCCTCGTACACGGCTTGGATAAAAAGTAGTGGCAACACGGCCCTACCATGAAGGATGTGCGCCACACAGCGCGCCCGCTCTCTGTAGCTGATGGCAGGTCAGTTGAAGTAGCGCAGTGAGCGGCGACTTCTGTGTTTGAGTCAGACACAGAGTGTACCGTCTTAAAGTGCGGGAGGCCAGTTTGCGCCCCCTAACAGTACGTTTAGGAAACACGAACAACGTGCGCGGATTAAGACTGAAGTGGCACGTGGTCGGAGCGCACAACAGTGTTCCTTCTGGCACCGCATCCCACCACCCTTCATGATGATGCACGATGCTACACGGCAAATCCCGTGCAGGAGCTCCTGCGTACGTGAGGGTGAAACATCCAACGTATTCACCCGGTATGAGTCGGTGTGATTACGTCCTGTTCGCCACTATGAAGGAACCTCTTCGTGGCACACGCTACAACAGAAGACATCACCCGTACCGTAGGATAGTCCTTGCGAGACATCGACAGAGACGGATATGCGCTGACGGTGTACGGCGCCTTCCACATCTGCGGGTGGGGGCTGGGAGGAGGGGGCGATTATTGAGGGCATGTAATACAGTGAACGTCTCTTAATGAAGTCTGCTATGAATTACAGCCGTATTGCCTCTACTTTCCAACCCATGTGTACCCTTCACTGTAGTGCTACCACTTGCTGTCTGTGAATGGTTATTGCGCGATAACGTCGAACATAGGCGGTGCTCACACTAATATAACTGGACCGTGTATAAAGTCCATGAAAAATGTAAAAAAACTGGTAAAGGTAACGTAACAAATGATACAGCACGTGAAAGACGAAGTCACGAAGGTTTTTGTGAGAGTGGTGCCGGAAGTTAGTTTGGAAAAACCGTAGACGGGAGCGGCAGCGGTTGTTTTGCGGACGCTGACCTGACGCTACTGGAGTAGCCACCACAGTCGCCGGACATGACTCCTAGCGTTTTTTTTTTTTTTTTTTTTTTTTTTTCCTTGTGGGATTACGCCAAGGATCACCGATAGCGTTTATGTTCCTCTCCTCCCAGAACCTCGAAGACTTGCGACACTGCATTGCAACAGCTGCTCTTACCGGCATCGCCTGACGGGAGACCCTACCCACACGACATTTCCATTTATACCGGCATTCCTAATATGCTGAGCCATGTATGGGCAGAACTGGACTATCGATTAGATGTGTACCGCCTGACAGTCCGGAACCACGCGGCTGCTACGGTCACAGGTTCGAATCCTGCCTCGGGCATAAATGTGTGTGATGTCCTTAGGTTAGTTCGGTTTACGTAGTTCTAAGTCTAGATGTTAAGTCCCATGGTGCTTAGAATCATTTGAACCATTTGCCGCGTGACGAAGTGTGAACACACAGAATATTCATAAACATGGTAAGAAAACAGCTTTGATAATTTTCCTTTTACATACTGTAGTATTTGCTATGTTGTTCTCAGGCATTCTGCATCGATTTTTTTTTTATATTTATAATTACCCCGTATTTAAACGACATGGTGGATAGCGTCGGACATTGCGTACGGCCGTCAGCTAAGAGAGTTAAGAAAAAAAAAGAGAAAAAAAGCAAACAGGAAAACCTGCAACGGATAAACGATTTGTGCAATGAATGGTAGTTGACTCTCAACATAAACAAGTATAACGTATAGTTTATAAATAGATAAAAACATCCGTTATTTTATGATTGCACCATTGTCGGACAACCACTGGAACCAGTCACATCTGTTAAATACCTAAGCTCGTTTGTGTACGAATGTTTACTGGAACGTTTTTGCATGTGCTTCAGTAGGCTTTCATTCGCGTCAGTTTCGTTATTAATTATCTTGATACACCCTACATATTTTGCAATACAATTTTATTTATTTCGTTTTTTCGAAGTAACTTCTGCCACACTGAATACGTCTTCCATACTCAGAAACCAATCCCTACACCAGTTCTCCCAAGTCTCCGCAGGCACACTCATTGTCCCAAGCCCTCCGGAGGTCCTCATCACTTGAAAACTGCACTCCTTACAGCTTCATTTTCACATGCGGGAATAGTGCAAAGTGAAAATGAGCAAGGTCTGGACCGTAAAGTCGGTGCTCAAGAAGTTTCAGTCCTGCATCTCGCAAATATTCGGTGCATGCTTTGGGGCGGTGAGCTGGAGCGTTGTCGTACTGGAGGAATCAAGTGTCCGCTGTTGACTTCGGTCGCAGGTTCTTCAAAGATTGGATGACTTTGGGCAGGCACTGTTCAGTGCACCACTTAGCTGTGACTGTCTCCTGTTTGTCCAAAACAATACTCTCCACAATTCGACTCGATTTTGGAAAAAAAGACAGCTAACAGCTATCATTTTCTGCGTTACTGATCGGCATTTTCTGACAGCTACGGGTGTTCAAAGACCCAAACTTTGTTTTGACTAATAGTCGGCACGTCATAATAGTACAGCCAAGTCTCCTCACCTGTCACAATGTTATTAGCATACTGAAAGTGTCCCTTTAAAACTTCTTTAACATCTCTCGGCAACAAGTCAGACGTCGTGTCATTTGCTCTTCCGCCAGTCTACGCGGCACCCAGAGATAACATAGTTTCTTTACTTGCAAATCATCTGACAGACATTTAGCCCTAAGGTATCCTCTATCTCCTTATGGGTCACTCGCCTGTCTTCGTCTAGCATTTTCCTCACAGCATCAATGTTTTCCTCCGTAACTGAAGGTCGTAGCCTTCTCGTCCTCTCAGCGCTCTCCAGAGTGTAATTTCCTCCTTGGAATTCTCTGTGCCACCTGAATATAGTTGTATGATATGGACACACACCACCGAGTGCACGAGTCATTTCTACAAAGCACTGGTCTATGTTCAGGCCACGTTCAAAACAAGTTGTACAGCAAAACTGGGCGAACCTCACTCCGTGACAACGATGCCACAGCAAACTCTTGGAACTAACTCTGCTAGTGAATGACAGCGCCACAGACTGGGCACAGCGGCTACAGTGGAAGTATGAAGTTTTCTCAGAACACAGCAACACTCAGCCTCCTGCGGCTTATTGTTGCGTTTTATTGCAAAACTTTCGTACTAATCTTTGTACACAGATGCGACAAAAGTCATGGGATACCTTCCATTGTCGTGTCGCACCTGCATTTGCCCGACGTAGTGCAGCAACTCGACAGCTCGATGTGACATGGAGTCAGCAAGTCGTTAGACGTTTCCTGGAGAAATATTGACCCTTGCTGCCTCTACAGCCGCCCATATTTGCGAAAGTGTTGACGCTCCAGGGATTTTGTGTACGAACTGGCCTCTCTATTAGTCCCAAAAATATTCGATAGGATACAAGTCGGGCGATGTGGGTGGCCAAACCATTCGCCTGAACTGTTCAGAATGTTCTTGAAACCTATCGCGAACAACTGTGGCACGGTGACATGGCGCATTGCCAGCCATAAAGATTCAACCTTTTCTTGGGAACAGGAGACCATTTGCTGCTACTAGCCGAACATGTCCATTTCCAGTCAATGATCGGTTCAGTTGGACCAGAGAAGCCAGTCCAAACCATGTAAACACAGCCCGCACTGTCACGGAGCCATTACCAGCTTGCACAGTGCCTTGTTGACACGCTGGCTCCACGACTTCGTGGGGTCTGCACCGCACTCGAATCCTATCATCAGCTCTTGCCAATTGAAGTGGGGATTCATCTGACCAGGCCACGGTTCTCCAGTCGTCAAGGGTCCAACCGATATGGTCACGAGCCCAGGAGAGGCGCTGCTGGCGGTGTCGTGCTATTAGCAAAGGCACTCGCGTCGGTCGTCTACTGCCATAGCCCATTAACGCCATATTTCGCCGCACTGTCCTAACGGATACGATAGTCGTACGTCCCACGTTGATTTCTGCGGTTGTTTCAAGCAGTGTTCCTTGTCTGTTATCACTGACAACTCTATGCAAATGCTGCTGCTCTCGGTCGTCAAGTTAAGGCCGTCGGCCACTGTTTTTTCCGTGGTGAGAGGTAATGCCTAAAATTTAGTATCCTCGGCACAGTCTTCACATTGTGGAACTCGGAATACTGAATTCCCTAACGATTTCCGAAATGGAACGTGCAATGCGTCTACCTCCAACTATAATTCCACACTCTGAGTCTGTTCCCGTCGTGTGGCCATAATTACGTAGGAAACTTTTCACATTAATCGCCTGAGTTTAAATGACAGCTCCCCCAATGCTCTGCTCCTGTGCACACGATAGTACCGCCATCTGTATATGCGCGTATCGCTACCTTCGAGTTTTGGCACCTCATAGAAAGCAGGCCTAATATTTTCATACTCGATTTTCTGGAAAACGGCTGAAAGTTCCATCTCCCTGTTTACATACGAGGGGCGGTCGAAACATATCTAGCCCAAGATAGTTTCCGTAATGTCACGCACAAACAACAACACCTACTATTATGGTGACCCTTTGTAGGTATGTCAAATCTCGTGGCCCCAGCTTCGTTAGTTTTGCAGCTGGGATGCGTTGCATATCGTAGTGCAAGCAAATGGTGAAATATCGAGAGAATCAAGAGCCGTGCTGTGATTGCACAGCCGGCCGGAGTGGCCGAGCGGTTCTAGGCGCTACAGTCTGGAACCGCGCGACCGCTACGGTCGCAGGTTCGAATCCTGCCTCGGGCATGGATGTGTGTGATGTCCTTAGGTTAGTTAGGTTTAAGTAGTTCTAAGTTCTAGGGGACTGATGACCTCAGCAGTTACGTCCCATAGCGCTCAGAGCCATTTTGTGACTGCACATCTTCATTTTGAGGGAATGACGCCCACTTAAGAACAATGTTCCGTCTTATGCAACAGTGAAAAACTGGGTGTCTGACTTCAAACTTGGAAGAACGAGAGTGGAAGATGCGCCAAGGAGCGGAAGGCCTGTCACCGTTGCCACTGATGAAACAGTGACTGCAATTCACGACCGATTTTGCAGGATCGTCGAACAACGTTGCATCACATTGAAACCACATTTGGAATCTCCCATGGGCGTGCTGTTGACATTGTTATGGATACTTTGGGAATGTGGAAAATTTCATCTCGGTGCGTCCTGAAAGACTTGAATGCAGATCAGAGATGGGAGCGTGTGCAGTGATGTGAAGAAATCGTCCTCCAATTTGAAGCGGATGAAGACGGCTCTCTTGTAAAGTATGTGACAATGGACAAAACGTGGGTTCACGACTTTGATTCTCAGACAAAACGACAGTCAAAACAATGATTGATGCTGTGGTTGGTTGGACTCGAAATCGAAGACATTTTATTTGAATGCTTTTCAGAAGTTAACTGAGCATGCCCGCATGTGTATTAGTGTACACTGTTATTATACTGAAAAATAAATTCGTATTATGAAATTTCTGCCATTCTTCATTTGCTAGGTTAGAAATTTTTCCACACCCCATCGTATGCTGAATTCAAATGGCTCTGAGAACTTTAGGACTTAACTGCTGTGGTCACATTCCCCTAGAACTTAGAACTACTTAAACCTAACTAACCTAAGGACATCACACACATCCATGCCCGAGGCAGGATTCGAACCTGCGACCGTAGTGGTCACGCAGTTCCAGACTGAAGCGCCTAGAACCGCTCGGCCACACCGGCCGGCGTATGCTGAATTCATAGTTGTGTCGGGCACACCCTGTCAATATTAATTAAATCGGTGAGGGGAAGATTGTACGGTCCCCTATTGAGCAGCCTTGCTCGTGCAGAACGGCGTTAGCCAGCGAACACAGTGAGTCCAACTCCTGGAGTCCCGGGTCATCCTCACACGCTGCTTGCTCTTCCGCGCGGCGGATTCCGGGCTGACACTTTGAACCCCAGACTGCCGGTGTTGACTCTTTTAATCGCCGCAGAAACTGGCGGTGAAAGCTTGTTCGTCGGCTAGTTTTAGGACCAGCTGTCTCCGTGCTGAGGCATGCGCTAGCGACCTCCTGTACGGGGGCGGGGCGGCGGTCGTAATGATGTGAGCTGGGGCGGCGGGCAGCTGTTGCGTTGCGTTGCGCTGTGGCCCGAGGCGGGGCCGCGCAGCCAAGGCCGCGCCGTGGCGCCTCTCGCTGCGGCTGGCTGGCCACAGGCCACAGCGCTGCACACACACTGACTCTGAGTGAGCTCACTGCACACGCCATCAGCTACCACGGCTCTGCAGGTCGTTTACACCAGAGCTCGTCTACATCTACATCTACATGATTACTCTGCAATTCACATTTAAGTGCTTGGCAGAGGGTTCATCCCTACCATTCCACTCCAGAACAGCGCGCGGGAAAACGAACACCTAAACCTTTCTGTTCGAGCTCTGATTTCTCTTATTTTATTTTGATGATCATTCCTACCTATATAGGTTGGGCTCAACAAAATATTTTCGCATTCGGAAGAGAAAGTTGGTGACAGAAATTTCGTAAATAGATCTCGCCAAGACGAAAAACGTCTTTGCTTTAATGACTTCCATCCCAACTCGCGTATTATATCTGCCACACTCTCTCCCCTATTACGCGATAATATAAAACGAGCTGCCCTTTTTTGCACCCTTTCGATGTCCTCCGTCAATCCCACCTGGTAAGGATCCCACACCGCGCAGCAATATTCTAACAGAGGACGAACGAGTGTAGTGTAAGCTGTCTCTTTAGTGGACTTGTTGCATCTTCTAAGTGTCCTGCCAATGAAACGCAACCTTTGGCTCGCCTTCCCGACAATATTATCTATGTGGTCTTTCCAACTGAAGTTGCTCGTTATTCTAACACCTAGGTACTTAGTTGAATTGACAGCCTTGATAATTGTACTATTTATCGAGTAATCGAATTCCAACGGGTTTCTTTTGGAACTCATGTGGATCACCTCACACTTTTCGTTATTTAGCGTCAACTGCCACCTGCCACACCATACAGCAATCTTTTATAAATCGCTTTGCAACTGATACTGGTCTTTGGATGACCTTACTAGACGGTAAATTACAGCATCATCTGCGAACAACCTAAGAGAACTGCTCAAATCGGTAAAACGGTGTTCCCGAGTAGCGAGCCTCCTCGGGTTATCTCCGGTACTTTTGTAGGAGGCAACGAGCAATGGGAGGCCATGTGCGGGCAGTGGGAACGGGCAGTCACTCCGATCGGAGCAGAGGCCAACCGACACGGAGATACGACTAGTGCGCTCCGAACAGGTGTCACTAAATCTATCTATGTTCTGTACCTATAAAACTAAACTTCGCCCGAACAGGCCACAAAGGCCCAACAGTAACGACTGCAGGCGTGTCATCCTCAGCCGATTGGCGTCACTGGATGCGAATATGAAGGGGCATGTGAGTTCGCCTCACAAGGGCTAGTGCACCCTGCAGCGCTCGGCAGACCGGATGGTCACCCATCTAGGTGTTAGCCCTGTCCGACAGTTCTTGACTTCAGTGATCTGACTGGAACCAGTGTTACCACTGCGGAAATACCATTGATCAAAAAAAGTTTTGCATCACTTCGGTTCCGAGAATTCCGGAACCTGTACAGAAAACTGGGATAGAGATCAACATAAACATTATTTCCGCCCTTTTTATTGCTCACGAAAAAAACACATCGCATGTTGTACCACCATACAGCGAGACCTTCAGAGGTTGTGGTCCAGATTGCTGTACACACCGGTACCTCTGATACCTTGCATTGATGCATGCCTGTATTCGTCGTGGCATACTACCCACAAGTTCATAAAGGCATTGTTGGTCCAGATTTTCCCACTCCTTAACGGCGATCCCTCAGAGTGGTTGCTGGGTCACGTCTCCCATAAACAGCCCTTTTCAATCTATCCCAGGCATGTTAGATAGGTTTCACGTCTGTAGAACATGCTAGCCACTCTAGTTGAGCGATATCGTTATCCTGAAGGAAGTCATTCACAAGATGTGCACAGTGGGGGCGCGAATTGTCGTCCATGAAGACGAATGCCTCGCCAATATGCTGCCGATATGGTTGCACTATCGGTCGGAGGATGGGATTCACCTATCATACAGCCGTTACGGCGCCTTCCATGACCACCAGCCGGGTATGTCGGCCCCACATAATGCTACCCCAAAACAGCAGGGCACATCCACCTTGCTGCACTAGCTGTACAGTGCGTCTAAGGCGTTCAGCCTGACCGCGTTGCCTCCAAACACGTCTCCGACGATTGTCTGGTTGAAGGCATATGCGACACTCATCAGTGAAGAGAACGTGGTGCAAATCCATTCGGCATGTTGTTGGGCCCATCTGTACCGCGCTGCATGGTGTCGTGGTTGCAAAGATGGACCTCGCCATGGACGTCGGGAGTGAAGTTGCGCATCCTGCAGCCTATTGCGCTCAGTTTGAGTCGTAACACGACGTCCTGTAGCTGCACGAAAAACATTATTAAACATGGTGGCGTTGCTGTCAGGGTTCCTGGGAGCCATAATCTGTAGATAGCGGCATGGTTGAAGAACAGACAGCGCAAGTCGTGTACCTCCTTCCTGGTGGAATGACTGGAACTGATCGGCTGTCGGACCCCCTCCGTCTAACAGACGCTGCTCATGCTTGGTTATTTACACCTTTAGGCGGGTTTAGTGGCATCTCTGAACACTCAAAGGGACTGTGTCTGTGATACAATGTCTACAGTTAACGTCTATCTTCAGGAGTTATGGGTAGTGGGGTGATGCAAAACTTTTTTTGATGTGTATATTTAGTCGTATAAATCAACGTCATCCACCGCGGTTTCCGCCTGTGTATTCAGTGGAATCTCGTGAAGTACTGTACAAATAGTAATAGACCGATTCACGAGGAAGGGCTGTGCGCATAATTTATTACCGCTAAGTAATAAATGCATAGTATATACAAGGTGTGAGCTCTACAACTCATTCTTTAAAGACCTATGAGCGCTACTTCATCTTCGATACTGTGAAACAAATCTCTTCTGCTGCAAATATGGCCCAAAACATTAAAAAATTGTCAACATCGGCCCTAAAAGGTATACATCAAGTTCTATGTTTCACAGCAGCGAAGATGGACAACTGCTCATACCTCTTAAGGTATGCACTTTAGAGACCATATTTATGGACATTTTTTTCTTGTTTTAGTTCATTCTACTACCTCTCAAAATATGGAGAGCAAAAACCTTGCAGTAGAAAAGATCTGTTTCGTAGTATCGAAGATGAACAAATGTTCATAGCTCTTAAGGTTTGTATTTTAGAGCTCATGTTCACTATACTTATTTCCTTCGAATGCTCGCTCTTCTCATATCCCTGAATATCGACCCTTCCTCCAGGAACACCGTTTATATATTTTTGTCCGTTCCGTATTTAGTTGGCATTTGAAGACAGATTTCGGGGCAACTTTAGAGAGGAGGCCGTATCTGGTGCGAAGAGCTGTAAACTAAAAGCCGCGACAAATCCAGAGGCCAGCAAAGCTTGACCATAATCAATACACATTATAAATTAAAGTTCCCAGCCACATTTTTATGTCTGTACGAGAAGGCTAATCTCAGGAGCTACTCTAGTGAATTAATACGGATTTCACTTGTAGATTGATTCAAAGGCACGGTTTGTGTACACCACTAATTATCATAAATAAATGGTTTGGCTGACGATACTTAGTGCTACAGGTGCTAACTCAGGGCAGTCACTAGTACATGTATGAATTAAAGTCCCCCAGTACTGTATGTTCGAGCGAATGTCAGGAAATACTGTATAGAGATTTTCATACACTTTTCACGAATAGATAGACCGAATCAAGAGAAAGGTTTGTCTATATAAGTTATAATATTTCCTGTAAACTGGCTGAACCATAATGAATTACAGTATTCTGCCACTGTGGAAGTTCCGAGCGAGGTGGCGCAGTGGTTAACACACTGGACTCGCATTCGGGAGGATGACGGTTCAATCCCGTCTCCGGCCATCCTGATTTAGGTTTTCCGTGATTTCCCTAAATCGCTTCAGGCAAATGCCGGGATGGATCCTTTGAAAAGGGCACGGCCGATTTCCTTCCCCGTCCTTCCCGAACCCGAGCTTGCGCTCCGTCTCTAATGACCTCGTTGTCGACGGGACGTTAAACACTAAATCTCCTCCTGTGGAAGTTATGCCATAGTCATTTAGTGGTTAGTGGCACAACTCGTCGGAATCATTCATACATATTATTATTTAAACTCCCTTACCGAGCTTTTCTGTTTGTACACGAATGCTAATCTCAGAATTTACTGTAGGGATTTTGATACGGTTTTCACTAATAGACAGACTGATCACGAGAAGGTTTGTGGGCACAGGAGACAGGCGTAAAGTCGTCAACTGCAGCGTGTGGTTGGCGTAAGCTACTGCTACAGGGAGACCAGCACGAGCTACCGCTGACCTCCTAAATGACTTGCAATGCATTGTGGTTCGCTGTTTGTGAAATTCAGAAGGTACAGCTGGTAAATTGCTTTATACTCTCGAAAACGTTCTATTTAGGTCAGTGTCTACCTGTACCTTTAGGAAATGCAAAGAATATTGCGAGAGCTGTGTGCCAAATCGTATAGACGGGCCACGTAATTAAGGTGTCCATCGGTACAACACCCTGACAGTGCAGTGAAGGAGGCCTGCACCTCGTGGAATTCAACAGCAGAATATGGTCACATTCGTCAACATTATTCGGAAATGTCTCCAGAAAACACTTCACTGTATTATCGCCTTATTTTCTACTGAACTGAAATAACCTGCCGCGATTTCTGTCCGTGCGTTCAGCATAACTGCTGTAGAGATTTTGATACGGTTTTCACTAATAGGCAGATTCACGAGGAAGGGTTGCGTATACCGGATGAAGAAAAAATGACACACTTGACCGTCGCCATCCGATTCCTCATCCCAATTCAAGTCAAAAGTGTATTTGGCAAGACCTAATCTCGCTAATAGGTTTACTGGAAGTGCGATTTAAAAAAAACGAGACTTTGGCAATGCCATAACTGCGTGCATCGTGGCCAAGAAGAGGTAGCATGAACTCTACTCCTGTGCCGGAGTTGTGGCTACAGTAACATCCTCTGTTTCCAGTGAGGTATTAAAAAAATGCAAAAAACACAATAGGTAGGCTAATTTTTACGATGATTAAAAGATGCGCTTTCTGAGCGCTAGACAGTGATAACATCTGTGACAACGATAAAAGCGAGGCCAGAAATGATTATTAATGAGCAATCCAGTGCGTACTAATTAATTAGTAGCTGTCTGTGTTGAGACCTGAAAGAGACTGGACGTACATATAAAAAATGTGCGCACGCCAAGTATTACTAACCTTGTGAATGTATTACGTAAAGGTTTTGTGTGAAAATATATTGCATCAAGAAAAAAAATTATTTATTAGTCCATAACAGTACACTGTAACAAATGTTAGGACGATCGTGACAAGCTGCCAGGACACCATCGTGTCACCGCGGCGTTAAAGAGGCATAAGAAATTATTTCAAGAAGGGACATAAGAACATTTTTAATTTTTGTATCTATATATTCATATTTTGTATCTATATATTCATAACGAAATCTTATTGTTCAATTTTTTATTAGCTACGGTGACTATTCGGATGGCCGAACTCCCTCCTTTATCCGATAATAATCTTAAAAAATCATTCAATCCTTTATATAATATTTCCCTAATCATTTCCAAATCATTTTCCCAATAATTATCCTACAACAGACTGATTCACATGGAAGGTTTGTGCATGTAACTTTTAACACTTACGTGAGACAAGACGTCTGGATGTATATACTTAGTACAAGTAAGAAGCTGGGGCGATCCCTAGTTATTTCATACATCTGAGCTTACGGGTTTACGTACTCTTGTGAATTTTAAATTTAAAAATATCAGAACTGATTTTGTCGAAATAAGCTACATTGGAAGAATACGTAAAAATACATGAAACACAACTAAGGAATATATCCTTCAAACAAAGAATGGAGATGAAAATGATGAGTAGAAATGAGACAGAGGGATCGCAGTCGAGCCACTGACGAATTCAGACGGCTGTCAACAAAGCACTGTATGACGTACGTTGTTAAAATTCTTTATACGATCTTTGGAATAATGAAGCTCGTCAACCACGACGGCGTAACAAAAATGTTCCATTTTCCATGGAAATTTACCAAACTTAACAGACCGTCCTCGGCTTCTTTCTATGTATACCACAATAAATAAAATTTCGATATTTGCTACCCTTAATGCTGTTGCAATTTTAATGGCCAGCGTCGTGTTTACAGCCTAACGGAGCTACAGTTTTCAAATAGCCCCCGTATGAGCTGACTCTGTAGGAACGAGGGCCGAGGACCTCGTTTCCGGTGACTCAAGAGCTGGCGTTACCGCATCAGGAGAAACGATGCGTCGCGCCGCGTCGAGACGGCGCCCCCGCCGGCTGGCGTCACCCTGGCGCTCGGGAAAGCTGGGCTGGTCGGCTGCCGCCTCTGCTTACCTGCAACGAGACACACACAGCCGGGTTAGAGTGGGCGAGCGGTTATTGCCGAAGCGCGGCGCGGCGTGCTATGCCGCAGCAACCAACTTATGGCCCTGGTTAGGATTCAGCTGCTCAGACTAAATGGTTCAAATGGCTCTGAGCACTATGGGACTTATCATCTGAGGTCATCAGTCCCCTAGAACTTAGAACTACTTAAACCTAACTAACCTAAAGACATCACACACATCCATGCCCGAGGCAGGATTCGAACCTGCGACCGTAGCGGGCGCGCGGTTCCAGACTGAAGCGCCTAGAACCGCTCGGCCAAACCGGCCGGCTGATCAGATTAAAACATGTGGTTAATTACGGCACTGGCATTAATTCTGGACACTTCTTAAAGATTCATCGAATATTGCAGTCAGGAGTTTATTTTATTTGAAATATGCAGTATAATTCACTTCCAGTTTTCAAACACATGCCTTAATGCCCACTTCTTGAAAACTAAATTTCAAATATAAAATTTTAATTAAGACTTTAAAAAAATCAAACAAAATACGCACAACTCAACCATTCCAGAAGGTTACAAATTATTTGGCACAAAAGTTATTGCAATGTTTTCAGTATTTTGTGGGATGGTGGTGGTGGTGGTGGTTAGTGTTTAACGTCCCGTCGACAACGAGGTCATTAGAGACGGAGCGCAAGCTCGGGTTAGGGAAGGATTGGGAAGGAAATCGGCCGTGCCCTTTCAAAGGAACCATCCCGGCATTTGCCTGAAACGATTTAGGGAAATCACGGAAAACCTAAATCAGGATGGCCGGAGACGGGATTGAACCGTCGTCCTCCCGAATGCGAGTCCAGTGTGCTAACCACTGCGCCACCTCGCTCGGTTTATTTTGTGGGATATGGCTCTGAGCGCTATGGGACATCTGAGGTCATGAGTCCCCTAGAACTTAGAACTACTTAAGCCTAACTAACCTAAGGATATCACACACATCCATGCCCGAGGCAGGATTCGAACCTGCGACCGTAGCGGTCACGCGGTTCCAGACTGAAGCGCCTAGAACCACTCGGCCACAAGGACCGGCTTTGTGGGATATCCTTTTGATTTAATCACTGCCCAGACCCTACGTGGTTTCGAGTCCACACATACGTCGAAGACCTTCTGGTTTGATCACTATTAACCACCAATTAATTATGGAAATGCAGATGAGCATTTGGCGTCATTGGCCGGGAGGCCACTTGCGGGGCAGGTCCGGCCGCCTTGGTGCAGGTCTTATTGCATTCGCCGCCACATTGGGCGACCTGCGCGCCGGATGGGGATGAAATGATGATGAAGACAACACAGCACCCAGTTCCTGAGCGGAGAAAATCTCCGACCCAGCCGGGAATCGAACCCGGCCCGTAGGACGGCAATCCGCTGACCACACAGCTTTTTTTTTGTCTCATTTTGTTCCATATTGTTCGTTCAGTTTGTTCGTGGCGGAGGTCCGATGACACTTGTTCAGCTTGTTCGTTGATCCGTTCACTCAGTTTTTTTTATTACAGAGGGTAGCTAAACCCACTGACCGAACACGCTGAGCTACCGTGGCGGCACTGTCGGAGCGGACACGAATTAATTATGAGTTGTAGGAACTCCCTCTTGTTACTGGGATTCCGTCGTGAAACCGTGATTTTAAGCCTTGACCACAAGTTCTCAATTGGGTTCAGTCGGGACTGTTGCCAGGCCAAAGGAGCACAGTAATTTGATGGTCATCAAAACATTTCTAATTGATTTTCGCGGTATGACATGGCACAGTGACGCACTGAGGCAACGAGTCTTCGCCTGGTCGACGTCTAACGATAGTAACTCCATTACTTTCTCAATATTGCAATCCTTACACAGTACAATCTATTGAGCGAACAGCAATATTTTTAAAGCTCCGCAGTCTCCTTCAATATATTGAGCAAGCAGTCAAGATCGATCTCAGGTAGTCAATATTATTACGCAATACTCACTATTGAGCAATAAATATTGAGCTTATGAGGACCCCTTTTAGACACGGCGGATAACAAATGAGTAGTCTGGAGAGAGCGGGACCTGGTTTCTTCCCCCAATAATAACCAGTCTGAGCTTGTGTTCTGTCTGTAATATCCTCATCGTCGACGCAATGCTAAACGCCAATCGTCCTTTGATAATAGTGGCGTTGGAATAGGACAAGAAATAAATACCGAAGTAAAAGTGTACCTGCTCATTTCTGAAGTAATTCGTCGGCGTTTTCGTACGTCGTTGTATGATAGTTTAAAAGCCTCCTCTCTTTCTTCTGCACTGAGTATATGAACTACGTAACTTAAGTAAAATGCCCTTAAATTGTGCTCCTTTCATACAAAACATTGGCCAAAGTTTAATTGCTAGCGCTATCTGACCACGGCTTAATGGAAATATTCAAGAGTAGCAGACGTTTTCATTGCGCAATAGGATATAAACAGGGACGCGAAAAAATGTTCGGATGGCTCTAAGATCACAGTTATTCACGATACAGACCTCACACGAGTGGGAAGCTTGGACTAGACCTTCCTTGTGGGCAGATGAAATGTAATGAGGACGTTGATTTCCTAAATGATTGCAGGAAGAAAATAAATCAGATACTGTAGGGAAAGTTCTGGTTGTTAATAAGCAAATCAATAACGAATGACAAACAATAAATTTACACTTGTCTCTTGATGGATCACATAATAGAGAAGACAACGATACATGAAAATTAGAACGATAAGCACTATTAAATCAGTGGGGTCAGCAGGCCAACCTCACGGTTGAGCAAGTGAAACACCGATACTGTACCGTGAACATGGAACAATATCTATTTCTCTGAACATCGGGTGTTAGCCCTGAGCACGAAGGTACATCTGTAGATCTGAAAGAGATGCGAACAAAATATCACGTCAATCAGCCCGAGCACGTCGCGGTTTCTCCGTAACCCTCGTAGACTGTAGCAAGAGAGTGACCATCGGAACGTAACCCGAACTTAAAAACACATCGTCCATAAGACAGCTGCAGCGAGTGTTGGGAAACAGGGCTCACCAGCCGTCCGCAGCAAGGCGGAAACAGAAACGGTGTGAATGAAGCTTATTATGTAATTGTACAACGTTTCTGTTAACAGTTCACGTGAAATAATGTTCGTTCAGACATGCACGCGCGTCTCAAGGACCACTGTTTCACGTGAATTGTCAACCCAGACATTGTACAATTACATAATAAGTATTACACTCCCTGACGGGTTAAAATGACTGTCATATCGAATGTCGCCCTCTGGTGATAATCACGTAGTGTGTATGCGAGCCTTACGAGGTGTGAAAAAGTGTGACATATGGAAGTTTGGGATGGTCCTGGAGACTTGCTCGGTTAGCCGAATCGCTTAAGACGACCAGATCCGGCACAAATTTTCATATGTCACCATAAATAGTACAGGTAAAGTCAATTTAAATACGCAATTTGCGAATCAAATTGCGTATTACTGAATATAGCTTCTTTCTGCCCTTTACCGAGGACTCTGCCCACACAGGCCTCCTATTGGCTAGCTCGCTCGAGCTAGAGTTTATCGCCTATACCTTCACTTTACCAGCCAAAGACCGTGGTCCGCTTAGCAATCAACACACCCGAGTGCAGAATGTATTTGCAACAGCTCAGAGCTCGCGTGAAATTAATGATTTCAAACGTGACTATTTAACGAACGTCTTCCAAATTTAAGTAACCTTTCGAAGAAGTTAGGCAAAGTGCAGCATGAACAGTCGTACAACACCTTGCGAGGGACAGAGAGCGCCACGCGATGCTGTATCATCTTCTACCTGCGGCGTCATTTAGACGATGGAGGAGGACATGTGGTTAGCACATCGATCTCCCGGTCGTTAATGTCGGATTTTCCAAACTGGAACCGCTACTTATTCTTCAACCAAGTCCGTAATTGCTCTCACGAGGCCGAGTTCCGTTCCAGACCTCCCAAGGAAACACCCTTCAACTAGGAATCGAATCCGGCTTCTGCACTTGGAAGTCAGACTATTTGGCTGTGGAGGTGAAGCGGCGCCAGTACGGCTACGTTTTAATTCTGTGAGTGGTGAAAAGATGATAAACGTAAAACGTAGGACGAGCTCGTTATCGCGCTGTTAATTGGCGCCCCCAGGAACAGTTACCCCCGGAGTGTGAGAGAGGGCGAGGGCCGGTGCTGCTTTGTTATCTCGCCGGGCCCGCTCTCGCCACCTCATTAGGATCGCAGGTCAGCCCGTTATTATAATAGAGGCCTCACCACTCGTCGGCTGCCAGCAGGCGCCGGACACCTGCCGCCTGCTACACAGGGACTGACTGGCCAACACAGCGGACTCCCTGGCTTCGGCTCAATAAGATAAGACTACAATAGGCTACAGTCTCCAGGCAATCTTGAGATGGTAAGCAAAGAATTTGTAGGAATGTACTAAATGCCTTCAGAAATATTAACGAGTAAAATGGCTGTATACAAATTCAATGGAAATGAATATTAATCTGTGCCAAATAATCGTGGTTCAGCTCCGTGCCAGACAATTATACACTACTGGCCATTAAAATGGCTACACCAAGAAGTAATGCAGATGATAAACGGGTATTCATTGGACAAATATATTATACTAGAACTGAGACGTGATCACATTTTCACGCAATTTGGGTGCATAGATCCTGAGAAATCAGTATCCAGAACAGCCACCTCTGGCCCTAATAACGGCCTTGATACGCCTGGGCATTCAGTCAAACAGAGCTCGGATGGCGTGTACAGGTACAGCTGCCCATGCAGCTTCAACATACCACAGTTCATCAAGAGTAGTGCCTGGCGTATTGTGACGAGCCAGCTGTTCGGCCACCATTGACCAGATGTTTTCAATTGGCGAGAGATCTGGAGAATGTGCTGGCCAGGGCAGCAGTCGAACATTTTCTGTACCCAGAAAGGCTCGTACAGGACCTGCAACATGCGGTCGTACATTATCCTGCTGAAATGGAGGTTTTCGCAGGGATCGAATGAAAGGTAGGGCCACGGATCGTAACACGTCTGAAATGTAACGTCCACTGTTCAAAGTGCCGTCAATGCGAATAAGAGGTGACCGAGACGTGTAACCAATGGCACCCCATACCATCACGCCGGGTGATACGCCAGTATGGCGATGACGAATACACGCTTCCAATGTGCGTTCACTGCGGTGTCGACAAACACGGATGCGACCACCATTGTGCTGTAAACAGAACCTGGATTCATCTGAAAAAATGACGTTCTGCCATTCGTGCACCCATGGTCGTCGTTGAGTACACTATCGCAGGCGCTCCTGTCTGTGATGCAGCCTCAAGGGTATCCGCAGCCATGGTCTCTGAGCTGATAGTCCATGCTGCTGCAAACGTCGTCGAACTGTTCGTGCAGATGGTTGTTGTCTTGCAAACGTCCCCATCTGATGACTCAGGGATCGGGACGTGGCTGCACGAACCGTTACAGCCTTGTGCGGATAAGATGTCTGCCATCTCGACTGCTAGTGATACGAGGCCGCTGGGATCCAGCACGGCGTTCCGTATTACCCTCCTGAGCCCACCGATGCCATATTCTGCTAACAGTCATTGGATTTCGACCACCGCGAGCAGCAATGTCGCGACGCGATAAACCGCAATCGCGATAGGCTACAATCTGATCTTTATCTAATTCGGAAACGTGATGGTACGCATTTCTCCTCCTTACACGAGGCATCACAACAACGTTTCACCAGGCAACGCCGGTCAACAGTTGTTTGTGTATGAGAAATCGGTTGGAAACTTTCCTCATGTCAGCACGTTGTAGCTGTCGCCACCGGCGCCAACCTTGTGTGAATGGTGTGAATAGCTAATCATTTGCATATCACAGCATCTTCTTCCTATCGGTTAAATTTCGCGTCTGTGGCACGTTATCTTCGTGGTGTAGCAATTTTAATGGCCAGTAGTGTATTAGGCCTCCTTGCAAAAAATTGAGCAACGAGACGCTTTTTATATAATCAAATCAGGAAAGTTGGGATGTAAGAGTGTTGCACAAAGTACCCTTCGCCATACACCATAAATTAGCTTGCAGAGTATATGCGTCGATATAGAAAGACTGCACGTATACAGCTCTTCAGGTATCAATTGTGGGGACCGTCGACGGCTCGTAAACTGTGAAGCTTGGGCGGGCCCGAGTCGTGTATTGAGCCAACTTGGCAGTGGGCGCGGACGCGGTGAATCAGTGTCTGGTTGGCGGGCTCTGCACGGCTGCCTCGCGTGACTCACACGGCCGACGGCAGCCTGTTCGGGAAAGTCTCGGCCTTTAGGGACGCCACGCCACGCCACGCCACACACACTTGCCGCTGTCTGTCGAGTCGCGACTTCTGCTGCGGCAACGCAACCAGCGCCCTGTCACAACAGCTCCAAACGTTACTCTGACCTCTTTGGACTTGCATTCCGGAGACCTGATTGTATTACAGTCCTTGTCTTGTATGCAGGATGACTTAGAAATTTTCTCTGTTTCCCACTATCTGGGGTCGCATGTCAGCTACCATAACAGTACATAGCTTGGCAAAAAGGACATACAGGAAATGCATTCGCAGTTGCGAACAAGGACAACCACTAACTGTATAATGGAGTGACGACAGTGAAAATTTGTGCAGGATTGGGGCTCGAACCCGGATTACCCGCTTGTGGTAACTCAGCATTTAGAAATAAAACATCAGTTGAAAAAAAAAAAACGAGCAGTGAGGATAATAGGTGCTGTTCACCGCTAATAATCTTGTGAATGACTCGTAAAGTAACCAGGGAATTTTAACCGCGCCATCACAGTATGTATATTCGGTACTAAGTTCGTCATAAATAATCCCTCGCAGTGTGGAAAGAGTAGTAACGTCCATGCCAACAAAACTAGAAGAAAAAATTACTTTTTTAGTCATTACTAAAACTGTCAGTGTCTCAAAAAGTAGGGCATATGCTGTCATAAAATCCTTTAACATTTACACAATAACGTAAAATAACTGGAAGGTAGCAAAGCAAATTACACATCTAACTTAAAATAAACTCCTTCTCTGTCGTAGACGAATGTTTATTGTAAACCCGTAGAATGTTAACTGAAAAACTAAATTTTAGTGTATCACACGACTAGTATTAAATACTAATGTGTTCATTCTTACTAAATTTAAAGCTGTGTGCTGTTTAGTAACCTGTAAGTGGCCGGCGAGCAGCCATAATAACAAGGATTTTTTTTAAATATGCAGCCCATAAACTGAGTTGTTCTGTACAATTTCGAAAAAAAGTCATACAAATGGTCAATGGATCTTGCAGGTATCTTACCAATTAGAGAATGAGATTTTAACTCTGTAGCGGAGTATATGCTGATATGAAACTTCCTGGGAAGAGAGCTTCTGTGAAGTTTGGAAGGTACGAGACGAGGTACTGGTGGAATTAAAGCTGTGAGGACGGGGCGTGAGTCGTGCTTGGGTAGCTCCGTTGGTAGAGCACTTGCCTGCGAAAGGCAAGTCCCGAGTTCGAGTCTCGGTCCAGCACACAGTTTTAATGTGCCAGGAAGTTTCATATCAGCGTATACTCCGCTGCTGAGTGAAAACCTCATTCTGGAAACATCCCCCAGGCCGTGGCTAAGCCATGTCTCCGCAATATCCTTTCTTACAGGTTCGCAGGAGAGCTTCTGTGAAGTTTAGAAGGTAGAAGACGAGGTACTGGTGGAATTTAGGCTGTGATGACGGGACGTGAGTCGTGCTTGGGTAGCTCAGTTGGTAGAGCACTTGCCCGCGAAAGGCAAAGGTCCCGAATTCGAGTCTTGGTCCGGCACACAGTTTTAATCTGCCAGGAAGTTTTATCTTACTAATTAATTAACCAGTATACAGGGTGTTACAAAAAGGTACAGCCAAACTTTCAGGAAACATACCTCACACACAAATAAAGAAAAGATGTTATGTGGACATGTGTCCGGAAACGCTTAATTTCCATGTTAGAGCTCATTTTAGTTCCGTCAGTATGTACTGTACTTCCTCGATTCACCGCCAGTTGGCCCAATCGAAGGAAGGTAATGTTGACTTCGGTGCTTGTGTTGACATGCGACTCATTACTCTACAGCACTAGCATCAAGCACATCAGTATGTAGCATCAACAGGTTAGTGTTCATCACGAACGTGGTTTTGCAGTCAGTGCAATGTTTACAAATGCGGAGTTGGCAGATGCCCATTTGATGTACGGATTAGCACGGGGCAATAGCCGTGGCGCGGTACGTTTGTATCGAGACATATTTCCAGAACGAAGGTGTCCCGACAGGAAGAAGTTCGAAGCAATTGATCGGCGTCTTAGGGAGCACGGAACATTCCAGCCTATGACTCGCGACTGGGGAAGACCTAGAACGACGAGGACACCTGCAATGGACGGGGCAATTCTTCGTGCAGTTGACGATAACCCTAATGTCAGCGTCAGAGAAGTTGCTGCTGTACAAGGTAACGTTGACCACGCCACTGTACGGAGAGTGCTACGGGAGAACCAGTTGTTTCCGTACCATGTACAGCGTGTGCAGGCACTATCAGCAGCTGATTGGCCTCCACGGGTACATTTCTGCGAATGGTTCATCCAACAATGTGTCAATCCTCATTTCAGTGCAAATGTTCTCTTTACGGATGAGGCTTCATTCCAACGTGATCAAATTGTTAATTTTTCACAATCAACATGTGTGGGCTGACGAGAATCCGCACGCAACTGTACAATCACGTCATCAACACAGATTTTCTGTGAACGTTTGGGCAGGCATTGTTGGTGATGTCTTGATTGGGCCCCACTTTCTTCCACCAATGGAGCACGTTATCATGATTTCATACGGGATACTCTACCTGTGCTGCTAGAACATGTGCCTTTACAAGTACGACACAACGCGTGATTCATGCACGATGGAGCTCCTGCACATTTCAGTCGAAGTGTTCGTACGCTTCTCAACAACAGATTTGGTGACCGATGGATTGGTAGAGGCGGACCAATTCCATGGCCCCCACGCTCTCCTGACCTCAACCCTCTTGACTCATTTATGGGGGCATTTGAAAGCTCTTGTCTACGCAACCCCGGTACCAAATGTAGAGACTCTTCGTGCTCGTATTGTGGACGGCTGCGATACAATACGCCATTCTCCAGGGCTGCATCAGCGCATCAGGGATTCCATGTGACAGAGGGTGGATGCATGTATCCTCGCCAACGGAGGACATTTTGAACATTTCCTGTAACAAAGTGTTTGAAGTCACGCTGGTACGTTCTGTTGCTGTGTGTTTCCATTCCATGATTAATGTGATTTAAAGAGAAGTAATAAAATGAGCTCTAACATGGAAAGTAAGCGTTTCCGGACACATGTCCACATAACATATTTTCTTTCTTTGTGTGTGAGGAATGTTTCCTGAAAGTTTGGCCGTACCTTTTTGTAACACCCTGTATAACTGCAAAGTCGCAGATAGATAATATATTTTTATGAATACTGAGGCGGTATTTTGGCTTTCACCGTTAATTATGATAGTTGTAAACGTAAAACAGTACTGCGAAAACAATGTTATGTTTCATAAATAGTAACCACTGTAGGATCACAGTTGTACACTTACCTGATAAAATGTACTACAACAAGTATTAACACCATATTCGTTACCTACTAATGCTCCACCTAAGATGATCAGAATACTAATATGTCAGTTACTAGAAGCATAGCGTATTTAACATCTTCCGTGTCCTAAATTTCATTACTTAGCAGAAAACAAATGGTTCAAATGGCTCTGAGCACTATGGGACTTAGCCGGCCGGAGTAGCTGGGGACTGATGACCTCAGATGGTAAGTCCCATAGTGCTCAGAGCCATTTTGAACTATGGGACTTAACATCTGAGGTCATCAGTCCCCTAGAACTTAGAACTACTTAAACCTAACTAACCTAAAGACATCAAACACATCCATGCCCGAGGCAGGATTCGAACCTGCGACCGTAGCGGTCGTGCGGTATCGGACTGAAGCGCCTAGAACCGCTCGGCCACACCGGCTAGCGGAAAACATAATGGTCGCAAAGTCCTAGGTCGAGAAGATCAAGTTGTTTACGTTACTCATCCATCGAATAAAAATTACAGTTTGTTTTCTGTTCTTCTGCCAACATTTAACTATCGGTAAGGATGCCACAATGTGATGTTCAGTTGCGCAAGCGTCCAGCCGCCAGCTGAATATAATTGACCAGGAAAGGCCGCAGGCCGGAGTACACTAATGTGATTTTCATTAGATTCCCCTCCCCTCGATCCCTTCACCGCAGGTGCCGCAAGATTTCACAATGGAAGAATCAAGAAGATGCGTCCTCTTTAGACTGAAATGTTACTGGTTTAATCTGCGATGCAAGTACACTGATACTGAAACTAGAAGAGCGGGTTAGACGTTGGATACAAAACGTTCGTTGTGCACTGAAGTGATAAAAGTCATGGATTACTCCCTAATATTGTATCAGACCTTCTTTTGCCCGCCGTACTGCAGCAGCTCTGCATGGCATGGACTCAACAAGTCGTTAGAAGTCCCCTACAGAAATATTGAGCCATGCTGCCTCTGGAGCTGTCCATAATTGCAGAAGTGTTAACGGTGCAGAATTTTGTGGACGAACTGACCTCTCGATTATGTCCCACAAATGTTCAATAAGATGCATGACGGGCGATGAGGGTGGCCAAATCATTCGCTCGAGTTATCCAGAATGTTCAAACCAATTGTGAACAACTGTGGCGCGGTGTCAGTTCCACTGTTGTTAGGGAACATGAAGTCCATACATGGTTGCAAATGGTGGTTGCGGGATTAAAGCGACCAGACTGCTACGGTCATCGGTCTTGCAAATGGTCTCCAAGTAGCCGGACATAACCCTTTCCAACCAACGACCGGTTCTGTTGGACCAGAGGGATCAGTCCCTTCCATGTAAAAACAGCCCACACCATTATGGAGCCACCACCAGCTTGCATAGTGCCTTTTTGACAACTTGGGTCCGGGGATCTGCGCCACACTCGAATTCTACCACCTGCTCTTACTAATTCAAATCGGGACTCATCTGACAAGGACACCGTTTTCCTTCCGTCTGGGGTCCAACCGATATGGTCACGAACCCAAGAGAAGCGCTGCAGGCGATGTCATGCTCTTAGAAAAAGCACTTTCGTCGGTCGCCAACACGCAGACTGCCACCTCCCTGGAGCCTGTAGTAACACAGGAAGCCACGGGGGTGGTAACACAAGACGCAGCTGTACAGACAGCCGTCGCGGCGAAGACCAAGGCAACCCAGGTCATCATGGAGGAAGCTCCTTGCCTCGTCTCTAAGACGCAGCTGCAGAAGATAGTGTCCATCCACTTGGACACTCTCAGGTCCTACAACGCCCGCCCTCCTCTCACTCCTGTTGACTGGGAAGTTCTCGTTGCCTCGATAGAACAAGCCGAGAACGCAAGCAAAGAACAAGGGGCGGGGACCGCTGAAGACGCTGAAGCCGCCAGCTGGGAGGACGTGACAGATACCGAAGTGTCACAAGTAGACACTTACAAGAAGAAGTAGGACAAGAAGAGGCACCCAAACGCCAGGAGGACTTAGAAGGCTCTCCTCGTAATCGCGCCAGACATCATCATCATCATCATCAACAACCACTCGCCCTGTCAGTCGTTGATTGGCAGTCCTAGGCGTCAACAGGGCCAGTCAAGTAAAAGCCCCTAGCCGACGCATCGCTGTTATTCATGTGACCTACCCTCTGTTTCTGGCCGGCAATCATCAGTACCTACTACGCACAACCATCCCAGTTATTCCCAAACGTCCCAGCATACTTCAATCCACCTTAAGTGGAGTAAATATCTAACGACAAGAGACTCCCCCTTACCTTCCTCAAGAACAGGAATTCAAGTGCGAAGAGGAGTCTCCTGCCACAGCCCTGTAACCCCAAATTTCACCGCACTGTCCTGACGAATGCGATCGTCGTACGTCTCACGTTGATTTCGGCCGTTGTTTCACGCAGTGTTGCTTGTCGGTTAGCACAGATAACTCTACGCAAACGTCGCTGCTCTCGGTCGTTAAGTGAAGACCGTCGTCCACTGCGTTTTCCTCGGTGAGAGGTAATGTCGGTATTCTCGGCACACTCTTTACATGTTGGATCTCGGAATACTGAAGTCCCTAACGATTTCCGAAATAGAATGTCTAGCTCCAACTAACGTTCCGAGTTCAAAGTTTGTTAATTCCTGTCGTGCGATCACAATCTCGTCGGAAACCTTACCACATGAATCACCTTAGTACAAATGAAAACTTCGCTAATGCATTGCCCTTTTATATCTTGTGTTCGCGATACTGCCGTCTTCTGCTTATGTGCATGTCACTATACCATGACTTTTGTCACTCATTAAAAATTGAAAGCAATAGCAAGAAACATAAGGGTTTAACATTTCGTCATTACCGATATAATTTCTTAAATATTCCGATAAATTCCCTTACTTAGTAATTTCCTGGATTTATGGAGTTTCAAAATTTAATTTAAAAACTCCCTACAAAGCGCCTAACACGAACCTAAGAGTTATTTCACTCAAAAAATGTGCGTAAATATTCAGTCAGATCTTTGTAGAATTCCTAAGTGGTGCAACGGGCGGAAACTTGCTTTAAACATTCAGAAACGCAACATTTTGTTCACAAAACACAATAACTAAGTATCCTAGATCACATTTGGTATCATTCAACTCGAACAAAAACTTGACTGTAACAAATTGACAGCTAGATTCAGTAGTAGGTGAAGCAGTTAACAGTCTTCGGCTCATTTAGGATAGTGGAAAAATGTAATGTGTCTACATAGCAGAATGCTTACAAACACGCGTTCGTCCCATCCTCCAATATTGCTCAAGTGCGTGGGACCGACACCAAATGGGACTGACAGGGGACGTTGAATTACAGAAGAAGGGCAGTACAGGTCCTCAAGCGTGAGGTGCAGAAAAGCAGGAACTGTCAGATTGCTTGCAGGTAGACGCTAACTATCCAGCGAAGGCCTACTTACAAAGTTTCAAGAAGCAAGTAGGTTAAAAATACACTACAATCCCGCAGAGTATTGCTCCCGTAGCGACCGCGAAGTTAAGAGTAGATTAATTACACTTCTTTCTTTTCTTTTTTTTTGTTTATTGTTGCCCCATTCCGCTCGTCCCTTTGTGGGCGGGGGTTGGACTGCCAGTCGGTACAATATCCTGGTCTTCAGCCAAAAGCATCTCGCAAAGTAGTTAACCGATTTACTTCAAAGTTCTTGACCGATCTATTTCAGATTTCTACATTCAGATGAAACAATTAAGGAAATTAACGAAAAATTTCATCCTTAACAAACGAAATATATCGTAGTAAACTGACAGTAATTCCTCTCGCGAGAACAAATTACAGCGACAGTAGTAGCATCAGACGTCACTAGATCACGGAATGAGCGAAAATTCGAGAATTTAACAGAAACGTGATTGCAAATTCATATTATTGATTAGTTGCCTTTGTTACTTATGACTTACACCCTAGTGGATATTTTAGTTCTAGTTTCACAGTTATCTTTGTTACCAAAATCCACAGTGTCATATAAACGCAAAGGCAGGTCGTTGATGTAGTGCCAATAAAAGTCACTAGACCGCGGGATGATCAAACAACCAAACAGCCAGCCTTCGTTGTGCAACGGAACAACACTGGCCGTGAAGAACCCACTGCCGAACATGATAGAGGCCAAGATCATCACTGGGAATGCCGCAGGCGATATTCCTCAAATTCCGTTGATAAGCAGTGATTTAAATATGCCACTCGATTTCGCGCGATTGCAGTTTCCCATCCGATTTTCATTTGCTAAGACTATCAACATGACGCAGGACCAATCACTATGTGTGGTAGGCATTAACTTGAACACGCCATGGTTTTCATGTGGCTTGTCAACAGTCGATAGTCCGGATGTGCGCTTGCTTACACTCCGGAGAGACAAACGAAGAACATTGGTACCCTCAAGATTTGAGGTAAGAGTTTTATTTTACAGTGTTATTCGAGCTTGGTAAAATTATATGTTTACTGACTGTAAATACACTTTCATTTTGTTTTCGTGAAAGGGAAGTTTCGCAGCTTGTAATGCTAATTCGGTATGTCTTTTTAAGTAATCAGTGGCTTTTTCGCCCCTGCTGACCATAAATATATATTTAAATTAAACAAAATATTAATAACTATATGAAATATTTATTCATTTAAGCATACGCACAAATTTTCAGAGTCAAAATATTTCTTGCAGAAAATTAATGAAGTGAAATGATAAAAGTATGTATTTTGTAGCTAGATTTTAGGTACATTATGCATTACATATATATTACTTTAATTTGTAACTTAAAAAGGGATCAAAGCATAATCTGTGATATAATAATTGTTATTGCTAAACTTTAGGTTTGAAATTGGTGTACATTTGCAAAAGTCAGAGCCGGAAGCCTAGAATCTGATTTTTATGAACCGCTTCGGTTTAAAGTGATTGCAGTTTCCCATGCGGCCTGCATTCGCCATGAGTATCAACAAAGATACACAGCAGTCGCTTTTTGTGAGCAGATATTAAATATCCTGGATAACATCAGGCACCGCAGCTAGTGCACAATATAGATTTATGGGTCCAGACGTAAAAACGGTTTTCAAATCTATGAAATGATAATTTATGATGCTATTTACGTAAATTAGAATGTTGTTGTCCTTCGTTTCTGCTTGAATTAAAATAAAAAAACTAACAGATAAAGAAAAAAAAACAGATATTTAGAACAGGTTGAAAAGAACTGTGACATTCATTGAAATGGAGCACTGCACATACGCTACAAAGTTGAAGGCTATGCACTGCGAAAAATGGTCTTGAGTGTGGGAAACATAGGGTGTTGCGTACGGAGGAAGGGTTGGGTGTAAATATATAGGCCATTGGGTGGCATCTACGGAAGATGACATGGTGGACAGTGGGAAAACGAGTTTGATGGGTGGCCAGGAGGGTAGGGGATAGGTGAGAACTGACGTGGAACGGGATACGGGCGGAAAAGTTATTGTTGGTAGCACGGATAAATATCGGTGACAATTTCATTGTATGGGAGAGGGAGTCTGTTGAAGTTTGTTGGAATAGGATATATGCGTAGGTGTAGATATGGTGGTACGTGTTTGTAAAGGAGCGGTAGCATACCAAGATTGGTGATCAGCGGGAAAATTGGAATTTCCGCTGCAAAAAACGTAGGCTGTGCAGAGGTGTTCGATGTAGTTGAGGAAGAGTGGGAATTTGATGAAATGGTTGAGGATCTACGGGAGGGAAGGTAAACGGATGTGGAAAGCAAGCCGCAGTGCGTGAAGTTCAAGGGTTTGGAATGATGATAGGTAGAGGGGATAGCCGTGCAACATTTGCGTAGGAGAGAGTGGGTAGGATCACGATTTTGTAGTTGTTGAATTGTGTAATGCTCAAGTTCGGCGTTATCGTGGTTTTGGTCTGTTGTGGGCTATTAATGATTAAAGCGCATACAGAGGCATTTAAACATTCTTTCCGCGCCCAATGCACGCATGTAACGGTAACAGACCTTAATAGTTGGTGCAACTGGAAATACTCTGTGATATGAACTTCACAATGATTTCCGGAGCATAGATACAGATGTGGAATGTAAACGATAGCATGGATCTTATCGATACAACGCGAAAATATCTGTCCTGCTTTATCGGCAATGGAAAAGTATTCCCCTCAAATTGCTACGCTGTTGAAGGGTAGTTAAACCCGGGGAAACAGAAACGCGCTCTCGTGAGCACGACTGTGTTACCCGTAGCCAGTCGCGCCGATTGGAGTATAGCGTGTCAGAGGCACCGGAAAAATTTATCGGGAACACGGCGCTGCGGCCCGTTGTACACTGACCCCGCAACACGGCGGACAGCGACCTGCAATGTCCGGCTATCGGCAAACACTGCCGCCTCTACTCTTTTTTGTGCTCCGCGGTGCATGGCTGACGCGCAGGCTATCCGTCGACAAACACGGGCGAGATGGTCCGAATGAAAAGCAGCAACGGCCCGAGATAACACGAACACCTTTCACGGCTACAGCTACGGCTGCATTTGTGTGGTACGTGCTACAAGGTATACAAGGTGTCCCAATCATTTAGGTAAAAATTTATACATATTGTCAGAGTGTCGTCGACTAGGTATTTTGACATCAGGAACCAATGGTCGGAAATGAATATTTTACGGAGAGCGAGGTCTTAAATCAAGGTGGTGACCTCGCTTCACCAAAAGATTTAAAAAAAAAAGAAAAGAAAAAGTTCAAATGACTCTAAGCACTATGGGACTTAACATCTGAGGTCTTCAGATTAGAACTACTTAAAGCTAACTAACCTAAGGACAGTACACACATCCATGCCCGAGGCAGGATTCGAACCTGCGACCGTAGCAGCAGCGCGGTTCCGGACTGAAGCGCCTAGAACCGCTCGACCACAGCTGCCAGCCGATTTACCTCAGATTTCGGGTTTTTCAAGGTTGAAATTCCTCATTCACTGAACCAATAATTAGTGAATGTGACAGCAAATTTTGCTGTACTAGCTTTCATGGCCATAAATCATATCTTTTGAGTATCCACTTACAAGTGATCATTACAAGTTCAGACATGTTTTACAGTTTTATCAACAATCCTGTCAGTTATAAGGTCTTAGAGCTCATGGAAATCCCATACTCAGTGTTGTTCGTCACCATTCTATTTCATTAGGTATTGTTAACGTTAACTTCAAACGTATGATGAATCCTAGCAAGAACACTTTTCGAACTGTTGTCACTGGAATATAATGTCATAGACTTTGATAGCAAAGGTGAGGTAATATGTTCGAAGTCATCGAGTAGGAATATATGTGGAGTGAGCCATGAGTGTGCAGACCACAGACATAGATTACTGGACTGGCAGAGACATATATTTTACTGAAGCCTGAGGGTTAGTGAGGTAAACAGTTCGTGCATGGTACTGCTACGATTTTTTTAGACTAAATGAATCTTTACGACGTGATCCAAACAAGTTCTACAGTTGAGTCAATATTTGCGTATTAGTTGAGTTTAACACACACATTGTGGAATCGTGTTGTGAGAAAAACATTATGTGTATGTGTAAAGCAGGTTACAGTTTTCGTAAGAACACACCAATGAATAAAACAACCTGTTATCAGCGACAAACAGTCTGTTCTGCTTATAGGAGCACCTTCATAACGAGCATACTATTCGAAGAAAAGCCTTACATAGAGTGCAAAAGCAAAAATCCGTAAGATGTTTCTCGTTATGCTTGCGCTGAGACGTGTTCCTGCCTCGTTTCTTCTGTCTGCTCCACGAAATATTACAGTCAAACACGGCGCATGTATAGGCCATATGTCAAAACTCTAAAAGTAACTTAGTTATATCAGTTTATCCCCATTTCTTACGACTGTTTTATCAGCGCACAAAGAGCTGTTTACACGTCGTTTGCGCTCGCCGCCATATTGCGACCAATGATAATGCATACGGTATTGCCAGTGTAGGAATGTCTGTCTGTCGTCGTAAAATGACGCTCTTCACACTATGGTCACCGTTGACTAGAAGCATCACATTGCGAGAAAGCTCGAAAAACATTATTTTACATTGAAATTAGTAACATATGCCGGTGACCGGACAGCGTGCCAGCCTGTTCTCATGCAGAACTACCACTTGATAATCGCTTTATAGCCGAAATTGACCAGCATTGGTTCCTTGACCTTTTTGCTGCATGGTGTAACCAGTGGCTCGTGAAACTCAACCTTTCCAAGACCCAGGCCACCATCGTAGGTCGTACCACTCGCTCCTTCCGGCTCCTGGATTTCTCCCTTACTGTCTGCGCCCGTCCTGTCCGCCTCACCCCCACCCTCACCTACCTTGGCCTCACCATTGTCCGTCACCTCACCTGGATCCCTCATCTCCGCTCCATCCAATCCAAAGCTCACAACCGCCTCCGACTCCTCAAACTCCTCTCTGGCCGGACATGGGGGTTGCCCATCCTCTGTTATGCCAGTCCTGCCTGGATATCTGCCCCCCCCCCCCCCCCCCCAAATTCTATAAGTCCCTCCAGATCCTTGAGCGTCATGCACTCCGCCTCGCCTTCAGTATACGCCTCCCGTCCCCCACGCGGATCCTCTATGGTCTCATTCCTTTCCCCCATCTGCTCCTATTCCTCGAACATATCCGCATCCTCTACACCTCCCGCCGTCTTGAACCCCCTCACCCCCTGGTTGCTCCTCTCCTCTCCCATCCCCGCCCCCTGCCATGTCTTCACCGTTGTGTCCCCCCTACTCTCCATCTCTACACCCTACATCTCCTTTCCCAAGGTGGCTTCCATCAACTCCCCCTCCTGGATGATGCCCTCTCTCCCTCCATTTATCCTTCCTATCAACTCTGATCCTCACCCCCCTCCTTTCCTCCGTCCTTTCCCTGGGCTCACTCTTCCTCCCCCCCCCTTCCATCTTGTGTTTTCTCCCCGCCTACCCTCTCCCTATCTCCTTTCTCCCCCCCCCCCGCGTCCTTTTGTACTCCCCTCCTCTGCCTTCCCCACTCCCTGGCACGTCTGCTCAGCACCCCCCCCCCCTCTTATGTATCCTCATCTTCCATTGGCTCCTTTCCCCCTTCCTCCTTCACTTTTCCTCTCCTTCCCCCCCCCTTTTTCCCGTCATCTGACCAGTTTCCCCCCACCTGCTCTCGGGTGTGGTATGTCATATTTGTGCCAATATTTTACTGCAGTGTTTAAGTGAGTGTTCAGTGTTGTGCGTCTTTCCACAGTGTTGCGAACAGAAATCATGCTGTCGCTGGGTGTGCTTTTTATATCTCTTGCGAACAGAGACCAGACTGTCGCCATGTTTTTTAATTGTCTATTATTTTTCTGCTTCCTGTGTATTTTATTAGCATCATCCACCCTGTGTTTTATGTTTTAAGCTCCAGTATTTTCTGCCATTTTACCTTTAAGTCACCGATTTTATCACCAACTGTTATTATTTTTTTATTATCTTCATCTTTTTAAAACAAATTCTGTAGGCTGAAGAGCGGCGTAATAAGCTGCTGCCAGCCCGCCCCCTTTAGGGGGAATCGAAACTCAATGAAGGAAAAAAATCAGCATTGGTTAATACACAATAATGAAGGGTTTTAGCTTATCCCTGATGTTATTCAGTCTGCGCATTGAGCAAGAAGTAAAGGGAACCAAAGAATATTTGGGAGAAGCAATTGAAATGCATGGAGAAGAAATAAAAACTTTGAGGTTACCAATGACATTGTAATTCTGTCGGGGACAGCAAATGACTTGGAACAGCAGTGGAACGGAACAGACAGTTTCTTGAAAGGAGGATGTACGATAAACATCAACAAAAGCAAAAAAAGGGTAGTGGAAAATAGTCTAATTAAATCAGAGAATGACGAGGGAATTAAATTAGGAAATGAGCCACTAAAAGTAGTAGATGAGTTTTGGTGTTTGGGCAGCCAAATAACCAACGAGCGAAGTAGAGAGAATATAAAATGTGTACTGGCAACAACGAGAAAAGGATTTCTGTAAAACTAGAACCTGTTTACATCGATATAAATGCAAATCGCTTATTATATTTTCGCCGTTTATGCATTCAAACTTCAGCATCAGGAATATTTCGAAACCAATAAAACCTATGTATTTAGCGTTTTTTGTCTTCGAACATAAATATTTTGCATGCTTGACGTGAAATCTTTAATATATTAATTAACTTGTAAAGTAGTCAGACATTTGAAGCTGTTTAATGCACGAGAGCTCCAGTCTTTGAAAAACGGGGTGGGGGGGGGGGAGGGGGGGGGGTTAATGCACGAGGGAGTCGGCTGCATGATTCAGTTACCTGGTGGAGCACATTACATGTCATGCAGATAAAGTGGAGTGAGCTAAGACTGAATTAGAGAATTCATTCTACTCCATTGCAGGGGATCTTCACAGAAACGCTTAAATTTAATGTTTTAGGTTATTTTGCAATTAGAAATCCCTATTAACGTACAAGTAAAAAATAAATGCCCAGTCTTTGGAAGCGGTAACATCCTTCAAGTATCTGGGTGTGACTATTCGAAATGATCTCAAATGGGATGATCAGATTACACAAGTAACGGGCAAGGCGAACTCTAGATTGCGGTTTATTGGTAGGATCCTGAACCGACGCAGTCCTTCAGCAAAATAAATTGCTTACAATACGTTACTTCGTCCAGTCTTAGAGTATTGTTCGTCTGTATGGGACCCTTACCAGTTGGGTCTGATTCAAGAAATTGAGAAGGTCCAAAGAAGAGCGGCAAGATTCGTGACTGGTTCAAAATGGTTCAAATGGCGCTGAGCACTATGGGACTTAACATCTGGGGTCATCAGTCCCCTAGAACTAAGAACAACTTAAACCTATCTAACCTAAGGACATCACTCACATCCATGCCCGAAGCAGGATTCGAACCTGCGACCGTAGCGGTCACGTGGTTCCCGACTGAAGCGCCTAGAACCGCAAGGCCACACCGGCCGGCTCGTGACTGGTACATTTAGCCATCGTGAGAGCGTTACAAATCTCACTGAAAGTTCAAAGTGGGACACAACTTGTAGATAGACGACGCGCTAAACAGAAGGGGCTGCTCACTAAATTTCGAAATCCTTTCTTCGCCGAGGGTGTAGAGCATATATTATTACCACCAATTTTCAAATCGCGCAATGATCACCATTGAAAGATACGGGAAATCAGAGCTCGTACTGAGGCGTTTAGACAGTCGTTTTTCCTTCCGCGATCCGTGACAGGATCAGATGGGAGGGGGGGGGGGGGGGAATATGTGCCCTCCGCCACATATTGCTTGGTGGCTAGCGGAGTATATATATGTAGATGTAAATTGAGATGTAGAATCAGCATTGTAATAGAATAATAGTTCCTGACCTTCAATAATTTCATTATACTGTACTAAAATTAAATGCGCAACTTTGACTTCTTTCCATATGTAATGTAACGTAGGAGCGAGTCGGCTATCTTCGGTAATACTCGAACAACTTCACGTCACGACGACCGTTGCGCGGTTACGAACAACAGTTCCACTGTTTCTGTCACCTGCTCGTCGAGTGAAGTGTGGACTGCACTCGTCTTTTTAAAGCGTTTAACGTCGAACAGTCATCTGTCTCCATAGCCTCTGAGAAAGCCTTCAGGAGCAGAAGATGAAACGCAAGACAGAAAAAAAATACTCCGTGGAACCCATCCGAAACCCCAGAAATAAAAGCATTATCACTGAGAACGTAAACACCGGTCGTGAAAGCCCGTACTGCTGCGCGACCCCGCGGTGTTGTTTACGGAAGCACAGACTGGCGGAGTCACTGGCAGCCACGCGAATCCAAGTGAGGCGAGGAGACCGCCACACGGACGTGGCAGCGGTCTCAGCCCTGGCGGAAGGCTCTTGGCACCTCTGCCTGCTGTGGTCAGGCGACAGTTCGTCCTGCCTTTCCTGTGTTAGTTCACGTCCTCCCCATGCTGTATTTTACTATCATACAGCCGATTCAGTCCTGGTTTCTTATTTCTTCTCCGTTAGCAGTCCTCTTAAACACAGCGTTTATTCCCAAAACAAAGCGTTTTATGCTTCTGATTTCCGATTTGTTCCACATCTTTGTCGATTTCTGTGATCCAAGATACTGTTCATTTCTTTCTCCAAAAGTAGGCTTACTGCAATGTCAAGGAGAGTAACAGCATTAGTAGTACGAGGTGCATTCAAGTTCTAAGGCCTCCGATTTTTTTTTCTAATTAACTACTCACCCGAAATCGATGAAACTGGCGTTACTTCTCGACGTAATCGCCCTGCAGACGTACACATTTTTCACAACGCTGACGCCATGATTCCATGGCAGCGGCGAAGGCGTCTTTAGGAGTCTGTTTTGACCACTGGAAAATCGCTGAGGCAATAGCAGCACGGCTGGTGTATGTGCGGCCACGGAGAGTGTCTTTCATTGTTGGAAAAAGCCAAAAGTCACTAGGAGCCAGGTCAGGTGAGTAGGGAGCATGAGGAATCACTTCAAAGTTGTTATCACGAAGAAACTGTTGCGTAACGTTAGCTCGATGTGCGGGTGCGTTATCTTGGTGAAACAGCATACGCGCAGCCCTTCCTGGACGTTTTTGTTGCAGTGCAGGAAGGAATTTGTTCTTCAAAACATTTTCGTAGGATGCACCTGTTACCGTAGTGCCCTTTGGTACGCAATGGGTAAGGATTACACCCTTGCTGTCCCAGAACATGGACACCATCATTTTTTCAGCACTGGCGGTTACCCGAAATTTTTTTGGTGGCGGTGAATCTGTGTGCTTCCATTGAGCTGACTGGCGCTTTGTTTCTGGATTGAAAAATGGCATCCATTGTCACAACAGACGAAAAGAAAGTCCCATTCATGCTGTCGTTGCGCGTCAACATTGCTTGGCTACATGCCACACGGGCAGCCATGTGGTCGTCCGTTAGCATTCGTGGCTCCCACCTGGATGACACTTTTCGCATTTTCAGGTCGTCATGCAGGATTGTGTGCACAGAACCCACAGAAATGCCAACTCTGGAGGCGATCTGTTCAACAGTCATTCGGCGAGCCCCCAAAACAATTCTCTCCACTTTCTCGATCCTGTCGTCAGACCGGCTTGTGCGAGCCCAAGGTTGTTTCGATTTGTTGTCACACGATGTTCTGCCTTCATTAAACTGTCGCACCCACGAACGCACTTTCGACACATCCATAACTCCATCACCACATGTCTCCTTCAACTGCCGATGAATTTCAATTGGTTTCACACCACGCAAATTCAGAAAACGAATGATAGCACGCTGTTCAAGTAAGGAAAACGTCGCCATTTTAAGTATTTAAAACAGTTCTCATTCTCGCCGCTGGCGGTAAAATTCCATCTGCCGTACGGTGCCGCCATCTCTGGGACGTATTGACAATGAACGTGGCCTCATTTTAAAACAATGCGCATGTTTCTATCTCTTTCCAGTCCGGAGAAAAAAAATCAGAGGCCTTAGAACTTGAATGCACCTCGTAGTAGGAGTCGTAGTTCAATGAGTAAGTTATAAGTTATTATTCCAGCCAAAATGACTTTTATTGGATGCTGTACTGTAGTTCACACTGACACAGATACAAGACACTACTTTTCAACATAGTTACCAAGTCTCTGTAAAAACAGTGGGAACTTTCTACCAATCTTTCAGTTCCTCGACGATAGAAATCCGCTTCCACGGGGCCATTGGAGAACCGCTGTCCGAACGTCCTCCCCACGCGGGGTAGCCGTGCGGTCTAGGCCGTCTTGCCGTGTGTTGTTCTTAGCGTAAGTTAGTTTAAGTAGTATGTAAGACCAGGAACCGATGAGCTCTGCAGTTTGGTCCCATAGAACTTACCACAAACTTCCATTTCCGAACGTCCTCATCGTTGGAGAATGTCGTTCCCTCCACATCTTCTTTCAGTTCGCCGAGAAGATGGAAATCGTATGGTGCAAGGATGCGTGATGTCACATATTATCCGAGGCCCACGAGAAAGACAGGTCGCGGCGCGTAAGTCATAGCACGTGGCTTTGCAAGTCTGTCAAGTGCCAGAAGCCGTCTCCAGCAGGGTGCGATTAACTATTTCAAACGAGTTTAATAATTCTTAACTGCGCGTTTAAACGCGCGCAAGCCCTCGATAACACACGACAAAGTTAAAATACTTAGTGGGCACTTTTTCGCTAACATATTGATTTCCCGTGGGTCCTGCACGGAGATGAGCGTTTGCGAAGTCTGGCGGACAGGGCGACTGGTGTAACATCACAAGTTCGTTGCGGGCCCCGTATTTCTCGTGGACCCCACTATCATCTGTACCGCGGCAGAATTGTCTATGCAAGCAACATGGAACAAGCACTCTCCCCTCACAATGCGCCACACTTGGTGCGCAGTGAGCTTAGTGTGGGACGACATGTATAACTACTTTCGAAGTCCCGGCAAAGCAGTATCACTTGTAGTTATTATTGCTATTACATCTACATCTACAGCTACAGCTACATGGTAACTCTGCAATTCACATTTAAGTGCCTGGCAGAGGGTTCATCGAACCATTTTCACACTACCTCTCTACCATTCCACTCTTGAATGGGGCGTGGGAAAAGGAACACCTAAATCTTTCCGTTCGAGCTCTGATTTCTCTTATTTTATTACGATGATCATTGCTCCCTACGTAGGTGGGTGTCAACAAAATACTTTCGCATTCGGAAGAGAAAGTTGGTGATTGAAATTTCGTAAATAGATCTCGCCGCAAAGAAAACCGCCTTTGTTTCAGTGACTGCCACCCCATCTCGCGTATCATATCAGTGACACTCTCACCCCTATTGCGCGATAACACGAAACGAGCTGCCCTTCTTTGTAGTTTTTCGATGTCCTCCGTCAATCCTACCTGGTAAGGATCCCACACCGCACAGCAATACTCCAGCAGAGGATGAACAAGTGTAATGTGGGCTGTCTCTTTAGTGGGTTTGTCGCATCTTCATGTGTTCTGCCAACAAAGCTCAATCTTTGTTTCGCCTTCCCCACATTATTATCTATGTGGACTTTCCAATTTAAGTTGCTCGTAATTGTAATTCATAGGTATTTAGTCGAATTGACAGGCCTTACATTTGTGCGATTTATCGTATACCCAAAATTTATCGGATTTCTTTTAGTACCCATGTGGATGACCTCGCACTTTTCTTTTTTTAGTGCTAATTGCCGCTTTTCGCACCATACAGAAATTCTCTCTAGATTATTTTGTAATTGGAATTGATCGTCTGATGATTTTACTAGACGGTAAATTACAGCGTCATCTGTAAACTATGTAAGGGGGCTGCTCAGATTGTCACCTAGATCATTTATGTAAATCGGGAACAGCCTGTGACACTACCTTGCGGAACGCCAGATATCACTTCTGTGCTACTCGATGATTTACCGTCTATCACTACGAACTGTGACCTCTCTGAGAGGTTTACTTTTATAACAATATTGATCCTGCCATGCTATTACACATTAAGTATACCCTACACTGTCCTGCTCAAAATGTAGAGTGTACTCGACACGAAAGAGGGGAACCTAATTATGAATTGTACGAAGATCGTCCACTGGGTCAGTAAAATTTATTGTTGACTGTGTAATGTATTTAACTACTGACACCTGTGAGACAGAATGACTTATTTCTTTTTGGACACCACAGTAAGAACGTTGTCATCCAGCTGTCGTTGTCATTCAGCTGTTGTCAGTAATGTTATGATACCTGAAGATAATGAGTGTTGTGTACAACCTCGAAAAAAATGGCTCTGAGCACTATGGGACTTAACTTCTGAGGTTATTAGTCCCCTACAACTTAGATGGGACTTAACTTCTGAGATTATCAGTCCCCTACAACTTAGAACTACTTAAACCTAACTAACCTAAGGACATCACACACATCCATGCTCGAGGCAGGATTCGAACCTGCGACCGTAGCGGTCGCGCGGTTCCAGACTGTAGCGCCTAGAACCGCTCGGCCACCCCGGCCGGCTGTACAACCTCGTACTCAACAGCAAGGAGAGGTGGGCTACAGAGTGGTGCAGCAGCTGTCGTCGTAGGAAATCCGGACAGTAACAGACATAGTTAGCGAACAAGTTATTACAGTAAATACACTCATGCTCATAAATTAAGGATAACTGCAGGATGTGGTGCCACACAACGTGGCGCTAATAGCGTAGGGACATAGGGATTGGTGATAAGTTGAGAAAACCGTCCCGAAACACATGTGCTACGAAACTCCACTGTTTCCTGTGCATGTACCCCGACATCAATATGGTATATGATCACCATGCACATCTACACAGGCCGCGCAACCGATTGGCATACTCTGGATCAGGTGGTCGAGCAGCCGCTGGGGTACAGCCTCCCATTTTTGCGCCAGTGTCTGCCGGAGCTCCTGAAGTGTCCTAGGGGTGTGAAGACGTGCAGTGATTCGTCGACCGAGAGCATCCCAGACGTGCTCGATGGGGTTTAGGTCTGGAGAACAGGCAGGCCACTCCATTCGCCTGATATCTTCTGTTTCAAGGTATTCCTCCACGATGGCAGCTCCGTGGGGCCGTGCGTTATCATCCATCAGGAGGAAGGTGGGACCCACTGCACTCCAGAAAAGGCGGACATACTGTTACAGTTCTTCTGTCAAAGACATGCAGGGGTGTACGTGCACCAATCATAATCCCATCGCACACCATCGAACCACGACCTCCATACAGGTCCCTTTCAAGGACATTTAGGGGTTGGTATCTGGTTCCTAGTTCACGCCAGATGAAAACCCGGCGAGAATTACTGTTCAGACTATACCTGGACTCATCCGTGAACTCAACCTAGAGCCACTGTCTCAGTGACCATGTACTGTGTTCTTGACACTGGGCTTTACGGGCTCTCCTGTGACCAGGGTCAGTGGAATGCACCTTGCAGGTCTCCGGGCGAGTAAAACATGTCTGTTCAGTCGTCTGTAGACTGTGTGTCTGGAGACAGCTGTTCCAGTCGCTGCGGTGAGGTACCGAGCAAGGCTACCTGCAGTACTCCGTGGCCATCTGCGGGCACTCATGGTGAAATATCGGTCTTCTTGTGGTGTTGTACACTGTGGACGTCCCGTACTGTAGCGCCTGGACACGTTTCTTGTCTACTGGAATCGTTGCCACAATCTTGAGATCACAGTTTGTGGCACACGGAGAGCCCATGCTACGACCTGCTGTGTTTGACCAGCCTCCAGTCGCCGTAGTATTCTACCCCTCAAAACGTCATCAATATGTGTTCTTTGAGCCATTTTCAACCAACAGTCACCATTAGCACGTCTGAAAACGTCTGCACACTTACTCGCTGCACCGTACTCTAACATGCACCAACACACCTCTGTGTATGTGGACCGCTGCCAGCGCTACCGTGCGACGACCGCAGGTCAAATGCACCGCACGGTCATACCCCGATGTGATTTAAACCTGCAAAACGTCCACCAGAGCGTTGCTTCACCATGTATCGGCATTATCCTTAATTTATGAGCGTTAATGTAGAAGATTTACTTAAATCGTATTTCTCCAAGTGTATGCAGACTCATTACAGATAATACAGCAAGAGAAGAACCCAGCTCACACAATAGTGCGTAGGATGAGGCTCGCTTTACTAAGCACGAACGATGCTGTAGTAGTGATGATGCTCCGAGTGCAAATTGGCTGAGTGGCTGGCGGCGGCCGTCCTGCATCACGACGGCTGAGGGCGTTCGTAGTCCAGAGCCGCTGGAGACCAGGCCAGCGGGAGCGGACCATTGGGTCCGTCAGATCCTGTGCGACCACTATCGGCATCTAACGGAAACCTGCAACTCTGTTGGCAAATCCGTGACGCCTTTGGGGTGGTATCAATATCTAATACTACAATCAGATGATCGAAACCGGTAGTTAATAACGAATTACACTATTGCCCATTAAAATAGCTACACCACGAAGATGACGTGCTACAGACGTGAAATTTAACCGTCAGGAAGAAGATGCTGTGATATGCAAATGATTAGCTTTTCAGAGCATTCACACAAGGTTGGCGCCGGTGGCGACACCTGCAACGTGCTGACAATAGGAAGGTTTCCAACCGGTTTCTCATCCACAGACAGCAGTTGACCGGCGTGCCTGGTGAAACGTTGTTGTGATGCCTCTTGTAAGAAGGAGAAATGCGTACCACCACGTTTCCGAATTAGATAAAGGCCGGATTGTAGCCGATCGCGATTGCGGTTTATCGTATCGTGACACTGCTGCTCGCGTTGGTCGAGATCCAACGACTGTTAGCAGAATATGGAATCGGTGGGCTCAGGGGGGTAATACGGAACGCCGTGCTGGATCCCAACGGCCTCGTATCACTAGCAGTCGCGATGACAGGCATCTTATCCGCACGGCTGTAACGGATCGTGCAGCCACGTCTCGATCCCTGAGTCAACAGATGGGGACGTTTGCAAGACAACAACCACCTGCACGAACAGTTCGACGACGTTTGCAGCAGCATGGACTATCAGCTCGGAGACCATGGCTGCGGTTACCCTTGACACTGCATCACAGACAGGAGCGCCTGCGATAGTGTACTCAACGACGACCCTGTGTGCACGAATGACAAAACGTAATTTTTTCGGATGAATCCAGATTCTGTTTACAGCATCATGATGGTCGCATCCGTGTTTGACGACATTGCGGTAAACGCACATTGGAAGCGTGTATTCGTCATCGCCATGCTGCCGTATCACCTGGCGAGATGGTATGGGGTGCCATTGGTTACACGTCCCGGTCACCTTTTGTTCGCATTGCCGGCACTTTGAACAGTGGACGTTACATTTCAGATGTATTATGACCCGTAGCTCTACCCTTCATTCGATCTCTGCGAAACCCTACGTTTCAGCAGGATAATGCACGACCGCATGTTGCAGGTACTGTACGGGCCTTTCTGGATACAGAAAATGTTAGACTGCTACCCTGGCCAGCACATTCTCCAGATCTTTCACCAATTGAAAACGTCTGGTCAATGGTGGCCGAGCAACTGGCTCGTCACAATACGCCAGTCACTACTCTCGATGAATTGTGGTATCGTGTTGAAGTTGCATGGGCAGCTGTACCTGTACTCGCCATCCAAGCTCTGTTTGACTCAATGCCCAGGCATATCCAGGCCGTTATTACGGCCAGAGGTGGTTGTTCTGGGTACTAATTTCTCAGGATCTATGCACCGAAATTGCGTGGAAATGTAATCACATGTCAGTTCTAGTATAATATATTTGTCCAATGAATACCCGTTTATCATCTGCATTTCTTCTTGGTGTAGCAATTTTAATGGCCAGCAAACTCAAGTGGCAGACTCTGCAAGAGAGGCGCTCTGCATCGTGGTGTAGCTTGCTGTCCAGGTTTCGAGAGGGTGCGTTTCTGGATGAGGTATCGAATATATTGCTTCCCCCTAGTTATACCTCCCGAGGAGATCACGAATGTAAAATTAGAGAGATTCGAGCGCGCACAGAGGCTTTCAGACAGTCGTTCTTCCCGCTAACCATACGTGACTGGAACAGAAAAGGGAGGTAATGACAGTGGCACGTAAAGTGCCCTCCGCCACACACCGGTGGGTGGCTTGCGGAGTATAAATGTAGATGTAGTGTATGACTTTTACTGAAACATGTCTGAAATACACACGTTTCACTGGTGACGGAGCAGTCTGGAACTGCAAGACCGCTACGGTCGCAGGTTCGAATCCTGCCTCGGGCATGGATGTTTGTGATGTCCTTAGGTTAGTTAGGTTTAACTAGTTCTAAGTTCTAGGGGACTAATGACCTCAGCAGTTGAGTCCCATAGTGCTCAGAGCCATTTTGAACTGGTGACGGAGGCGAATGGTCAACTTTGGTTTATTGGCAGAATTTTGTGAAAGTGTAACTCATCTGTAAAGGTGATCATGAATAGAACACTGGTGCGACCCATTCTTGAATACTGCTCGAATGTTTGGGATGCGCACCAGGTCGCATTAAAGAAAGACATAGAAGCAATTCAGAGGCGTACTGCTGCATTTGTTACCGATAGGTTCGATCGACACGGAAGTATTACAGAGACGCGTCATGAACTCAAATTGGAATCCCTAGAGGGAAGGCGACGTTCTTTTCGCGAAACACAGTTGAGAAAATTTAGAAAACCGACGTCTCTAGGTGACTGCAGAACTATAGTACTGCTGCCAACGTAGTTCATTTCGCTTAAGAAGTGCGAAGACAAGATAAGAGTGGAAGAGGAAAGGTAATGCCTATTAATGGTACACCTTGCAGTGACTTGCGGCGTATAGAGGAAGTGGTACAAATATGGAACACCATTTTGTTTTTCGTTCACAAAATACTCAATTTTTCACGTTAAGCAAATAAAATATCCGTAGCTCGTACTTCGGGATATATTTTAATGCTTTCTAGGAACATTTCTAAATTAGGCCTAACACTAAGTTTGACATTTTTAGCTCTTCAGATTTTGGAGTACAAATATGGAATAGTCCATTCGTTTCACGTTTCTTAAAGTTAAAACAAATAACGGAAAATCTAATAATTATTTGTCAAACAAAAGACTGTAAAACATAACAACACAATAGAAAAACTCGCGAAATATTGTTGTTTCAGTTATTAAATATTGTCACATTTTCTCTCGTGAAACCTAGGGATCGGTTAGATGAGGTTGCAGTGGGTTTTCGAATCGAAGTATCCTTTTTGTGCAGTTTCAAGAAAAGCGTAACCACCCTCTCCCAGCCCGTTCACCAAAAACTGGATTCTGGATAGGATTGGCTTTGCAAACTAAAATGTCCTGTATTTGAGATCCCTTCGGATAAGTCTGTACGTCTAAAAAAATTACACTCCTGGAAATTGAAATAAGAACACCGTGAATTCATTGTCCCAGGAAGAGGAAACTGTATTGACACATTCCTGGGGTCAGATACATCACATGATCACACTGACAGAACCACAGGCACATAGACACAGGCAACAGAGCATGCACAATGTCGGCACTAGTACAGTGTATATCCACCTTTCGCAGCAATGCAGGCTGCTATTCTCCCATGGAGACGATCGTAGAGATGCTGGATGTAGTCCTGTGGAACGGCTTGCCATGCCATTTCCACCTGGCGCTTTAGTTGGACCAGCGTTCGTGCTGGACGTGCAGACCGCGTGAGACGACGCTTCATCCAGTCCCAAACATGCTCAATGGGGGACAGATCCGGAGATCTTGCTGGCCAGGGTAGTTGACTTACACCTTCTAGAGCACGTTGGGTGGCACGGGATACATGCGGACGTGCATTGTCCTGTTGGAACAGCAAGTTCCCTGGCCGGTCTAGGAATGGTAGAACGATGGGTTCGATGACGGTTTGGATGTACCGTGCACTATTCAGTGTCCCCTCGACGATCACCAGTGGTGTACGGCCAGTGTAGGAAATCGCTCCCCACACCATGATGCCGGGTGTTGGCCCTGTGTGCCTCGGTCGTATGCAGTCCTGATTGTGGCGCTCACCTGCACGGCGCCAAACACGCATACGACCATCATTGGCACCAAGGCAGAAGCGACTCTCATCGCTGAAGACGACACGTCTCCATTCGTCCCTCCATTCACGCCTGTCGCGACACCACTGGAAGCGGGCTGCACGATGTTGGGGCGTGAGCGGAAGACGGCCTAACGGTGTGCGGGACCGTAGCCCAGCTTCATGGAGACGGTTGCGAATGGTCCTCGCCGATGCCCCAGGAGCAACAGTGTCCCTAATTTGCTGGGAAGTGGCGGTGCGGTCCGCTACGGCACTGCGTAGGATCCTACGGTCTTGGCGTGCATCCGTGCGTCGCTGCGGTCCGGTCCCAGGTCGACGGGCACGTGCACCTTCCGCCGACCACTGGCGACAACATCGATGTACTGTGGAGACCTCACGCCCCACGTGTTGAGCAATTCGGCGGTACGTCCACCCGGCCTCCCGCATGCCCACTATACGCCCTCGCTCAAAGTCCGTCAACTGCACATACGGTTCACGTCCACGCTGTCGCGGCATGCTACCGGTGTTAAAGACTGCGATGGAGCTCCGTATGCCACGGCAAACTGGCTGACACTGACGGCGGCGGTGCACAAATGCTGCGCAGCTAGCGCCATTCGACGGCCAACACCGCGGTTCCTGGTGTGTCCGCTGTGCCGTGCGTGTGATCATTGCTTGTACAGCCCTCTCGCAGTGTCCGGAGCAAGTATGGTGGGTCTGACACACCGGTGTCAATGTGTTCTTTTTTCTATTTCCAGGAGTGTATTTTCCATTGTCTTGCTGTATTCGCTAAACTGTTGTACTTGTTTGGGAGATATACGGTTTTTTCCCCAAGTTTGGTCTTTGTGGCTAAATCACCTGGCAAATCTGATTTTACTACCGTCAGTTGAGTGGCCTTGGGAACAAGGAAGGTTTACGCCGCCTTCAGGTAGCCCAACGTATTTTCTCTAGGATGTTTAATTGCTGTTTGCATGGAAGACTCATCCCACTGCTTTAGACCTAGTGAACTATGAATCAAATGGCTCTGAGCACTACGGAACTTAACATCTGAGGTCATCAGTCCCCTAGAACTTCGAACTACTTAAACCTAACTAACCTAAGGACATCACACACATCCTTGCCCGAGGCAGGATTCGAACCTGCGACCGTAGCGGTCGCGCGGTTGCAGACTGAAGCCCCTAGAACCGCTCGGCCACATCGGCCGGCCTAGTGAAGTATCTCCTGAGCAATACCTATAAGTAAAATAGGTTGTTAAAGTACAGTACAAATATGAAATACTAAGGTTCAGCTATGGAATACTACTATTCCATATTAGTGACACAGCATCTTGAAATTCATAAACGAAAATAAAATCGAAAATGAAATTTAAATACGCAACAAACACCCCGTTTTACAGCTTAATGCGTTATTTAAACGTCTATGTAGAAAATATATTAATAATGGATGTATTATGACAAGAACGAAAGAGAAAACAACCAACGTGCAACAGTTATTCCTCCTATCGAATTCGTTAAAAGAACTTGGCTGCCAACTGCAATATGAATGTGTCCCAAACGCTGCTGAACGTAATTTTCAAGTAGCTAGTCAGAGTACAGCACTTACAAGGCGAGAAATCATAGTATTTCATATTACTACCCCTATTCCATATCTTTATCTCTTCCTCTATACGCAGATACAGACGTTGAGCCCGCATCTCGTGGTCGTGCGGTAGCGTTCTCGCTTCCCACGCCCGGATTCCCGGGTTCGATTCCCGGCGGGGTCAGGGATTTTCTCTGCCTCGTGATGGCTGGGTGTTGTGTGCTGTCCTTAGGTTAGTTAGGTTTAAGTAGTTCTAAGTTCTAGGGGACTGATGACCATAGATGTTAAGTCCCATAGTGCTCAGAGCCATTTGAACCAGACGTTGAACTGTTGACTCTAGTGACGATAAACTTGGAAAACGATTAGAAGAACTTAACAGCTGCGCACCAACTACACTGAAGAGCCAAACAAACTGGTACACTTGCCTAATATCGTGTAGGCCCCCCACGTGCACGCAGAACTGTCGCAATACGACATGGCATGGATTCGACTAATGTCTGAAGTAGTGCTGCAGGGAACTAACAACATGAATCATGGATGGCTGCCCATAAATCCGTAAGAGTACGAGAGGGTGGAGATATCTTCTGAACAGCACGTTGCAAGGTATCCCAGATATACTCAATAATGTTCATGTCTGGGGATTTTGGTGGTCAGCGGAAGTGTTTAAGCTCAAAAGAGCGTTCCTGCAGCCAGTCTGTAGCAAATCTGGACGTGTGTGGTGTCGCATTGTACTGCTGGAATTGCCCAACACCGTCGGACTGCACAATGGACATGAATGGATTTAGGTGATCAGACAAGATGCTTACGTACGTGTCACCAGCCAGAGTCGTATTTTGTCGTGTCAGGTGTCCCATATCACTCCAACTGCACACGCCCCACACCATTACAGAGCCTCCATCTGCTTGAACAGCCTCGTGCCTTGCATTCAGTTTCAAAAGATTCATGAGGTTGTCTCCATACTCGTACACGTCCATCCTCTCGATACAGTTTGAAACGAGACTCGTCCGACGAAAGCCCACTTCGATGATTTTTCGTTGAATGGCTCGCACCCTGACACTTGTTGATGGCCCAGTATTGAAATCTGCAGCAATTTGCGGAAGAGTTGCACTTCTGTCACGTTGAACGACTCTCTTCAGTCGTGTTGGTCCCGTTGTTGCAGCATCTTTTTCCAGCCGAAGCGATGTCGGAGGTTTGATGTTTTACCGGATTCCTGCTATTCACGGTACACTCGTGAAATGGTCGCACAGGAAAAACCCCACTTCATCGCTACCTCGGAGATGCTGTGTCCCATTGCTCGTGTGCCGACTATAACACTGCGTCCAAACTTTCTTAAATCTTGATAACCTGCCATTGCAACAGCAGTAACCGATCTAACAACTGCGCCAGACACTTGTCTTATATAGGCGTTGCCGATCGCAGCGCCTTGCTCTCCTTGTTTACATATCTCTGTATTTGAATACGCATGCCTATACCAGTTCCTTTCGCTCTTCAATGTGTTTACCCAGTTTCAAAGTATTAGCATGCTTCCTACGAAATTTACTGTGCCTTTTATTGCAAGTATAGAAGTGCAGTAGAAACACATTGTTGAAAAGAATTTCGATTTCTCGTGAGTAAAGTGGAGCAGCCAGGCTCTGTCTGCGCAGTGTTTTCCTTGGCCGTCGCTGGAGATGGGTTCAGGGCTGAGCGTGTTCTCCGTCGGCAGACGCGGCCGGTTCTGTGCCAGCAGTGGTGCGCCTCGCCAGATGGAGCGCCAAGTTCAGGGTCGTCCCTCCCTGTAGGTCACCCAACGCACAAAGCTCGCCACTCCCTCACACGCTGGAAGATCTCCGTGACTCGGTACGACTACGCTCATCGCAGGATCTAAACCACTGACGTGCCGTCTGGATGGAGCTGGTTTTCGTGCCGTTTTTGTTGATTCAGTACTCACGAGGTCTCAGCGACAACTCCTGTAAATACATTATCCTTCTTTAAAAGATTGGAGGTGATCTGTCTGTGCACTTCACGTAGTATTTAGGATTAATACTAAGAAGCAATATGAAATGGGACGGTCACGTAATCCCAGTGTTAAGAGAGGTGAATGACATATTTCTTGAGGGTTCCGGGAAAATGCAATGCATGTGTAAAGGAAAGTGCAAATAAGACGCTAGTGTGGTCAATTCTACAATGTTGTTCCATCGTTTGGAGTACTTATCAAATTGTTCAAAGGCATGCTGCCATGATTGTGACAGGTAGGTGCAGCCCACGTGAAAGTGTGACAGAAATGCTCGGATAATTTAAATAGGAATCATTGGAACAAAGATGACGTTGTTCTCGAGGAAACCTGTTTGTTGAATTTAGTGAACCTGTACTCAGCAGCTCGTGGTCTTGTGTTTAGCTTTGCTCCCCACTCGGGACTGTGTGTGTGTGTTGTCCTGGTCATTATTTCATTATCAGCGACGAGCAAGTTGCCGAATTGGCTTCTAATAAAAAGACTTGCACCAATCAGCCGAACTGCCCTGAACAGGACTCCCGGCTAAATGTACCATACGCACATCGAATTTCAGTAAACATCTAATAGAAGAAGACTCTACCACCGTTCTGTTGCCATCACTATATATCTCGATTAGGGGTGACAACAGAGATCAGGGCGCACTGAATGCATGTAGACAGTTTTCCCTATATCAATATGCGAATGGAATAGAAAATAAAAATGACAACATTGATACGATGTACTGTCCGCCATGCACTGTACAGTGCCTAGCAGAGTATGTACACGACGTTCCAGGAGGAAGAGCAACTATTTTAAAAGTTATAGTATAGACTATTTGAATAACCCTATGACGGACTGAGTTTTAACACTGAACCTCAAACAGTTTTCGCCTCTTAAAATTTTTGTTCTTTTACCTCTGACAATGATTTGTAGATGTGAAAAAAGTCCGGTTGCTCTGTGGTTTGGGGTCCTCATCGAACTGTAGGTCACAGTATAACTGGCTGGGTAAGTCAGTTCAAATTTCGGAGGCAGGCGTTATCGCCTCCATTAGGACCAAGTTTAATAAACCACTGCTGTGTTCAAGACAAGCTTCATGCTGATGACGACTTTACCCTTCCTCATCTATATATAGTTTGTGTTCTGTTGAAACACTTGATGTATGGATGTATTTCAATTGTGCCCCACGATATGCTGTCGGCTGGCAAGTTAGTTTATTTTAATTCCATGCGGAGACGTCTCCACTATAGCTGCATCATAAGTAATAGTCATAAAAGAGAGAGAGAGAGAGAGAGAGAGAGAGAGAGAGAGAGAGAGAGAGAGAGATAGAGAGAGAGAGGAGGGAGCCATAGATTAGTATGCACCGAAAAAACTGTGCGCAATAAGTGATTGGGTCATTTTTAACCTATTTCAGTGTAATACTCTGTATGCGTCTACACACTGATGAGAACTTGAACTGTATGGAATATATAACTGACCACTTCAGACAGCTATGTTCAGTAACTTTTTCTGTTCACATCATGGATAATTTCTGAAACTAACAAATGAACGCCTTCAAATATTCTGTAATGTATTACTTACTAACAAAATATTGATCGCTGGAAAGCGAGCACGAGCGGTCTACGGCGCCGCAGTCATGGACTGTGCGGCTGGTCCCGGCGGAGGTTCGAGTCCTCCCTCGGGCATGGGTGTGTGTGTTTGTCCTTAGGATAATTTAGGTTAAGTAGTGTGTAAGTTTAGCGACTGATGACCTTAGCAGTTAAGTCCCATAAGATTTCACATACATTTGATCTTTTTTTTTTTTTAAAAAAAAAAAAAAGCGAGCAGTGAGAATAATATGTAATTTTCAGCCACAATCACACTGCAGGTACCTCTTCTATAAGTTAAGCGTTCTAACTGCATTTTGTAGCATGAATATCTCGTGGTTATTAAACTGAAGCCACTGTGCTATTTAGTAATGTGTAATGTGGTCTGTATACAGCCATACAGAAAAACGAACGATGTATACATATCCCGTAAACTTACTCATTCAATATCATTCCCGTGAGATTAGTGCCAATGACCTGTAAATATATGTCTAACTATGTAAATAATATAGTGACGGCAGGAAACACTATGAATTTAATGTTCCACAAATATCAGAGATTTAGAAATTATTTGAGGAGATATTCCAAAAGCACTTCAGCTGGTTATGTTCGCTATAACGCATTTATAACTTTTAAGGCGGCCACTTACTTATTATACCAACTGGAAATATTACCGAAGTTGATTTACTTGGACCTATCTAGCGAAAAATTCTTCACTTGGGACAACTATTTGTGTTTGTTGAAAACATCGCGGTTCGTCGGGATATAGCGATCATCGTTGTTGCTTTTGATGAATACACTTTATCGAATATTATATATTGGGTTAGTTATCAGGGTATGGCAAATAAAAGTGACCCGGACGAGTGGATATGACAGGACGTGAATGTATGCATATAAACACAGCCCGTGGCGCACACACCACGTGTACGCCCGCCATGTGATCCACACCTGTTCACAGCATATTTACACATTCTTCACGCCTGCCAGAGTTATTAGCAGAGGTCAGTCTGGTCGCGGCCCTAGCTGGCCACCCTGGCCACATGATCCGCCAATGTGCGATTACTTTGTGCGGGGAGCCTTCAAATCTATGGCATATCGCAGCAACCCTCATAAGACTACAGCAGTTCCAGCAGTCCAGCTTCGATCCGCCTTCAACAACTTGCCGATCAGAGCCTAAAAGTGGCAAGAGATGATTGGTGGTCACTTTCAACCCCTGCTCTAGTCAGGTCAGTACTGTATTTCCTTTCCTCTGCTGTTCTCGGGGCCGGTTTTATTTTTCCCCATCCTGTATAAGTCAAATGGTTCAAATAGCTCTGAGCACTATGGGACTTAACATTTAAGGTCATCAGTCCCCTAGACTTAGAACTACTTAAACCTAACTAACCTAAGGACATCACACACATCCATGCCCGAAGCAGGATTCTAACCTGCAACCGTAGCAGCAGCGCAGTTCAGGACTGAAGCGCCTAGAACCGCTCGGCCACAAAGACCGGCTGTATAAGTCAAGATGTATGTGACCAAATCAGGCGCATACGTCTAGGACAATGGAGGAGCAATACGGAGAGCGAAGAATTACGTTATTTGCTGCCCGATGGAAGGGTATGGGCCTAGCAAATAGTGGGTGGGTGTTAAGCGTCGGAGGGCATTGTTCTCGCCGTCGCATCTGTCATGCAAAACTATTGTTCTGGTCGTCGTCTTCACGTTGACATGTAAGTTGCACTGTACATGTCGCATAAGTCGTCAGTTTTACACTCTATGCACACAAATATACATTCACTTACATTAGGGTTAATATTTCTTGTCTGTGATGTATCGTTCCCCAATTAAAAATAGTTGCAGTTCCCCAGTCCCGGTTCCAGCCAAGGTTTTCGGGAAGTTTTCTTTGGTTGTAAAGCAAATGCCAAAAACGGAAAACCCCTCCTAAATATTCCCACATGGGAATAACTCTGCCCCAGTATAGCTCGCCTGGCCTTCAGATGAAAATTTCCTTTTTGGTTAATGGATCATTAATCGAACAGCCTGGTCTAACTTTAGAGGTACGGAATGTGAAGAAATAAAGAAAAAGTCGTCATCGTCGTCTAGTCTTTTAACTGCCAATCGCATTGCCTGGGGCGTCTTGTCACCGTTCGCGCGGCTTCCCCCGTCTAAGGTTCGAGTCCTCCCTCCGGCATGGCTGTGTCTGTTGTCCTTAGCGTAAGGTAGTTTAAGTTACTTTAAGTAGTGTGTAAGTCTAGGGACCGATGACCTCAGCAGTTTGGTCCCATAGGAATTCACACACATTTTTCAGAGGTGATATAGATAAAGAGGACGGGTCTTCGACTGCACTCTGCCATACACATAAACAAATACCTTTACAGATATATTAGGATTTCATATTTTAGTATGATAATAATGTCCCAAAATCAAACGCAAAGTAGTTCTCAGCAGCACAACCAAGTAGCTTGTCGCTCCATGACGAAAGTAATTTCATGTACAGTATATGGCATCCGTTATTTGGTTCTTAATTGAAACTGACAAAGATTTGATCTGAACTGGTTAACACATAGTTATGTAAGTACATCAGTTACATGACAGAAAAAAGTTCTATTTAAAAAAATTACACTACCGGCCATTAAAATTGCTACATCAAGAAGAAATGCAGATGATAAACGGGTATTCACTGGACAAATATATTTACTAGAACTGACATGTGATTACATTTTCACGCAATTTCGGTGCATAGATCCTGAGAAATCAGTACCCAGAACAACCATCTCTGGCCGTAATAACGGCCTTGATACGCCTGGGCATTGAGTCAAACAGAGTTTGGATCGTGTGTACAGGTACAGCTGCCCATGCAGCTACAACACGATACCACAGTTCATCAAGAGTAGTGACTGGCGTATTGTGAAGAGCCAGTTGCTCGGCCACCATTGACCAGACGTTTTCAATTGGTGAGAGATCTGGACAATGTGCTGGCCAGAGGAGCAGTCAAACATTTTCTGTATCCAGAAAGGCCCGTACAGGATCTGCAACATGCGGTCGTGCATTATCCTGCTGAAATGTAGGGTTTCGCACTGATCGAATGAAGGGTAGAGCCACGGGTCGTAACACATCTGAAATGTAACGTCCACTGTTCAAAGTGCCGTCAATGCGAACAAGAGGTGACCGAGACGTGTAACCAATGGCACCCTATACCATCACGCCGGGTAAAACGCCAGTATGGCGGTGACGAATACACGCTTCCAATGTGCGTTCACCGCGATGTCACCAAACATGGATGCGACCATCATGATGCTGTAAACAGAACCTGGATTCATCCGAAAAAATTACGTTTTGCCATTCGTTCACACAGGTTACTCGTTGACTACACCATCGCAGGCGCTCCTGTCTGTCATGCAGCGTCAAGGGTAACCGCAGCCATGGTCTCTGAGCTGATACTCCATGCTTCTGCAAACGTCGTCGAACTGTTCGTGCAGATGGTTGTTGTCTTGCAAATGTCCCCATCTGTTGACTCAGGGATCGAGACGTGGCTGCACGATCCGTTACAGCCGTGCGGATAAGATGCCTGTCAGCTCGACTGCTAGTGATACGAGGCCGATGGGATCCAGCACGGCGTTCCGTATTACCCTCCTGAACCCACCGATTCCATATTCTGCTAACAGTCATTGGATCTCGATCAACGCGAGCAGCAATGTCGCGATACCATGAACTGCAATCGCGATAGGCTACAATCCGACCTTTATCAAAGTCGGAAACGTGGTGGTACGCATTTCTCCTCCTTACACGAGGCATCACAACAACGTTTCACCAGGCAACGCCGGTCAACAGCTCTTTGTGTGTGAGAAATCGGTTGGAAGCTTTCCTCATGTCAGCACGTTGTAGGTGTCGCCACCGGCGCCTACCTTGTATGAATGCTCTGAAAAGCTAATCATTTGCATATCACAGCATCTGCTTCCTGTCGGTTAAATTTCGCGTCTGTAGCACGCCATCTTCGTGGGGTAGCAATTTTAATGGCCAGTAGTGTATAACTCGTTGCTGCAACTCTCTGGGAAAAAAAGAACTAAATAAACAATGTTCACAGCTCCGCAGAAAGAGTGGCGTTTCTTACGTTTCCCTTTATAAATAAGTATGCCTTTCACTTATTATTTTGTTAGTTACACAGAGGAGTACATTATTTGCAGCACCCTGTATACACTTGAAGTAGCTGTACCCGGCTACGCTTTGCTGTGTCTCACTGCATAAATGTGTAAGTAGACTGTTTGTTTTCTTATTGGCAACGTTACGTAGCGCTCTGTATGAAAATCACTGGCTGTGCTGTGTGCAGTCTGTGGCTAGTTTGCATTGTTGTCTGCCATTGTAGTGTTGGGCAGCTGGATGTGAACAGCGCGTAGCGTTGCGCAGTTGGAGGTGAGCCGCCAGCAGTGGTGGATGTGGGAAGAGAGATGGCAGTGTTTTGAGAGCGGATGATCTGGACGTGTGTCTATCAGAAACAGTACATTTGTAAGAATGGATGTCATGAACTGCTATATATATTATGACTTTTGAACACTATTAAGGTAAATACATTGTTTGTTCTCTATCAAAATCTTTCATTTGCTAACTATGTCTATCAGTAGTTAGTGCTTTCAGTAGTTTGAATCTTTTATTTAGCTGGCAGTATTGGCGCTCGCTGTATTGCAGTAGTTTGAGTAACGAAGATTTTTGTGAGGTAAGTGATTTGTGAAAGATATAGGTTATTTTTAGTCAGGGCCATTCTTTTGTAGGGATTATTAAAAGTCAGATTGCGTTGCGCTACAAATATTGTGTATCAGTTTAGTGTTGATCAGAATAGGGAAAGAGCGAAATGTCTGAGTACGTTCAGTTCTGATCAGCTGTTTGAAAATCAAATAATGTATTCGTAAGAGATTTAGCAGCACAGTAATTCAATAATTTTTCTAAGGGGACGTTACAAATGGAAACGAAGTAAAGAATTCAATCGACCGGCTAATACTCGAGTTTTGCGAGTACAACATACGCAGGCTTTTTTTTTTTTAATATATAATAATGTTGTCGGCATGTGATGTCATCAGCAGCATACAATTGTAACGAAAATGAAATGGTGGTGGGCGACATGCGTACCATAACTGTTATGGATGGTAGACTGATGAACGAAGTTCTTTTCTGGATTCCTAGAGGTACGAAAAGACGACACCCTTGATGAAGATGGGTAGATGACGTAAGAGAGCAAGAAGGAGCGACATGGATACATGGAGCTGGAAACCGTGATGCACACAAAAGCTTATAGTAGACGTTTATCCAACAATGGATATGAAACGGCTGATGAGTGATGACAGAATACACCACAAATCGTATAGCACGGTGCGACTTTTTCACTGCGTCAGATGTGAGGCCCCCCTCCAATTACAAATGACCTCATTTCCTGACGCCTGTCGTGCCGGAGTGGAACGGAAAATAAGGAAGGAAAGAACCTCAGCCGTCTCCAACTTTCATCGGCGGAGAAATTGCAGTTTAGCGTGCAAGCTCCAGGCAATTAACGCCCCAGCGACCTGAGCCTGCCGTAGAACCCAGCTCTATCAGCAAGCCTGCTGGCACATCGGATTTCCGATTAGATACTTGTGAGTAACGACGTATTTTTAACATCGCGTCACGGGTGACGGGGACAAAGTACACCTGTCGTCTCACACGTAATCGTAAGTGAACGGACTCCCGCCTCAGTAGAAAAATAAACTGCGAACATTATTTACTCCCCCCCCCCTCCCCTTTCATTTCTTTGTGACAAAACAAACACACACACACACTCACACACACAGAGAGAGAGAGAGAGAGGACAGGAGACATATTCCACATTATCACGGAAGAAGGGAAGAAAATAACAGTAGACTTGTAGTATTCTAGTGCCGGTTGCACCAACAGCTGCACCGCGTGTTCCGTAGCAGCATGTGAAGAGAAAAACTAACACGATCGTCAATTTTCAGGTACAAAAATTGATTCTTTTCGAGGTGATAATTTAAACTGTATGACTATCCCTCGTGGCCAATATCCTGAATGACCGTTACTGCACATTCAAAGGTTCGTTTTGTCGTAGAGTTTATCCATACTAACTAATGTTGTTCTATCAATACTGGGGTTGGTTACTATGTTTGCAACTGCTTTATCAGTGGAAGGTCATCTACCCATAGAAGCAACAGGGATGCTTTCAATATTATTGAACCATGTAGAACAACTGCGCTAATTTGTTACCACTCGATTGATTGGTTACTTGATTTGGAGGGGGAGGGGGGAGGGAAGGGACTGAACAGCGAGGTCATCGGTCCCACCGGATTTTGGAAGCATGGGGAAGGAAGTCGGTCGTTCCCTTTCAAAGGAACCATCCCGGCATTTGCCTAAAGCGATTCACGAAAATCACGGAAAATCTAAATCACGGTTGCCGAGGGCGGGTTTGAACCGTCGGCCTCCCAAATGCGAGTCCAGTGTGATAACCACTGCGCCACCTTGCTCGGTGTTACCACTCTGAACAAGATTTATTATGAAAACTGCATGAGCAATCTAACATGCCGCGTTGCTTACAAACAAATATGAAGTGAACCTTTGTGCAGCGAAAACAGCAACCTTGGACCTTCGAAAGAATGTTATAATTTGCAGATTCAGATTCCTTATGCAGATCGTAAAACAGTGCGGTTGCTGGAGTGGATAGCATATTTAGGAAAGGCCCTTCTAAAACCTTAATAGTTGCCGACACAGAATCTCGTCAAAGTACCCCTTCCAGCGGATGCAGAAAACAAGACTCTGGCGTCCACAATGACTGAGGACGGGCCGTAGTCGCGACGAGCAAATGTCCGCTTAAAATAATAAAAAAAATAAACGTTCAAATGGCTCTAAGCACTATGGGACTTAACATCTGAGGTCATCAGTCCCCTAGAGCTTAGAACTACTTAAACCTAACTAATCTAACGAGATCACACACGTCGATGCCCGAGCCAGGATTCGAACCTGCGACCGTAGCAGCAGCGCGGTTCCGGACTGAAGCGCTTAGAGCCACTCGGCCACAGCGGCCGGCTGTCCGTTTCCAAATGAAGTAAGAAGTTCGTAGCGTTGTTGTTTTGCATGTTGCTATTCCGCTTGCTATGGGTGTATTTGTCGTTTGTCATTTTTTATTTGTAGTTCATAGCTGCCAATTGAGTTTATGCATTGCCACTTTGTCATTTGGAACGAGTGAGTAGGGCTGTGGACGCTAGAAAATGGAGTGCCAAGTGAAGAAATCGGAACATTTCCGACGTGTTCTTCTGTTTGACTTCAGTAGAGCGGAGACAGCAGCGAAAGCAGAAAGAAACATTTGAACCTTGACTGGGGATAATACCACAGGCAGAGCACGGCAAGAAAATTGTCTTCTCGTTTTAAGGAGGATCGTTTTGAACTCTCACCGTTCAGGAAGGCCTTCAGGGGATTGATGAGGAACGTTTAAACGCATTAATCCACAATGATCCATGTCAGTGTACCGGTACTCGAGGACTCCCAAATGTGATCATTCCACCATCTTGCGACACTTGCATGCAATGGGGAAGGTTCAAAAATTGGGTGTACGGGTACCGCATGCTCTAAGGCAAAATCACAAAAATCAGTGGGTTGTCATATGTGCATCTCTGTTTATTACAAACCATAATAATTATGCAGTGTTAACCCACTTCCTTATATGATTAGTGGGTCATAATAATTATACAACTGATATAATTATGTTGCAGCTAATTACAATTTTCAAGTGAGCTACAGTTGGAATTACAAACAATGGGCATTTAGTATCAAATACCTACGACTTATATCTATTTCTTGTAACTAGTTCCTATCGCCTGCAGCCTCACAAGTGTGACAGTAAGATATAAACCTACTTTAATAGCTTTGCTCATCGAGTTAAACCCGAAGAGCATGCCCCTGGCACTGGGCAGGCCAAGATGTTAAATCGCTGCAGTTCCCTAACTTAATTTTCCTAAACTAAGTCCTACAAACTAGCTTATCCTACGTCATATCCGGTGCATGTCCTTATCGGTAGCATTGACCCCCCCTCCCCCTAGTCCTGCACGTGGCGGATTCCAACTAAGATGGAAAGTCGGCCAGTCCACGCACAGGCGGTATGGGAATAGGGCTCTGGACGCAATCGGTGTTGGTTGTCTCAGTTTTTATTTACTTCATGTCCCTCAGGCATTCTGTTAAAACTTTCCGCGATACCTCGTTAGCCAATGTCTTTAGCAGTTGGAAAGTATCTTCACGTCTAAGCAACTGGTATGTGTCATGGCTCGGAAGTCTGTCTCGAAGTGTAGTCTCAACATCGTTGAACAGGGGGCATCTCTGTTTGCTCGTCATCAACTGGCTCGTGAACAAGACCGACATTTTCTGACCTGTAGCGTCTTTATGCTAAGATAACGAAAAGAAAGGAATGGCGGAGACCAAACAAAGCAGCAACTTCCCGTACAAAGACCCGCGCAAGTTCACGAAAGACAATGTTATGCATCTGGTGTAACAGCGACGGTCTGATTGTCAACAACTGAGACGTTTTGCAGATGCAATCCAAGAACAACGACCAGGGAAACCGCGTGAAGTGATGCTACTCCACATTAACGCCTGCTCGCATTCTGCTAGACTGGCAAAAAACGCTATTCAGTAATTGGATTGGGAAGTCATTCTGTAGCCGCCTTATTCACCTCATCTTCTGCCCTCATATCTTCATATTTTCCGCTCTCTGTCGAACAACTTTTCCGGACGAAAACGCGGTGCTAACATGGCTCGACGAGATCCTTGCCTCAGAACCACGTTACTCTACAGTCGCGGAATCGAAAGGTTCCCCCAGCGTCGTTCAAATGTTCAAATGTGTGTGAATTCGTAAGGGACCAAACTGCTGAGGTCATCGGTCCCAAGACTTACACACTACTTAGATTACCTTAAACTAGCCCGCCCGAGCGGTTTAGCGCACGGCTTTCCGGAGTGGGAAGGAGCGCCTGATCCCTGGCACGAATCCGCCCAGCGGACTTGTGTCGAGGTCCGGTGAGCCGGCTAGTCTGGATGGTTTTTAGGCGGTTTTCCATCTGCCTCTGCGAATGCGGACTGATTCTCCTTATTCCCGCCCAGCTACACTATGTCGGCGATTGCTGCGCAAACAAGTTCTCCACGTACGCGTACACCACCATTACTCTACCACGCAAACATAGGGGTTACACTCGACTGGTGTGAGACGTTCCCTGGGTGGTCCACCGGGGGCCTAACCGCACAATAACCCTGGGTTTGGTGTGGGGCGGCGGAGGGGTGAAGTGGACTGCGGTAGTCGTCGTGGGGTTGTGGACCACTGCGGCTGCGGTGGGGACGGAGCCTCTCCGTCGTTTCTAGGTCCCCGGTTAACATACAATACAATCTTAAACTAGCTTACGCTAAGGACAACATACACATGAATGCCCGAGGGAGGACTCGAACCTCCAGCGCCCAGCGTCGTCAGAGTTGTAAATAATGAAAGAGAAAACATTACGGATGACTAAAATCTTTCTTATGTGTATCTGTTGTGTTTATTAAACTTACTGAAAAAAGCTACGAACTGATACACCAACGTAATAGTTTTAAATAAACATTTCGTGTCGAATTCTTTTGCAGAGCTGCAGCCTCTTCAGAGAAAAGTTCCTTAATACGCCCGCCGCAGCGCGATGGGCGCAGCGTGGCTGTCCATGTTTGCGCGAGTGCCTGGGAATGCTGCCCGCATGCCGTGTACGGCTTAAAAGTGTTTACCTCGCCGCGTGGCCTTATCAGCGGGGCTCCGAGCTGTCTCCGTCCCCTGCGGACAGAGCCAGGCGGGCCACAGGCACTAGGACTTACGGCCAGTGCGACCTTAAGAATGTGCAAGTGACGGAAGGAAATGGCGTGATACGCGCTTGAAAAGGATACGCAGCAGCAGACACTTATCTTCTATACTCCCACGCTAACAGTGTCTCTTCTTCAAATTTGGCCATCAATTTCCTACGACCTCTGCTCTGCTACATGTAAAAGGACTGTGGAGGAAGCAAAGGAAAAAAATTTCTCTCATGTGCCAATCTTCTCATCTCACTGTAGAGCTTTCAATCTACGTCTGCAATTATTTTGCTGGATGTATTCCAATCTCTGTCTTCCTCCACAGTTTTTATTCTCTACAACTCCCTCTAGTACCATGGAAGTCAGTCCTTGATGTCATATCATCCTGTCCCTTTTCCTTGTCAGTGTTTTCCACATATTCCTTTCCTCTCTGATTCTGCACAGAATCTCCTCATTCCTTACCTTATCAGTCTACCCAATTTTCAACATCCAACTGTAGCAACACATCTCAAATGCTTCAATTCTCTTCTGTTCCGGTTTTCCCACAGTCCATGTTTCACCGTCACACAATACTGTGCTCCAAACGTACATTCTCAGAAATTTCTTCCTCAAATTAAGGCCTATGTTTGATACTAGCAGACTTCTCTTGTCGAGAAATGCTCTTTGTCAGTGCTAGTTTGCTTTTCATGTCCCCCTTTCTCCGTCCATCACGGGTTACTTTGCTGCCTTGGTAGCAGAATTCCTTACCTTCATCTACTTCGTGTTCACCAATCCTGACTTTAAATTTCTCGCTGTTCTCATTTCTGCTACTTCTCATCACTTCCGTCTATTTTCGATTAACCCTCTACCCATAATCAGTACTCATTACACTGTTCATTCCTTCAACAACCCTATAATTCTTCTTCGTTTTCACTGAGGATACAATGTCATCTTCGAATTTTATCATTGATATTCTTTCACATTGAATTTTAATCCAACTCTTGAACCTTTCTTATATTTCTGCCATTACTTCTTTGATGTATACATTGAACAACAGGGTCAAAATTGATCGCCATCTAATATATCCTCAGTTATAATTGTATATTATTTTTGTCAGCAATTTGCCTTCATGAACTGTTAAGCTGACTGTGTGATAACTGCCGCACTTGTAAGCTCTTTCTATCTTTGGAATTGTGTGGATAATGTTTTCCCGAAAGCATGATGATATATTGCCCGTCTCAAACATTCTAACCAAAAACGTTAACTGTCGTTTTGTTGCCACTTGCAGCAATGATTCCGACGAAATGTTATCTATCCCTTCTGCAGTATTTGAGATTAAGTCGTCCAAAGCTCTTTTAAATTTTATTCTAATATTGGATACCAATCTCTTCTCTGTCGGCTTCTGTTTCTTCTTCTGTCACGCCATCAGACGAGATTTTCTCCTCATAGAGTCCTTCAAAATACTCTTTCCACCTATCCGCTCTCTCCTCGGTATTGAACAGTGGAATTCCCATTGCATTCTTAATGTTGCCGCCCCTGCTATTAACTTCACCGAATGTTGTTTTGACACTTCTGTATGCTGAATCAGTCCTACCGACAATCATTTCTTTTTCCATTTCTCCATATTTTTCATGCAGTTATTTCACCTTGGCTTCTGTGCACTTTTCCTTTTTTTTTCATTCCTAAGTGACTTGTATTTTTATATCGCCGAATTTCCCTGAACATTTTTGTACTTCTTGCTTTCGCCGGTCAGCTGTAGTACATCTTCTGTTACCCATGGTTTGTTCGTAATCATTTTCTCGTACCGACGTTTCTCTTTCCAAAATCTGCGATGGCCCTTTTTGGAGATGTCCATTCCTCTTCAAGTCAAATGCCTACTGAGATGTTCACTATAGCAGCATCTACAGCCTCAAAGAACTTCAAGCGTGTATCTTCATTACTTAGTACTTCCGTACCCCCATTCTTTCCGCATGTATTAAAAATGAAAAACAGTTAATGTTTCACAATGATGGCACTGACTTTTAACTGCAGTTAACACGACACACCACAACTTGCCATGATCCGCCTGTAGCTCTTCTTATCAATAAATGAGATCCAGGTAGTAGCATCCGCTCCAGATCTCACGGGTGGCATATCTGTGGTCAGGAAGACAACCGAGGGAAGTTTCACAGTGGTAAAACATTGGACTCGTATTCGAGAGTATGCTGGTTCGAATTCTCGTCCTGCCATCCAGATTTAGATTTTCCGTTAATTCCCTAAGAAACATAAGGCAACTGTTGGGATTGTTTGAAAGTGAGAGTTTTTTATTAAGATGTACTCACTGAACTGTTCACGCAGTAGTATGTTCATTCTCCAGTTTTATTTTGTAAAATATCTCTTATTGTTGTACATGTATCATCTGTGACAAACTGTAGAATCATATTCTGTTTTTCACTTGTGCAGAATATTATCTAGGTTGTAATTACAATGTGATCGGAAAAATAATAATCTGCATGTAAAGTAATGCGTGATCCAGTAGGGGCCTATTTTATCCGTGTAAGATGTAAAAATCGAGGAGATTTTATTGTTGAATAAGAGAACGCGAGCTGTCGTGCAGTCAGGAGGATGCATGAGTTTATGCAGACATGCTGTAGGGACATTTTAATATGATTATGAGACTTTTTGGAAACTGGTTTGAGCTTGGACTATCAATAGTTCCGGAAGTGTTTCCACAGAGGCCGTTTTGTTGTATGTGACTAAGTGGAGGCCTGTTGTGGAAGCTACGGAATATTAATTTCCTACGACACAATATTATGCAAGTGGATTACTGTTGTATTAAACCTGAACATTATTAAAAGATTGCGCTCATGTTTTTGAACCATGTGGGAGGTAGAAGTTTAATAAGTGAGAATTCCTGATAAGAACTGTGAACTGTGTAAATCAGATGCTGAAGTGTATCGAACTGTTAGCCTATCTGTTCTTCAGGGCTGCATTAAGGAGAGACGATTTTAAGCAATCGGCTTTTGTGGGAATAACAAAGTGAAGTCTAAATAGACCTATTGTAGGGGCATCCGCGCATTTTACGTGTTGTTTGTCTGCAGATTAAAATAAATATGCTCTCTCTGATGAAATAAACTTGGAACGGGCGTTTACTGTTGTCCGTATTAACAGTGCTTCGCCCTAATCGGACACCCAGCTGCTATTGTAGCATACGTCCGTGACTGCTGACACTACCAGTATGTCGCCAACAGGCGAGCGGTGGATTCCTAGCTCAAAACTCGACCCCGCTGAATTTTAATCTGCTGTTTATTGATAATACACTTTGGCGACACGCCGTTACCAGTATCGTCCATATTGTCGTGGTGTAGCGACGGCTGCAGATATCTTTGTAGCATCAGTGAGACTACGTCAAAGTTACGTCATCCAGAAGTATGTCTTCTCTGACTTCGCTCTCGTCTTTGACGAAACTTAGCGCTTGCAAGGTAAGACGGTGCAGCTATTGAGAATGTTGTGCTTAAATGTCTGAGGGATGTACGCCGAATCGTCGTTGAGGAGTAGGACGATCTGGACCAACAGTGCCTCGATGGACTTGTGGATAGTATGCCACGACGAATACAGGCATGCATCAGTGCAAGAGGAACTGTTACTGGGTATTAGAGGTAACAGTGTGTACAGCAGTCTGGACCACCACCTCTGAAGGACTCGCTATATGGTGGTACAACATGAGCAATTAAAAGGGCGGAAATGATGTTTATGTTGATCTCTATTCCAATTTTCTGTACAGGTTCCGGAACTCTCGGAACCGAGGTGATGTAAAACTTTTTCTGATGTGTGTAAATCGATTTTAATAAATCTGAGTTAACATTCACTAAACGAGGTCTAGCGCGTAGGGCGTTTCCATTGTTTTATGCTAGAAATCCTATACTCAGATTTTCCATACTTCTTCACTGAGAACAATGAGAAGTTGCCGACAATCGACGATCATGTGGGCCGCCCCGCCCGCCAAACAGAGGTGCGCTGGCAGGTTAGTTGTACAAGTGAAAATACAATGAAATCCAGACCATTAGCTGCTTGCAGGCGTTGATAAATATCAAAGAGGAGAGTTGAAATGTGTGCCCCGATTGGGACTCGAACCCGGGATCTCCTGCTTACATGGCACACGCTCTATCCGACTGAGACATCGAGGACACAGAGGATAGTGCGAATGCGGAGACTTATCTCTGGCACGCTCCCCGTGAGACCCACATTTCCAGCTTACTGTCCACACACTTCATTTGTAGTGTCCCTGCGCGCCGTACTCATTACTCGCGGCAGTCAATCTACCAATTCCCGTAAGAGTTTGAGCAATGTGAGGGCATCTTTAGCCGGTAAGCCTTATTTATATGGAGATGGTATCTGTTCTTTCGGACTTGTCCGAAAGAACAAATAACATCTTCATACAATTCTATAATTGTACGTTTCTCTCCACACGTCCTTGCCGCAAAGAATGTCTCGATGCTGCAGTCCAACGTACATAAGTTTGGATCATTTACATTCGTTGAGGTTTTTTAACTCGCAATGGTTTTATTTCTATCTGCCAACTTATCGTCGACAGACTGTATGTACCTGGGAAAATAATCCTATTTGACTCGGATGTGAGAGCTTTAAAGTCTTTGTCGGAGGTCGGGAATTTAAGTGATAGGTGTAAATGTGGCATAGGTACATGACGGGGACAGTATTCTTGGAATACCATCCCTCTAAATGTACCCAACAGAATTTCTTGAGAACAACGTAAAATTGCAAATAGAGCATCTTCGCAGGAATCTGAAATTAATTGCGCATTTACTATTATAGAGGAACTGGAGATTTCTTAACAAACTCGAAACTATAGTCATTCTCCAAAGCGATACGATGACTTATCACTGAGAACTAGTTTAGTTGCATTCAAGCTCCCCAATCTATTTAGCGAGTTTCCACAGGCTCGCTCCCCAAAGTTAACAGAAATTAACAGGCGCGAAGAAAATAAATGACACGGTTGAAAGCGAACTTTCCTGTGGTCGTATAGTCAGCTGCTAATTACGTTAGAGGCGTACGTTATCCTGTCCAGACTCTGCTATAACTGGAGTCGCTGTCAGACGCACATCTGGAGCCTGTTCTATTTCCGTGCAGTTCGTGACCACGTGCGCGTGATCACCAGTCCTCTTACGTAATGCTTACGTCTGATGTATGTCAACGTACAGTTTCTTGCCACACTGCTCGCAAGAGGAACAAAATATAGTGTTGCATTTTCAGCGTATCTGATCAGGATGTTTTAGACGCTCTTGGCAAGAGTTGTGGTCCTTACCTGTGTTCAGCCATCCAGAACCATGTTTTCTGCAGAGTCTCTTGTGCTGACACTCCCTAAATTTTTTAAACTGGCGGCTACCTTGACGGTAGCTACAACAAAGAGTGCTGAGAAAAATGTGTACAACATGAATTGTGAGACCAAGTCGGCTGTGCATTGTGGCATGTGCAAAAACAGAATTATACGCTCCATTCTAAAATCAGTTTGATATATGCAGTTGTGCGATCTGACTAAGACTGGCTTCAAGAAATTCGGTCAACGCAAGTACGAGTATGCGTATTAGCGTCTCGCCCGTTCAGTGCATTGCCACTTCGGAGGTAAAACTGATTAAATTCTCCATTTATATGTGCACAGTATCACTATCTGCTGTATCACTAGTTTATGAATTCTGCACCTATGGATGCAACTATCGAATAGCGTTTTCTCGTCGAGATATACGTTTCATTTTATTCGGTAAAAATATCGCCATTGTAGCGTTTTCTCGTTCGTTCCTTGCTCACAGCATGGATGTAGCGTCTGAATACATGTTCCACTAGAATTTGTTTTTCGGCACTGGTGCTGTACACTAAAAAATAAAAGGGGGACTATAGAGACACAGACAGTGAACAATGAAATTCAACAAAACTGATGAATTTTAGTGGTAAGGCAATATTTATCAGACGGCTAATAACACAGCGGACGGGATATTCTTGTGAACTGGCTACTGTAGGTTTTCTTGTTTATCATAACGTATTTTGTCTTTTCCTCACTAACACACACCGAGCGAGGTGGCGCAGTGGCTAGCACACTGGACTCGCATTCGGGAGGACGACGGTTCAATCCCGCGTCCGGCCATCCTGATTTAGGTTTTCCGTGATTTCCCTAAATCACTCCAGGCAAATGCCGGGATGGTTCCTTTGAAAGGGCACGGCCGACTTCCTTCTCCGTCCTTCCCTAACCCGATGAGACCGATGACCTCGCTGTTTGGTCTCTTTCCCCAAACCAACCAACCAACCAACTAACACACAGTCTTGTTTTCTCAGCAACTCTATGACAGTTCTGTTTTATACTAATTTCATCTGTTGTGAAATTGCTTATTAATGCTACATCATCTGTATAGGCACCGAGCGAGGTGGCGCAGTGGTTAACACACTGGACTCGCATTCGGGAACGAGACAGTTCAAACCAGCGTCCGACCAACCTGATTTAGGTTTTCCGTGATTTCCCTAAATCGCTTAAGGCAAATGCAGGCACGGCCGATTTCCTTCCCTATCCTTGCCTAATCCGATGGGACTGATGACCTTGCTGCTTGGTCCCCTCCCCCCACCCCCCTCCAAACCAACCAACCATCCATCTGTGTAGGCGATTATAGGAATGTATAGACCCTGCAATTCAATTCGTTTGCAGTAAGATTTAGCAACCCCTCTATCACCTATGTCACAAAAGCACTCCGTCTTCAGGTCACAAGTGGCCCATCGGGACCATCCGACTGCCGTGTCATCCTCAGCTGATGATGCGGATAAGAGGGGTGTGTGGTCAGCACACCGCTCTCCCAGTCGTTATGATGGTTTTCTTTGAGCGGAGCCGCTACTATTCGGTCGAGTAGCTCCTCAACTGGCATCACGAGGCTGAGTGCACCCCGGAAAACGGCAACAGCGCATGGCGGCCCGGATGGTCACCCATTCAAGTACCGGCCACGCTCGACAGCGCTTAACGGGAACCGGTGTATCCACTACGGCAAGGCCGTTGCCATCAACTATGTCAAGGATGAGGGTAAATAATATACAACAGGTAAAATGGCGTCCCTTTGTCTCATTTTCTCCCATTGATATCTCTATCGGCAGAAGTTTTCTTTTACACACATTGTAACAAATCTGACTATTTTAACGGCATTTCAAATTCTTGGTAGTGTCTGTCATTGTATGTTGTCAAACGTTCTTCGGAAATTTGCGAGCAGTAAAAGTGTTTAGACATCCATATTACTCACCACTTGTATGAACATCAAGAGCTCAGATGGAAACCCAGTTCTAAGCAAAGAAGGGAAAGCAGAAAGGTGGAAGGAGTATATAGAGGGTCTATACAAGGGCGATGTATTTGAGGACAATATTATGGAAATGGAAGAGGATGTAGATGAAGATGAAATGGGAGATACGATACTGCGTGAAGAGTTTGACAGAGCACTGAAAGACCTGAGTCGAAACAAGGCCCCCGGAGTAGACAACATTCCACTGGAACTACTGACGGCCTTGGGAGAGCCAGTCCTGACAAAACTCTACCATCTGGCGAGCAAGATGTATGAAACAGGTGAAATACCCTCAGACTTCAAGAATAATATAATAATTCCAATCCCAAAGAAAGCAGGTGTTGACAGATATGAAAATTACCGAACAATCAGTTTAATAAGTCACAGCTGCAAAATACTAACACGAATTCTTTACAGACGAATGGAAAAACTAGTAGAAGCCGACCTCGGGGAAGATCAGTTTGGATTCCGTAGAAATACTGGAACACGTGAGGCAATACTGACCTTACGACTTATCTTAGAAGAAAGATTAAGGAAAGGCAAACCTACGTTTCTAGCATTTGTAGACTTAGAGAAAGCTTTTGACAATGTTGACTGGAATACTCTCTTTCAAATTCTAAAGGTGACAGGGGTAAAATACAGGGAGCGAAAGGCTATTTACAATTTGTGTAGAAACCAGATGGCAGTTATAAGAGTCGAGGGACATGAAAGGGAAGCAGTGGTTGGGAAGGGAGTAAGACAGGGTTGTAGCCTCTCCCCGATGTTATTCAATCTGTATATTGAGCAAGCAGTGAAGGAAACAAAAGAAAAATTCGGAGTAGGTATTAAAATCCATGGAGAAGAAATAAAAACTTTGAGGTTCGCCGATGACATTGTAATTCTGTCAGAGACAGCAGTGGACTTGGAAGAGCAGTTGAACGGAATGGACAGTGTCTTGAAGGGAGGATATAAGATGAACATCAACAAAAGCAAAACGAGGATAATGGAATGTAGTCGAATTAAGTCAGGTGATGTTGAGGGTATTAGATTAGGAAATGAGACACTTAAAGTAGTAAAGGAGTTTTGCTATTTGGGGAGCAAAATAACTGACGATGGTCGAAGTAGAGCGGATATAAAATGTAGACTGGCAATTGCAAGGAAAGCGTTTCTGAAGAAGAGAAATTTGTTAAGTATTTGTATGGAGTGTAGCCATGTATGGAAGTGGAACATGGACGGTAAATAGTTTGGACAAGAAGAGAATAGAAGCTTTCGAAATGTGGTGCTACAGAAAAATGCTGAAGATTAGATGGGTAGATCACATAACTAATGAGGAAGCATTGAATAGGATTGGGGAGAAGAGAAGTTTGTGGCACAACTTGACCAGAAGAAGGGATCGGTTCGTAGGACATACATGTTCTGAGGCATCAAGGGATCATCAATTTAGTATTGGATTGCAGCGTGGAGGGTGAAAATCGTAGGGGGAGACCAAGAGATGAATACACTAAGCAGATTCAGAGGGATGTAGGTTGCAGTAGGTACTGGGAGATGAAGAAGCTTGCACAGGATAGAGTAGCATGGAGAGCTGCATCAAACCAGTCTCAGGACTGAAGACCACAACAACAACAACATTACTCTTAAATCCCCGGGGTCGTACCCATTATGTTTCTGAAAGAGAACAGACCTATACCTACAAACGTACTTCACAGGCCACCATACAGAGGTTGGTGGGGGTTGGGGAGGTTACCTTGTATCACTGCTGATCATTACACTTCCTGCTCCACTGGCAAATGGAAGGAGGGAAAAACGACTGCCTACATGCTTCCGCCAGAGCCCTGATTTCTTTTATCATGTCTTTGCTGTCCTTACGTGAGGTGTAAGACGGTGGCAGTAGAATCCCTCTGCGTTCTGTCGCAAATACCGCTTCTCCACGTATGGTTCGCCAAAAGAACGTCTCGCTCCCTCCAGGGATTCCCATTTGAGTTCACGGAGCATTTCCGTAATACCGTGTGCTGGTGGAACTGTAAGCAGCCTGTTTATGTGTTTGTATGTTGGCAGCGCTATAGACTGCATTAATATCACTGACAGCAGTGCGCGCCCTCTGTAAGAGACTCTGTGGCTGGTCGCACTCGCATTTGGAAGTTAATAGCCAGCAGTGATGGAAGTTAGAGGTGAATAGTCAGCAGTGATGGAGGTTAGAGGTTTGATGTGTCAGCGCGAGCGGACGGTGTGGACGTGTGTCCGTCATGGAGATGTAATATTGTTGACGGTTATATAATTTTTGGAACTGGATGTACGGACGATTGTATAATTTTTGAACTGGATGTCACATGATTAAAGTAAAACCTGCTAAATACATTGTTTGCTCTGCAACAACATCTTTCCTTTGCTAACCACCTGCCTATTAGTAGTTAGAGCTAACAGTAGTTAGAATCTTTTATTTAGCTGGCTGTATTTGTGCTTGCTGTATCGCTGTAGTTCGTGTAATGAAGATTTTCAGTGAGGTTAGTGAGTTATGAAATGTATGGGTTATTGTTAGGATTTCTTCTAATTCAGGGCCATTCTTTTGTGTTAAGTAATAGTCAGATAGCGTTATCCTTGTATATTGTGGGTCATACGCTTCCCCCGTGCACTACTGACGATATCCATCTCTCTAAAGAACACTCGCCGCCCGGGACAACGTTCTGTGTTCTACTACTTAAAAAGTCTTCGAGCAACTCTCAGAGCCGAGAACCTATTCCGTATGCTCTGACTTTCGTTATCAGTCTGCACTGAGCCATTGTCTCAAAGGATTCCGTAAATTTAAGAATATAGAGTCTGCTCGTTGTCCTTTAACCATGGATCGCAGGGCATTGTGCGAGAAAAGGGCAAGATGAATTTCGCGCGACCGATGCTTTCTAAAACTGTGCCGATTTGTGGACAGAAGGTTTTTTGTCTCAAGGAAATTTATTTATTTGAACATACAGACTTGGTGTTAGTACCGCGACTGTATGAATAAATTATTTGCTTTGCACTGCTACCAGTCACACCATTTACTTAACACATTCTTATTCGTTTCAAGCATGTTTTGTTCATCATCAGGCATTTTTTTTGCTTTCATATGACAAGAAAAGCTATACTGAAACACTCTAAAACGAACTATTTGACAATTTACAAACTGTGTCTCATGTAATCTTCACACAGTCACTTCTTGTGATACAATGGAGCGGGAGGCAGGGCGACAAAGTGACATCCGCTGCTACTGCGACGTTGGGTTGAATCTCATTGATGAAACTGCTTGTGTCGGACCCTTGTAGGCCAACATCATGACAGTGGATGTCTTTTTCTCTCTGTGCATCTCACCCCGGTTTCTCACAAAAAGCGACTGTGTCGATATTACATCAGAATAGTTTGTAAATTTTCAAATAGTTAATTTTAGAGACCGTCAGTAGCTTTTGATTCATATTTATGTAATAAAACAAGCCTTGCGACACAAAAAATATGCTCGAAACTCATTGTTACATATTACATAAATAAATAAATAACTGGTAGTAGTACAGACAAATTATTTCCTCTATTGTTCTCGCGCACAACAGGGATCTTTCTTTATATTTTAATACGGGACAACAACTTGAGGTTTTTCAAAATGTAAGCTTAGTTTCCGTTCCCAATTTATTTGTGCGGAATGCTTTCAATAAATTTTTCAACAGAAAGTCATTTTAAACATTTTTGTTAGGTTATTGTTAACAGCAAATCATGAAATGCCTATTTGACTACCAGCTGTTTTACTGAAGACCATACTCGTCAACTGGTTTCGGCCTTAGACAATCATCAATGGGTATAAGGTTAAAACCGGTGCAAGTAAACACATCTACTAAGGAGACTGCCTACACTACGCTTGTCCGTCCTTTTTTAGAATACTACTGCGCGGTGTGGGATCCTTAGCAGATAGGACTGACGGAGCACATCGAAAAAGTTTAAAGAAGGGCAGCACGTTTTGTATTATCGCGAAATATGGGAGAGAGTGTCACAGAAATGATACAGGATTTGGGCTGGACATCATTAAAAGAAAGGCGTTTTTCGTTGCGACGGAATCTTGTCACGAAATTCCAATCACCAACTTTCTCCTCCGAATGCGAAAATATTTTGTTGACACCGACCTACACAGGGAGAAACGATCTCCATGATAAACTAATGGAAATCAGAGCTCGTACGGAAAGATATAGGTGTTCGTTCTTTCTGCGCGCTACACTAGATTGGAATAACAGAGAATTGTGAAAGTGGTTCGATGAACCCTCTGTCAGGCACTTAAAAGTGATTTGCAGAGTGTCGATGTAGATGTAGATCCCTATTATTTGATAGTGGATACATCTCAGGTGTTATAATATGTAATAAATTCCAATATGGTAAGTTCTAGACAGGACATTTATGTTGAACTCAGTAATGACATCAGTTAACAGGTTAGTATGAGGGCAGTTCAATAAGTAATGCAACACATTTTTTTTCTGAAACAGGGGTTGTTTTATTCTGCATTGAAATACACCAGGTTATTCCCCAATCTTTTAGCTACACAACACTATTTTTCAACATAATCTCCATTCAATGCTACGGCCTTACGCCACCTTGAAATGAGGGATTGCATGTCTGCACGGTACCATTCCACTGGTCGATGTCGGAGCCAACGTCGTACTGCATCAATAACTTCTTCATCATCCGCGTAGTGCCTCCCACGGATTGCGTCCTTCATTGGGCCAAACATACGGAAATCCGACGGTGCGAGATCGGGGCTGTAGGGTGCACGAGGAAGAACAGTCCACTGAAGTTTTGTGAGCTCCTCTTGGGTGCGAAGACTTGTGTGAGGTCTTGCGTTGTCATGAAGAAGGAGAAGTTCGGGAACAAACTTTTGAATATCCCAACTGGTGAACAATTGTGACAGCACTACCAACAGAGATGTCAAGTTGAGCACTGAGTTGTTTGATGGTGATCCGTCGATCATCTCGAACGAGTGTGTTCGCACGCTCATTGCAGGAGTCACAGCTGTGCACGGCCGGCCCGCACGCGGGAGATCAGACAGTCTTGCTTGACCTTGCGGCGATGATGACACACGCTTTGCCCAACGACTCACCGTGCGTTTGTCCACTGCCAGATCACGGTAGACATTCTGCAAGCGCCTATGAATACCTGAGATGCCCTGGTTTTCCGCCAAAAGAAACTCGATCACTGCCCGTTGTTTGCAACGCACATCCGTTACAGACGCCATTTTAACAGCTCCGTACAGCGCTGCCACCTGTCGGAAGTCAATCAAACATTACGAGACGAAGCGGGAATGTTTGAAAATATTCCACAAGAAATTTCCGGTTTTTTCAACCAAAATTGGCCGATAAAAAAAATGTGTTGCATTACTTATTGAACTGCCCTCGTATATACAGACCTGATTGTATACGTTTTAACGTTTTCAGTACAACAGCTGATGGTCAAATACGCATTTCATGATAGTCATATGTTGTTTGGTACACTTCCCACGTTAGATTCGAAAACTTTCGCAAGTTTCCGAATAGAACCCTCTCGAATACTCTTTCCAATGCTTACAGAGCAAGCGCAGACAACATTCCATCGCCCCGCGGGCGGACTCTGCTTTCTTCGCGGCACAATTCACAGACGAGCGCGAAGGCGGCGAGCGGCAGCTGCGGGCACAGAGCGTCACTGTTGTCCGGCCGTTGACTCGCGCGGCAGATAAGGCCGGTGTCCTTGCCGCAGGTAGCCAAGGTCACGCCGCCCGTCCGGCCTCTGGACCCACACTGCACAGATCGACGGGGCTGCCCGCAGATTCCTATCACCAGCCTCCTACGGGCTCTCCCACGCACTGCGACAGCAGGAGGAAAGCGCTGCCGCCAACGTCGATACACGGCAGAGCCAGGCATTTCTAAGAGGGTTGGAACTTTAATAGTGGCAACTATTTATTTACAGCTCGTACAAAATAGATATGTGTTTCAAAGTTTTACTGACCTTCATAGTAGTCACCAGCAGTGTGTATAGTCCATTGCCAGCGATGTAGAAGTCGTAGGATACTCTTAGCAGTGCCAGTTGTGTTGACTGTTAGAGCGGCACGGTCTATTGCCCGACGAATTTGTAGCAGTTCTGAAGCGAATGTCGTGAAGCGTTTCCACCAGTTTAGAAACTGAGTTGAACTCACGAGGGCTTACGTCAGGGGAGTGCAGTAGGTCGTATACCACTTAGCAGCTCTATGAGTCAAACAAATCAGTAACAGCTTGCACTATACGTGTTTGAGCATTGTCCTGCAAAATGCTGGTGAGGTCCTGCAGAAAGTGTCATCACTTCTGTCTCAAAGCTGGCCGTAGGTTGTGTTGCAAAAATGAACAGTATAGAGGCAGAAGTGATGACACTTTCTGCAGGACCTGACCATCATGTTGCAGGACAATGCTCAAACACGTACAGTGCAAGCTGTTACTGATTTGTTTGACTGATGGGGCTGCTAAGTGGTATACGACCTACTGCACTCCCCTGACGTAAGCCCTCGTGAGTTCAACTCGATTTCTAAACTGAAGGAAACACTTCACGACATTCGCTTCAGAACTGCTACAAATTCGTCGGGCAACAGACCGCGCACCTAGCGAGGTGGCGCAGTGGTTAAGACACTGGACTCGCATTCGGGAGGACGACGGTTCAATCCCGCGTCCGGCCATCCTAATTTAGGTTTTCCGTGATTTCCCTAAATCGCTCCAGGCAAATGCCGGGATGATTCCTTTCAAAGGGCACGGTCGACTTCCTTCCCCGTCCTTCCCTAATCCGAAGAGACCCATGACCTCGCTGTCTGTTCTCCTAAAGCAACCAACCAACCAACCAACATACCGCGCCGCTCGAACTGTCAACACGACTGGCACTGCTAAGGGTATCCTACGACTTCCACATCGTGGCAACTAGTTATACACAATGCTGGTGACTACTTTGAAGGTCAGTAAAACGTTTACACACGTATCTATTTTGTAAGAACTGTAAATAAATAGTTGCCACTATTTAAGTTCCAACCATAGTACACGCTGTTCGCCCTTCAAAAATGGTTCAAATGGCTCTGAGCACTATGGGACTTAACATCTATGGTCACCAGTCCCCTAGAACTTAGAACTACTTAAACCTAACTAACCTAAGGACAGCACACAACACCCAGTCATCACGAGGTAGAGAAAATCTCTGACCCCGCCGGGAATCGAACCCGGGAACCCGGGCGTGGGAAGCGAGAACGCTACCGCACGACCACGAGCTGCGGACTGTTCGCCCTTCTTACGCCTGTCTTTGCCTTATTCCTTTATTACACGATGACGCTCTTCGCAGAACATCCAGTCGAGTATAAGGCGTTGGAAATTTTCTTGCGAAATTCAGAGAGGCTTGCAGGTGATCAGTGAATGATGAGAGATTTGCATAAACAACAGGTAGCTTATTTGGTTTTTGGTCTTAAGCGAGCCTTTCGACGCTCTCGGCGTTGATATTCTACATGCAAAATTCACAAGCGAAAACTTTTATTTAGAGAATAGTATCAGGGGTCCCACAGGTATCAGCATTGGGTGCATTACTTTCCTCACATATTAATGATATGTCAGTTGTTCTCCCATTGCAGATATCACCCATACGATAACGACATACAGTTATCCGCCAGTGCAATCCAAACTGTGCAATCCAAATTACGCTCAGACACCCACAATACAAACGACAATGTACTTGCGTTATACTGGACACAGGAAATAGGTTTGAAATTTAATCCACCTATAACAAATGGTTCAAATGGCTCTGAGCACTATGGGACTTAACATCTGTGGTCATCAGTCCCCTAGAACTTTGAACTACTTAAACCTAACTAGCCTAAGGACATCACACACATCCATGCCCGAGGCAGGATTCGAAACTGCGACCGTAGCGGTCGCGCGGTTCCAGACTGAAGCGCCTAGAACCGCTCGGCCGGCCACCTATAACACACTCAACTTTAGTTGCTCACAAAAAATTTTGCACCCTACAGGTACCTTTAATCTTAACGGCGTAGAACTAACTTTTCTTCTTGAGCAAAGCAAGTGGGTACGATTTTAGATCATCCCTAAGACTAAAGTGAACACACATCTGCAGTCTGTAAGGTGGTGTCAGCATATCTTCATACACTACAGATATATTTAAAAAAGCGCTTCCTCTGGAACTTATAAAGTAACTCGAATAATCATTAGTTCGACTAATTCTTGATTATAGTGATGCTATTATTGGAAGACTTTCAAGTGAGAACTCACGCGGATGAAACTGGTGACGAACGCGTGTGTGAGAATCAACCGTGACGTTCGTGCTTTTGGCCACACCATTTCTGTCTACGAACAGTGATCACGGATAGGTGCATTTAAGCCTCTGTTTGCGCTACCGCCTGATCAATCATTGCACTCTCCCTTCAGCACTAATGTCTGAACGACAGCAGAAATACTCGATCTCAATAAACGAGAGTCTTCTTTGCACCACTATGTAACACAGCCATCTTCTCAAAATCATTTCTTGTGTCAGGAAGCCATTTCTTGTGTCAGGAAGCCGGCCGCTGTAACCGAGCGGTTCTAGGCGCCTCAGTCTGGAACCGCGCGACCGCTACGGTCGCAGGTTCGAATCCTGTCTCGGGCATGGATGTGTGTGATGTCCTTAGGTTAGTTAGGTTTAAGTAGTTCTAAGTTCTAGGGGACTGATGACCTCCGATGTTAAGTCCCATAGTACTCAGAGCCATTTGAACCATTTTTTTTACTGATAGGCATAGTTAGCAAATGATCCAGATCGTCCGCTCTCAAAAGTCTGCCATCTCTCTTTCCCACATCCACCACTGCTGGCGGCTCACCTCCAACAGCACAACGCTAAGCGCTGTTCACATCCAACTGCCCAACACTACAATAGCAAATATTCCAACAATGCAAACCAGCCACAGACTGCACACAGCACAGTCAGTGATTTTCATACAGATCGCTACGTGGCGTTACCAACATAAAAACCTAAACAGCCTACTTACAAAATTTGCAGCGAAGTGAGCGCTGTTTTAAAAGCTCTTGCCAGTTTAAAATTGTGCTGGACCAGGACGCGAGTGGCGCAGTGCTTAGACACTGGACTCGCATTCGGGAGGACGACGGTTTAAACCCCCCACCGGCCATCCTGATTTAGGTTTTCCGTGATTTCCCTAAATCGCTCCAGGCAAATGCCGGGATGGTTCCTTTGAAAGGGCACGGCCGACTTCCTTCCCCGTCCTTCCCTAATCCGATGAGACCGATGACCTCGCTGTCTGGTCTCCTTCCCCAAAAAAACAAACAACCCAGGACTCGAATCCGTAACCTTATATTTTGCGGGCAATGCACTGATGATTGAAGTATCTAGGAACGCCTCGCGAGCCGCTGTCACAGGTTACATCGGCCAGCAGCTCTCTCCTAACGTCCAACTTCACAGAAGTGCTCCTGCATGCATTTGTGGGGCATGCAATCCTGCAAGAAAGGGTATTGCGCACAAATGGCTTGATCATAGCATAGGAAACTGTTCACAAAATGGAGAGCGAAAGATTCATTCTGGAAACAATCTTATGTGCTCTAAGCCATTTCTCCGCAATACACTTTCTTTCAGGACTGTACGTTTCGGAAATACGCAATAAAATTTACAATTATAAATTAATTAGACGCTGCTGCAATGACGGTTTTTAATTTGTTTAATGCATAATATGTTTCAGAGCTACCAGTCCATCTTTAGCCAGAGACTAATTTATTTTTATTTATAACTGCAAATCATCACGTGACTGTGTTCCCACCATCCACTATGTCGGCTTGGGCAAACATATGAAACACAGCACATTACCATACCTAATACTGGCAGTTAACCAAATGGTTCAAATGGCTCTGAGCACTATGCGACTTAACTTCTGAGGTCATCAGTCGCCTAGAACCTAGAACTAATTAAACCAAACTAACCTAAGGACATCACAGACATCCATGCCCGAGGCAGGATTCGAACCTGCGACCGCAGTGGTCGCTCGGTTCCAGACTGCAGCGCCTAGAACCACACGGCCACTCCGGCCGGGCGGCTGTTAACGATATTCGAAATAGATACCAGTCGTCTTGGAATGGACAAAAACAGGTCATTTATGGTTTTCAAGGGAATCTTATAACATTCTGCGTGCAAAATGGTGGCAAGTTCAGGAACGATGATGGAGGTGGATAAATCGCACCCCTTTCTCTGCAAAGTAGACCACTAAGGCTCAATAATATTGGGATCTATTGACTCTGTGTAGCCGGGGGAGGTACAACAATTCATCTTCGTTCTCACAAAACCAGTCCTGACCGTTTCGAGCTGTGTGACCAGGGGCAGTATCGTCTTGGAACACATCATCACCACTGCGGAAAAAGCACTGTACCATGGGATGGACCTGAGCAGCCAAAAAGGCCACATAATCTTATGGAATTCAGCGAACGGCTGCCCAAATCACTGCCAACCCCCTTCATGCTGCACTCCTGTGACAAACTCGACCAGAAGCTGGGAACAGTGTGCAACAAGACTGATCCGACCAAATTACTTTCTTCCGTTGCCCCATAGTCGAGGTATTATGGCTTTTGCACCACGTTTTCCTGTTACGGGCATTTGCTTCGCTTGTGGTTTTCGAATTCCATCTCTCCCTGCAATTACCTGCTTATGGAGCTCCCTTCGTTTTGTTTTGGTGCTGAGACGGTTCGCGAGCGTGACGTTCATTCTGCAGTGATTTTTGCAGCTGTCATTCTCTTATTTTTTGTCAGAATCCTCTTCAATGACGGTGTACCACGATTACCTAACACACACTTCGTCCGCGTTGTGACTTACTCGATGATGTTACAGTATGGGTATAAATTTTTGATACGGTGCGTTTTGAAACACCAAACACTTGATCTACCTTGGCTACGGAAGCGCCCAACATACGAGCACCAACAATTTGATCACTTTCGAATTCACTTAGCCCCGACATAATGTCATCACAACTACACAGAACCGTGTGCCGACCACGACTGGCCCTTGCAATGTATACAGGACACTGCACAGGTGCCGTTTATTGTCAAATACAACAGTGCAACCTGCAGGCTCGGCTAGCCTCTGCATTTAAGTCCAAGCATGCGTTTCCCCATTTTTGTCCAACCCTGTATGTCACGTCAGGAAATGGAAACAAGATGCATCCGAAGATGAGGTTGGTAGCCCCGAAAATCATTATCGAAAATCAAATGATAAAGAGAAGAACTTGTCTGAAGTGTTGATAATAGCAGAGCTGTTCTGGTTGACATAAAGCTGCGAAAGCGGATCGTGAGTCGTGCCTGGATGGCGTAGTCGGAAAAGGCATTGCCCTCAAGTTTGGGGTTCGAGTCTCGCTCCAGTACAATTTCAGTCAGCCAGGAAGTCGAAATAAATTTCATCTCGAATAATCGAGCACCTACGGACCGAACACCTACTTCATTATACGAACAAGACAGAGTGTAGGTCAATTAAGTTTTTGCGGAATTAGGTCATCTTCAGATCTAAAAGATTGAGACGATGATGGCTATAACGGGAATCAAGTGGTGTGTTACGACGACGAGCGCCAGTTGATGTCGGTCACAGATATTATCGGTTTAATAGTTTAGACTTGAAGATGGCCCAGTTCGATAGAAAGCGGCCATTACAATAAAAAAACGTGATCTAAACTGTGCTTTGATCATACATTTATGAAACAACATCACTGTTTTCTCCTGCGAAACAATGGCGAGTCTCTGCGACGTCATTTTGGTGAATAAAATAATGTTACTACGGTAAACACGATTAGAAAACTGAAGCAGTTTTTATGAGATAGTATAATAAACCAATATTCATTCTACACAGCTGGTGAACGATAAATGCGTTTCACGGTTGAACGTCTCCTGGGACAGCCCGACAGAGCCGCCTGCTCTGGGCGGCGAGTGCTGTTGACCGGATTAGCCGGCAGCTGTTGGAGGGGGGGAGGTGGGGGGGGGGCGGACAGCCGAGTTTTCCGCTCAATTTGGCAGTGACCTCGCGGGGCCACGCCGGAAACAATCGGGCTTCTCTTCCGCAGGGGAATCCCAAGGTAGCTAGAGGCCCGACTTACAGTACGTCAAAGCTCTTTCGAGTTGTTCCATCGTGCGCTAATCTCTTCATCTCAACGTAACTACTACACTCAACATTTCCCAGAAACGTTTTTGGATATTGTAGTCTTTACGTGGCCGTATTACAGGATGTTTCACAAAGATTCATACGATTTCAAAATTTTGAAAAATACAGCCCTCAGTCGCGAACACATTTAATTTGTAACCTAGGTTTCGTTGTCACAAGGGACACCTTCTTCGGACAAAATTAAAACTAAATGTTACAACATAACATACCAAAAAATACGGAAGCTGCGGTCATACCTGACGGCATCAGACCATTTGAACCGGCTATAACACCACGTTTAATCTCACTTAAATCTTGATAACCTGCCATTGTAGCAGCAGTAACCAATCTAACAACTGCACCAGATACTTGTCTTATATAGACTTTTCCGAACGCAGCGCCGTATTCTGACCGTTGCCATATCTCTGTATCTGAATACGCATGCCTATACCAATTTCTTTGGCGCTTCAGCGCCTATACATATCCTAGTGGATAATGTCGGAATTTCCACGAGGCTTTTCGCAGATGACGCTGTTGTACACAGAGAAGTCAATACGCTAGCTAATTGTAGCAATTGCACAGGTGCAAATTAAACCCTAAACCCTGAGGCGTGATTTTCGTCGAGAGCTGGACAAGACGCTTCCAACGACGTAAGGGTGGGGGGGGGGGGGGGGGAAGGGGAGTGCGGATATCGCATTGCACCACTGGTCTCCGCGGTACGTGATTTTTTTTTTTTTTTGTAGTAGCCTAAAAAAATCTGTTTATGTGCCTCCTCTTTCTAAAATTTTGGGAACGTCGGAACCACACAGCAACAGCCGAGAATACAGTAATACCAGACACGCTCGCAGAAGTATGGGACTAATTTGACTATCACTCGATGTTTTTCGTGCATCCAGTGGAGAGCATATTAAAATTTTGTGAAAAGTAAATGAAAATATTGATCCTAAATGTAATTTCAAAACGTACTCCGATGTTGTATGTGCCTGCGCATGAAAGATGTATCCTTGTAAAGCTGAGTTTTTCAGTCAAAAACGAAAAGTCTGCAGTTACCATAAATTTCCATCTTTACTCATGTCTACATCTACATCATACTACGCAAGCCACCTAATGGAGTGTGGCGAAAGGTACTTTTTGTACCACTAATTGAGCCCTCCAGCCCAGTTCCACGTGCGGATAGCGCGTGGGAAGAATGATTGTCGGTAGGCATCTGTTTTGGGTCTATTCTGTCGAATTTTCTTCTCATGGTCATTACGCGAGATGTATGTGGGGGGAAATAATATTTTGTCCCACTCCTCCCGGAAAGAGCACTCTCGAAATTTCAATAGGATATCTCTCCACGATGCACAACGCCTCTCTTGTAACGTCTGCCAATGGAATTTGCTGAGCATCTCCCTAACGTTCTCGTGCCGACTAAACGAGCCCGCGAAGAAACATGCCGCTCTTCGTTGGATCTTCTCTATCTCTTCTATCAGTCCTATCTGGTAGGGATCTCGGATAGATGAACAATACTCAAGAACGGGTCGAACAGGGGCCTTATAAGCCACTTCCTTCATGGATGAGTTACATTCCCTTAAGATTCTTCCTATCAATCTGAGTCTGGCATCTGCTTTTGCCACTATGTGTTTTATATGTCATTCCACTTATGGTCGCTCAGGATAGTTACCCCTAGATATTTTACGGCAGATACTATTTCCAGCGGTTTGTCGGCAGCAGTGTAGCTATACAGTAGTGAATTTCTTTTCTTCTGCATGCGGAATATGTTACATTTATTTACGTTCAGGATCAGAGCCTGCACCATTTATGTCGAAGATCTAGTCTTTTGAAATCGGACGGTTCTTTTGCAAACGACCAGTATTTTTCCCATCTCCTACATCTTCCGCTTGACTACTCCTGGATGGCGAAGCAATTTGCCACAGACATGTCCCTCTTCTATTAAGAGTGATCCATACACTTGTTTTATCCCGTTTTCTTCCTAGTACTTCTTCATTTTGTTCTTTATATACGATACTGCCACATTTCAAATCCTTACGATTTGGTCTTCCGATGGTCCACGTTTCAGTTGCTTCTGATATTCTTCTTCGGTTGTTCATTTCCAGAAAGTTGATCCTTATTCGCCTATCAATGTCTGATAGCAGTCGAGCTCTTCTATTGAAGAAAACTTTCTACGCCTGTTGGAATCTACGCTACCGGATCAAAAGCGTCCGGACACCTACTAGTGCACAAGAAAACAGAGTTTGCCTTTATGACGGCTTGAACTCCACTGGGGACACTTTCGATGATTTATCTGAACGTCTGTGGAGGAATTACGGGCCATTCTTTCTGCAGAGGGGAAACCAGAGGACGCTGGGGTCTGGAGCGAAGTCAACGTTCTAACATCCCACTGTCCAAAAATCGTTGTCTCACAGGTATTTCTTTATATACGGTGCATTGTCATCCTCAAACAAGCTATCATCGTCTCCATATTGTTCCTCTACTATACACAGTACAGAACGCTGTAAAATGTATTCATGTCGTTCTGCTTTTAGAGTTTCTTTGAGAGCAATAAAGGGACCAGGCCTACGCGAAAACACTCCCGTTCGGTACACACATCAACTGTACTTCACTGTTGGCGCTATACATGATGCCAAGTAACGTTGCCAGCCCCAAACTCTTCCGTCGAACTTCCACAGGGTACAGCGCGACTCCTCACTTCAAATCACTCCGCCTCAACCGTCGCTTAGCACTGACGAAGGAAATGTGTGGCTTGAGGAACTGCCCGATGTTGTGCGGCATTCTTTTAAACTCCCTACGCACAGTCGCAGTGCGAGCTGGACTGTTGGTAGCACTTCTGAACTCACGAGCGAATCCTCCGCTGATTTCATGCGATTTTTTGGAACCACCCTCCGAAATGCTCGACGGTCGTTATCCGCGTCAGCATATTAGGTCTGCTTGATCTTGGTTTAACTGTGGTTGTTCCTTCGCGTTTCCGCCTCAAGGTCACATCACCAACAGTCGACTGTTGTTAATGCTCCTCTGCTGACAACACGATACTGTTCAAAATGTTCAAACGTGTGTGAAATCTTACGGGACTTAACTGCTAAGGTCATCAGTCCCTAAGCTTACACACTACTTAACCTAAATTATCCTAAGGACAAACACACACACCCATGCCCGAGGGAGGACTCGAAGCTCCGCCGGGACCAGACGCACAGTCCATGACTGCAGCGCCTGAGACCGCTCGGCTAATCCCACGCGGCAAACACGATACTCCCGCGCGTCGTTTTATACCGGTGGTTGCGCTTCTCGCGACATCTTGCGGTCAGTTGCGTATTAGAGGTGTCGGGATACTTGATCTTGAGCATATGAAGCTAGTCGTCAATCTCCTTTCTACTACTTCACACACCCTTTGTCTTAGTTTTATTTGCCCGTGAGCCACATACAGCGCTAAGTATGCTCTCTGTTTCCGGCCAGAAGGGACAACAGTTTTCAAAGACGGCTCTGCCCACGCCACTGTACACGGGTCTTATACTCAATAACACCAGCAGCACTCCGGGAAAATGTTGCGCAATGTGTCGACGGGTTTCACACCGTATACCATTCAGACGATAACAGGCTTGCAATTTTTGGCCTAGAAACGAAATAATAGGCCACGATTCGTCTTTAGACATGTCTGAAGGAAACCCCATAGATATTTCTGGAGAGGCTAATGAGCCGTGGTAAAAATTGCTGTTTTGAAGAGCGCGCCGCAGCGCGTAGTGTGAAGCAGTCGCCCTCCGTTTCTGGCGGTGGCGCCGCTGTGGCAATCGCAGCTTTAGTGTCTCCCTCTGGTGGGAAAGGGGAAAGGTTGCCTGTTCACGTGCATTTAAGGGGCGCTATGGGCTCGCCAGTGGTCAGTCTGTGTGAGTCTGGGGTCAGTCTCTCGTCCGAATTTGTGAGGCAGTTAGTGTCTGTCTGTCGTCCGGAGTGCTAGTATGTCTGTCGTTCGGATCAATCTTTAAAGCCGGATAAATGAGAGTCTTTCCACTCCGCCAGTAAGAGAAGTCAGCGAGTGGTCGCCCGGTCGGGGCTTAGTTCCTGCATCTGAGTCTGCGCGTTAGGCCGCCAGTCTGCCCGAGTTCCTCAGGCAATGGTAATTGGTGGTGGGATCGATCGGTTGGTCGGTCGCGCACTGAGACGCAAGATGACTTGTCCGCCTTGAGCGTCGGCGCATGTGAGGTCGCCACGTGAGACCAGTGGGCCGCGCCGTAAAGCGAGGGGTAGTGGCTTCGCGGTCGAGACGAGAGCCACAGGAGTCAACCCACGACATCGGTCTGGCCGGTGCGAGCTGCGACGCCGTGAGACGGGAGTTCGGCGCGCCTTCCTGCGTCCGTTGAAGCGGCTGGCAACGGACGGTTCGGGAGAGCGATTTGGGGTTGCTGCGCCAGGTCTTCTCCAGAAATCGCAGTTTATTAGAAGTTAAGTGACTGTTGATATGTTGTTTCATTTACTTGTTAAATTCTACTTGTTTTCTTGATGAGGTCAGCAGCCGCTTTGTTTTGGGGTCGTCCCACCATTCTTCTCCGTTTGCCCAGCCGCGGGGAGGTGGTTATTTATGAATTGGGTGGTCCGTTTTTCCTTGTGGAGTAGGGGCGGGTTAGAGCAACCTGTGGTTCGGGTTGTTCGGTAATCTCCCTATCAATCTACCGTACGTTAGTAGCTGCCTCTGTCATGTTTGTCGGATTGGTGTGTTAACAAATTTATTGCTTGGAGTGTAGCGGTCTAATTCCTGAAATATGTTTTGATCTTGCCTATCATCTTGAGAGGCGGCATCTGTGTACTGTAGAGCATCTTAACTATTGTTTAGCCAACCTTGTATAATTTTATATAAGATTGCATTTCATGGGCTTTTATTTAAAGCGTCATTTTAGTATATAAAGTTGCCACTCTTCCACTATAAGACTTTTGTTAGAAGTTAAAATCAAGTTGCACCTTCGGTGGCAAAGTTAATATTTTAATTTTTAGTGTTTTGTACCATCCCTCCTATGGGGTGCATAGTTCGTGTGCTTGTGTGAATTGTTAAAACTTTTAGTTTAAAGTTATCTGGTGTGTTGCAGATTTGCACCAGTGTAGTCTTTCAGAGGTGGTTGTGAGAGGTCGTAACTACGGTCGTGTCAAAAGGGAGCGGCAAGGTTCTCAGCCCAAAAGCTCATACAGTCAAAAATTTGTTTCTTTCTGCCTCTGAATAAATTGTAACTTGACATTTAGAGGGTGTTTTCTGATTATAATTTTAAATGTTTCTTTTTTATAAAAAAATGCTTCAGGCACCATTAAAGTGAATAAATTACCGTTTGTTAAAAAGGAATTTGCTTATGATTTCATCAGTTACTCCCTGGCAACTACTTACACGCTCACATATTGTGATTAAATGTGTTAATGTTCTTAATGAATCGCTAGTAAATAAGATAAATTCTTAAGAATATTCTTTGAAAATAAATCACGGTTCAGCTAATATCACGCAAAACGTCTAAGAGTGTTTATTACGTTCAGCGTAGTCGGTATCTCGACTCCTGATTCACCGTACAAAGCGGCACGAAGATGGCAGAGCACTGCTGCTCACTGAAGAGCTGCTCTGTGTGTGCGCGGCGAGTTGAAACGCCGTGAAAGCGGTGGGCGGAAGGAAGCGGCAGACCGAAAGGGTGGCGGCGGCGGCGGCGGGCTTTTAGAAAGGCCCGCGGCGGACGGGCGGTAAGAGGCGGCTGGCGCGGCTGAGGTGGGCGGCGCGGCGGTTTACTGGCCGAAAGTGTGCCGCGGCCGCGCTAGCTCGACCTGCAGCTGGAGCTGGAGCTGGAGTGGGCCGGTCACTCGTAAATCCGCACCGGCTTTGCGAAACGTCGCCAACGGGCTGGAGCAGGAGGGGCCGCAATTACGGCAGGCCAACAAGACCACGGCCGCAGACGCGGTCTGTGCTCACGTGACTCAGCATAAACAACAGCAGTTACTATACTGAACAGCCTATTTCAACCAAATATGTCATGTGCAAGTACAGGGGCAGGACGAAAATATGGAAACACCAAAAACATAACACATTTCTATGCCTAATACAATGAACGAAAGCCGTCGGCATTCAGAACAGATTCCACTCGTCTCCGAACGCGCAACTACAGGTCCTGTACGGTTTCCAAGAGAATCTTACAGCATTCTTCCTGCAAAATAGCAACACGTTCGCGCAACGATAATAGACGTGTATCGCGATCACTCACCCTTCTCTCCAAAGTGGACCACAAAGGTTCAATAATATCGATACTGGTGACCAGAGGAGGTGCAACAATTCTTCCTCGTCCTCACAAAACCAGTTCTGGACGATGCGAGCTGTGTGAACAGGGGCCTTGTCTTCTTGGAACACAGCATCATCGCTGAGGAACAAACATTGCGCCATAGTATGGACCTTCCAAGATGCTACTCCCGGCGGGTGTAAAGTGAATGTGCGCAACGGAGAATGACAAACGCTAAAATGAAGATTTGACCCTGTATGAGTACCCCCTGAAGCAGATCTTAAGATCTCTTAATTCTATAAATTACAATCTAAACACAAATGAATGATAAAGGCAACTAATCCTACTAAATGATAAACGTTGTTGCTGCTTATATATTCTGGATTAAAAAGACCTTATATTACAAAGTTCACATTTCCTAAGTAAAATTACTAATCAATTGCCCAACTGTGCCCCTTATTATGACTGCGCAATCTAAAATCAATAACGCGAAATGACTGATATCATCTACGTACCAAACGCTAGAAGACACTGCTTTCAAAGATGATGTACAGTGGTGTGGAACCTCAGTGGAAATTAACGTGATCACAGCTGTTTAGCTTTATAGCCCTAAAAAGCCGAAGCAATTTGCGATATCACCGTGTGTACTGCGTCCAGTGCGTCGAAGTGATGGTTCTCGCACTCGTCTGCGACGATGGAAGAACTCCAGCCACAAATAAACTCTTTCAAACACTAGGACGGCAGAAGGCTGTCCTCTGACTAATATACTCTAATACTGTCTTCTCCTCTCTGTGTTCTACAGACGAGAAACGCGAACTCCCAGCCACAAGGACAGAGTTCAGATAACATCTCTCAACGTAAGTATAGGCAGAGGAAGTGCTGTCAATTACTGAAATGGTTCAAATGGTTCTGAGCACTATGCGACTTAACTTCTGAGGTCATCAGTCGCCTAGAACTTAGAACTAATTAAACCTAAATAACCTAAGGACATCACACACATCCATGCCCGAGGCAGGATTCGAACCTGCGACTGTAGCGGTCACGCGGTTCCAGACTGAAGCGCCTTTAACCGCACGGCCACAACGGCCGGCGTCAATTACTGAACGCTGCGTACTCAACGACGACTTCCAACCCGGAGGTGAAGTCCAGAATCGTATAGGTTCGTAACAGTACAGTGTCTAACTGTTCTAACAATAAACTCTCCTGAGAGCAAAGACATCAAGTCTGTCTGTACCAACAAAGCTGATACCTCGTCGCTCCAACGCTGGCCTCCGAGCAAGGCTCGGCTCCCCATCCTCGTAATTCCGAAAACGAATCATATTCCCGTAACCATGGACTATTCTCCCTATCTACAGATTCTTCCGAACGCCGACCAACAATATATTAGTCTTTTGTCGTCCAGCGCGGAAAGTTGGCGAGGAAAAACCTATATTCGTACAATGGTACGCTTCTGAATAAAAATCCTTGAAAATAACCCAGCCTATGTGGTTTCTGAGGTGACGCTTCCTCATTCCTTTCAGCTGCGTCCGAGATTTTCGTAGTTTCCGAAGTATAGTCCTTCTCGTCTGGCTACAATACTGGCCGGTCGCGATTCTATTGAGCCCCATCGCTCAGATGTCACAACGTACACCTTGCTATTTCCTCTGTTTAAGCAGGACCAACACACCTCTGTGGGCCTTCCACTCAGGGCTTGAGTTCCGCCTGCCGTTTCATTTCTACTGCCGTTCCAACCTCTACTAGTATGATAATAAAGACACTCCGTCACCTTTCATGCAATAAGCGTTAACAATTATTTACAAGGCGTGCGTGACAATGTCAGTCTCCTTTAAATATTCATACATACGATGTACAACCTATTAAATGATATCTAATTGTGGTTGTAGTTCACGGCAAAGTGATCAGCCAAAATGATCAGAAAATCACTGGCAGTAATGCGACCTCGTACATTAACCACAGTACCCACAAAACGCCACGATATGGCTGCCCAAACCATCACCGAACCGTCGCCACTCTTGGGACGTAAACTCCTCCAGAAGTTGGAAACAATGAGGAACAAGACTCATCCGACCAAATTACTTTCTTCCATTGAGCCATAAATCCTGGTTTAATGGCTTCGGCGCCACGTTCCCCTGTTACTATCATTTGCGTCACTGAAGTGTAGTTTTGGAATTTCGGCTCTCCCTGCAATGCGCTGATTATAGAGTTTCCGTCATGTTCTTTTGATCCTCGTGGTATTCGCGAGTGCGAAATTGAGTTTTGCAGTGTCTTTTGCCTCTGTCGTCCTATTTTTCGCCACAATCCTCTGCAATGGCGGTCTGTCACGATCACTCAACACACACTTTGCCTTGCTCTAGCGGAAAGTTTTCCTGCTTTCCCCGTATGCAATATAAACCTCGAAACGGTGCCTCTTGAAACACCAAACACTTCAGCTCTCTTCGTTACTTAAGCACCCACCATACCAACACCAACAACGTGCACAATGTGGGCCGGCCGGAGTGGCCTTGCGGTTCTAGGCGCTACAGTCTGGAGCCGAGCGACCGCTACGGTCGCAGGTTCGAATTCTGCCTTTGGCATGGATGTGTGTGATGTCCTTAGGTTAGTTAGGTTTAATTAGTTCTAAGTTCTAGGCGACTGATGACCTCAGAAGTTAAGTCGCGTAGTGCTCAGAGCCATTTTGCACAGTGTGGAATACACTTAGCTTCGAATAATGCACTCACTGCTTTACAGAACATTGATCTGATCGCGACTCACAGTTGCAAAGTATTGAGAACAGTGCACAGCAGCCGTACTTTGTGAAGTACAACTGCGCAACCTGCATTTACCTTCAAGCATCCATTTCCTGTGGCGTTTCCATGTTTTGTCCAACCCCTGTAGGTCCTAATATCTGTTAAATCTGTATCGCTATCTAGTACTATAAACTTAAGTGATACTGCGGGGAAATTAATGCAAGGTATCAGCAAAATTTGTACAAGTCGATAATGTGAAACAAAATCGATTGTAACTTCCGGTTACTCTTGTCGAGCTGGAACGTCACGTGTAAAAGAAGTGCAAATTGATTTCGATATAGTGGGCTGATGATTTCGGTTGCCACACTTATCAAAAGCAAGAAAAAATGCTACTGGTATGAATGACCAAATACACAGGAAGTCAGGAAATTACCAGTTTAATTTTGATTCTTGCTCCTGCTACTACATATGGCAAACAGCGAGAAGTTTTAATTCCCGATGCGAAGTGCATATATTGAAACGTCCCCTTAGAACAATTTCAGAATTACTGTTCTGATAAACCTCTTACATTATTTGCTTTTCAAACAGCTGAGCAAAACTGAACGTACTCAAACATTCACTAAAGTGACACACAATATTTTTATCGCAACGCAATCTGACTTTCAAAAATCCCTACAAAAGAATGGCCCTGACTAACATTAACCTATACCTTTCACAAATCACTTACCTCACAAAAATCTTCGTTACTCAAGCTACAGCGATACAGCGAGCGCCACTACTGCCAGCTAAATAACAGATTCAAACTACGGAAGGCACTAACTACTAGTAGGCATAGTTAGCAAATGAAAGATTTTGATAGAGAACAATGTATTTACCTTAATAGTGTTGAAAAATCATAATATACATAGCAGTTCATGACATCCAGTATTGGAAATTTCAAAACTCCGCCATTTTTCTCCCCACATCCACCACTGCTGGCGGCTCCCCTCCAACTGCGCAACGCTACGCGCTGTTCACATCCAGCTGCCGCTGCCCAACACTACAATGGCAGACAACAATGCAAACTAGCCACAGACTGCACACAGCACAGCCAGTGATTTTCATACAGAGCGCTACGTGGCGTTACCAATAAGAAAACCTAAACAGCCTACTTACAATATATGCTCTGCGATCAGGCCATATAAGCGAATGAACTTTTGCTTGGAAATTAGTTGAGAGTGAATATACAGTCACAGATATTGAAAGGAACATGGAAATATTACAGCGGCCAACAAAAGCAAAAATATGTGCATTCGTGAAGATACTGAAACGTATGCTTTAAATGCGAACATTTTAGTTTAGCCATAACTGTTATTTATGGAAGCAACAAGTTTACTGTTACCAGTCACTGTTTACTTTATCTCGACATCGCGTTTCAAAGGTTTACACCTCCATCAAGAAGTGGATTTATTTGTATTCATGATGTGTGTGTTGCGCTGCCACTTTGTGTTAACCTGTGCCAGTGTCTAAATGGCTCAAATGGCTCTGAGCACTATGGGACTTAAACTTCTGAGGTCATCAGTCCCCTAGAACTTAGAACTACTTAACCCTAACTAACCTAAGGACGTCACACACATCCATGTCCGAGGCAGGATTCGAACCTGCGACCGTTGCGGTCGCGCGGTGGCAGTGTCTAGTAGAGAAGCAAAACACTATTTCAGAATATAGCCCTGTGGAGGTCTTTGACTAAAATCTGGACGTAAATGTAAATGTGCAAATAAAACAACTAAAATAAAATACCTCAGGTAGTTACAGGCTTCTTTCTCTGCTGGAATGCATCACACACAAACTATCACATTTTGTAAACAAAGATGGTGAACAGAAAATGGTAAGTGCAAAGAACATATAGCAAAACAGAAACACTTTTTCAAAGTATAAGGAACATATAGCAATACAAACCCATTATTTCTGAGTAAGTCTTGCAGCACTGTGGAAATCTTTCGTTAGGCAGGTGAATAGATATGTAAGATTAAATATTTCAAGAGGAAATCGAATCCTTTTCTGTCAAGTTTAAATAGCCTCTTCGTGCTCATCTATGCAATCAGCTGACTTGTTGAAAACATTAAATGTACTAATTATTTTGCCTACAGTGATAAAATTATACGTAAATAACAGTTCAAGTTGCTGTTCAGAAATACAGGATTAAAGAGTGACAGAAGGAGAGTACATCTATCTGAATATTCTGAATTCCTTATCAAAGCATGGTTTCAACATTTACTTGGTAATAACAAGTAACTGATGAAAGCCGAACAAACCCACATCCCTGACGTAACCAAAACTTCGCGCTCCTTTTGTCACCCCTTTCATCCTGTATATCTGAATAGCAACCAAAAATTTTATGTACGTATAATTTCGTCACTGTTGGCAGTATGATAATTACACTAAATGTCTTCAGCATGTCACCTAGTTATATAAATGAGTACAAAGTTTTAAGATATATAAACTTGACAGAAATATTTAATGCACTATTCACCTATATTAGATCTACTATTTGTTTTAAGTGGGTCTGAAACACTCATGACCAGGAAAGGACAATAAAATAAATTTAATAAAATAAGCAGTTGCTGTTTGCTTCAGTTCCTTCCACGGTAATAAACAAATTAACTTTGTCCTTAAGACAATACAAAGAAAATAAGACCACCAATCGTTCGGCTGAACAAATCACATTGTAGGTCCGACCTCACTATTTATCACTCATAGAAAAAGATGGGGATATAAACAGCTACTTTCCTTCGTGGCTCCAAATGGAGCGCAGTAACGCGCTACTTCTGTAAAGATATAAGAGTATCCTTTATCTTCAGTCAAGAGGAAGTATCGCTCAGTAAATAAATTCAGACTTTTTTAACACGATCTACCGATCTTGATCCAATTATCTACGGCTGCAGCAGAATCAGTTCTGCAGTAGCATTAGTTCTTCAAGTCCCTAACGGAACGGTTCACTCTTTTCTTACCACACAGTCAGATCTTATATTCAAACAGAGAAGATACTATTCCAGTTGCTCTCTTGTAACCAAACACACACACACACACACACACACACACACACACACACACACACACACACACACACACCTAACTTGAGAAGTACAGTGATGTTGCAATACATAATATGTGAATAACCAAACAAGATTTTGCAAGGAAATCTGGAAGCTGTGCTGAATGGGAGGCCGAACTGTCAACACGGTGCTGTGTTTGATTTCTCTCTCTCTCTGTCTGTGTGTGTGTGTCTGTGTGTGTGTGTGTGTGTGTGTGTGTGTGTGTGTTAGATTGGTTCAAATGGCTCTGAGCACTATGGTACTTAACTTCTAAGGTCATCAGTCCCCTAGAACTTAGACCTACTTAAACCTAACTAACCTAAGGACATCACACACATCCATGCCCGAGGCAGGATTCGAACCTGCGACCGTAGCCGTCACGCGGTTCCAGACTGTAGCGCCGAGAACCGCACGGCCACCCGGTCGGCTGTGTGTTAGAGAGAGAGAGAGAGAGAGAGAGAGAGAGAGAGAGCAGGAGGAGTGGGATAGAAGGCAGAGACAGTGTGGGGAGAGGGAAGGTGGTCGAGATACGAAGAGATAGGGACAACGGAAGGAGGTAATAGGAAGGAATCACGAGAGGTAGAGAGAATTAATCGGCCTACTGAGATGGGAGGAGGAGGTGCATTGACCGTTTGGTGGAGGAATGTAATTAGAAGACTGGTGGGCGGGTTGATTATAGAGACAGAATATGCAGTTCCTGTTGGCAGCCAGTATGCAAATTCCGCTGCTGGAGGGTCCAAGCAGACACCGTTTGCCGTCCTTGGCCTCCTTCGCTGTGACGATCTCACAGCCTCCTCCGTCAGCGAGGCCGCACCGAGGAGCTAAGCACAGCCGCTGGTTGTGACGGCAAGGCCCAAGTGTTGATGCGTCTCCGCGCGGCAGGGGCATCGGTAGTCTTTCTGAGGCGGATGTACAGGTCGATGACTGAACGAGTGAAAGCAACGCGATATACTGGGTGTCCACAAAATACCGTTTATCATTTCAAAAAATCGTAACTTGGAAACTATTAGAGAATCAGGGTTCGCCGCGCGGGATTAGCCGAGCGGTCTCAGGCGCTGCAGTCATGGACTGTACGGCTCGTCCCGGCGGAGGTTCGAGTCCTCCCTCGGGCATGGGTGTGTGTGTTTGTCCTTAGGATAATTTACGTTAAGTAGTGTGTAAGCTTAGTGACTGATGACCTTAGCAGTTAAGTCCCATAAGATTTCACACACATTTTTGAACAGAATCAGGGTTCGTTGTAAAACTTTTAGGACTCAGAAAGTTTATTTCCTTTGTCGTTTGCTGCAGATTTTACTTGGAGTGTATTTAACTAGCGACAGACCACAAGAAGGCGCAAAGTGTTGAAACGTCCCCTTTGAACAATTATACAAGACTGTGCTTAAACTGACACACAATATTTTTTTAGCGCAACGCAATCTGACTTTCAGAAATCCCTACAAAGGAATGGCCCTGACTAACATTAACCTGTACCTTTCACAAATCACTTACCTCACAAAAATCTTCGTTATTCAAGCTACTGAAATACAGCGAGCGCCACTACTGCCAGCTAAATAAAAGATTCAAACTACAGAAGGCACTAACTACTGATAGGCATAGTTAGCAATTGAAAGATGTTAATAGAGAACAACCAATGTATTTACCTTAACAGTCATAATATATATAGTAGTTCATGACATCCAGTGTTACAAATTTCAAAACTCCGCCATCTCTCTCCCCACATCCACCACTGCTGGCGGCTCACCTCCAACTGCGCAACGCTACGCGCTGTTCACATCCAGCTGCCCAACACTACAATGGCAGACAACAATGCAAACTAGCCACAGACTGCACACAGCACAGCCAGTGATTTTCATACAGAGCGCTACGTAACGTTGCCAATAAGAAAACATAAACAGCCTACTTACAGTGTCATCTGAGCTGCAGAATCCAAATCTGTGAAAACGATACTGCGGAAATATGACACCAGTATAGCACCGCACACCACCAAAAACCAGCATAATAAAGCTGTTCAAAAACTTTAATGAGCCTGGATGCCCTGCTGCGACTCAAGCATGTGATGACAAAATGCAAGCTCCACTTCAACGCAGCCCTAAAAAATCACAACCACATTTGAGTTTATTGTGTGTAATGTGCTGAATGACATTTCCTAATAAGTGGATGGATGCTGATGGTCCCATCGCATGGCTCACGCACTCTCCCGATCTCACGCTATTACACTTCTTTTTGGGGGTTTACATCAAGGATCGCGTGTACACATCAGTCAATGCCATTGTTACCCTTCGTGCATGAAATAATGAAGCAATCACAACTGCTGATGTTGCAATGCTGATCCGTAACGGACAGAACCCGAACATCACTGTGACGTTCTACGATGCACGAGTGGGTCACACAATGAAATTCTGGCACACTAGAAAAAACTTGAAGAGCTGCCATTGCGATGAGTTGTGGAGAGGCAGTAGGGCGTTTCTACAAGTACCTCTGTAAATTACGCGTCATTTGCATCCCCCTCGCCCACGGTTCCCCCAGAAGCATGTTCGACGAGCCCTCCAGCGACCGCAATCGAGCTGGCTCAGGTTGGGTGAACCGAGGAGCGCAGCCAGCGGCCCCTGCGCCTGCGCCTGCGCTGTTTGCACACTGGCGGCCGTTAGTATGCGCTGACTCCGCTCCGTGCTGCGTGGCTGGCCGATTTTAATGAAGGAGCGCGTCGCGCCGAGACTGCACTGCCAGCCCACCGCACATGCGGGCCACGCGACGCCGTTACTGACAAGGGAACCTCCCCATCGCACCCCTCTCAGATTTAGTTATAAGTTGGCACAGTGAATAGGCCTTGAAAAACTGAACACAGGAGAAAACAGGAAGAAGTTGTGTGGAACTATGAAAAAATTACCAAAATATACAAACTGAGTAGTCCATGCGCAAGATGTGGAACATCAAGGATACTGTGAGATCAGAAGCGCTGTGGTCCCGTGGTTAGCGCGAGCAGCTGCGGAAGGAAAGGTCCATGGTTCAAGTCTTCCTTCGAGAGAAAGTTTAATTTCTTATATAATCAACTTCACTCTCCAAAATTCCAGGACATGTTCAGAGTTGCTTGGACATATGCAGGATTTGACGGTCTACACACGGAAAAATTTGAAAACGTTAAAAACATATGTTTTGACAGAGCACAGGGAAAACTGTGCGACTGTGAAACAGTTGCATTCATTTGTTGCAGTTTATGTGACAAATTCTTATGTTTTCATCACTTTTTTGGGAGTGATTATCACATCCACAAGAGAACCTAAATCGGGCAAGGTAGAAGAATCTTTTTACCCATTCGCCAAGTGTACAAGGTAGGTGGGTCGACAACACATTCCTGTCATGTGACGCACATGCCGTCACCAGTGTCGTATAGAATATATCAGACGTGTTTTCCTGTGGAGGAATCGGTCGACCTATGACCTTGCGATCAAATGTTTTCGGTTCCCATTGGAGAGGCACGTCCTTTCGTCTACTAATCGCGTGGTTTTGCGGTGCGGTCGCAAAACACAGACACTAAACTTATTACAGTGAACAGAGACGTCAATGAACTAACGGCCAGATCATAACTTTGCGAAAATAAACTTTTCACTCGAGGGAAGACTTGAACCAAGGACCTCTCGTTCCACAGCTGCTCAGGCTAACCACGGGACCACAGCGCTCCTGAGCTCACAGTATCCTTGATGTTGCCTATCTTGCGCATGGACTACTCAGTTTGAATATTTTGCTTATTTTTTTCATAGTTCCACACAACTTCTTCCTGTTTTCTCGATTGATCTGTGTTCAGTTTTTCAAGGCCTATCCACTGTGCCAACTTATAACTAAATCTGAGGGGGCTGCGGTGGGGAGGTTCCCTTGTGAGAGCGCATGGGGGGAGAAAAGCTTCTAGCCATCAGTCAGCATCGGTCGTACGAGACAAGTATCGCCTCTTTCTCCCATGGTAACTTGCGGACCTAGGATTCACTACAACAGGCAGGTGCTAAGCCCACAGGACAAAACATTACTCACACCTTCCAGAGAGCACACCGGGAGACGTGACATGATGGCAGACACGAGCTATCGCGTGAATCTTCAGGTGTTGGCGGCGCAAAGACTGTTTCATTAAGTTTCGGGTGTGCAGCCACAAGAATTCTCTTTCTTCTTCATTTAGTTACACTATAGCAGGTCAGCAAATGGAAGCAGTTAATTCCATAAATTATCTGGGAGTAGGCATTAGGGGTGATTTAAACGGAATGATCATGTAAAGTTGATCGTCGGTAAAGCAGATGCCAAACTGAGATTCATTGGAAGGATCCTAAGTAAATGCAGTCCGAAAACAAAGGAAGTAGGTTACAGTAAACTTGTTCGCCCACTGCTTGAATATTGCTCACCAGTGTGGGATCCGTACCAGATAGGGTTGATAGAAGAGATAGAGAAGATCCAACGGAGAGCAGCGCGCTTCGTTTCAGTATCATTTAGTAATCGCGAAAGCGTTACAGAGATGATAGATTAACTCCAGTGGAAGACTTTGCAGGAGAGACGCTCAGTAGCTCGGTACGGGCTTTTGTTGAAGTTTCGAGAACATACCTTCACCGAGGAGTCGAGCAGTATATTGCTCCCTCCTACGTATATCTCGCGAAGAGACCATGAGGATAAAATCAGAGAGATTAGAGCCCACACAGAGGCATACTGACAATCTTTCTTTCCACGAACAATACGAGACTGGAATAGAAGGGAGAACCGATAGAGGTACTCAAAGTACCCTCCGCCACACACCGTCAGGTGGCTTGTGGAGTATGGATGTAGATGTAGATATGTCGGCTGTATAACGTTCAGCCATCTTCAGAGTGATCCGCAAGACTGCCGCTCCATTGCTCGCTTCGTCCATTTATACTCGTGTACCGCGCAGCTGCCCAGACGATGAGTGTTCCGAAATGTTTCCGAACTTTGATCCATAGAGCGCATATTATTTCTGACGAAAGCAGTCTGAAAGATTAGTTTTCCCACTTACAAAGAGTGTTTGAAGACAATGGGAACTGCCCACAGCAAATACAGAAGGCACTGAAAATGAAACCGAAAGAGGCCACAAAGAAAGCAGAAGAAGACGACGAAACGTTTAAATCGATGGCGTTCCTGCCATATGTGGGTAGCCTCTCATCAAAAATAGGACGGATACTCAGCAGACACAAAGTAAAAGTGATTTTTCGTCCTCCATCCAAGACAGCTGCACTCGTGGGCTCCGTCAAAGATGATTTGCTGCTCCGAAAATCTGGAGTTTACAAAATTCCATGTGAATGTGGTCTTTCTTACATTAGACAAACAACGCTTACTGTCCAAGAAAGCTGTACAGAACACCGGAGGTACACGCGACTTTTACAACCTAACAACTCGGCAGTGGCAGAGCACTGTATTGACACTGGTCACGGTATGTTGTATGACAACGTCGAAATTTTGGCAACTACATCATCTTCTTGGGACTCGATAGTGAAGGAGGCAATTGAGATTCGCTTGACGACGAATTTAATTAATAGAGATAGTGGTTTCAACTTTGATAAATCATGGTATCCGGCACTTTGTGTAATAAACTCACATACACGTCGTCACAATGCAGCTCACAGTGATATATCGACATGCCAACACAGATCGACTGCGGAGTCATAGGTGTAACTCGCGCGTTGTGCACGTCTCTGCCGCCGACTGTAAGTAGGCTATTTATATTTTCTTATTGGCAACGTTATTTAGCAAATAAACAATGTTTTCAGCCTTCAGTTGCAAGGTAATTTTATTCGTTTACCTAGGTTTCGATTCCAGTAATGGAATCTTCTTCAGAACCTATAAATTAAACCACATATGGACATATATTACTCACTAAAATGCATTATCAGTCTAATGATTGAATAATGAAGAAATTGTGATACTTACAACAATGAAATTATTTTGTGAGCCAAACACTGGCCATGTCACAGATTAAAAATTAAAACATTAAAGACGCATAATCATAAGATTATGTCAGTCAAAATTAAAACCATTAGGGCGAACGTAGACGGAGCTGCGCCGGCCATAAATCAGGACCACACGTAAGCGGCTCGAAAACTAGGCGTCGTGAGCCGTTACGCGGCGAGGCTCGGCCGCGGCCAAGCGCATGCGCAAGCGCAAGCGCGAGAGACAAACTGTCTCAAAATTACTTAGAGCAAATATACATATAAACAAAATGTAACTGAAAGCTGTCTTACAATTGGACATACCTATCTATTGGTATAGCAACATTAAACAATTTACCTGAGAACAAACTACAAAGCCAAGGTATAATTTTTTTTTTTTTTTTTTATTATTATAGTAAGAGGGGGTAGCCCCGCTACAGTAACTAACAATTAGTGTCAAAACCATGCGTGCTGAGCATAAAATGTCTTTAACATAAAAAGGCCTTAGCAACTATGTGTCATTACCAAGCATATAAGGAAATACAAAGACACACATGTACAATCACATTATAATAAAGGGACAAAGCAGATAGGGAAACAGCATCGGCCATTCGAGGCAGACTGTGGGTCAACTTCACTGAAGTAAAGGTTGAAATCCTTCGAAATAACTTCTATTCTTTAATTGCAGCTGATCATTAAGTAATTTGTCCCTATCAATACTAAGATGTTTAAAAATTTGCAATTCTTCGAGGGTGTCTAGCCTGCATCCCTTTACTTCATTATGCAAAAGCTCTGCGTCTTTTAGAGGCTTAGGAGCATGCGCCTTTTGGACCAGATGTTCAGCAAATGTAGATCCTCGAGTTCCATCACCGCTTTTTGTCGGCAGGTGCTCTTGTCGACCTCAAAGTTGGGCTTGATTGTTCTAAAATAGCAAAAAATGCGCAAACAAGAATAGCTTATGACGCCTGTAAAATTGTCCAAAAAGATTACTCTGTTCAAAATCCTGTTTCTACTGTACATCAAACGTTGAAGAGCATTAATCTTAAGCTTAAAAATAATGAAGCACTGATAACTAAGGCCGATAAAGGCAATTCCCTAATTATCGCCCACAAAAGCGAATACATCCGTAAAACGGAAATGTTTTTTGAGGAAAATGGCATCGTGCCAATCGAGGTGGACCCCACACCCGTGATCCAAAAAGAGATAAGGTCGGCTCTTAGCGGTACAAAAAAGTTAATCGGCGAGTTTTATAAAAAATGCCTTATAAACATGAATCCGAAACCACCTATTTTGAGAAGCCAGTTTAAGGTTCATAAAATTTCCCATCCCATCCGGCCGATCGTTGACAGTACCAAAAGTGCATACCACAAACTAGCTAGGTTCCTGCACCGTAAATTGAAAGAGAATTTTGTGTTTGAAAAAAAATTTCTCCGTCAAAAATTCGGTAGACGTGGCCAACAAACTTAAAACTTTAGCCTGTTCTGACATCACAAAACTCGTATCATTTGATATTAAAAATTTATACACCAATGTGCCTGTTGAACAGACGATGGACATTATAGAAACCAATTTGCGATACCATAAAAAATTATCGGCCCCTGAGATCGATGAACTAATGGTTCTGTTACGCACCACCCTCAAGTACAATTATTTCTCTTTCAATAATAAAATATATTCGCAACCCTGTGGTCTAGCTATGGGCAGCCCGTTAGCTGGTATCATGTCAGATATTTTTATAAACTCAATAGAGCAGATGTTTTTTCGGAATAATCCAGATTTGGCAAATAATATAATATTCTATGCGAGATATGTAGATGACTTGCTGTTTGTGTTTGAAGGTTCCCATGAAGAGCTAGAACTGTTATTTACCACTTTCAATAACCTACATGAAAAAATCAGTTTCACACAAGAAAATCAGACAGCTGATAGGACCTTAGACTATCTCGATCTGACGCTATCCATTATTGGCAACAAAATAGATTTCAAAATTTTTCGGAAAGCAACCTATTCCGACATCATCATCCCAGCTGATTCCACCCATCCTCAGGCCCAAAAAATGGCCTTTTTTCACTCGAGTATCCATCGAGCTCTTTCCATTCCGCTTTCGCCAATCAACTTACAAAACGAATTAAAAGTCCTCGAAAACATCGCTCAGAATAATGGATATAATCCCAGTATAGTGAGACAGTTGTTCAATAAAAAAACACGAAAGAAGAATACCACCCTTTCCAGTTCAGATACTCACAATCAACACCAGGCAACGAAAGACATATCAGTTCCCTTTATAGGTAACATATCCTATAAGGTAGGTCGTTTATTAAAAAACCTAGGGTGTAAAGTTTCATACTCTACCACTAACAACCTCAAAAAGAACCTAGTTCATTCTCTGGATAAAGGTAATGATAAATCATCGCTGTCAGGTGTATATAAAATCACGTGTGCTGAATGTCCTTCTTATTACATTGGCCAGACAGGAAGGGCCCTGTCTGTTAGGTTTAAAGAGCACCTGCCGACAAAAAGCGGTGATGGAACTCGAGGATCTACATTTGCTGAACATCTGGTCCAAAAGGCGCATGCTCCTAAGCCTCTAAAAGACGCAGAGCTTTTGCATAATGAAGTAAAGGGATGCAGGCTAGACACCCTCGAAGAATTGCAAAAATTTTTAAACATCTTAGTATTGATAGGGACAACTTACTTAATGATCAGCTGCAATTAAAGAATAGAAGTTATTTCGAAGGATTTCAACCTTTACTTCAGTGAAGTTGACCCACAGTCTGCCTCGAATGGCCGATGCTGTTTCCCTATCTGCTTTGTCCCTTTATTATAATGTGATTGTACATGTGTGTCTTTGTATTTCCTTATATGCTTGGTAATGACACATAGTTGCTAAGGCCTTTTTATGTTAAAGACATTTTATGCTCAGCACGCATGGTTTTGACACTAATTGTTAGTTACTGTAGCGGGGCTACCCCCTCTTACTATAATATTAAAAAAAAAAAAAAAAAAAAAATTATACCTTGGCTTTGTAGTTTGTTCTCAGGTAAATTGTTTAATGTTGCTATACCAATAGATAGGTATGTCCAATTGTAAGACAGCTTTCAGTTACATTTTGTTTATATGTATATTTGCTCTAAGTAATTTTGAGACAGTTTGTCTCTCGCGCTTGCGCTTGCGCATGCGCTTGGCCGCGGCCGAGCCTCGCCGCGTAACGGCTCACGACGCCTAGTTTTCGAGCCGCTTACGTGTGGTCCTGATTTATGGCCGGCGCAGCTCCGTCTACGTTCGCCCTAATGGTTTTAATTTTGACTGACATAATCTTATGATTATGCGTCTTTAATGTTTTAATTTTTAATCTGTGACATGGCCAGTGTTTGGCTCACAAAATAATTTCATTGTTGTAAGTATCACAATTTCTTCATTATTCAATCATTAGACTGATAATGCATTTTAGTGAGTAATATATGTCCATATGTGGTTTAATTTATAGGTTCTGAAGAAGATTCCATTACTGGAATCGAAACCTAGGTAAACGAATAAAATTACCTTGCAACTGAAGGCTGAAAACATTGTTTATTTGCTGTACATTTCACAGTTGCTGACACGCTGCAATATGTTAAAGATTTGTAAACGTTATTTAGCGCTCTATATGAAAATCACTGGCTGTGCTGTGTGCAGTCTGTGGCTAGTTTGCATTGTTGTCTGCCATTGTAATGTTGGGCAGCGGCAGCTGGATGTGAACAGCGCGTAGCGTTGCGCAGTTAGAGGTGAGCCGCCAGCAGTGGTGGATGTGAGGAGAGAGATGGCGGAGTTTTGAAATTATATATATTATAACTTGTGATGATATTAAGGTAAATACATTGTTTGTTCTCCATTAAAATCTTTCATTTGCTAACTATGCCTATTAGTAGTTAGTGCCTTCCGTAGTTTGAATCTTTTATTTAGCTGGCAATAGTGGCGCTCGCTGTATTGCAGTAGTTCGAGTAATGAAGATTTTTGTGAGGTAAGTTATTTGTGAAAGGTATAGTTTAATGTTACTCAGGGCCATTCTTTTGCAGGGATCTTTGATAGTCAGATTGCGTTGCGCTAAAAATATTGTGTGTCAGTTTAAGCACAGTCATGTACAAATGTTCTAAGGGGACGTTTCACGACCAACGTCTCTGGAGCATTTGCATCTGTGGCCGCATGCGCAGTTGCGTGGTATACGAGTATTCTTGCGGTTGCACACCCGAAACTTAATGGAACAGGAGCTATCGTGTTTGGACATACCCCTAATCACACCATGAATGAAGTTGCCCGATATGTTCGAGTACCAACGTGGACTGTCGAACGGATCTCACGTAACTTGGGGTGGCAACGGTGATCGTAAAGAGATTCTAACCGACACACGGACCAGAGACAAGTGTCGCGCCTTGTCAATGACAGTAGGTTTCAAACCTGACAGGAATTGCTACTGACAAAAAATTCAGGTCCATCTCAACCAGTTTTCGAGCACGCATCGTAAGGGAACTGCATGTAACGGACATTTGGAGTCCAGTACCTCGAAAAAGGCAACTACTCACGCCGACACGTAGAGCAGCACGTCTTCAGTGCTCCAGACGGTACAGCAACTGGACTGTACTTCACTGGAGACGTACAGAATGTTCCGTTGAGTTGCCATTTTGCCACTTTTGAAAAAAAAAATTATTTCAGCATCACCAGTGACCAGTTGCTACCTTTTATTGTAAATCTTCATGATGAGTATTATGTGGACAGTCTTGTCTTCCGAGATGATGATAACCATATTCATAGGGCTGCTCGCATACGATCCTGGTTTGACGAACACTGAGGCACGCTATCACACCTCAACTGGCTGCTAAATCGCCCGATATTACGATCACAGAAAACGTCAGGAACTATATTTGGAACACTGGCTGAAATGTAGCAGTCAACAACCCTAACATCACTTAGTTGCTTAAGACAGATATTGCATACATGAAGAAACTTGTGGACTATCTCAGGCCCTTTTCGTGGCTAGATGCGGTGCTGCACGGTATTAGCGTGACGTCTCCTACGAGCGATTAAGTTTTTGCCTGTGAGCTTGTACAGTATGTCCAGAAATGAAGGGTGGATTTTGCAGTAAACGGTGATGTAGGGATAAGATGTAATGCTAGTGCATTGCAGGTTGCAGTTATTGCTGAAAACAACGCATGCTACCGCTAAACATGTGACTGTCGTTACATTTTCCTGAACAAGCGTGATGTAAACTGTGCAGGAGAGGATAGCCGTCGTGATATGGAGATTATAGAGATTGTCGTATGGTGAAATTCAGGCGAAATTTGATCGCCGATTCCATACAGGGGAACCTACTGATATGGTAATCCAACAATTAGTGAACAAGTTTAAGTGGACTGGTCCTGTTAAGAACGAGCCCGGAAAGGCCATCCATCAACCTCTGCTGACCGAACTGAAGACATTAGAATATCTCTGGACGCGGTCTAAGTTTGGTGCGGCGATTGTCGGTGGAATTGGACACGCTCGACGATACATAAAGTGTTGCGAATACGCCGAAAGAAAAGCCGTATCAACTGCAGGTCCTGCATCAATTACATAACGAGGATTTGGCAGAGCGTATAAATATATGCCAGGATTTCCCCGAAGCAGATGCAAATTGCAACATCCTCAACCAGATGCTATTCAGTGACGAAGCCACCTTTCACATTTGTGGAAGGGTTAACCGACATAACTGCATTATAGGGGCTGAGGCACCATCACTGGACAGGACAACCTGGAAATCCAGCGAGAATCCCACAAAGTTAATGTGTGGATGGGAATATCCGTTTACAAAATCTACAACCTTTTCTTCCTCGCCAAAAACTTAATGGGGCTATGTACATAGATACGTCGCTGCAGTTTCTTTTACCACAGCTTGTGCAGGATGAACGTGTGCATAATATTTACAAACAACAGCACGGGCATCGTGTCATTATGCCATAGATGTGCGTACGTTGTTAACTTTCGTTTTTCCTGGAAGATGGATTGGGCACGCAGGACCATGATCTTGGTGGTGACTTCTGTTCACCTCGCACCCTTGGCCTTCTTCGTCTGGGGATTTATCAAGGGACACGTGTTTCACCGACACCTCATCAACTCATTGGTGGAACTCGCAGACCGAACTAGACAAGTTGCTGGGATTTATCAAGGGATATTCACCGACACCTTATCAGCTCATTGGCGGAGCTCCGACACCGAAATAGACAAGTTGCTACAGCTATAAAGCGACAAATGCTCCGAAATGTTTTATGTACAATACCTGGTAGATGAGAATTGTGTCGAGATGTGAGTAGTGCTCATGTTAAATGTACCATGTAACAAACATACGCCACTATAAATAATAAAAATACCAATATTACTCGACACCCTGTATTCCTACATTTTCAGAAACGGATCACCATTGTACCTCGCTGGAGACCTAAGGTCCGAGCGTACGGAACAGGCTCTCAAATATCTGAATAGCTCGAAGACTTTTTAAGTAATAGCACATATTACGTTGTCCTGCAGGTCGAGTGTACATCAGACATAAGGGTAAATTCAGGAGTATCAAAGGAAATCTGATAAGACCGCCTTGTTTTCTATGTACACTAACTGATCAAAGTTATCCGAGTACTCTGTGTAATGTGAAACTGACCGCTTATGTCACGAGAGGTGGAGTCACAAGAGTAAAATGAGGCGGGAATATTGTGTTGTCACTAGAGAAGCACTGAACAGCAGAATGGGTCGGCCAGGAGAATTCAGAGACTTACAACGTGGGCTAGGCACTGGATGTCGCCCGGGTAACAAATACATCGGGGACATTTCAAGCCATCTCAAGCTGCCCAAGCCGACTGTTGATGAAGTGGAAACGCGAAGGAACGACGACAGCTGAACTACAACCAGGCAGACCTCATGTAATGATGGACAGGAATCGTCGATCATTGCGGAGGGTGGTTGTAAGAAATCGCATGAAATCTGCGGAAAGATTCACTCATAAGTTACGAAGTGCAACGAGCAGTCTAGCTAGCACAATGAGCGTAAGGAGTTAAAAAGAATAGTGTACAATGGTCGAGTAGTTCCTCATAAGCCACACATTGCCACACATTGTCGTCAATCCTAAGCAACGCGTGAGGTGGTGCAAAGAGCGAAGCCGCTCTACTCTGGACGACAGGAAACGAGTGGTCTGGAGTGATGAATCACACTGTACCCCATGGCTATCCCACAGAATGGTTTGGCTTTGGCAAATGCCTGGAGAACGTTACCTGACATCATGATGATGATGATGTTTGGTTTGTGGGACGCTCAACTACAGGGTCATCATCGCCCATACAAATTTTTACACAATCCAATCTAGCCACTGTCACCAATGATGACAACGATGATGAAATGATGAGGACAACACAAACATCCAGCCTCCGAGCAGAGAAACTTCTCAACTCGGCCGGGAATCGGATCTGGGACAAAATCCCTGACCCCGCCGGGAATCGAACCCGGGACCCCGTGCTCGGGAAGCGAGAACGCGACCGCTAGACCACGATCTGCGGACCCGTGATCCAGAGGTAGCAACGCTAGCTCTAGACCACGAGCTGTGGACCTTCGACGTCACGTGTAGCAACAACAGTGCAGTATAGAGGAGGGGGTGTTGCGGAATGGGGGTGTTTTTCGTCGTTATGATGTTGTTTCCTTATGGCTCTTAAGAAATCACTAAATGCGGAAGGAAATGAATATACTTTATGCTATTGTGTACAGCGTACAGTAGACGAACGGTTCGGAGACGATGATTGATCGCAGTAGCATGACAACGTCCTCTGTCATAAAGCAGCAACAGTGAAGCAGTGGTTTATGGCCAATAACATTCTTGAAACGGACTGGTTAGCCCAGAGTCCCGACCTAAACGCTGTGGAACATCTCTGGGATGAGTTAGGACGTCGACTCCGCGTCCAGTATCACTACTTTTTGTTGTTTGGGTTCTTGAAGAAGACCGAGCTGCAGTTCCTCCAGACACATTCAGACGCCTCATTCAAAGTGTCCTCAGCAGAGTTCAAGCAGTCATAAAGACGGAGGGTGACACACTCCACATTAATATCCATTAATAGGTGTCCTGATACTTCTGACCAGATAGCGTACATAAACGATCTGTCGGATAAGATGGGGAGCTATTTGCAACTGTTTGCTGATGACGTTGTTATGTACGGGGCGCTGTCGTCATTGAGTGACTGTTGGGGGATATAGGATGAGTACGATCGGATTTCTATTTAGCGCGATGAATGGCACCTTGCTGTAAAAGTGAAGAACTGTGAGTTAATGCGGATGGATATGAGGAACAACTTCGAACCGAAACCAGATACCAACCCCTTAATGTCCTTGAAAGGGATCTGTATGGGGGTCGTGATTTGATGGTGTGGGGTGGGGTTATCATTGGTGCACGTACACCCCCGCGTGTCTTTGACAGAGGAACTGTAACAGGTCAGGTGTATCGGGACGCCATTTTGCACCAGTACGTCCGCCTTTTCAAGGGTGCAGTGGGTCCCACTTTCCTCCTGATGGGTGATAACGCACAGCCCCACCGAGCTGCCATCGTGGAGGAGTACCTTGAAACAGAAGATATCAGGAGAGTGGAGTGGCCTGCCTGTTCTCCAGACCTAAACCCCATCGAGCACGTCTGGGATGCTCTCGGTCGACGTGTCGCTGCATGTCTTCAAACCCCTACGACATTTCAGGAGCTCCGACAGGCACTGGTGCAAGAATGGGAGACTATACCCCAGCAGCTGCTCGATCACCTGATCCAGAGTATGCCAACCCGTTGTGCGGCCTGTGTACGTGTGCATGGTGAACATATCCCATATTGATGTCGGGGTACACAGGAAACAGTGGCGTTTTGTAGCACACGTGTTTCGGGACTGTTTTCTCAAATTATCACCAATACTGTGGACTTACAGATCCGTGTCGTGTATGTTCCCTATGTGCCTATGCTATTAGTACCAGTTTTGTGCAGTGCCACGTTGTGTGGCACCACATTCAGCAATTATCCTTTATTTGTGAGCTGGAGTATATTATGAAGCACATTATCAAGGTGTAATAAAGAACGTTAAAATATATAGTACGAGTAAATGCGTTATATTCGAAAATAAATAGTACTCGTCTTGCAAAATTGGTCTCAGTCTCATGGCTGTTTTCTTTGTGTCTGCATAACCTGTTGAAAAGATGTTGTCCAGAGCCGTTTCAATGACAAGTCATTGGAACATTATGTTGCTCTTAACCATTTTCTTTTTTTATATGCATGTTACTGAAACACAGTTTTCCACCATATATTTGACACTTTTCAGACATACATTGTGCAACTTACTTGAGCCATACAAAGAACACAATCGATCAGAGAATGACATGTACCAAACTCAGTAAATGTTAAACCAAAGCTGACGGCCTGGCGCGAAAAAATATATATATTACGAAGACAGCTTCCAGTACCTTCCAGAAAAGGATGTGGTCCAAATTAGTATTAACATGACTATCTTAATTGAAATTGTTTTCCAAAGTTAATTCATGTCTTGTTTTCTGAAAATAACTTTTTAAGTGAAGATGGTTAATAAAAAGCCCGCAAACTCTGAAAATGTGAGAAATAGGTCTTCCTATTAGTTTATAAAATCGATTTTATTATCGAAAACAGTTAGAAAAAAAATTATAATTGAAGATAGAAATTTTGTGTACGTGAAAACTAAAGCATGAAAATGTTATATTTACTGTAAATTTGTTTTTTTTACTATTAAAATTGACAATTCTGATTCCTACTTTCCATGGTACAAGTTCGATTTTACGAAATGGACTGATACGAATAGTAAAAATATATTCTCAAAAAATCTTTTTTTGCCAATTACATATGTTGAGAAATATCTACAGATGAGAGAAATATACTTTAAGTACAAAAATTAATCCAAGTCCGTCCAAAAATTATACAGAATCGAACATTTCGCTTAATATGTGAGAGTTCCGAGGAGACTAGGTACATTCCACTATGCATAATGCAATACGTTCATTTCTGTCGTCAGTTGACAGTACCTGCACAATGCGTCAATCCTTGCACCAAACCAATCAGAACAGTGATGACAAGCAAAAGGTCGTCCCCTCTCCGTATCTCCGTATACTTATCAGAAACACGTAAACAACACACCCACGCAGACATCCACGACTAGAAGTACAGCGCCGCGGGTGCTGTACGATTGTTCAGTATGCCTGTAAGGAATGGTAGAGCCGAAATGGTTAGGAATTTAAACTGGCCTCTCGGGCGCTGTAAGTGATTGTTTTTTTTTTGTGGAAGAGATTGGGAATGATGTCACGCGCGAGTGATTTCTCTCGTGGGAAGAGGAACGGGGCTGGCCGCGTGACAGCCGGGCGCTCACGCCCGTGGCGCCGCGGTCGCCGCACGTGAGGCGACTGTGCTACCAGCTACCAGGTACCAAGTACCGGCTACCAGCGCGGCGCCATATCACGGCGCCAGCGGCCACAACTCGAGGGCTGACCCACTGCTTAGCATTGTCGTCGCCGCGCGTCCATTACCCGCGCCGGCGCCCATTGCTCATGTAAATGGCCGCGTCCGTATTCCACGCACGCCGTCACGCCGAAACACTCAGGTGCCAGAATATTCAGCAGCCGCCCCGGGACTCCCCTAATCTGAAGAGCGTCTTTTCCGGCGGTAATGCCACGGGGTAAGTGGTGCTATCCTCCTACGTGGACGGGGACTGTAAATCGCGGTAAAGAGGTAGCGATAGCCCCGGATGTTCTTGTCCCAACAATCCTTTGCGTCAAATAAGGACGGGAAGCTTCCGACCGTTGTCGAGTATGTTAAAAAGCTCACAGTGTGCAGCAAGTACTGAAAGATGGCTTCAGCGAGAAGATTTTGCAAGAACGATACGGAGCCAATACACAAAAACTTTCAACATCAATCCACCGAGTGCATGAAGTTTCGGTTGTTGTAATTGCAGCAGAATGAAGAGCTAAGCTGGTATTTTACTCACCTCGATATTTAGATGGGGAAAGAGGAAATGTATTGGTGGAAAGAGAATATAATGTATAAGATTTGCTGATGACATAGTATTAGTGGCAGAAAGTGAGCGGACAGTGAATAACATGCTGAAAGATCTGAATGAAGCTTGTGTGGAATATGGGATGCAAATAAACACAGCAAAAACAAAGAGTATGGTCATCAGAACAAGACGCAGACTGTTCAATATTATAATAGGACAATCTACCATTAGCCAAGCAAGTGCATTTAAATATCTTGGAAGCACAATAACTGAAAACTTGAGATGTCACCAAGAGGTGAAAACTCGAATTGCCATAGCGAAGGAGGTATTCTACAGAAAGAGGAGACTCTTATGTGGCAAATTAGATGAAGGACTAAGGAAAAGGCTTGGCAAATGTTTTGTCTGGAGTGTGGCATTACATGGGGCAGAAACATGGACGCTGAGACGAGAGGATGAAAAAAGGTTAGAAGCATTTGAGATGTGGATGTGAAGGAGAATGGAGAGAACAAGCTGGATGGAAGGAGTCAGTAATGACAGAGTATTGGAAAGGGTTGGTGAGAGAAGATGTCTGCTGAAGGTTGTAAGAGAAAGGAAAAACAACTGGTTGGGACATTCATTGAGAAGGGAGTGCTTGCTAGCAGATGCTTTGGAAGGATTTGTTTGTGGGGGAATACTGAGAGGAAGAAGGAGATACAAGATAGACGACATAAAGGGAAGAGGAAATTATGCAGACCTGAAGAGGACGGCAGAAGACCGGACAGCCTGGAGAACTACCATGTGAAAACCTGCCTTATGACAGAACACTGACGATGATGGCGATATTTATCTCCGTGGTCTAGGTCAATAAAACTCATCCGCATCTATATTCATACTTCGCAACCCGTCGGACACCGTATGGCGTAGGGCGTCTTTTACCAAACATTTCGCGGTTTGGCAATGACATTTTGTCAGAGACGGCAATGATCTTGTTAGATCAGTTGAACGGAATGGATAGTGTCTCGAAAAGATGTTACAAGATTAATATCAACAAACACAAAAAAGACAAAAAGACCGGAAGAACAAGAACAAAGTGCTCGGATTAAAAACGTTGTGTGACATGGATGTAGTCTTTCGCCCCTGCTATTCAGTCTATACATCAAAGAAGCTACGACGGAAATAAAAGAAAGGTTCAGGAGTGGAATTAAAATTCAAGGCGAAAGGATATCAACGACAAGATTCGCTGATGACATTGCCACTCTCAGTGAAAGTGAAGAAGAATTATAGGATGTATCGAATGGAATGAACTGGTCTGATAAGTACAAAATGTGGATTGAGAGCAAATCGAAGAAAAATGAAAGTAAAGGGAATAAACAGAAATAAAAGCAGCGAGAAACTTAACATCAGGATTGGTGATCACAAAGTAAGTGGAGCTGAAGAATTCTGCAGCCTAGGCAGCAAAACAATCCATGACGAGCAAGGAGAACATAAAAAGCAGAGTAGCACTGACAAATGGGCGTTCCTGGCAGAGAGAAGTCTACTAGTATTAAACATAGGCCTTAATTTCAGGGAGATATTCTTCAGAGAAGAGGAGTCAGTGTTCTATGATAGTGAAAGACAGTCTATGGGAAAACCGGAACAGACGAGAATCGAAGCATTTGAGACGCGGTGCTACAGAAGAATGTTGAAAATTAGATGGACTGATCGGGTAAGAAATGAGCAGGTTCTCAGCAGAATGGGCGAGGAAAGGAATACGTGGAAAACACTGACAAGAAGAAAGGACAGGACGATAGGACACCTGTTAAGACATCAGGGAATAACCTCCATGGTAAAATAGGAAGCTGTAGACGGTAAAAACTGTCGGGGAAGACAGAGATCGTAATACATTCGGCAAATAATCGACGACGTTGGTTGCAAGTGCTACTCTGAGATGAAAATGCAGGCACAGGAGAGGAATTTGTGACGGGCAGCATCAAACCAGTCAGAAGATTGATGACTTAAAGCAAAGCAATGCAGTCGAATTAAATCAAGTGCTCTTCATTGAAGTATAAGGGCCATTCAAATGAAAACGAGACAGATGGAATAAAAGTAAGTAAACTGTTTATTATTTCAAAAGAATTTGCCATAACTGTTAATACATTTATCCCACTGTGAGAGAAGACGGTCAATGGCTTCATGGTAAAATGTTTGCAGTAGCTTAAGGAGCCATGACTTGACCCAGGCGTGCACCTCTTCGTCCGAAGCAAATTGACGACCACGGATGTCTTTGTTAAGGGCTCCAAAAATGTGGAAGTCGCTTGGGGAGAGATCGGGACTGTATGGAGGACGTGTAAGGGCTTCCCAGCGAATCTTCTGGTACGTAGTCGAAACAATCTGCCAACAAAATGCCCGCGTACATGTTTCCAAGGTTCTTTCGAGTACGCTGCAGAAGTTTAGCTTCCAAGCCCTTACACATGCTCCATACAGTCCCGATCTCACCCCGTGCGATTTCCATGTTTTTGGAGCCCCGAAGAGAAACGTTCGTGGCTGTTGATTTGCTTCGGACGAAGAGGTGCACTCCTGCGTAAAATCATGGTTCCGTAGGCAACCTTATACATTTTTCCATGAAGGTATTGATCGTGTTGTCTCACAGTGCGATAAATGTGTTAACAGTTATGGCGATTACTTGTAAAATAATAACAGTTTACAGAATGCGATTTTCACTCTGCAGCGGAGTGTGCGTTGATATGAAACTTCCTGGCAGATTAAAACTGTGTGCCCGACGGAGACTGGAACTTGGGACCTTTGCCTTTCGCGGGCAAGTGCTCTACCATCTGAGCTACCGAAGCACGACTCGCGCCCGGTACTCACAGCTTTACTTCTGCCAGTATCTCGTCTCCTACCTTCCAAACTTTACAGAAGCTCTCCTGCGAACCTTGCAGGACTAGCACTCCTGAAAGAAAGGATACTGAGGAGACATGGCTTAGCCACAGCCTGCGGAAGGTTTCCAGAATGAGATTTTCACTCTGCAGCGGTCCCAAGTTCGAATCTCGGTCGGGCACACAGTTTTAATCTGCCAGGAAGTTTCAATAACAGTTTAATTACTTTTTTCCATCTGTCTCCTTTTCATTTGACTGACACTTGTCGATTAAAAACGAGACACTAAAAATAGCTAATGGGCAGAAAAATAAGTGACTATGGCCGAAATAGAGAAGATGCAATATGCAAACTGGAAATAGCAGGAAAAGCTTTTTCTAAAGTGAAACATTTGTTAACATCGAAAATAAATTTTAGAGTTAAGAAATATTTTCTCGTAAAGGAGTGTAACCTAGTACGGAAGTGGAACGTGGACGACAAGCAGTTCACCCGAGAAGAGAAGCTTTTGAAACGTGGTGCTACAGAGGAATGTTGAACATTAGATGGATAGATCGAGTGGTGCGGTACTGAATCGAACTGGAGGAAAAAGAAATTTGTTGACTAAAAGAAGAAATCGCTTGACAGGGCTCATCCTGAGGCATCAAGCAATCTTCTAGGAAAGGACGCTCTCGCAGTGTTAACAGTGAACCTCTTCATGATGAAGTCCTTTGTGGCATCTGCCAATGGAGTGAGATGGGAATCCCCGTGAGTCTGATTGATCAATTTAGTTTTTCATCTTGATAGCAGGTGTTGAGAAAAAATTACCAGTTTCTGTGGCAAAATACACTCCTGGAAATGGAAAAAAGAACACATTGACACCGGTGTGTCAGACCCACCATATTTGCTCCGGACACTGCGAGAGGGCTGTACAAGCAATGATCACACGCACGGCACAGCGGACACACCAGGAACCGCGGTGTTGGCCGTCGAATGGCGCTAGCTGCGCAGCATTTGTGCACCGTCGCCGTCAGTGTCAGCCAGTTTGCCGTGGCATACGGAGCTCCATCGCAGTCTTTAACACTGGTAGCATGCCGCGACAGCGTGGACGTGAACCGTATGTGCGGTTGACGGACTTTGAGCGAGGGCGTATAGTGGGCATGCGGGAGGCCGGGTGGACGTACCGCCGAATTGCTCAACACCTGGGGCGTGAGGTCTCCACAGTACATCGATGTTGTCGCCAGTGGTCGGCGGAAGGTGCACGTGCCCGTCGACCTGGGACCGGACCGCAGCGACGCACGGATGCACGCCAAGACAGTAGGATCCTACGCAGTGCCGTAGGGGACCGCACCGCCACTTCCCAGCAAATTAGGGACACTGTTGCTCCTGGGGTATCGGCGAGGACCATTCGCAACCGTCTCCATGAAGCTGGGCTACGGTCCCGCACACCGTTAGGCCGTCTTCCGCTCACGCCCCAACATCGTGCAGCCCGCCTCCAGTGGTGTCGCGACAGGCGTGAATGGAGGGACGAATGGAGACGTGTCGTCTTCAGCGATGAGAGTCGCTTCTGCCTTGGTGCCAATGATAGTCGTATGCGTGTTTGGCGCCGTGCAGGTGAGCGCCACAATCAGGACTGCATACGACCGAGGCACACAGGGCCAACACTCGGCATCATGATGTGGGGAGCGATCTCCTACACTGGCCGTACACCATTGGTGATCGTCGAGGGGACACTGAATAGTGCACGGTACATCCAAACCGTCATCGAACCCATCGTTCTACCATTCCTAGACCGGCAAGGGAACTTGCTGTTCCAACAGGACAATGCACGTCCGCATGTATTCCGTGCCACCCAACGTGCTCTAGAATGTGTAAGTCAACTACCCTGGCCAGCAAGATCTCCGGATCTGTCCCCCATTGAGCATGTTTGGGACTGGATGAAGCGTCGTCTCACGCGGTCTGCACGTCCAGCACGAACGCTGGTCCAACTGAGGCGCCAGGTGGAAATGGCATGGCAAGCCGTTCCACAGGACTACATCCAGCATCTCTACGATCGTCTCCATGGGAGAATAGCAGCCTGCATTGCTGCGAAAGGTGGATACACACTGTACTAGTGCCGACATTGTGCATGCTCTGTTGCCTGTGTCTATGTGCCTGTGGTTCTGTCAGTGTGATCATGTGATGTATCTGACCCCAGGAATGTGTCAATAAAGTTTCCCCTTCCTGGGACAATGAATTCACGGTGTTCTTATTTCAATTTCCAGGAGTGTAGCATCATCACCCCCGAAGAATGTAGTAAAATTTTTTCCTCAAGATAAAAATTACACTGGGCACAATACTATCTCCATCTAGACGCGCTCCTATTTTCTAATGGAATCTCCCCACTGAAACTGGTAAATGTTCTCAATTTCTGCCATCAAAACGAAAAGAAATTCATCTCAGATGACGCCTTCGTGTCAGTGAACATTCAGTGTTCAGTATAATATATAGGATTTTATCATTTAAAAATTCTTCGAGGCAATGAAATCTTTGCGAAGATACTCCGTCTATCACAATTTTGGTAACAGTCGAAAATGTGGTATATTCTCGGATGTTCTTGGGACATGGCCACCACTAACATAGTTCCGAAAGCCGCAGCTGGAGAGGGGCGTGTGCAACAAGTGGTCCCATTGGCGAATCACTAACTCCAGATGTGGTTGACTCTCGTGAGTTGCGACTTGAGGCAGCTTTTAAAATGGCAAAGCCAGCCTGAAGACGGTCTAATTGGTGTTGCTCTTAATGGCGTCAACACCTCTTGCTTCTTCTGACTGTCCATTAGTCAATGAACTGTGCAACGTCTCTAGCCTATGCTTTCGTAAGTTTCTTTGAACAGATTGTGAGTATGCCATGTACACTGCCTGAGCCAAAGATACGGCGACGTATTAGTGGACGTTAATATGGGGTGTGTCCACTCTTCGCCTTTATGAGGGCTTGAACACTGGTGGAGACACTTTCAGTGATGTGTCTGAATGTCTGTGGAGGTCTGGCGACCCATTGCTCTTCAAAAGCCGAAATCAGAGAAGGTAGTGATGTTGGGCGCCGTGGTCTGAGGCGAAATCGACGTTCTAACTCGTCCCAAAGGTGTTCCATTGGGATCAGATCGGGATTCCGGGGAGGTCAGTTCATTTCAAGAACCTTTTTGTCCACAACCATTGCCTCACATATGCTACTTTATGACAGAGTGAATTGTCGTGCTGACACAATCAACCATCGTCTCTGAACTCTTCCTGTGTTATAGAAAGTGAGCAATGTTGTAAAATGTGCTCATATCCTTCGGCATTTAGGGTTTTCTGAAGCACAATAAGTGGACCATACCCCAACCACGAAAACCACCCCCATACCGTAACACCACATCCTCCGCACTTCACTGTTGGCACTATATGCGATGGCAAGTGACGTTCTCTTGCTTCACTAAACCCAAGTCTTTCTATCGGATGTCACAGGTATATCACTCCAAGTCATTCGTTTCCAGTCATCGACTGTCCAGTGGGGTCGCTCTTCACAGCACTTCAAGCGTTCCTTAGGAATCACTACAGAAATGTAAGGCTTATGAGGAGCTGCTCGACCACTGTATCCCATTATTTTTTAACTCTCTGCGCACAGTCATTGCATGAGCTGGTCTGCTTGCAACACTAGGGAACTCACGAGTGATTCCTTCCACTGATTTTATGCGATTTTTTACGACCATCCTCCGCAAAGCTCGACGGTCTCTGTTCGTCAGTATATATGAGATATGTCTCTTCTCGGTTTAGCTACAGTTCTTCCTTCTCTTTTCCACTTCACAATAACATCATCAACAGTCGACTCAGCTAGCTATAGAAGGGCTGAAACGTCCCAACTGGATTTGTTACTCAGGTGACATACAGCGACTTGTCCACGTTCGAAATCACTGTGCTCTCTTGACTGATCAATTCTACTGTTGCTGCTTCCCTACTGACTACACAACACTCCCCGCCTTCTTTTATACTAGCGAGTCCGTCTTTCGTGACATCTAGTGGTCAACTGGACATTACATAGTGGTGTTCGAATACTTTTGAGGAGATTGTATCTTAGCTGTGTGCAATCAATACCAAGTACCATAGGAAGGGCAAGACCACCTACAATAAATTTGTAATAAACTTTTTGTAGGTGAACTAGGGAAGGGATACCGGATGTATACAAAGAAGGGCAGCACGAATGGTTACAGGTTTGTCTGACAGTCACTGAGACGCTGACTGAATAATCTGAACAGGCAATGATTAAAACCAGAGGCCAACTATTCCGCTAAAGACACCCTACAGTGGGCGTTCAATAAGTAATGCAACACATTTCTTTCTGAAATATACCATGTTATTCCCCCCTCTTTTGGCTACAAAACCCTATTTTTCAACATAATCTCCCTTCAATTTCGAAGGCCTTATGTCTCCTTACTGGGAGGGCCTGTATACCCTCATGGAATCACTCTACTGGTCGACGTCGGAGCCAATGTCTTGTTGCATAAATATCCTACCCATCGTCCACGTACTGCTTCCCGCGGAGTGTATTCTTCATTGGGCCAAACACACTGAAGTCAGAAGGTGCGAGGTCAGGGGATACGATGGATGAGGAAGAAAATCCAATTACGCTTTGTGAGTTCCTCTCGGGTACACAGACTTGTGTGAGGCCATGCCTTCTCATGAAGAAGGAGAAGTTCGTTTGTATTTTCGTGGCGATAAAGGTGCTAAAGTCATTTCTTGAATTTCATGATGGTAACACAATACACTTTCGAAAAAAATGGCTCTAAGTACTATGGGACTTAACATCTGACGTCATCAGTCCCCTAGACTTAGAACTACTTAAACCTAACTAACCTAAGGACATCACACACATCCATGCCCGAGGGAGGATTCGAACCTGCGATCGCACGGTTCCAGACTGAAGCGCCTAGAACCGATCGGCCACAGCGGCTGGCAATACACTTCAAACAGAATAGCCCCTTCAGAGTCCCAGAAGGCCGTAGCCATGACTTTTCCGTTTGAGAGAACTGCTTTGTGCATTTTCTTCGAGGGAGTGGTGGTGTGGCACCAGTCCATGGCATGCCGTTCTGTTTCCGGTTCGAAATGATGAACCCACATTTCATCGCCTGTGACGATACTCGACAGTAAATTGGCGCGATCATCCTCGTAGCGTGCAAGCAATTCCACACAGACGGCCCTTCGTTGCTGTTTATGGTTTTCTATCATGCGCGTGGAACCTAGCGGGCACACACCTTTGAGTCTCCAACTGGTGAACGAGTGTGTCAGTACTACCAACAGAGACCGAGTTGTGCAGCGTGGTGTTTGATTGTGATCCGTCGATCACCTCGAAAGAGTGTGTCCGCACGTCCCAACACTGCAGAAGTCACAACTGTGTGCGGTTGGCCGGCACGCGGGAGATAGGACAGGTTTGCGCCACCTTGTTGTGATGATGCCAGACGTCCCGCCCAACGGCTCACCGTGCTTTTGTACACTGCCAGGTCTCCACAGACATTCTGGAATCGTCTATCAATGTCTACGATGCTCTGGTTTTCCTTGCTTGGAAAGCACCTTCGTTGCTGGCGACATTTTGGAGGCTACGTACAGAGCCCCCACCAATCGAAACTTCATGAGACTATAAGGGCTGAAGCGTGGAATATTCCACGATGTCCCTCAACAAATTCCGCACTTTTTCGACCGAAATTGGCCGAGAAAAAAATTTGTTGTAGTCGTTATTGAACATCCCTCGTGTTGACCAAGTTTCAAGAAATGGTTCAAATGGCTCTGAGCACTGTGGCACTTAACATCTGACGTCATCAGTCCCTTAGAACTACTTAAACCTAACTAACCTAAGGACGTCACACACATCCATTCCCGAGACAGGATTCGAACCTGCGACCGTAGCAGTCGCACGGTTCCAGACTGAAGCGCCTAGAACCGCTTGGCCACCGCGGTCGGTCCAACTTTCAAGAACGCGTAACCAGTGAGTAACCTAGAAAAACACAACGGCCATTACGTACAGGTCCCGTAGAGAACGCTGAGACAAGGCTAGATTAACTACTGCGTGCATACAGGCATTTAAGCAGAAATTCTTCGCGCGCATCATATGCGAATGCGACGGATAGAAAAGCTGATACGTGGTGCAATGTGAAGAACGTTTCAGTATGCACTTCTCAGTGGTGTACAGAGCATAGACGTAGATGTAAATGCATATTAATGAGGTGGAGCAGCAGACAGGGAGCTGCCGCGGAGGGCCAGACGGAGACGCGCCTCATTACACGCAGCCAGCCTGGCGGAATAAATTGCCCGTCTAACGAGCAATGCGCCCGACTTCCGACCCGCACTGCCGAGTTGCCAACTGGCGGCCGCTAGCTACTAGCAGGGTCAAGCGTCGCCAGGGCTCCAGCGAGGACGAGGAAGTTTCTGAGAGAGAAGAGGCTAGAGGCGAGCAAACTTGTAAACAAGGTTTTCACCAGCAGTCGCTCTGACAGTAGTTGTACAGGGGGATTCAAAGTGAATGTAATGACAGTAATGGCTTTACTTTTCAAATGCAAACATAGACTCAAAGGTTAGCTCTCACAGTTTATCTTCGATAAGAATAAAAGCTGACGCAATTAGTTAAAATCTGCACCACGGCCGGGACTTGAACTCGGGTCTCTTACTTTTTTTTCTTTTTTCTCATTTTGTTCTATAGTGTTTGTTGAATTTGTTCGTGGCGGACGTCCGATAACACTCGTTCAGATTGTTCGTTGATCCGTTCACTCATTTTTTTTGTTTTTATTATTATTACAGAGGGTAGCTAAGCCCTCTAACAGAATTTACTTAGGAGGCAGACGGGCTCACTAGGACACAACCGCAACGTTGTGGCTGCAGCACCTGCACGGGTTACCTTAGTCAGTGCTCCCGTCCTAACACAAACTTCAGTTCACGTCTTCAGCCCATTTTCCCCTTCTTAAATCGTCAGTTTTGCCGAGGCTCTCCATGCAAAGTTAGGGTGCTATTCCAGTGTATGAGTGCCTCGGAAATATTGACTATTTAAGAAGGGGAAAATGGGCTGAAAGTGTGAATTGATGTTTGTGTTAGAGATGACTCGACTATGAATTTTTTTTATCTCATTTTGTTCGTTTTTGTTCGTTTTATCTGTTCGGAGCGAACGTCGCAAGACACCCGTTTCAGTTCGTCGTGGATCCATTAACTCAGTTTTTTTTTTTTTTTTAATTACAGAGGGCAGCTAACCCTCTGACCGAACACGCTGAGTTACCGTGCCGGCGATTACCTAGTCCATGCAGCAGTGGCAGTCACAGTGCTACGGTATTGTTGCGATTACACATGCGTCTGGTTAACAGGAGACCTGGGTTCAAGTCCCGGCTGTGATAGAAATTTTAACTCATTGCTTCAGCTTCTACCCTTATCGAAGACAAAATTGAGGCTCAAATGTCTCCAGGAAAATGTACATTTCATCAGATCTCACAGTTTAGGTTGGCAAAAATGAAACAATGGAAAGTGGTCGTTGTTAATCGCTGGCGTTAGTATTAAAAATGGTAGCATCCACGATAGAAAAAGGATATTGTGTCACAGAATACGTAAAAACATCATCAATAATCACTGTTCAAAGACATTTCAGGGCCACCTTTGGTAAAGTGGCACCACACCGTCACAACATTGCTAGATGGGCAAAACAAATCGAGGACACAAGATGCATATGCAAGAAGAAAACCACAGGACGGGCATCCATCGAGAATGAAGTGGTGGAGAACATTCATAGGACCAACGAAACAAGCCCCAGAAAGCACATGTGTCGTGCCAGCAGAGCAGTGAACGGCATTGCGCAAGCATCTGCAGTTTATGGCTTACATAATTCAAATGTTACAGGCGCTAATACCAATCGATAAACCCAAATGGAGACAATTATGCATTAATTTCAAGCACGGATGGAGGTTGATGGTTTCGCTGAGAGATTTGTGTTCTCTGAGGAAGCTATATTTCACTTAAGTGGCAAAGAGAACATGCATATTTGAGAATATGGGCTACAGAAAACCCGCGCACTCTTCTGGAACATGAACGTGATTCTCCGAAACTTAATGTTTTCTGCGCCAGAACCAACAGCAGAGTCCTTGATGCTTCCTATAGCAGATAAATTCTTACAGGCTTACATTATACTGATATGCTCTCTCTGGTCGTTGCCTCAGTTGACAGAAGACGTTCCCGACTTCATTTTGCTGCAAGACAGAGCCCTGCAATATTGGCAAACTTCATACGTAGTCACACAGCACTGGATTAGTCATGCTGCGTCGAATGATGCACCTTTCATGCTGTGGCTCTCCCAGGTCGCCTGACCTTAAGCTAATGGATTTTTTCTTTGGGGGATTAGTGAAGGACATGATTTAAGTGTTCAAATGTGTGTGAAATCTTATGGGACTTAACTGCTAAGGTCATCAATCCCTAAGCTTACACTCTACTTAACCTAAATTATCCTAAGGACAAACACATACACCCATACCCGAAGGAGGACTCGAACCTCCGCCGGGACCAGCCGCACAGTCCACGACTGCAGTGCCTGAGACCGCTCGGCCAATCCAGCGCGGCGAAGGACATGATTTACATCGCCTCATTTCCACGGGACTTAACAATAGCTGAGGCCTGATAGTCGGTGCGGTTAATTCAACTGATCGGGCTAAGCTGAAACGAGTCTGGCAGGAAAGCAGTCCCAGATAGACGTCTGATGTTACACAGGTGGAGCCCAATTCCAGCATCTGTGAATGCCCGTAAGAGCTAGCTAGGACTGTTGAAAATTTTTAAAAATATCGCGAATTCCATACATCGATATTAATAAAAGTATCATTACAGGGCCTATAAGTAATGAAAAATTTATCGAAAAACTATCATTATATCGACGGAAAAGTGTCGAGGTACCGGTCTATAAAAATATCGTCTGCACATGCATTTTAGAGATGCATATTTAAGTACTGATTTATTATTAGATACTCTTTACATCAACAAGGTAGCAGCCAACTTATCTCCCTTAGAATAGGAATTGAAAGGAAAGCGATGCGCGTTCACGCAAGGCGAGAACCACTTTGCTAAAAAAGGTAACTACATTGTAAGTGCCACAATAAATGGTATCCGATTGGTCCGTCGTTTGGTTTCGTCACATATCAGATTTTTCCGGAACATTTCATGTCGACTTCTGTTTTTTTTTTCATTTGTGCAAATGCCGGCAATCTATCAGTTGTAGTGTCAAAACTGCGTGGTGAAGTTAAAGGTTGCAGTATCTGTTGGTAGCGCCGAGCGCCGATTACGTCGGCATTTCCCCTCACACGTCTCTGCCCATTGCAAAAAGCAGTCTTGTCAGTTATATTTTTATTCATCATTTTCAGCAACTGTTTTATAAAACTGCCAATGTGAAGAAATAGCACACTAATTGTGTTAAAAATTGTATTTTAATGCAACTGGTGTGCTGTTTCTTCGGAAATCCTGTTCTTCCATTCTCACCGCCACCTCCCCAGTGCAATCGGACTTCTTCTTTGTGCCATCTATACTTGTTTCGCTTACTCAAAAAGAAAGACTGGACGTGATGAAAGCTCAAAAAGTAGTAAGACTCCTTGACACAGTGAAAGTAAAATTGTGTTTTTTTACAATTTCAAAAGAACACTTCCACATATTTATCGTAAATTGGGAAGAAATATAAAATAAAAATATCGGCTCTCGATAATGAGATTTCGATATCAATATATCGGTGAAAAAGTCATCGCCGACATATAACGATATTTTTGGAAAAAAATCGATGTATCGTTATTTATCAACAGGTCTAGTAAGAACTGTGAGAGCTATCTCTTCAGCGTACATGTTTATTTCTGAAATAAAGTCATTATCGTAGCCACAGGAATACTTCCCTTTTGCTCCACTCATTTTAGTCGCCAGGTATTATACGCTGCAGGTTTTCCGAGTGTGAAGCCGAGCCAATAGTTACTCATCTGATCTACTGTGACACCGTTGTTGATAGAAGACTACCTCGTGTTTGAACGGATGTGTCGGAGTGGTTAGGACTATGTAAAGAAACAACTTGGCATCCGCCTGGAGCGATTTCTTAAAATTCAACGGCTAAGCATCCATGTTGCGAACAGAGTCTAGAACACTGAATCAACCAGTAACGGAACACTGTAGAACTAAATGGCATATTATCTTATTGAGGAACTTTTCCACAATGTGTAAACTGTTTGAAAGATGTTAATTCATCTTATGGTTGTGTATGTTTAATTATGTGCTATTGCAATTTCGGCGTTATACCAGTTTGTGCTGTCGTACAGTGTAAATCAAGTCATAAGTCGTGGGAACTATGGTGTATCACGCCCCCACTTTACAAAATCAGCAGGAGCAACAAACGAAAACAATGACGTAAGTACCCCATAGCTGGTCGCTTGTATGGATATGTTTTTTCCGTACGCTCACAAGCGACCAAGAGTGGAGTAATTATGTCAGTGTTTTCGTCCGTTACTTCTGCTGCTTTTGTGAAGTGGAGCATAATTGTCATCATACACTAAAAGCTATATGGAGGCTAGACAGTATGGAGTCCCATGTAAGTATAGCACCGATGCCTTAAGCTTATCGTCGCATCTGGCTGTTCTACCTCGAGTACAGTTACGTGCACAGGGTCAGCAACTCCCTGAAACCAACTCTCCTTCTTTCTTCTTTCACTTGCGCCTTCGTCCCGCAATGTTCGCAGGATCGGCGTGGTTACAACGGATTTGGCAAGGTTAATTTAAAGGGGTGGCCAGATGCCCTTCCTGCCACCACCCCATATCCCCCCCCTCCCTCCGGGACGGAATCAGTGTACCCCAGCTGTCTGCGTCTAGTGTAAACCATGAAATAGTGCGCGAGTGTTACAAATGTCTGCGTGTCGTATAACTGAGGAGGGCTGTGGGCACCAGCCCGGTATTCACCTAGTGGGATGTGGAAAACCGCCTAAAACCACTTCCAGGCTGGCCAACACACCGGCACACGTCGTTAATCCACCGGGCGGATTCGATCTGGGGCTGGCGCGCCTACCCGAGTCCAGGAAGCAGCGCATTAGCGCTCTCGGCTAACTTGGCGGGTCTCCCTGAAACCAACTCTAAACTATGCGAATTCTTGACCGAATTAAATAACAGGAATCGTGTCCAACAGAAGTGGAATATCATCTGATAAACGTACACAACTCCAGTCTAAATTCGTAAGATCACAGTGGTATCTTATTGTAAATGATGAAATCTCGACAAACGAGAAACTGATCAAAATTCATCTCAGCCTCACATCGGAATATGAGATTTGTAGGCAGGTGGCTACCCTCAGCCAGAGGTTTGCGCGCATAGACGCAGTGACAATATCTGCTTATCTGCGTCGCAAACTAACAGTCATAGACCGAACAAATCCGAGCTATATCGAAGTGAAGGAACTTATTGATCCTGAGAAGCTCTGATAGTTACGCAGTAAAAACAATGCGGTAACATGGATTATAGAACACGAAACCACTACGTCAACTTCGATGATTATTACTTCTACACTAAACATGGGAATTCTAAAATAATAACTGATGAAAGCCGCGCGGGATTTTCCAAGCGGTCTCAGGCGCTGGAGTCATGGACTGTGCGGCCGGTCCCGGTGGAGGTTCGACTCCTCCCTCGGGCATGGGTGTGTGTGTTTGTCCTTAGAATAATTTATGTTAAGTAATGTGTAAGCTTAGGGACTGATGACCTTAGCAGTTAAGTCCCATAAGATTTCACACGCATTTGAACATTTTTTGAACTGATGAAGGATACCAAGAAAGACTCCAAGTTTTGATTGATCCGTAACAGTGTCACTATATTAGAAAAACCGTAACAGGCGAGAAATCCAAAAAATACAAGATGGCGTGCCGGGAAGCAAATTTCATTGAAGTGAAACAGCCGATGATTATATGTGTGTGTGTGTGTGTGTGTGTGTGTGTATTCAGCTTTTTATACGTAACTTCTGTGTGGCTATTCAGACTTAAATTTTCAGAAGTACTTCATTTTTTGTAAAGCAGAGTTAGTGATATTTGTAAATGGGACTAAACGATAATGTAAATGGCTGAAGAGGATGAAACAAGTGGTGAGCGCCTGTGTGCCCGGAGGGGGAAAGGGGGAGGGGGCGGGGGGGGGGGATCCCCCGGAATCGCCTCCGAGGCCACTTCTTTAACGGCAGTGACGGGCGCTTTCCTCGCTACCTCTCGGGTCCAAAGCTCACCGAAGCAACAACGGCTCTGTCTGTGTTTTAAAAGCATCGGACGAGGCCTCCCTGATCTGTACACCTAATTACTACCGCTCGTTTAGAGAAAGGACTTAAAACGCCATGCCACACCACTGGAAACTGGACTCGATAAAAGAAAAAAGAGAAAAATGAGAGCAACACGCGCAAGCGAGGCTGCTACTCTTTGTGGAAACTCGCTACAGACGTGCTGTCTTGTAACTCACCAGGGCTGACGCTCTATAATTAACCCTCTTTTTCCTCTGGAGCACGAAATAAATGCATGACATTGCTGCAGGCGACGGCGTGTACTGGAAAACACGAAGAAAACAAGATGAACTCATGGGCGTATAGAAATATGTACCTTGCGTGAAATATTTTCTTTGCGTTATACGTCGGAAACAGCGAGAAAAATTTGCGTGTGTGGAAGCACACGATTCGCTTCTGGAAAAAGAGAGCGCTGGAGCCTGCGCACACATACTAGTTACACATTTATATAAACGATACTCAAAGTATAAACACTGCGTATTTGGACTGCAACCAGTTATGGTTATTTGTTTTATTTATTTAATGCTACGAGTTTCGGCAGGCACAGATATTGCTAAGGTTTTCCATTTAGGGTACAAAACGTCAGAATGTTGTAGGTGGTTTCTTTTACCTGTTGATCACTCTCTTTGGTGTGCTTTTCATCATTTCAACTTGTACCACGAGTGTGTCAGTCAATTATATTTTCCTTAGACAAAGTGTTGAGTTTGAAACACGACTATAGTTGTGGCTAGAGCCTTTCCAGATAATAAATTACCCACCTATACACATTTCAGTAGTTTACGAGAATAGCATTTCAAGCATGAGATGTTGTGTTTTCTCACCGCCACATCTCGTCACATAAAACACTGATTTGAGTAATGAACATACTACTTTTATTCCCCCACCCCCCACCCCCTTGTAATATTTTTCAAACTGTTGTAAACTGGCCCTTAGGTACATTTTCAGTGCGAGTGACGTCTGGCAATTACTTAGCAAACTTCACTTCTCAAATCGTACATCGCTCGCACGAAGCCTCGCTGTTCCACAATGGTACGCGGCACTTTCTAAACGGGAAGGGGAGCCACGCAAGTATTAAGTTGCTTTCTCTTCTCAATCTGATGCTTAATAATAGTAATATTTCCTTGCATCAGAAGCACCAACGGGGAAAATCATTATTCTGGGTGGTGAGAAACAATCTGAAAAGTTTGTAAGGATGTTGCATAGTAGGTTGTGTTGAGAAATAATTATTAAGAAAAGAATTCGATAAGTTGCGCCGTTTCTGAGTTAATTAACATTGAAGTTAGCCAGTAAGGCCGTTGCATGCGCAAACTGAACCTCGTCGCCAGACACTGTGTCGGCAAACGTATTCTTAAAAAAAAAAAAAAAAAAAAAAAAAAAAAAAATGGTTCAAATGGCTCTGAGCACTATGCGACTTAACTTCTGAGGTCATCAGTCGCCTAGAACTTAGAACTAATTAAACCTAAATAACCTAAGGACATCACGCACATCCATGCCCGAGACAGGATTCGAACCTACGACCGTAGCGGTCGCTCGGTTCCAGACTGTAGCGCCTAGAAAACGTATTCTTCGTTTGGTTTCCTACAATCGAACAAGAGAGCGATGCAGAAACTGGACATGGCACAGTAGTAAAGATCGAACCAGAACCAGGGCAAAATGGCAAAATAACAAGTGATTGATTGTCTGATTGACGTGCATTTACTTGACTTCTGGAAACGAGTCAGCTCATGATTTGCATACCGTATAGAATAAAACTTCTTCTCACTTATTTTTACGTCCTTCATCTACAATGGTGCTGTGATGCAAAGAACTTAGTAATATCACACTTTTGTTCTTTTTGGCCACAAAAAGTCCGATTGTCAATTTGTTTTTCAAACCTAAATGATGTTGACAAAACTTCTCTGTATGTGGGAGGTTTTATTTCTTGTGGAATTTTCGTTTTGTTTCGTTTTGTTACACTATCTCTTACTGGACCAGGAGCAATCTTCATGACATTGTGTACCTTGTATACTGTTCATTGGTAGCCGTAATTTTCTTTATTGAGTTCCATCTTTACCCATAGAGAAGTCAGCAATTCTGTTGTCTGCATCATCTAATTCTTCACTGCTTGCTTCACTTGGGACGCAAGAACAAGAGGGTTAATTATCCTGGGGATCATCAGGATGTAAATCTCTGCTTCCTGATTAGAGGAAGTTTCATCCTCAAGCCATACAATAATAGTTGGTTCAAAATTTCGTTCAATTGTGGTCACTTTAGATGACGTACTTTTGTCTTTTACAGGAAGTATGGTTCCAAGTTGTAATATAGTGAAAATGTGTCTCAAATAATCATTCTGTTTGTGAAACTGAACTTATGCTGATCTGACAGCATCGTTGCATTGAGAAACCTTCAAAAGAATACTCGGTTGCAGCTTTTACAGTACTTCTGAACTCTCAACAAAGAGTATAGTTGTGCAGAACTGATAATTATTATTAACAACTTGCTGCTTTAACACACTATTTAGCCGGTCGCAGTGGCCGAGCGGTTCTAGGCGCTTCAGTCTGGAACCGCGCGACCGCTACGGTTGCTGGTTCGAATCTTGCCTCGGGCATGGATGAGTGTGATGTCCTTAGGTTAGTTAGGTCAAGTAGTTCTAAGTTCTAGGGGACTGATGACCTCAGATGCTGTAGTTCTAAGTTCTAGGGGACTGATGACCTCAGATGCTAAGTCCCATAGTGCTCAGAGCCATTTGAGCCATTTTTGAACACACTATTTAGATCAACGATAAATAAACTACTGCAAAAACAGATTGTCTGCTAAGGGATCTAAAAGACCCCTGTCATACATTACACGCGTATGAGTAAAAAAGTTATAAAATAAAATAATTAATTTGAACTGCAGCAAAATAATGTTTTTACGAAGAACGTGAGTAGTATTTCCAAGGATTACGTTTGACAGCAACTAAAATAAACTAATATAAGACAGTTTATTGAGAAAGTGGGTTCCGGGTCTAAAGGACGCCTGTTAATGAATCCAAGAAATAAATCCAGTCTTTCAGGCCATTTAAATAAGAGAACCGCCACAACACTATTTGCTAGACCACGTGCAGCTAGACGCTAGAGTCCACACAGACACACACAAACACACACACACACACACACACACACACACACACACACACACAAGGGGACAAAGTTTTGGAATCAAACGTCACCATCATAGCTTACACGTTTGTGTCAAGGCTGCCCCGTGTAAACCAGTGTTCGCGGCTAGCAGCAACGCGTAGAAGCCCTGACACGACATAAATCCGGTGTCGACATAGGGCAAGACACGCCACGCCGCGCCGTTAGTGCAGCGCCCAGATGCTGTACCCTGGGCCCCGCTGTTTTGTAAGACGGTGTCTGTGTCAAGGATAAGTCAGTCGCGGCTCATAAACAGCGCGAACGGTGCAGCCCTACAGAAATATTCCGCCATGGATTTTAGTTTTCGTTACAACAGTACTATACGAGTGAGATGCACAGGCGAGAGAAGCACGTAAGGGATCTGCAAGGTTCTGGAACGTTTATTTAGTATTCTAAACACACTAAATAAAGCTGTAAGAAGCGTTTTCTGAACGATGTTCCGCTTAGGAAATTAGTCATAAAATTTTAATATTAGTTTACAGGGTTCAACAAAACCTTCTCGGTTTACAAGCCGCGTCATTTCGAATAAAATGCTCGAGCTTTCCTCCATCTTTATCAGGAGTTAAAGCCACTGACTGCCGGGGACTGAACGGTGTTCTGCTTGTACAGATGCAATGGCAGCGTCTGGAACCTTCCCGAGAGGACCGGAGTGACGCATGCGTGAAATGCAACATGGGCAGCTCCCAGCAGCTTCATCCCGTTGCTGGCCGAGCGACAGGTGGCGCGAGCGGCCGGCGCCTTTGGAGAAGCGTCAAGCCCACGTCTTTGCTTTCAATCAATGTCTAAAGCCCGCCCCCCAAGCCTTACTAAGCGCTTACCCCTGGTCTCTGCTAAAACTGTTGCTGATTATTCTAATTTCGGCAGATTCTTTTGTGAATCCCAAAATGATGGTGTTTGAGCCAAAACTCTCGTCTTTGCAAATTGTATTTTATGCCCGTTTTCTACGCAACGTTCAGTGACGGACGACTTCTGAAGTCCCCTTGTTTAATACGCCGTGAATACTCTACACAACTCTCAGCAACAGTGCGAATATTTTGACCATATTCACAGGGATGAGCATACACGACAGGCACTCGAAGACCTACGTTGTCTTTAACGAGACGTCACATATCTCTCATCTTGTAGGCGGGCCGGAACACTGGTATCAGTCCATATATCCCTTCAGTACGCGTCCTGTGTTGCTAATAGCTGCTCAGAAATATGGGAGGAATGCAGATGGCTTGGCCTCTTCCGCCAATTCACGAGGCGTCTTTCGCCCGTGGCATTTCGAAGCTTTTGCAATTTCTCCCTTCCTGTAACCGTTTTCTCTGAATACGCCATTCAAATGCTGAAATTTACGATCTAAATGGTCGTCGTCAGATATAATAGTGATCCTTTGTGCTAACGGGTTCACAACCTCTTTCTTGTGCGCCATTTGATGTCATTCCGTCGAGCGGATGGACGGAGCTGCTAGGAGCAACCCATCTTGCCTACCGCGCACGCGTCAATCCGACCCTCTCTGGAAGGTTCCAGAAGCTGCCATTGCATCTATATAAGCAGAACACCGAGCCAGCCCCGGCATTTAGTGGTTTTAACTCCTGATGATGATGGCGGAGACAGCTGTCGAAAGCTTGAGTATTTTACTCGAAGTGACGCGGCTTTTAAACAGAGATTTTATTGAAGCATGCTACCGTGAAAGACTCCGAGGACACACTTTGCAGTATGTTTCACCGTTCCTATTACAAGCTTCGGGGTTGTAGAAGGTATTTAATAGATTAAGTTTTGATGAGGAACCCATGATCGAAAATGAACCGTTTGGATCTAAAATAATTTTTAAGATCTAATGACTTTCAAATCATTGCCGGTAAACGTTTCGGGGTACAATGTCGTGGTCTACGAAACTCCTCTGTTCCTAAAGTTTCGTACAGAACTGCGTTCGACATCCTCAGAGGCGTTGCTCCTCCGTTAAGTCATGAGTCCGTAAGACTCAACGGACGAGTAACCCCTCTGAAGATGTCCATCGCAGTTCTGGACGATACATTAGGAACAGAAGAGTTTCGTGGACAACGACCTTAGTCTCCGAAAGATTTACCAGCGGCAATGTCATACGCTCGTGAAAGCCTTCATACTTCCAAATCTCCCGCTTCACGGTACTCACTGAGCTCATATACTCGCATAAGCCTCTTCATATGCACTGTGGTGTGGTTGGTCTTTTAGGGCTCTAAACGGTGAGGTCATCAGCGTCCAGACTTCATATGGACCCATAAGAAAAAACTGGAAAAATTTAATTCTGGCGACCGTGATGGTCAAGTAGTTGGCCCTCCTCAACCTACCCGCTTTTCGTTGTAGACCCCCTACGTTCGAATAAGAGGTCTGTGAACGTCACAAGCATTACGCGGGTGCGCCATCATGTTGGAACAACATTTTCTGACCAAGTGACATTGGCTAATCATCCAACACTGCTTCTTGCAAGAACCTGTCTCTAACGATTTCGTTGTCGACGAGGCACGAATGTCAAGCAATAGGGATCCGTCAGGCGGTACAGAAGAACATACTGCCCTATAAGATGGCCACCAATGACACCAGCCTGTATACTGACTATGAATCGCTGCTGAAATCCAAATGAATGTGCGCTATGAAGAATTCCGTCATCCCAAATGCGTCTGTTTCGACAGTTCAAAACAGACTCCCTGATGAAAGTTTCATCCGTAAAATGGACGCGGCGTGAAAATTTTGGACAAGTAGATACAATATTTTAGAAACCATGTACAGAAATTGACACGTAGCGGAAAATCTGCCGGAGTCAATGCACGCACGTCCTGTCGGCGGTGAGGGTGGAGTTTCTGGTGACGCAGAAGTCGACAGACGCTCGCGTGGGGCACGCCCAGGGCATGGCCAATGTTTCGAGTGCTCGTCGTCGGCTCCTCTTCTAAGTGACGTGACATGACGTGACGATGGACGCCCTCTTCAAAGTCGAGAGTGCGGCGCGTCCGTGGAGCACGACAGTCAACGCCCGTAGTTGTGGACGTACCAATCTCTCGCAGCCGTGGCTGTAGTCGGACGAAAATGATATGTGGTGGACTACGGCGATCCGAAAAATGTTTTCGGTTCATCTGCGGTGCAGCTCTACCATTTTATTCTTCGAGTATGTTTTCCGTCATCCCGTACTGTCTCAATTAGCCCGGGCTATTCCTTTCTCCTACTTCACCGTCACATCATCAACAGTCGATGTGGGCATCTTTGGAAGTGTCCCTGATGGTTTTATTACTTGCGCCACAACGAATGACTAGTCTATGTTCGAAGTCAGCGACATCGCCTACATAGGGGCGTCCTGGCACTTTTGATCAGGTAGAGTGTTTTTCACGTCTGCACTATACGCATGCAGATTGTTAGACTAACTTCAAGGAATACTACTTGCTTGAGCGGAAACACAATTAGTGTCATCGTCCTCTAACAAAACAGTGAATGTAAAACACAGAAGGGAATCAAGAAGATGGCAAAATGCCGGACACGCGAAGGGACTGCTTCGGCGTGTTCGGCCCCTGACAAGGATCTGCGATTACTCGGCATATTGGACGGCCTGTCGTTTGCTGCCAAGGCGGCGGTCGATGCTGCTCAGAGGTCACGAGATCGGTTTGTTCCGGAGTTGTGAATACCGCAGAGTAGAAAAAAAGTCCATCCTCTCAGAGAGCGCATGGAAAAGGTATTACTGGAAAGCTATCTGGCAAAAGAACGCGCTGTGAGCAGACACGGCAACCTACATAACAGCGCCGTGGAGAAAGGAACCGCGAGGAAACGAGTTTCGCTTTCCTCGGCGGGAACTAGCATTTGCATCTCGGCCTCTTTTGTTCGCTGTAGCTCCGCTATTTGCGATTTTATTCGTCTTAAAGTTCATCATACCGTCAGCGGCTACACCACAGTAATCGTACACTAATTGACTGTGAGTGTTGAAATAATGGAGAAGGTACGGAGTACTACGAATGAAAATTCCTTGTGATCTATCTAGTGGTAATGACTCGGCAAACTGCAATATTCTCTTCTAGAGAACGGAATTTCAGTCTACTGAATGTGCAGTTAGGCCTAAGTACTAATTCAGTTCTTATTTTACCAACAGAAAGCTGTGTGCACGGCAGTCAACTCCAACTGTTATAGATCACAAATAATGTTCCGACTAAGTATAACTCACCACAAACGTCCCGCAGAGCTCAATATTAGATCCACAACTACTCTAATCGGTCAATAAAAATAACCCTCAGCTTGACGAAGTGATAAAAAGTCTCTCTGGTGTAATGTCGTAAAGAACAGTGCCAAAAATGCACCAACAGGAACAATGACGATATTTCCAGTAAAATTACTGAATGAACTATTTTTAAACAGACAGAAAATTAACTTAGAAAACAATAACTTTCATACATTAGAGCACCGGTGAAAAGCAATACAGGCATGTACGAAACAGTTTTAAAACCTTCTGAATGTTTGCATTGATGATAACTTGAAAACGATAGGCAACATAGATCCTACGGCGCGTTTAAATCTGTTACTTTCGATGCGCCTGTTAAAGCTGATTTCGGCGATAAAATATCACAAAGTTGGTTTACTTTGGTCACTTCCATTCATTAATCGTCTATGATAGACCCATTTACACAAAGTATTCATTGCACAGAACGTGCAACAAAGATGACATATGGTATATGTCCTACGCCCTCCTGCAGACAACTGTTTACTAACAGTTTTTCGCTAGCAACATGTCACAATACAAAAGCTTCAGTAGTGCTCGTAGATGTGACACTAGAAATACGAATGACCTCAATTATCGAGACTTATTTAATGAGTTGATACGTTGCACATCTTAGTGGAGTAGCAGCACGAACATGACACATGGATATGTAAATAACTAATTCGCAGGTGTCTTATTGATTGACATTTGTTGCTGAAACGTGAGAACTTTCTCAACCACATTTTGTACGGATGTAATCTTAAAAGATCCCAAAACTTTTTTTTCTCACATAGTTGTGTCTTTTTTGAGCCTACAACAAACCTAAACTCAAAAATGTCGTTGGTAGCAGATAGTCTGATAGAATTCCGGAGGTACAACACGTTTCTGTCATCAGACTCTGACCACAAAGTTGATAAAAATGACGTACTCAGTCCCTGATCGGCAGACTTGACAAACATTTTCTGAATGTACTGGATCTTAAAATTTTCATATCATGGGTTAACGCCAAAGATACTATTGATGGGGATCCACTCGTCGAGTAGAAAGAACCGTCTTGGGAGCCTCTTGCAGTTTTTTTTTTTTTTTTAAGAAGAATAGGCTATTTTCCAGTTACTGTTTTATTCTCCGCATTCCTTTCGTCTCATAACCGTCCAGAATAGCGTAAATATAATGTGATGTTACACATTTCCTCCCTATGCTAATTTCCAGCTGCACTGGAAGAGTTTCTGCAAAAAAAAAAAAAAAAAAAAAATTGGAACAAAAATGACTTACTATCTCGAAGGAAAAAAAAGGCATGAATTAGATATCCAAAGAACATCTAGGGGTGGGGATGGAGATGGGGGTAGGAACACTAACATATGTGGAGCAATTTCAACCAAACTTTTGTCAGTCGCAGAATTTTATTTCTGGAACTTACCTTTCTCGTCTGACAGTACTATGTGTAGGTGCCAAACAACACCGTGCCTTCCACTCCACGCGAAATGTTGGAGGAGAACGCACGGCCACATTACCTCCAATAACCTATGCCCACGCCCAACTCTGAAACTCCTCTGGCAATCTCAACAAAAACTGGTTCACACATGAACTGCTATTTGTAAAATAATACTGTAGGGGTAACACGATAAAGTGAGCGTAACTCAGGAATGCCTTGAGAAATTTCTGCGAAAACATAGAACAAAGATGACTTAATATTTCGAAGGAAAAAGAAACTGCATGAATTAGAGATCTAAAGGATACGCAGGGATGGAGGCGGGGGTAGTGATTGGAACACTGACATTTGTGGAGCAATTTCAACTAAACGATTGTGCTTCTACGACTTCATAAAGGGGAAAAAATTGTGGGTATTAGACTCCCGGAGCACTCGAAGAGCGAGAAGGGGAACGTGTGTACAGCTGTTTATCACACGTTTTCAACAAAACTTGATACGTATTGTATATGACTTACTATCTAGAAAAAAATACTGTGGGGGGAAAAGCATACATAGTACGTTAGGAGCGAAATGGTGATGGGAATGGTGTAACCTGTAGACAACAGAAAACTATCGACATGAAAGTTGTATTCGTAGTTTCCAGGATCAATACGCTGATTAATAACAGTTCTAACGATGATTAAATTCACTTTCGTCGAATTGCTGGAAAAGAATCTGGAAATGCATGTGACGTAGAGTCATCACAAAACATTGTACAAGTAGTTGAAATGTGCCTAGACGACGCCAGGTAACAACTACTAACGTATATGTTACAACCATAACTGTGGCTGTGCTTGAGATTGTAAGAGTACAGATATCGATTCTTTACTTGAATGATCGAATCTACCCTTACGCTCGTTCGCTACAGCGCAGCGGCATCGCTGACGGGGATGCCGCATCGTTCTAGAATGCCCCGGAGATCTTTTGGCGCAAAGGCGTGAGTCAGTCGAACGTGAGCAAGCGTACAGGGTGGGTCCATGGAGCTCGCGCTCCGAGCAAAGTGCGTAAAAAAAGTGAATAAGTTTTGTGGAAGGATTATACTGACAGTCGCATCAGAGTTAAAGAGCAAGTAGAACGCATATGTGTGTGAGGAATGTGAGATTTTGAAGCTCAGATTAGAATTACGTATCAAGGGAATTGTTACGCAATGAAAGGGCGATCGTACAGTAAAAAATACAGGCTCGTGATAAATGAGACAATTGAAGAGTGAGTGCAGTCAGAACCAGTAGGGACGTGGTACATGAATTTAAAGTGGAATAAAATTGCGTATGTCGTGCAAACGAGTTCACATATTACAATCTCTTCATTACTAATAAAAATATTTTCGAAGAGACAGGATCATAGAACAGTGTGGGAGAATATATAAGACGTGCGGCCTAGGCTCACAGTTAGAACTTTAATTATTCACCCATATACCTTGGGAGTCAGTTCACCATTTAAACCTGGCTACTTATTAACGTCCGATGTCTAATTTTTCTAACCAGCCAGATAACAGGAAGTACCAGACAAATATAAAAGCGATGAAGTAGGGGCCGCTTACAATGTGGTACGCGTAGGTCTTTGTCATAACACGTATTCTAAGCCCTGTTGTAATTTTACGAGTGAATTCTAGCACAGTTCTTTGACGAATGTCATTCTCCGTCACTAGAGTAACGTAGCATGGTCGGTGTCTGCAGAAGCATGCAGTGCAAATAGACCAGTTTCAATTGAGAAACACAATGAGAGTCGGGCTCGCCGTGGTCTGAAAACATCGGACGCGAAGCGCTGTTGCACGCTCAAGTCACCAACGCTCTGTTAGCAGAAGCAGCAGCCATGGAAAGAACTGGTGAAAGTGGGTCGGAAGGGAATAACTCGTAACCGAACGGCGGCGATGACAGCAGCAATGATTAGTGGGATCTTTTCACAGCGATATTATTAAGGGAGACACGCGAAGTAAAGCGTCGGCGCTGAACGAACATGCTGTGTACGACGCTGTAGTTACAAATAGGGGAATGGCTGTGGGGATCGGGAAAAGTCACAGCGAATTAAAACCGTAATTCAATGATAAGCTAGGTTAACAGAGGGTATACAACGTATACAACAAAAATCGTGCGAATGGTTTCACGCTAATCTTGATTCCTGCGACAGTGCAAAGGAAATACGGAACATCAAACAGGCAAGCACACTCGAGAAAAAAAGTTTGATGTATAAACATAAACCAAATTGGAACATTACAGCTGTGGAAGCTTCGGATGTTTTGCGTCTGCTACTATTCACTCTTGCAGAGAGCGAATAATTTCTTCCCACGCTCCACCAATGAATGGAAGGATATTAACACATAAACAACAAATATCACTGTCTGTCACACACTTTACCATGTGAGACAGAGTATTTTGCAGTGTAGCAATATAATACTCGATATCTTCCACCAGGAATTAAAATTATACAATTAATTGCTTAAGCAGATTAAAGAGCACTAAAACAAATTAATTTTGAAAGCTAGTTTCCAACTAAATTGTTGAGTAATATATAAAGTGACGGAAAAGTTAGAAAAACAAGGTAGGGAGTTTAGAAAAATATGTAATAACAATCTTTTTTTCTTGAAAATCTTACAAAAAAATTCTACGTTATACAGATTATCCGCATTTTGAGGTCATTATGGAGGGACACTGAATCAGTTTTTCAGGCAAACAAATGGAAAGTCGCGCAACCAATATGGAAATAAAAGATCACTGTCGTGGTCTTTGTATCAGCTGACATTATGTGCTTTGTGTGCAGTGACTGGTGTTGAGAAACAAATGAACTATGTAGCAGTAGCACATCATGATGTAACCCCTTCGCAAGAACAAAAGCACGAATCGGCAATACACACTGAACGAAGTTAACAGGCTGGTGTTATATTCGGTAGGATGGTGATTCTGATCTCCCCCAGGCTATCCTGATTTAAGATATCCCATGGACTCACTTGTCTCTCATCTCATGTTACGTGCACTAGTGGTAATGCTCTTGGCCTCGTGCTACCTTTGTACTTGGATTTCTTAAAATTTGCATAATTCCTGAACGTCTCATGTATACTGTGTGACTAGCAAAGACATTCTCCACCTGCTGTATGAGTTTTTATGCGACCTAGCCAGCTTTCCTATAGAACTACGCATATTCTCTAAATAACTTCAAGCAAACGCCGTGATGCTTCCCACTGTAAGGTCACCATTCTTGCCAAATTAGACCTATGAGAGCCGACCGCGGTGGACGAGTTCTAGGCGCTTCAGTCCGGAACCGCGCTACTGCTACGGTCGCAGGTTCAAATCCTGCCTCGGGCATGGATGTGTGTGATGTCCCTAGGTTAGCTAGGTTTAAGTAGTTCTAAGTTCTAGGGGACTGACAACCTCAGATGTCCCATAGTGCTCAGAGCCATTTGAACCATTAGACCTGTAAGTGTGTAGGTACCTACGTACGTTAAGTATGTCTTATACTGTTAGTCTGTAATGGCACGATATGTCCAATATCCTAGCAAAACCGACAACACTAGCAGTAGTAGTAGCGGTGAATGGTACAAACATCCCACTAGGTCTACTTTTGTAAAAAGAAATAAACCGAAAATTGGATCACAGAAATAGAAAAGGATTTTACGATAAACAGCATTCTAGAACCACTTCGCGATCAGGCCCACAGTGCAAAGCGACGACCAGTGGCCGCCGTTGTCACCTCCCTGGCTCAAATGGCTCTGAGCACTATGGGACTTAACATCTGTGGTCATCAGTCCCCTAGAACTTAGAACTACTTAAACCTAACTAACCTAAGGACACCACACACATCCATGCCCGAGGCAGGATTCGAACCTGCGACCGTAGCGGTCACGCGGCTCCAGACTGAAGCGCCTAGAACCGCACGGCCACACGGCCGGCTGTCACCTCCCTTGCAGCGTCATTTGGATGCAGGCTCCCGGCCGTTGTCAACTTTCCAGGCCTTGGAGGCGCTGCTTCTCATTCGCGTAGCTCCTCAGTTGGCATCACGACGCTGAGTGCACCCTGATTCAGTCCTCCCACCGAGGAATACGCCCTGGCCGTATCGGGAATAGAACCCGGTTCCTAAACATGGCAGTCAGACGCGCTGACTGCACCTATGGAGGCAGACACCTGTATACAAGAAGTATTTGTTCTTTAATTGTAATACCATGACGTGTCTGGTATTCTTGTAAAAGTAATACAAGAATGAACGAAGCTGCTGCTGCTGCTACTACTACTACTGATAATAAGTCATCTCGTATGAGTTCCTTCTCCTTAGGGAGAATGTCTGCTAGCTAGGATGCGCGGATAGCGCATGCGGCACATCTCCTTGACTTCCGGAAGTCGGTCTTTGCCTGCGCGACACTGCACATTGTCGGCACAGGGAGCGCGCGGCGCATGGCGATAATCGATAGCGCAGCTGCGGCGTCGATCCGCGGGCCTCCGGCTGCGTACCTGCGTGGCGAGCACCGCCGCCTCGGGCTGCGGCATCATGTCTGGCTGTAGCGCAGCAGCCGCCGTCCGGTCAGTGCAGCTGGGCCGCCCTGCTCAGTTCAGCACGCCACCATCCCACTCACGCACACACGCTTCGCGGACAACGTGTGGAGTGGTAGACACTGCACAACCACGCCGCGCGCCGACGCCGCACACACTGACAGCAGGGCTCGGCGCGCCGCCGCCGACAGCGCCGCCCCGGCCGCGTCGATACTCGCCGAGCGGGAAACATCCGCCGCGCGCGTACAGTCCGTCGGGAAACATCGGGCGCGCCCCGACCGTTTTTATAGGGGTTGCGCTACTTTAGATCAATTTGAACCGTATAAATGTCCTTCCTGCAGGACGCCACTTAAGGAGCGTATAGCTCCTTCCGCACCAGCTCTCAGGTTCTTTCGCGGGTTAAATGTAGGCAGAAAGGAATGTTTGAGATAACAAAAGGCGCCAAGAAAGAATATTTCTGTCACACGGGAAGAATAACAGAGCAGATAATGCTGTAAGGGACACAGGCGATAACACCAGTAGAAGAGTGACCATTACGGATGCCTGAGATAGGAAGCCTTTTCGTTGCTTGTTTAGTCCACTCGATGACGCGGCTATTAGCGTGCGTACATAATCGGAAAAGGACGAGTGTAGAAGAAGAGCGACGAGAAATGATGGAAAAGCGAGCGAAAACAGAGAATTCTTATTTGCAACCTGTAGCCACTAATCTGTAACAGCATAAATAGCGATCATTATGACAACTCTGGTGACAGTTATGGATTTGTATCGCCGAAGTCATGCTAGCTGTTACCAGAACCGAGCACTTTTTGCAGTTTGCTAACTGTCAGGCGCACATCTACATCTACATACATACTCCGCAAACCACCATACGGTGCGTGGCGGAGGGTACCTCGTACCACAACTAGCATCTTCTCTCCCTGTTCCACTTCCAAACAGAACGAGGGAAAAATGACTGCCTATACGCCTCTGTACGAGCCCTGAACTCTCTTATCTTATCTTTGTGGTCTTTCTGCGAAATATAAGTTGGCGACAGTAAAATTGTACTGCAGTCAGCCTCAAATGCTGGTTCTTTAAATTTCCTCAGTAGCGATTCACGAAAAGAACGCCTCCTTTCCTCCAGAGACTCCCACCCGAGTTTCTGAAGCATTTCCGTAACACTCGCGTGATGATCAAACCTACCAGTAACAAATCTAGCAGCCCGCCTCTGAATTGCTTCTATGTCCTCCCTCAATCCTTCCTGATAGGGATTCCAAAAGCTCGAGGTGACAGGTGATAGAAAAATACAACAATGTCCTCTTGAAAGAAAGGATATCTACATGTACAGGGGCTCTCATTAATATTCGGTCATTTACTATATCCAGTAATATGCCGTATTTTATTTTCACATACATATTTAAATGAAAAAAATAATTCTCTTTAATAAAGTAAACTATATCAGATAATTCCTTAAGCGAGGTAATACGGATATAATTTCTTAAATAATATTTCACAGATTTATCGGGTTTGACTCACTGGAAATGAAAGCCAGAGACTGTGAAAACAACGGGCTTGTTTATAAATTTTTCTGCTACGAGTCTCGATTTTTTTACTTGTATTTTCCATGGCTTGTTCGAGAAATGATTGCCGTTTTCTACTACTTTTTCTCTATGTACTAGCGATTCTTTACAGAATTTTTACGATGTGAGTTTCTTCAGTATTCTGTTGACTACAGCAATACCCAAAAACCCCTCAGTTTTTAGTTGATTATCGTTTTTTGTATGCAGTTAGTGGCAAAATTTGCGAGAACTGTATTTACAGTTTTCTTATCGTCTATTTGTGCAGCCTCACACATATTAATCATCACACACAATTTTCTGCGCACAGTGTAGATCGAGAATAACGAACTTACATAAACAAACAGTTATAAGGATCGGATCTCAACACCGGTTACACAGAGCACATAATGCCTACACAAACATCAGCAGTACCTAAACACGTACAGATACAGGTCACACACTTGTAATACCAGCGTAAAATGTCAAAGTACTCCACCACTAAAGAAAGTGCATAAAACGGATTTGGTAGAAGAAGCCAGCCGGGGTGTCCGAGCGGTTCTAGGCGCTACAGTCTGGAACCGCGCGACCGCTACGGTGGCAGGTTCGAAACCTGCCTCGGACATGGATGTGTGTGATGTACTTAGGTTAGTTAGGTTTAAGTAGTTCTAAGTCCTAGGGGACTGATGACCTCAGAAGTGAAGTCCCATATTGCTCAGACCCATTTGAACCATTTTTTGTTAGAAGAACTGAAGATGTATTCACGTTACAGAAAATATGAAGACAAAATAGTAAATGAAAGAGTTCAAGGTAAATCCGTGAATTTCTTCAGAAACTTTGCCATACACTTAAATAAAAATAGTAACACTTAGAAATAACCACCACTGTAAACAAACCTAAGCAAATTATGATCCAGATTCTGAGGAATACCCTCTGTACAAAAATATATCATACTCTGTCGAGACATAACATTAACTCTGTTGACTACGTCTGAAAACATCTTTGTGACTGTTTGTTTATGTAAGTTATCCTCCATGGATGCAGTGCACAGAAAATTTTGTGTGGTATTTTATATGTGTGTCTCTCTGCACAATTAGACCATAAAAAACTGCAAGTGCAAGTTGTTCCAAATGTCGCCACTAACTGTATATACAGATAGATAATTAAGAAAAAATTGTAAATTTTTTATATATTGCAGAAAGTTCACAGAACAGTGAACAACCTCACACACGAAAATATTACGAAACAATGACATAGTACATAAAGAGAAATGCACTTGAAAATAGGATTCATTTCCCGAAACGCGTCGTGTAAAATATAAAATATAAATAAAAGAAAATCGTAACTGGTAGCGAAAAAAGTTATTTATAAACAAACCTACTCACAGATTAACATTACAGCATCTTTCATAATGTGTCATAGCACAGCTGATCTTGAGTACAGGACAGTACTGGAACTCGGTACTTCGTGGGATATCCTTAATGATTTCAAACGCTCTTGTGTGTTACCAAGGATTTTCGCGATGTACCCAGGCCCAATTAGTACCCAATTTTTCTTCAATTTATTTTTCAGAATTTATTTCGAGTTGATTGTAGTTCTTCTGACCTTACAATCGAGTTCGTCCCATTCCGCCTCTATGCGGCTGAGCTGTCGAATGACTTTGGGGCAGTCATAAAGGAGTCATTCTTTTACAAGATATGATGTATGCTTTGAATGGTTACCTTTGAAAAATATGTTTGTAGACTACATCCCCAACGTTTATGTGCTCCTGTGCGGAATACTGAGGTATCTACTTATATATCTATATTTCCACAAATGCTCCGCAAGCCACTATACGGTGCTCGGCGGAGGGTGCCTTGTAACATTACTATACTCGTTTCCTTTCCTGTTTCACTCACAAATGGAGCGAGGGAAAAAGCGACTTCTGCATGCCTCCGTAAGAGCCCAAATTTCTCTTACCATGTTTTCGTGGACCTTACCCGAAATACACGTTGGTCTTGTTGGCAGTAGAATCGGCCCTAGGACAGTCGCAAATATTGATTCTCTAAATTTTCTCGCAGTGTTTTACGAAAAGAACGTCGTCTTCCCTTCAGGGATACCCATTTGAGTTCACGAAGCAACTCTGCAGTACTGATGCGTTGATCGAACCTAGCGATGAAAAATATTGCAGCACGACTCTGATGGGGATCCCAGACAACCAAACAGTACTCAGGAACGGTGATCAGTGATCTACATGCGGTCTCTTTTGTAGATGAGCTACAGTTTCCTAGAATTATCTCAATAAAACGAAGTCGACCATATGCCTTCCCTACTACTGACCTCACGTTTTCGTTCCAATTCATTTCGATTTGCAACATTACTTCATGCACATCTACGGGGTAGTATATCTGAAATTTCGGGCGAGATTATCTAGAAAACTATACATCGGTTAAAAATAGTGGGTAAGACAAGTTCGTAAGCTCAAAGGGGGACATCAAATGACACACACGTGACCTCCAGCCCCCGCCACCTTGGGTGGGGCGGGGGGCAACTTGTAAATCTTAAATGGAAACCCCATCTTTTATTGCAGATTCGGATTCTCGATAAAAAAAGTTATCAAGTTTTGTCTGAAACATTTTTTTAGACCATTGAAGATGGCGCTGGAATCGAGAAACATTACATCTACATCCATACTCCGCAAGCCATCTGACGGTGTGTGGCGGAGGGTACCCTGAGTACCTCTATCGGTTCTCCCTTCTATTCCAGTCTCGTATTGTTCGTGGAAAGAAGGATTGTCGGTATGCTTCTGTGTGGGCTCTAATCTCTCTGATTTTATCCTCATGGTCTCTTCGCGAGATATACGTAGAAGGGAGCAATATACTGCTTGACTCTTCGATGAAGGTATGTTCTCGAAACTTTAACAAAAGCCCGTACCGAGCTACTGAGCGTCTCTCCTGCAGAGTCTTCCACTGGAGTTTATCTATCATCTCCGTAACGCTTTCGCGATTTATTTAGAATTATCCGAGAAAGACGCATCAAATCGATAAAAAATGTGCACCAATTCTTTCGTTACGCTAAATTAAGCTATTTTTGTACAAAATGTATTATACGCTACTTTTAGCGTTACCCAGGAGCAACGACATGGACGTAGTAGAATGATGTTCCCATGGGGTGCTTCATTAGTGAGAGTCCCCTTGCCTCTTACATGATGGGGTGCTTCACTAGCGAGAGTCTCCTTGCCTCTCACGTGTGGTGGTGCTTAATCAATGAAATTAGCCACGAAGAAATTGTTCAAAACTATCCCCATTGTCCACAGTTTTGAGCAGTACATCCCGTGGTACGGCTGCACACGCTCTTCGAATGCGTTGTTCCATATTGTTTCGGGTTGTGGGCTGTCTTTCATAACAATATTTTTTAATTAACTCCACAAGAAAAAAATCAGGAGATGTTAGGAATGGTGTACGCGGAGGCCACTGAATTGGTCCGCCGCGTCCTATCCACTGACCAGGGTACCGTAAATTTAAAACGTTCCGCACATTTTTAGCATAATGGGGAGCTGCTCCGTCCTGTTGGAACCACATTCGTTGCCTAGTTTCTAAATCAACATCTTACATTAGCTCCAACAAATCATTGCGGAACCGGTCGCAGTGGCCTTGCGGTTCTAGGCGCTGCAGTCTGAAACCGCGAGACCGCTACGGTCGCAGGTTCGAATCCTGCCTCGGGCATGGATGCGTGTGATGTCCTTAGGTTAGTTAGGTTTAACTAGTTCTAAGTTCTAGGGGACTGATGACCTCAGAAGTTGAGTCTCATAGTGCTCAGAGCCATCATTGCGGAGAAGTTGTAAATAATATTCCTCTGTAATATTTCGGTCTAAATAACACGGTCCTATCAAGTAACCGCTTAAAATTCCACACCAGACCATTAACAACCATTTGTGTTGACTGTCAACGTGTCTGTGCCAGTGTGGATTGACAGGGGACCAATAATGACAATCATGACGATTTAATTCGCCATTGTCTTCGAATGTGGCTTCATCGGTGAACATAACGTATCTAATAAAAATCATTGTCACCTCTTATCATTTCCAAGGTCCATTGGCAGAAATGCACGCGTATTTGCATATCTTTCGGCGTTAATGCCTGTGTCAGTGTGATATGATACGCATGATATTTGTGTGCCTTCAAAATCCTCAAAACAGTTGATTTTGGTATTCCAGTTTGTCTCTGAATCGCACGACTACTAATTTCGGGATCCAGTTGAACACAGGCGAGAGCGGTAAGGGTACGAGAGTAATTTTCATTGTATTCGCGATGACGACGTGGACGGTGCATGTATCCATATCGAGCTCGCCGAGTGCAATTTCGAATAATGTTTTCGCTCGGATGTCGTCTGTTTGGGAAACGATCCACATTCAATTGCGCAGGTGCAGCGTAATTTTTGTGGCATTCACCTAAAATTAACATCATATCAACAATCTCTGTAGGAGGATAGTGAGTCATGTTTCGCTAAAGAATAATTTACTTTCGTCAGTTGATGTTTACGGTTCACAATTTGAAAGTAAAGTGACGTCTGATCGCATTGCACCGTCCTTTATACTGAGCCATAGTTACAGTTTGGCCACGGTAGCGCCACAGTCGGGTGAGTAACGCAATTGTGAAGAGTTCCCTAACGAGATTTTAATACCATTTCACCTACCTCCATCAAAAACTGTGGCGGGTAAGATAGATACATTTTGTAAAAGAAAAAAAAACTTAATTTGGTGTAATGAAAGAATTGGTGCACATTTTGTATCGATTTGTTGCGTCCTTCTCTGATCATTCTAAATAAATCGGAGTTCTTCCCCAATTTTAATATTTCTCGATTTCAGCGCATCTGTCAATGGTTTAAAAAAATGTTTCAGACAATACTTGATTACTTTTTTATGGAGAATCCGAATCTGCAATAAAATGGGGGTTTCCACGTAAGATTTAAAAGTTGCCCCTAGGCCCACCCAAGGTGGGGGGGGGGGGGGAGGGGGCTGGAGGTCACGTGTAGTGTCATTTCATGCCCCCTTTGAGCTTACGAACTTGTCTTACCCACTGTTTTTACCTGATGTATAGTTTTTGAGATAAACTCATTCGAAACTTCAGATGGACCGCCCTGTATATCTACATCCTAGATATTTAATCGACGTGACGGCGGCGAGCAGCACACCACTAATACTGTATTCGGAAATTATAGGATTGTTTTTCGTGCCAATGTGCATCAACTTACATCTAGAGCAAGCTGCCATTCACCACACCAAATGGAAATTCTGACTAACTCACCCTGAATGTTCCTACTGTTGCTGTTTTTTAATAATTATCTATTTCAATTGAGCAATGACGTGTCTACCATAAACGAAAATGCTCCGGATCAATAGACAGATAACGGTTACGTAACGAAGCATAACTGAATAGGTGAATTGGAAAAGGGGTCAAATCCCAGAAAGCAAATTTTTCAGGAGTCACGAAAAACTCTTTTAGTACACAATGGTCTTAAGCATGGTATCTTGGAGTTGTTACATAGCAATTGGCCGCAGGGTGAAACAATATACTCCATCGAGCGCAGTCAGTAATCAAGTTTGAATGTATTAGAGAGGACCGTTTTTCGAATCTAATTGTGCTGATGAGGCAACTAACGCCCTTTTGCAGCAGAAGGATTGTCTTATGCAAGTTTATACTATCATATTTATTACAGCAACAAAAGAGTGTGTTATGATCATACAGGTTTATTCATAACGTATATAATTGACTGACAAATTCATAAAGTATAACAGTGTTAAAACTATTAGAATAAAAACAGGATGAAAAGTATGACAGTCCGCAGTAGCTGTTTTTATTGAAGTCGATTAGAGACTCACGCGACCGGTTTCACAACTTTTTAACTCGCATCTTCTGTTGTATACAGGGTGTTACAAAAAGGTACGGCCAAACTTTCAGGAAACATTCCGCACACACAAATAAAGAAAAGATGTTATGGGAACATGTGTCCGGAAACGCTTAATTTCCATGTTAGAGCTCATTTTAGTTTCGTCTACCTACGATCAATGGAGCACGTTATCTTGATTTCATAAGGGATACTCTACCTGTGCTGCTAGAACATGTGCCTTTACGAGTACGACACAACATGTGGTTCATGCGCGATGGAGCTCCTGCACTTTTCAGTCGAAATGTTCGTACGCTTCTCAACAACAGATTCGGTGACCGATGGATTGGTAGAGGCGGACCAATTCCATGGCCTCCACGCTCTCCTGACCTCAACCCTCTTGATTTTCATTTATGGCGGCATTTCGAAGCTCTTGTCTACGCAACGCCGTTACCAAATGTAGAGACTCATCGTGCTCGTATTGTGGACGGCTGTGATACAATACGCCATTCTCCAGGGCTGCATCAGCGCATCAGGGATTCCATGCGACGGAGGGTGGATGCATGTATCCTCGCTAACGGAGGACATTTTGAACATTTCCTGTAACAAAGTGTTTGAAGTCACGCTGTTACGTTCTGTTGCTGTGTGTTTCCATTCCATGATTAATGTGATTTGAAGAGAAGTAATAAAATGAGCTCTAACACGGAAAGTAAGCGCTTCCGGACACATGTCCACATAACATATTTTCTTCCTTTGTGTGTGAGGAATGTTTCCTGAAAGTTTGGCCGTACCTTTTTGTAACACCCTGTATAATGATATGTCATATAGTATACGGAATGCTGCATTTGGCATGGCTAAGCTTCCAACTTTCTTCAATTGGTAAAACCACCATCAATGATGAATGTCCAGTCTGCGTTAAAACCACGAACTGTCATCACACTGGATACGTTCCTGTGGCCTATGCCAAGCAACTGACGATGACATCACGTTTTTGCTCGGAAGTCTATAAACACAGACGCAGCAACTACCAGGCACTTGAATGCTCCATACATAAAAATTAGTGCAGCATCATTACAAAGGCGTACTCCTTCGAGTAAGACGCCAACCATTTCAACACTCTCATTATCTTAGTGAGATGACCTTCTACAACGATAACATGAATTTTAACGACTACTTCCGCAGAAAAAGAGCGCTATCGGACCTTAACCGCGTTCGTTAAGTTACTTATCCAGTCACAGTGAATAATTCCGAAAATAATGGCAGATGTAGTGTGTAAAACATTGGATGAAAGGAAGCGCCTGCATACGATGGTATCTGAACAGAAATGATTTAAGCTGGAGGAGCTGATCAGATTATTTCAGAATGTCCGTGGATTAACGCATTTGCCCAAACTAGAACAGTCTCAGTATATTCATTAATATTGCCAGCAACTGCGCAGAAAAACAACACTGGATATTAACCACGCAAAGAAACATTAAAACTACATGTCGTTAAAAAAATGGTTCAAATGGCTCTGAGCACTATGAGACTTAACATCTGAGGTCACCAGTCCCCTAGAACTTAGAACTACTTAAACCTAACTAACCTAAGGACATCACACACATCCATGCCCGAGGCAGGAATCGAACCTGCGACCGTAGCGGTCGCGCGGTTCCAGACTGTAAGGCCTAGAACCGCACGGCCACTCCGGCTGGCATGCATGTCGTACAACGGAGCATCTGCGAGTCGTGAACGGAATTATAAAAAGAATCGGTTACTCCGAACTCCTGATTTATCTTGGACCCCAGAATTTGAGGAAGATTTTGATTCTGTTTTAATAATATCTGTTGCAACAACCCTACAGAAATAGATATTGATTCAATATATGTAAGTATACTGAATAATATATACATCAGCTTTTTCGATATTTAATCTTAATGTTATTCTACTTTGTTCCCTTTTAATTATTTACTGTTTAACTGAAATATTTTCAGTAACGTTGCCATTGCACAATCAAACATGACATTTGCTCTGTGTTTACACATCATGTGCAATATTTCTTTCAATGTTGTTCACCAATAGGCTATTGTCTCCTTTCTGACCACGATATTCACTTTAAGTCTGACAATGGCCTTGTAAATGGAAAACCAGTTAACGAAATAATTTAATACTACAGAACATAGACAGTTTGGTGTGTTTCATTTACAGTTATGAAGTAGTTCAACAAAGAAGCTGGGAAAGACCCAGCGTGAGTACATATCACCAAAACTATTCTCAGCTGTCCTAAAGGGAGCTTTTAGATAATTAAACTGGAAAAAGGAATACGTGATAATGGCGCGTATTTGAAGCACTTTCATTTTGGCGATGACATTGTGGTGTTTGTGCTTAGTGCGGACGAGCTTAATTAATGAATGGATAACGTAACACAGTGAGTTTGGAAACAGCTCTGAAAAGTCTTTGACACTATGAATGTAATAATATACAGGGATTTTTTCGTCGGTACTTGGAGAAACATAACGAAAATAATGTATAAAGAACATATCGAAAAATAAATGGTACAAGCTAACAACGAAGTGGTAAACAAGATGATGGGCTTTAGAACTTAGGGTACGTAACGTAACAACACCACGTTTTGATTTTATCTCGCATTTTTTGCCATCAAAATTTAATAGCTATTATTTTTTGTGTACTCTGGCTATGATCAACTGTCGATAGTTATGCGACAAGTGCGTAATAATTTGCTTAATTGAAACTATGTCCTAAATCAAATTATTTTCATTATTAATGTTTGTAGAAAATTGAGCTCTTCCTCAGGGAGTGATATTGAAATAAATGTATTTATGCAAAAAAGCAGAGGATGTACTATGTCTTTTAGTTTGGCGCTTTCTCGTTGCTCTGACGCGGAATGCGTAAAAAGACTAAACAGTCAGTAGAGAGCAGTGTAATATTAGTAATTTTCGCCTCACAAACATTAATATACGCTCAATAGTAAACGCCTGATGGCCTAAAGTTATCGAACAATTGTAAAGTAAAAGAAATGAACCATCGCATAGCAGTGATAGAATCTATTATTCTGTATCTTTGCCGTTCTTGCGCGGTGGCAGTAAATCTCTATGTACATGTATCGATTAATGGTGTAAAAAAGAACTCTGTTGTTTCAAGACAAATGAGGCTTTTGGCGCCTCACCTTTTACTGTTTGTATTTCATGAGAGGCGGACGCGGACTTGCTGCGTTCCGCAACTGTATTTTGTATTCTCTGTGAAAGTATTGAGTGAATATGCTAATTGTTATTTTTTCCAAACAGAAAACATGTAGTTTCTTGTAACTGATATCGAACAGACAGCGTCAAGAGGACATTTTTACTGTTATGTATAAAGTATCTAACCACAATGGTCATCTATTGTAATTTAATATGAAAAGGTACGTAGCATTAAAAAACGTGTGTTAAAGATAAGTGTGCTTATTTTAGTAAATTAACCTTGATGAATCCATCTCCTTATTTACCTGTATGATAATTATTTTTGTGTTACTTCATCACCAGAAATACGATCACGCTGATGGGCCGAATGCAGCATGAGGCAGAAGGAACATTATCGTTTTCCTATTATTTCTGAACCAACTCCTTTTTTTTTTAATTGTGTAGTGTTGCATTTCTTTTAAAGTCTATAAATCTTCTGGTCCCTTAGTGTTGATCCGGGTATGACTACATCGCGACTATAAAAATGCAGAGAAATGATAATGTTTCTTCCGAACGATCTCAAATATATATATATATATATCAATATGCTGCTCTTATTCAGGTATTTAATGCTCAACGTATGTTATTATAATAGTGTAATCAATCCCTGATTCTGTTGCCAAGTGGCCCACCAAAATATTCACTTTTTCGACATTAAAAAAAAAAAAGTAACAGTTCTTTTTATTTTGGTTCCCCAAGAGCAACGCTACACTTGGCAGTAACAGCCATTGTAGATACAGGAGCTAATATAAATGTCTTATCTTTATGTTTATTTAAGCAAATATCCTCTGTATGCAAAGTTTTATCATTTCCAATTCAAGGTTGCACCGTATCGGGAGCAATTGGTCCACTAACACAACGTGTAAATCTTCAGACTCAGCTTCAAATCCAGATAGAGTCTATTTCAGTAACGTGCATTTTTCTTATTGTTAAAAACCTATCAGTGCCATGTATCCTGGGTATGGAATTCTTGAGGCATACGAAAGCTAAAATTGACATCGAGTGTGGAATCTGTACTCTAGTAGCGAGCCAGCAACAAGTAACTGTAAATTTGTTAAGAAGTAAGGTGAAGACAAACTTTGGGGTGCTTCGAATAGCTGTACGGCCATGGACTAAAAGACAACAGTACAGTCAGACAGAAGACGTGACAGATCCTGAAAGTGTTAATGACGATGAGTATAAAGACCTAATTCCCGGTCAGAATGAATTATACGGTAAAGCTAGTGAGTCCACTGAATTATCCAAACAACAGAAGAATGAGCTTTACAATTTGTTAACAGATTACGTTCAAGTATTTTCTAAGAAACCTGGACTAATAAAAGGCTTTGAATATCGAATGGATGTCCTGCCCCATTCAACCTACTGTAGAACAAGCTATTCCATTCCATATGCGAGACGAGAAGCTGTCAAGTGCGAGATCAGGAAAATGTTACGCTGGAATGTGATAGAAGTATCTCATTCACCTTATTCGAGTCCTTTATTGTCTGTACTAAAATCAGATGGTAGCGTAAGGCTAGTCCTAGATGCAAGATTAATCAATAGAATTATAGTACCCATAAGAACGAGACCAGAGGCTCTTGAAGAGCATCTGCAGAAATTTCACGGAGTTAAGTATTTGAGCACCCTTGATTTGAAAAGCAGTTACTGGCAAGTAAAACTTGCGCAGGAGTCTAGAAAGTACACTGCGTTTATATTTGCAGGTAGATCTTACCATTTCAAAGTTGTACCGTTTGGACTAAATGTGAGTTCCGGAATTTTTATTTCTGCCCTTGACTATGTACTGGGTCCTGAACTTTTAGACGAGGTAACAGTCTATGTGGATGACGTTCTTGTAGCATCGAGAAATTGGGAAGATCATGTGGCCCTTCTGCAGAAGATATTTCAACGATTCAGAGAGTACGGTGTTACAGCAAATCTTAAGAAATCCAAGTTTGGAAAAAGTGAAATTAAATTTTTAGGACACATCATCACCCCTGAAGGAATTAAACCCGACCCGGAAAAATTGTCTGCTATAAAAAACTTTCCAACCCCTGTTACAAAAAGGCAACTGAGAGGATTTATCGGTCTTACGTCATTTTTCAGACGTTTTGTTCCCAATCAGGTACTGAACAATCCCGCTCTTCACAACCTTTTAAAAAAGAATTCACATTGGAATTGGACGCCGGAATGCCAAGACGGATTTAAGAAAATTAAAGACAGTCTGGTTAACAGTAACATTCTCCATCATCCTCAGATGGATAAGGAATTTTGTATTACTGCAGACGCTTCCTTTGTGGGTATCGGCGCTTGTCTTTTTCAGATTCAATTAGTAAATGGACACGAGCAAATCCAAGTGATTAGCTTTGCGAGTCGAGTGTTATCAGAGTGTGAGAAGTCTTATTCGGTTACGGAGTTGGAGGCACTTGCCGTAATATGGGCTTTTAGGCGATTTAACTATTATATCTATGGAAGAAAAATTAAAGTCTATTCAGACCATCAAGCCTTATCATTCCTCCTTACATGCAAGTTGCAACACCCTCGTCTTACTCGATGGTGCTTATTCCTGCAGGAATATGACTTTGACATTGTATATATTAAAGGTAAAGACAATGTTATAGCAGACGCACTTTCTCGCTCACCTGAGGGCTTACCAGAAACCAGCGAACTGGTGGAACAAATGTCTAATTATAAAGTTTTGTTAATGAAAGATCCAATTCACAGAAAGTATTTTCTTCAGTTATGTAGGCAGATTCAGATTCTTCAAAATACAGATCCAAAGTGGAAAAAGGTTATACAAATTCTTCACGAAAATCCAGCCCACAAGTTGTCCAAGTTTTATAAAGTTCAGAACCAAGTGCTATTTCATAAGACGTCTGAGTCATCTGAGAGGTGGTGTGTTTGCATCCCTCGAAATTTCATTGAACATCTTCTGTGGTACACTCACATTTCATGGGGTCACTACGGACCAGAAAAATGTAAAAGGAAAATCTCGACTTACTGTTATGTTCCGAATCTACACCAGAGAATCCATAAATTATTGAGAAACTGTGTCATCTGTCAAAAGGCAAAATCCTTAAACGTTTCCACTTCAATCCCACTAAATGCAATAATTGCTGAAAGGCCAAACCAGCTTCTTAGTATTGATTTGGCAGGTCCACTACCCACCGGTAGGGGAGGCGCTAAATACTTAGTAGCAATCCTGGATAATTTTTCTAAGCACATAAGACTGTACGCAGTAAAATCTTCTTGTGCAAATCCAATAATTCGTCGCATGGAAAATGACTATTTCCCACGATTCGGGGTTCCAGAATCAATCTTGTCTGATAATGCTTCAAATTTCACATCACGCCCGTGGCGTGCATTTCTTGCTCGCCATGGAATCAAACAAATTTTGATATCCCTGTTTCGACCGCAATCGAATCCGACAGAAAGAATCTTCAAAGAATTTAACAGATTTATAAGGACGTACATTCCGAATAAGCAATCTAAGTGGGTAGACTTCGTAACACCTTTCGAACAGATTGTAAACCACCTTCCTCATCTGTCGACCGGATTCACGCCACATGAGTTAATGTCAAGATCAAAAGAAAGGAATGAATGGATAGACCCCCTTCCAAAGTTACAAGACAACGAATTGGACCTAGACGCAAAAATCAGGCAAGCTCTCATATCATTGACAACGTATGCTAACCTCCGAAAAAAGGCATTTGATAAGAAGGTAAACAGAGTTATAGATTTCAAAGAAGGAGAAAAGGTATTAGTCAGGACTCACTTTAAACCATCCCTGTTGTTAAAGAAGAATCGTAAGTGGCAACATATTTATGAAGGTCCCTTTGTGATAATGAGGAAACCACACATTGGTAGCTATTTGTTATCTGACCCTGCCACGAATAAAATCAAAGGATTGTTCCACCATCATGATTTAAGAAAATTTTATAACGCCAGGAATTAAGTTAATTTAAGCTGTATGAAAATTCTAAGGTATTGGAGATCAGGATTAACCAATGAGTAACAAGAATTGAACTGAACTGAACTGACTACGGACGTTAACCGGTGCTAAAAGGAAACCTTATGTATCAAAACAACGTGTCTGGAAAATAAAATACAGAATAAGTTGTAGACAAGTATTAACATGAATAATCTTTATGTAAACAGGAGGACATGTCCTAGAGGCGATTTTCAATTTTAGTTATAAGTTAGTATGTAAGAAAAATGATGTACTCGAGAGGTATTAATTAGCCCCGAGGTACTAAAATGAGGAAAGAGGAAGGAGCGAATTATGCACTTCTCTCGGTACATAGTAATTTGAGAATGAGCAGGAAGGAGCGAATAATGCACTTCTCTCACTAAATAGTAATATGAAAATGATGATTCTATGTGCTTAGTATTAGTAAGTGAAATTTAATCGAGGACAAGTTAATGACCTGTTTTAAAAGGAAATACTTAAACGTCCAGACAAAAGAGGAAAGTTATGTGAAAAGATTCGATTCCATGAGGTTATTCCCTATTTTCAAATGTGACGTAAATAAGGCACCACCTGTTAGCGCGAAACAGTCGGTAGATTTAACTTGTAACTTCCAGCACAGTGCTGTGCCAGCGATGAAATAACATCTCTTTGAAGTAAACAGATACCTAGGATTAAGCATGAACAGATTGATAACGCAGTGCAATTGTTCTAAAAAAGGCCTGACGTTAACCTTAAGTAAAAGCGTGATGGAATAAAAAGGAAGTTTATTATATAACGCAAAGTAAGATGAGTCCAGACTATAAACAAGCTGAGTAAAAGAACATATGAGTAACATGATTTATTATGCCAACTTCACGGTACTATTGAGCATTAGCGATACTGCAAATTCACAAGCTAGCAGCAAATAGAATAAGAATCTCGCCCAAGCTTCACAGGTCGCGACAGCAGCAAACAACAACACTCTAGTGAGAGGCTTATATATACAAATGATAATTAATACCCAAGTGCGTAATGCATAAACTTGACTTAGTCTAAGAAATGAGCAAAGAGTAGTAAGCAAGCTGCAGTAAGATACATATTAGATATACATGCTTGAAGTGATAGATTTTATTTTAAGTGCGCACTGCAATATTTATTGTTTTCTCTGTGATTATGTGATTATTGAATCCCTTTTCTAAGTGCAAATCCTTTAAGATCCTTGATCCTATCCACTCCTCAGGATCAACTTGTAAAGATGCATGTGTGCTTAGGAAGTGAGGCACTACATATAAAAATGAGTAGGTTCGCGACGCGCATATTGCTTTTGTAATGCGCAATGTAAATTAAATTTTCGACCAGGTTGAGCAGTAATTTAAATTCTGTCGACGATCTGTGAGTAGGCCCGCTTTGCCCACTTTTCTTTTACGACTGTTTGTATTTCTACACGAAATCCCGAGGCGGAATTGCTATTTTCAAATCTGTCCTCGAACTTTCTTTAAAGACAAGCACATACGAGAGCAACTTTGACATAAATGAAGCTTCCCTCACAAGTCACTAAATAAGACAAGCAATTTAAAAAAAAAATGTATTGGGCCTACAAAATGAATAAGCAAGCGTGATAAAGATTACTATGAATGAAATTAATTTGTAAAGGAGATTGGAATTGATTTGGTCAAAGAAAAAGGACTTATAATAGCCTACCTGTGACCGTAGGCATAAATAAAAAAAAAGACTAATTAAGAAACAATTGTTCTGATTCAAAGTGGTCAATTAGATTAATTCTCGATTTAAATGAACTCTTGTAAATATTAGTATGTAAATCAACTTGTAAACACCGTGTGATGTTATGAAGCGAGAATTTCTTTTAATACACCGTTCACGCAGACGCTCACCACAGTGCAAGTGAAGTTTTAAAGTTCGACGATTTTCAGTGGCAGTATTCTACTGCACCATATGTGTAAAAAAATTCATTGATGTGTGCAGTGTGTAATAATCAGTGTCATTCCACACGTGCAGTTGCAGCGGTAGCTACCACTTACCTGTGAATCCGTAACTAGATAGTGGACAGGAAGTGATATGAGGCAGTTTCGGTGGCAGAAGCTCCCTCCAGCAATCTAAAAAGCACAAAGCCACGATCCGCCGAACAAAAGCGACGCACGGCACCTCAAGCGCGAAATCAACGCTCTGCAAGAAAGCTCCGGTCACGTGCGCGCGCACAGACTGAATTTCAAGATTGCTCGCAACAGTGGAGGCGGACAGCCACCACGTGACGAAATAATGTAAACGTTCAACCGCCAACACAGTTGCTGTGCGCTACATTCTGTAGCAAAAACATTCACACCCAGTACTGAAAGCATTTTGTATGTATCATAAACCTTCTGAGAGACTCTAAGATAGAGAAGTTAGCGTAATTAGTATAATGACTGATTGTACACAGAGATAAGTCACAAGGTCACATCTGAACACTGTTGAAATGTAAACTTTAACGAAAGGTCACGATACGAATGAAAATAAGCACACGAAAATACGTCAAAGGATCCGATCCTTCCTAAATCCCATCCCATATGTATATAAAATTAGTTTTGTAAGCTATTCTAATATAAGACATTTTATCTGTTTCATATGTGAAATAATTCGGAGAGCCACACTCGAGCCCTGGAAGTGAAAGATATGGACTTCCTTGTCGAAGCCATCACCAGTGGCCGCTCTACAATCCAAGTCTATCATAAATAGTGTATGAGCGACGAAAATAAATGTATAATTAAGTGCGACAACGGACAAGGCAGTCAATCGACAAGACGATGACAATAAAATGAATACAGTCAAAACAGAAAGTTGTGTACCAGTTGTGATAGTCAAATTACTTTTGCAACGTTGAAAAATGAAGTGTGACTCTATTTCCTTATAAAGTTTGTAAATATGTGTATTTATAGCCTTAATTTTAAGAATTATCAAGAAAGACTGAATCCATGCAAACACTGATAGAAACACAGAACAAATTCACAATGATCCATCGTCAGTAATTACAAATTGAAGCGTTAATTCTTTTATTATGAAATGAATGTAAAATGAAATTTTTAATAACCTGTATGTTACACCCGAAAATTACAAATATTCCAATGGGCATGAGGATGAAAGTAATACCTTCGGTATTCCTTCCCTCCTCATGGGAGGCAGTGTAATATTAGTAATTTTCGCCTCACAAACATTAATATACGCTCAATAGTAAACGCCTGATGGCCTAAAGTTATCGAACAATTGTAAAGTAAAAGAAATGAACCATCGCATAGCAGTGATAGAATCTATTATTCTGTATCTTTGCCGTTCTTGCGCGGTGGCAGTAAATCTCTATGTACATGTATCGATTAATGGTGTAAAAAAGAACTCTGTTGTTTCAAGACAAATGAGGCTTTTGGCGCCTCACCTTTTACTGTTTGTATTTCATGAGAGGCGGACGCGGACTTGCTGCGTTCCGCAACTGTATTTTGTATTCTCTGTGAAAGTATTGAGTGAATATGCTAATTGTTATTTTTTCCAAACAGAAAACATGTAGTTTCTTGTAACTGATATCGAACAGACAGCGTCAAGAGGACATTTTTACTGTTATGTATAAAGTATCTAACCACAATGGTCATCTATTGTAATTTAATATGAAAAGGTACGTAGCATTAAAAAACGTGTGTTAAAGATAAGTGTGCTTATTTTAGTAAATTAACCTTGATGAATCCATCTCCTTATTTACCTGTATGATAATTATTTTTGTGTTACTTCATCACCAGAAATACGATCACGCTGATGGGCCGAATGCAGCATGAGGCAGAAGGAACATTATCGTTTTCCTATTATTTCTGAACCAACTCCTTTTTTTTTAATTGTGTAGTGTTGCATTTCTTTTAAAGTCTATAAATCTTCTGGTCCCTTAGTGTTGATCCGGGTATGACTACATCGCGACTATAAAAATGCAGAGAAATGATAATGTTTCTTCCGAACGATCTCAAATATATATATATATATATCAATATGCTGCTCTTATTCAGGTATTTAATGCTCAACGTATGTTATTATAATAGTGTAATCAATCCCTGATTCTGTTGCCAAGTGGCCCACCAAAATATTCACTTTTTCGACATTAAAAAAAAAAGTAACAGTTCTTTTTATTTTGGTTCCCCAAGAGCAACGCTACAGCAGTAACTGCAGTGCAGTCGGTAGCTAGTGTTCACAACAAGCAGTTAATTTTAAAAGTGCTGTAAAATAGTGCACAATGATGAATCGGGACGTCAGTTTGATACATTTCGATTATGCAATTGCCTCAGATATAAGATTTTTCTCAGTACTAAATATATGTCGTATTTGCTCGCACCACAAATCCAGTAAGCATTGTAGCAAAGGAATGCAGCTACATGTTTGACATGGACCTGAAGAGGCCATAATGTGTTAACTGGTCACTGCTTACACATCCATGCTTCGGTTAAAAACGTGAGAACATTCTTCTTCTATGCTTAAATACGTAAAGAGAGGATCAGTTAACTTACAAAGAAATGGTTCAAATGGCTCTGAGCACTATGGGACTTAACATCTGAGGTCATCAGTCCCCTAGAACTTAGAACTACTTAAACCTAACTAACCTAAGGACATCACACACATCCATGCCCGAGGCAGGATTCGAACCTGCGACCGTAGCGGCCGAACCTAACTAACCTAAGGACATCGCACACATCCATGCCCGAGGCAGGATGTCGCGGTCGCGGTCGCGGTCGCGCGGTTTCAGACTGAAGCGTCTAGAACCGCTCGGCCACAACGGCCGGCTTCTTACAAAGAGTAGATGTTAATTTAGTATATTACTTTACTATAATAACGTGCATTAGTATTACTTGAAAGCTTATCATTTCCTTCTCACCTGTCATTTTACAAACTCATATTGTTAAACAACGAGTAATTATTGGCAGTATAAATGTTTGTGCAATAACGCTGATGTGAAGCAATAGAAGCACAAATGAACAGTTCAGTCACACAGAGAAAATGATTATTTGACTTCTTAAACAAAAGTTTTGCTCTTTATTGGAATGGTGACTTTGCCATCATTAGCTGACTTTTGGATCCTGCAAGATTTCCGAAAAAACAGAAAAATAAAATTCTGCTTGTTTGGTTTATTCCTCATTAAAGTGAAGTAGTTAAATTCCCAGAATAATCGTGTTAATGATTTTCAGTGAAGTAAAGAAACAACTTTCAGTTCTTGCCCTTTGGGGTCTGATGACTGTATTCTTTAGTAAAAGGTATTTTTCTTTTTACGAGGAAAAATGAATATAAGGTAGTACTTATTCTCGTCAGAATATTGAATAGTAGCGTAGTGACTAAAGTAAAAAGTACAGTGTACGGAAAATGTGATTCTAGAAAGTATTACATGGGTGGGAAAGTAGTATTGCCATCATAAAAATTCTGTTTAACCCCACGGTTAAATAATTTTAAATCTAAACTCCGTAAAAATCACCTGCTTTAGTGTCTAGTTGTCGTAATATTAACTATTTCATATGCAGAGCTAATGAGCGCATAAAATTACGCAAATGTAACTACTTCACGCGAGAGTATAGGTGCGACACGACGCTCAAAAATTAAACTATCGTTCTAAATTCAATACAGTTAACAAGCGTAAAATTAAACATAGCAGTGTTATAGTTGGCTTTTTGGTGACAGAATTAATAGAGTCGTGTTACAGACAGTCGGAGACAATGAGTCGATTGTTGGAAAAAGGAAGAAACAGAAAAATAAAATTTGCTCTAGAGTGATTTGGCGAACAAAATAAGGATTTCAGAATTAAATCTCCGTTGTACCTATAAGGAAAGTGTACATTCTGTATTATCAGTTTTGATGTATGGTACTGAGACAGAGGTTTTTAATATAAAAACCATTCCTAAACTGAGGTTAGGTCAGTATGCAACGGAGCGACGCGTCTTTGGAATTACTAGGAAAGACTGGAACACAAACACTGAGTGAGGGAACAGTCTGCATTGGCACAAGTACTAAATTTATAGAAAAATGCGCTTCAGTTGCCAGTAATTTTCTTAATTTATTCACGACCGGTTTCGAAGCTTAAAGCTTCATATTCAGGTGCCATCAACTGCGAATAAGAGGGGAGCGAGGTTACTAAGTACTATGGGGTTGATATAATAAAATGAAAGCTTCAATTGCGAAAAGTCATGTACTCACATAATTATGAGAACATAAACGTGTGTTGGTCGGGCCAGTCAGTCATGGTGGATCACATACACGCATGCTACTGGAACGAAAACGCTAACTTTGGGGAGGGTTCCGGACAGAAATGAACTCAAGAATACTGTAAATGCCGGCCGCTCTGGCCGAGCGGTTCTAGGCGCTTCAGACCGGAACCGCGTGACGGCTACTGACGCAGGTTCGAATCCTGCCTCGGGCATGGATGTGTGTGATGTCCTTAGGTTAGTTAGGTTTAAGTAGTTCTAAGTTCTAGGGGACTGATGACCGACCTCAGATGTTAAGTCCCATAGTGCTAAGAGCCATTTGAACCATTTGAACAAATACTGTAAATAAACAAGTAACTGAATTCACGAGTAGGATAACCTGGACAGCACGGCCCAGAAGTGACTATAGTTGGAGCCACGAACGAAGACGGTTGAATTTAGGCTTGTTCTGCACATCTACGTCACACATTCTCCGACAGCCAATGAGTGTTCAGAAATGTTCTCAGCGTAATGCTATGAGAGCCGTAGCCATTGCAAGCTTCAAACGTGATCGTAAAGAGTTATGTAGTGAATCATTGTTCCATTTGTTGCGAGCTGTCACAGCTGATAGTAGTTGTAGGTGACAAATTCTGCACAAGCAAGCGAGAGACATAACTTGTGGTATACACGCTTTCTTCAAGTGCACAGCACACGTATGCGTTCATCGCCACCTTCGCGTGGAACAATGCAGTCAAGGTTCAAATAGCTCCGAGCACTATGCGACTTAACTTCTGAGGTCATCAGTCGCCTAGAATTTAGAACTAATGAAACCTAACTAACCTAAGAACATCACACACATCCATGCCCGAGGCAGGATTCGAACCTGCGACCGGAACGGTCGCTCGGCTCCAGACTGTAGCGCCTAGAACCGCACGGCCACTCCGGCCGGCAACAATGCAGTCGCCGTCGGTGTCCAGATCTGCGCGAAGTGCCATCGTTCGTGGATCCGAGTATAGTGCAGACGGCCCAGAAGCCAGCTGACTGCGGCGGAGGAAGCGGACGTGGGAGCCAATGAGGTGGCGAACAGAAGTAAATAGCCGCAAAAGAGCGGGAAACGGTGGTTGACTGGACCATCCGCTACATAAGTGTGGTTCACAAGATCGACACAAACTAGAATTACAAATATAAGAATAATGAAACAGCATACAAATGTGAGAAATCGGCAAAAATGCCTAAAAGCCAACGTGACAACTACATCGAGAAATAAGAAGAAAGTACAACTAAAACAATGGGTACGGATGAATATAAAAATATATCTAAAAATTAAGCAATAAGACAACGAGAGGTAGCGTGTGGTAGGAAAAAAAATGGTTCAAATGGCTCTGAGCACTATGGGACTCAACTGCTGAGGTCATTAGTCCCCTAGAACTTAGAACTAGTTAAACCTAACTAACCTAAGGACATCACACACATCCATGCCCGAGGCAGGATTCGAACCTGCGACCGTAGCGGTCTCGCGGTTGCAGGCTGCAGCGGCAGAACCGCGCGGCCACTTGGCCGGCCGTGTGGTAGGAGAATGATGCAAACTGTTAGGGTCGGTATCCACGTATAGTCTAGTCGTTACACAGTAAAAACGTCTTAGTATAAAAAGCTTAGTTAGGATTAAAATGATAAACTGAACAGGATTAACAATTTACCATATAAGACAACACTTTGCGTCCACAGAGTACCAGGGCGTGATAAATATAAGCGAGGAGCGAAAGGGCTATACACTGGGACTAGGGAAAGCGAGTAAACAAATTAAGCCTACGTGTAGTGGACGGGAGCCCTGTGGTTGGGTACAATAGGATTAATGCAACTACAGAGTCGTTGAAATGAAATAACGTAAACGAACTCAAATACCTGGAAGCGTCACTTTTTAATACACAAAATGTCATAAGACATAACCATAAGTGTACGAGGAAGTGCCTAAAAGTGAACGTGACGGAACGCAAGATAATAAAAAGCTAAAATGTACAATTCCAACAAAAACACGGGATGCTGACGATACACATAAGGTATATCAAAAAATCAAGCAATAAGACAACGACAGCTGAAGGGTGACCAGAAAAAGATGACTGCCGCTGAGATCGGTAATCATGTATGGCCTCATCTTTAGGAGACATAAACAAGGTATTAATATAAAAAATTTAGTCAGGTTAAAACTGATATACACAAGTGGCGCGTAATGAAACTATGTCTACATGTAGTGGATAAGAATACTAAAATTTAGGTACGATAGGATCAATGTGGCGACGGAGTCATTCAAATAAAACAGCAGAAACTAATATTACATACGTGGAGTGTTAATGATAAAACACTTTATCCCTAAATGAAAAATGGAGGCTTGGAAGACTTAGAGCAAGTGCGCATCATTTAGTGCTTAAGAAATTCATAGTTATTTAGAATACACTTGTGTTTAAGTATAGCTTTTAGAAGTACTGAAGGCCGTACTAAAAATTAAATAGGGGCAGGTGAGACGTGTAACCAGGAGTGGAAAGCTATTTGCTGGATTCCAATAAATGAGAAAAACAACAGAAGACGCCTTAACTGAAGGTAAGTAGAGGACATTAGAAAACATGCTGAAGCAACATCGATGCGTGTATTTGAATGCCGTAAAGTATGAGCAGTCTAGACCAGTGTCTTATCCAGCAGACGATGTCAAAAGGTGCTTTACTCCTCACAGCGACGACGACGACGACGACGACGACGACGTCGATGACGATCATGAAGTCATAAGCGGTCTTGGGCACTGGTGCGAAGTCCGCAAAATCTTCCTTCAAGTCAGAAGTGGGTCGCAGCCTGCTTCCTTAAATAAATGCATTTTATCACTGTACTGCACTTGTTCTTATCAATTTCTACGAATCGTATGACATCGATCACTGCAAACTGCTGTAAACAACAACTGCGTGTTGTATCGCTCTGAATGTTTGAAATTCACCGCTCCCGAGAATCAGCCAGTGACAGGAATCAAAGTCTTTCCGCTCAGAAAACTTTTCGATCCCTCGCAGAAATTTGCAAGATTTGTCAATATAGACTTGTAAAACAAATAGTTCTTGTAGCTTTACGATACACGATGGTCGACGTATGAAATGATTTGTGCGTTTGGATATGGCCTCCCATCGAGTAGACCGGTCGCCTGGTGCAGGACTTTTTACTACTGATGTGTCATACAACAGCTGAAGGACAACGATGATAACTAGGCTTTGCAAAGATTGGAAGCCGGGTGGGGTGAAGCGAAGATCACTGCAAACTGCTGTAAACAACAACTGCGTGTTGTATCGCTCTGAATGTTTGAAATTCACCGCTCCCAAGAATCAGCCAGTCACAGGAATCAAAGTCTTTCCCCTCAGAGAACTTTTCGATCCCTCGCAGAAATTTGCAAGTCCCGCAGACTCAAACTCCGTCCTGGAATCCAAGTACATTTTCAGTATTGATTTCCCGGTCTTAATTTTCCGTCGGTTTTGAAGAGATATGTAATCGCTATGCCAATTACCCTAACAGTACAACAGGTATCTGCAAAGGGTGGGAAGAGGAGTGAGGTGGGGCGAGAAGGGGCCCTTACTCTCTCCTGGAATCAACAGTACACACTTATAATTCGTTACATAATTCTCATGCCTTTCTGCATGGACATTACCTGATATTTCGTTGCCGAACGTATTGAAAATAATGTGGTTGCAATATCTGCTGCCGCGCGGGATTAGCCGAGCGGTCTTAGGTGCTGCAGTCATGGACTGTGCGGCTGGTCCCGGCGGAGGTTCGAGTCCTCCCTCGGGCATGGGCGTGTGTGTTTGTCCTTAGGATAATTTAGGTTAAGTAGTGTGTAAGCTTAGGGACTGATGACCTTCGCAGTTAAGTCCCATAAGATTTCACACACATTTGAACATTTTTAACGATATCTGCTGCGTAATTGCCTTGTCACCATTCCATCTGGGCAACAACTGTGGAGTACTCCCACAAGCATTAACTTCCCGCATGCTAAACGTAAATCACAACAACAGCATATCTCTTGGCTGTTGGCAGTCTACAGGTTATAGTAGACCGTGAAGAACAAGAGCGTGTAATATAACAGGTGCGCTCATCTATGTTTGTGTTATCGTCCAGAGATTGCAGTGCCAAACCAAAGTCGATACCACAGACATTAGCGAGGGCTCGCTGCAATCCGCAATAAAAAATGGGAAGTACTCCAGAAGACCACACCTCCTTCTTAGGACAGCAGCGCCCTCACGCTGAGATCATGCAAGAGCTCAGCCCCGGTCCGTGACAACATCTGGAGTCAACATCGTAGTGTAGGTCCAACGAGTTGCTCAAGTTTCTGATGAACTTGTATTTTAATAAAGCTTGAAGATTGTATCTCAAGAGTTTGTTAATTAGCACATCAAGCTGTTTTGCTAGTCAGTGACAGTTGTACTTTATACAGCATTCCTGTGACAAAGAAGCGGGCCAAACTTAAGTAAATTTGTATTCATTAATGTAATAAAGTAAATTAACATTTCATGACTTACAGTTCATATGTGCCCTCACCTAGCGATCAAAGAACCCACAGTTACAGCTAGACGAAAGTAGGTTAATATGCTCACAACACAGCTTATAACATATCATTCCCGACCACACTGTGGGGTCGTCCTCTTGTCTCTTAGCGACGCAAGAGGCGGTACCTCGTATCTGGTGGTATGGGGCTTTGTTCTGCCTGGAGCTGACAAGTTGCTCTGACTGTAGTTCATCTAAAGTGGTTGGTAGTCAAAGTATAAAACGCTGGCTTAAGTGCCCAATGTAGCAAGTGCTTTCCCACGCCCTTTGGAAACAATCTCGCAAAAAGTCCTATCAAGAAACACCTCTTTGTAGGGCGGTGTTATTAGTAGGAACAGGAAATGGTCAACGGAAGCGCCTGCACCCTGCTGCTGAGGCTGATTCTGTGAAAGGCCTGAATGTTAAAAAGATTTAAAGAAGTCACCTGGCGCCCCTTCTGGGTGCAGGAGGCAAATTGTGTGCCATCTGTGGCAGATATGGTGTTTTAATGGGAGTAACATGTCTGAAGCTGAGTGTGGAATTCTGTTTAATCATTTTCTACTTTTGCAGCTCACTCAGCGTTCACCTAAAGGGGCTTTATATGACAACACAGAGCTGTAAACTACACGGCCTGTCTCCGGCATCTGTGACTGAGCGGTTCTAGGCGCTTCAGTCCGAAGCCGCGCTGCTGCTACGGTCGCAGGTTCGAATCCTGCCTCGGGCATGGATGTGTGTGATGTGCCTAGGTTGGTTAGGTTTAAGTAGTTCTAAGCCTATGGGTCTGATGACCTCAGATGTTAAGTCCCATAGTGCTTAGAGTCATTTGAACCACTTTTTACACAGCCTGTCGAAAAAGTGAACCACCCAGAAGACATGTTTAGATGTCAAGGCAACCTCATAGAAATACATTATCGGCGGATATGTAAATGATTAGAGCCGCAATTGTCTGTGACGCATTAGTGTCGGTCGCATTAGTATCCTTACAGGTCTGGAAGGGAATATATGGGGTGTAACAGCAGCAGATTGAGTGATCACTGTGAAGGACAAAGAGATTCTGTGTACCCATGTCAGACAGAATTATCAGCGTCTGACAGAGTTTTAAAGTGGCCTTACTGTGGGCCTCTATTTGGCAAGCTGGTCATATCACACAACACCCATATCTGTGGGGCATTTGCATGCGACAGTGGCCCAATGTCGTCACGGTTCTGGTCGTCCAACTGACGATCACAAGGGACGATCGCCATATGGTGCACCAAGTACACCGTAATCCCTTCAACATCCATGCCTGCCATTCGAGATCAAGTAATGATGGCCTGTAACATTCTGTGTTATCCCACACCATTGTTCGGAGACTAGCAGCAGCTGCGGGACTGCTACGGTCGCAGGTTCGATTCCTGCCTCGGGCATGGCTGTGTGTGATGTTCTTAGGTTAGTTAGGTGTAAGTAGTTCTAAGTTCTAGGGGACTTATGACCTACGATGTTGAGTCCCATAGTGCTTAGAGCCATTTGAACCATTTGAACCACTAGCAGCAGCCGGAGTAGGGCGTTACCGCACCATGTGTAGGCTCTCATTAACATCACAACAGCTGCATCTGGAGTGATGCTGTGAATGGGAAGCATCGTCTGCTGATGAATGGCATCGCATAGTGTTCAACGATGAGTCACAGTTCGGCTGTACCCCAGGAGACCATCGTTGACGAGTATGGTGGCGACCTACGGATAGGTCCCTCTCTTGCAATGTTTCGGTTGGGCTCAGCAGCTTTACTTCTCGCGCCATGGTGTGGGGAGCCATTGCCTTTAACTACAGACTGAAGCGCCTAGAACCGCACGGCCACACCGGCCGGCGCCTGTAACTACAGGTCACAACTGGTAGTTACTGAGGAAACTCTGACAGCACAATGCTACGCACATATCCTGCGTCGTAATATGTTACCTCTCATGCAGCAAATCTGTGGTGCCATTTTTTAACAGAACGTTTGCTGGTTCACACACAGCACTTATGTCTGTGAACTGTCTGCCCGTTGCTGATGTAATGCTGTGGCTAACAAGATTACCAGGTACATCCCCTATAGAACACGTGTCGGAACAGTTCGGACATTAACTCCGTCCTATCCACGGTTAGTCCTATTTGGTAAGGCTCCCACATACTTGAGAAGTATTCTAAGAAGGGATGCTCGAGTGTCTCCTTTGTAGACTGACTGCGTTTTCTCAGTATCTTGCCAACAAATCGAAGTCAGCCACCTGTTTCACACGCAGATGGGAAGTTATGGTGATCATTCCATTTGAAATCCCCACAAATTATTCAAAAATGGTTCAAATGGCTCTAAGCACTATGGGAACATCTGAGGTCATTAGTCCCCTAGACTTAGAACTACTTAAACCTAACTAACCTAAGGACATCACACACATTCAAGTCCGAGGCAGGATTCGAACCTGCGACCGTAGCAGTAGCGTGGTTCCGGACTGAAGCGCCTAGAACCGCTCGGTCACAACGGCCGGCACAAATTATTATACGGAAGTATTTGCACGAGTTGTCTGACACCAAAAGTGACTCACTGATACTGAATTCATAGGATACGAGGTTTATAAGTTTTGTGACGTTCACAGTCTTACATTTCTGTACACTGATAGCAATCTGCCAGTCTCTACACCATTTTGAAATTTTATCAAGATCTGAATGGATATGTTGTGTGCAGTGTTTTCAGGTAGTACGTCATTTATAGCAAAGTGCTTCACCTGGAAAAATGCACGGTTTCTATTATCATTCACTGCTAGGTAATTAAAATATAACATGAACAGCAAGGGTCCAAAAACAGTTAACTGGGTGACACATGGCGTTACTTCTACTTCTGTCCATGAGATTCTCTATCCAAGGTAACATGCCATGTCCTCTCTACCAAAAAATTCATTTGATAACACAGATGAGAGTATTTCATTTGATAACACAGATGAGAGTATATTCGTTAATAAATGTTGATGTCATGACGAGTTGGGTTTTGCAGACCAATGTTTTCGGAATCCAGGCCGTTAGCACGGAGGATGTCATTATGTTCGAGATACTTCGTAATGTTTGGGCTCAGAACATGTCCTAGGATTCTACAATATGTGATTATCAATGAGATTGGATGGAACTTTTGTGAGTCACTTCTGCTATCATTCTTATGGACCTGTGTGACATGTGGTTTCTCCCAGCTGCTGGTCACAGTATTTTATTCGGGGTATCTACAGTGTATTATGGTTAAAAAGTTAAAAAAGTCAGCGACAAATTTAAACAGACGCAAAATCCCCAAGATTGGCGAGCTTTTACAGAAGCTCGAAATTTAGCGCGAAATTCAATGCGAGATACTTATAACAGTTTCCACAACGAAACTTTGTCTCGAAACCTGGCACAAAATCCAAAAACATTCTGGTCGTATGTGAAGTATGTTAGCGGCAAGAAACAACCAATGCCTTCTCTCCGCGATAGCAATGGAAATACTATCAAACACAGTGCTGCCAAAGCAGAGTTACTAAACACAGACTTCCGACATGCCTTCACAAAAGAAGACGAAGTAAATATTCCAGAATGCGAATCGAGAACAGCTGCCAGCATGAGTAACGTACATGTAAATATCCTCGGAGTAGTGACGCAACTTAAATCACTTAATAAAAGCAAGTCTTCTGGTCCAGACTGTACACCAATTAGGTTCCTTTCGGAGTATGCTGATGCATTATCTCCATACTTAACAATCATATACAACCGTTCGCTCGCCGAAAGATCCCTACCTAAAGACTGGAAAGTGACACCAATATTCAAGAAAGGTAGTATGAGTAATCCACTAAATTACAGACCCATATCGTTAACGTCGATATGCAGTAGGATTTTGGAACATATATTGTGTTCGAAAATTATGAATTACCTCGAAGAAAACTAACTGTTCACACACAGTCAACATGGGTTTAGAAAACATCGTTCCTGTGAAACACAACTCTTTAGTCACATGAAGTGTTGAGTGCTATTGACAAGGGATTTCAGATCTATTCCCTATTTCTGGATTTCCGGAAGGCTTTTGACACTGTACCACACAAGCGGCTTGTAGTGAAATTGCGTGCTTATGGAATATCGTCTCAGTTATGTGACTGGATTTGTGATTTCCTGTCGGAGAGTTGATAGTTCGTAGTAACTGACGGAAAGTCATCGAGTAAAACAGAAGTGATTTCTGGCCTTCCCCAAGGTAGTGTTATAGGCCCTTTTCTGTTCCTTACCTATATAAACAATTTGGGGGACAATCTGAGCAGCCGTCTTAGATTGTTTGCAGATGACACTGTCGTTTATCGACTAATAAAGTCATCAGAAGATCAAAACAAATTGCAAAACGATTTATAAAAGATATATGACTGGTGCGAAAATTGGCAGTTGACCCTAAATAACGAAAAGTGTGAGGTCATCCACATGAGTGCTAAAAGGAACCCGTTAAACTTCTGCTACACGATAAATTAGTCTAATCTAAAGGCTAAATTCAACGAAATAGCTAGGGATTACAATTACGAACAACTTAAATTAGAAGGAACACATAGAAAATGTTGTGTGGAAGGCTATCCAAAGACTGCGTTTTATTGGCAGGACACTTACAGAAAATGTAACAGATCTACTAAGGAGACTGCCTACACTACGCTTGTCCATCCTCTTTTAGAATACTGCTGTACGGTGTGGGATGCTTACCAGATAGGACTGACGGAGTACATCGAAAAAGTTCAAAGAAGGGCAGCACGTTTTGTGTTATCGCGAAATATGCAAGAGAGTGTCACAGAAATGTTACAGGATTTGGGTTGGACATCATTAAAAGAAAGGCGTTTTTCGTTGCGACGGAATCTTCTCACGAAATTCCAGTCACCAACTTTCTCCTCCGAAAGCGAAAATATTTTTGTTGATACCTATCAACATAGGAAGAAACGATCACCACGATAAAATAAGCGAAATCCGAGGTCGTACGGAAAGCTATAGGTGTTCGTTCTTTCCACACGCTATACGAGACTGGAATAACAGAGAATTGTGAAGGTGGTTCGATGAACCCTCTGCTAGACACTTAAATGTGATTTGCAGAGTATCCATGTAGATGTAGATGTAGATAGATGTAGAGTCCGATAGTGGTTGTGCGGAATCCGGCGGACCCAATGGTGCATACCCGCTGGGCCACACCTAAAGAGGCTCCGGCGTAGGAGCGCCCTCTGCCGCTGCAATACAGGAGGGCCGATGGCAACTATACAGCTCACTTGCACTTGGAGCTTCTTTACTACGTGACTCCAAGCCGATGCCACCTAGTCGTGTCCCTGACACCATCATTTGTGCTTTAGCTCAGAGAGCCTCACCCTTGTTGACATTGATATTGCTGCATTAGTTGTAAGGAGCCGCAGTACACTTGGAGAAATACAAGTAAGGTAAATCTGTTTACTGTGTTAACTTGTTCGCTAATCAATTCGTCTCCTGTCCAGCTTTCCTACGACGACAGTTGCTGCACCGCTCTGTAACCCACCTCTCTATACCTTTGTGTACGAAGTCGTACACAACAATTACATTGGTCCTTGGCCTTTCAGTCATGGTGTTCGCAGTAATCGCCTACAGGGAACACAGCGACCATCAAGGATTAAGGCAAACACAGATATGTGCAGGTCGCATATGATTTGCTTTTTTATTTGCTATTCTCACCCTGCCAAAGAGAGCGTCATCAGATATTCATCGTCTCACGACAACATGCCAAGAGCTCAGATCTGAGATCAACATCATCGCCAAACACTAAATGGTAAATTTGTATGCACAATATTCACTCTTTTCCTGTACCCCAGCGGTAGGAAGCTTTGGGTTCATCGACTTTGTCTTCGTTTTTCTAATAGATCGAACAGAAACTGAGAACCGTCAGCTTTTAGTTTTAACGGATACGAAACTTTTGAGTAGGTCTTTATTCACTTCGTCTGTGGCGTTCTAGTCAATATACAGGAGTGTTTTGTCAACAGAGTCTGTTTCTCACAACAGTACTGCTATGTGAGCCATGTCAGCTTCTACAACTGAGGGTTCTGCCCCGGCAGCTTCATATTCAAAATTTTTGACAACGTTAATTTTCTGCGTTATTATTGTACTAGCGTCTAATGCTAGGCATAATATTCTGCTCGATCATTCAGCTGTTGCACTTTCTTCACTTTTAGTTAACAGACTCAAAAAATGGTTTTTACTTTGACAGTTACGTGAACTGAGTCTTTTTTGGTAAGATAGGCCCTAAAATTATGTTTAAGTCATATATCTAGAAACCTTCTGGGTGAGATGTATATCCATCACATCCACATTCCTGCCATAAAATGTGAACTGTTCTCCAGTCGCATGTTAATAGCAATCAGTAGTCAAGGAAGGTAAGAAATTTTCTTACGAGAACGTTTGCGAACTGCGAACGTTCGAAGGTTTTAATAATGTCCTTTATTTCTGAATGGGATTTTTCTAGGGGTCCGTAGATAATGAAGAATTTTGTTTGAAACATGAGTTCCACAGCAACACTTTAGTGTTTTTATTATAGTCTTTGCGTTCCAGAGGTTGCCCCTCAGTCTGCAAGATCCGGGCGGTCGCAGAGGGTGGGCTTACTGGTAATTGGGAGCTCCAACGTCAGGCGCGTAATGGGGCCCCTTAGGGATATGGCAGCAAGAGAAGGGAAGAAAAACAATGTGCACTCCGTGTGCATACCGGGGGGAGTCATTCCAGATGTGGAAAGGGTCCTTCCGGATGCCATGAAGGGTACAGGGTGCACCCATCTGCAGGTGGTCGCTCATGTCGGCACCAATGATGTGTGTCGCTATGGATCGGAGGAAATCCTCTCTGGCTTCCGGCGGCTATCTGATTTGGTGAAGACTGCCAGTCTCGCTAGCGGGATGAAAGCAGAGCTCACCATCTGCAGCATCGTCGACAGGACTGACTGCGGACCTTTGATACAGAGCCGAGTGGAGAGTCTGAATCAGAGGCTGAGACGGTTCTGCGACCGTGTGGGCTGCAGATTCCTCGACTTGCGCCATAAGGTGGTGGGGTTTCGGGTTCCGCTGGATAGGTCAGGAGTCCACTACACGCAGCAAGCGGCTACACGGGTAGCAGGGGTTGTGTGGCGTGGACTGGGCGGTTTTTTAGGTTAGATGGCCTCGTGCAAGTACAGAAAGTGCAACAGCCTCAAAGGGTGCGGGGCAAAGTCAGGACATGCGGGGACCAAGCAGCTATCAGTATTGTAATTGTAAACTGTCGAAGCTGCATTGGTAAAGTACCGGAACGTCAAACTCTGATAGAAAGCACCGAAGCTGAAATCGTTATAGGTACAGAAAGCTGGCTGAAGCCAGAGATAAATTCTGCCGAAATTTTTACAAAGGCACAGACGGTGTTTAGAAAGGATAGATTGCATGCAACCGGTGGTGGCGTGTTTGTCGCTGTTAGTAGTAGTTTATCCTGTAGTGAAGTAGAAGTGGATAGTACCAGTGAATTATTATGGGTGGAGGTTACACTCAACAACCGAGCTAGGTTAATAATTGGCTCCTTTTACCGACCTCCCGACTCAGCAGCATTAGTGGCAGAACAACTGAGAGAAAATTTGGAACACATTTCACATACATTTTCTCAGCATGTTATAGTCTTAGGTGGAGATTTCAATTTACCAGATATAGACTGGAACACTCAGATGTTTAGGACGGGTGGTAGGGACAGAGCATCGAGTGACATTATACTGAGTGCACTATCCGAAAATTACCTCGAGCAATTAAACAGAGAACCGACTCGTGGAGACAACATCTTGGACCTACTGATAACAAACAGACCCGAACTTTTAGACTCTGTAAGCGCAGAACAGGGAATCAGTGATCATAAGGCCGTTGCAGCATCCCTGAATATGGAAGTTAATAGGAATATAAAAAAGGGAGGAAGGTTTATCTGTTTAGCAAGAGTAATAGAAGGCAGATTTCAGACTACCTAACAGATCAAAACGAAAATTTCTGTTCCGACACTGACAATGTTGAGTGTTTATGGAAAAAGTTCAAGGCAATCGTAAAATGCGTTTTAGACAGGTACGTGCCGAATAAAACTGAGAGGGACGGGAAAAACCCACCGTGGTTCAACAACAAAGTTAGGAAACTACTGCGAAAGCAAAGAGAGCTTCACTCCAAGTTTAAACGCAGCCAAAACCTCTCGGACAAACAGAAGCTAAACGATGTCAAAGTTAGCGTAAGGAGGGCTATGCGTCAAGCGTTCAGTGAATTCGAAAGTAAAATTCTATGTACCGACTTGACAGAAAATCCTAGGAAGTTCTGGTCTTACGTTAAATCAGTAAGTGGCTCGAGACAGCATATCCAGACACTCCGGGATGATGAAGGCATTGAAACAGAGGATGACACGCGTAAAGCTGAAATACTAAACACCTTTTTCCAAAGCTGTTTCACAGATTAAGACCGCACTGCAGTTCCTTCTCTAAATCCTCGCACAAACGAAAAAATGGCTGCCATCGAAATAAGTGTCCAAGGAATAGAAAAGCAACTGGAATCACTCAACAGAGGAAAGTCCACTGGACCTGACTGGATACCAATTCGATTCTACACAGAGTACGCGAAAGAACTTGCCCCCCTTCTAACAGCCGTGTACCGCAAGTCTCTAGAGGAGCGGAAGGTTCCAAATGATTGGAAAAGAGCACAGGTAGTCCCAGTCTTCAAGAAGGGTCGTCGAGCAGATGCGCAAAACTATAGACCTATATCTCTGACGTCGATCTGTCGTAGAATTTTAGAACATGTTTTTTGCTCGCGTATCATGTCGTTTTTGGAAACCCAGAATCTACTCTGTAGGAATCAACATGGATTCCGGAAACAGCGATCGTGTGAGACCCAACTCGCTTTATTTGTTCATGAGACCCAAAAAATTTTAGATACAAGCTCCCAGGTAGATGCCATTTTCCTTGACTTCCGGAAGGCGTTCGGGCGTCTACAGACGTTAAAGTAACCTCTGGCGTGCCACAGGGGAGTGTTATGGGACCATTGCTTTTCACAATATATATAAATGACCTAGTAGATAGTGTCGGAAGTTCCATGCGGCTTTTCGCGGATGATGCTGTAGTATACAGAGAAGTTGCAGCATTAGAAAATTGTACCGAAATGCAGGAAGATCTGCAGCGGATAGGCACTTGGTGCAGGGAGTGGCAACTGACCCTTAACATAGACAAATGTAATGTATTGCGAATACATATAAAGAAGGATCCTTTATTGTATGATTATATGATAGCGGAACAAACACTGGTAGCAGTTACTTCTGTAAAACATCTGGGAGTATGCGTACGGAAGGATTTGAAGTGGAATGATCATATAAAATTAATTGTTGGTAAGGTGGGTACCAGGTTGAGATTCACTGGGAGAGTCCTTAGAAAATGTAGTCCATCAACAAAGGAGGTGGCTTACAAAACACTCGTTCGACCGATACTTGAGTATTGCTCATCAGTGTGGGATCCGTACCAGATCGGGTTGACGGAGGAGATAGAGAAGATCCAAAGAAGAGCGGCGCGTTTCGTCACAGGGTTATTTGGTAACTGTGATAGCGTTACGGAGATGTTTAGCAAACTCAAGTGGCAGACTCTGCAAGAGAGGCGCTCTGCATCGCGGTGTAGCTTGCTCGCCAGGTTTCGAGAGGGTGCGTTTCTGGATGAGGTATCGAATATATTGCTTCCCCCTACTTATACCTCCCGAGGAGATCAGGAATGTAAAATTAGAGATATTCGAGCGCGCACGGAGGCTTTCGCAAACCATACGCGACTGGAACAGGAAAGGGAGGTAATGACAGTGGCACGTAAAGTGCCCTCCGCCACACACCGTTGGGTGGCTTGCGGAGTATAAATGTAGATGTACACTCCTGGAAATTGAAATAAGAACACCGTGAATTCATTGTCCCAGGAAGGGGAAACTTTATTGACACATTCCTGGGGTCAGATACATCACATGATCACACTGACAGAACCACAGGCACATAGACACAGGCAACAGAGCATGCACAATGTCGGCACTAGTACAGTATATCCACCTTTCGCAGCAATGCAGGCTGCTATTCTCCCATGGAGACGATCGTAGAGATGCTGGATGTAGTCCTGTGGAACGGCTTGCCATGCCATTTCCACCTGGCGCCTCAGTTGGACCAGCGTTCGTGCTGGACGTGCAGACCGCGTGAGACGACGCTTCATCCAGTCCCAAACATGCTCAATGGGGGACAGATCCGGAGATCTTGCTGGCCAGGGTAGTTGACTTACACCTTCTAGAGCACGTTGGGTGGCACGGGATACATGCGGACGTGCATTGTCCTGTTGGAACAGCAAGTTCCCTTGCCGGTCTAGGAATGGTAGAACGATGGGTTCGATGACGGTTTGGATGTACCGTGCACTATTCAGTGTCCCCTCGACGATCACTAGTGGTGTACGGCCAGTGTAGGAGATCGCTCCCCACACCATGATGCCGGGTGTTGGCCCTGTGTGCCTCGGTCGTATGCAGTCCTGATTGTGGCGCTCACCTGCACGGCGCCAAACACGCATACGACCATCATTGGCACCAAGGCAGAAGCGACTCTCATCGCTGAAGACGACACGTCTCCATTCGTCCCTCCATTCACGCCTGTCGCGACACCACTGGAGGCGGGCTGCACGATGTTGGGGCGTGAGCGGAAGACGGCCTAACGGTGTGCGGGACCGTAGCCCAGCTTCATGGAGACGGTTGCGAATGGTCCTCGCCGATACCCCAGGAGAAACAGTGTCCCTAATTTGCTGGGAAGTGGCGGTGCGGACCCCTACGGCACTGCGTAGGATCCTACGGTCTTGGCGTGCATCCGTGCGTCGCTGCAGTCCGGTCCCAGGTCGACGGGCACGTGCACCTTCCGCCGACCACTGGCGACAACATCGATGTACTGTGGAGACCTCACGCCCCACGGTACGTCCACCCGGCCTCCCGCATGCCCACTATACGCCCTCGCTCAAAGTCCGTCAACTGCACATACGGTTAACCTCCACGCTATCGCGGCATGCTACCAGTGTTAAAGACTGCGATGGAGCTCCGTATGCCACGGCAAACTGGCTGACACTGACGGCGGCGGTGCACAAATGCTGCGCAGCTAGCGCCATTCGACGGCCAACACCGCGGTTCCTGGTGTGTCCGCTGTGCCGTGCGTGTGATCATTGCTTCTACAGCCCTCTCGAAGTGTCCGGAGCAAGTATGGTGGGTCTGACACACCGGTGTCAATGTGTTCTTTTTTCCATTTCCAGGAGTGTAGATGTAGACTAGCTTGCGTTAATGCTGAGATAGGGCTGCATGTTTGTCACTGCTGGTCATTTTACGTTTGTGAATCTGAGCAAGAGGGATGTCACAGCTGGGATCATCTGCGACTGTCAGTTTTATTATGAGACTGTTTGTTGTTCTTCGGTCGCCATACGGCAGCATCTATGCAGTCTTTGTCAGGGTTTAGTTGCTAATTCTGGCAGTTTGGGAGGACACAACTAACATGAGAACTTGAGAATAGGAGTAGTCTCTAAGAATGGGTTATAAAAAAATAAAATAAAATAAAATAAAATGAAAACAATACAGTATCGATGTGTTACATACATTTTAGAACATATTAGAAAAAACTTGAGATTAGTTACTGTCAGGTGACGAATACCTTAAAATGTTTTCGCTAGCACTGCCAACGTGCAGAGCGAAACTACTAAAAAAACTGCGGCTGCTTTTGCTGTCTTTTACATCAGTCATGACAAATAAATCTTTGAGAAAATGGTTTTCACTGTCGAGATCTTGGACACTACGTTCACGTGTCAACATGTCTCTGATTATTTAAATACTTGAAACACTATGCCAGCAACTTTTTCCCATGCCTATCACTACGCGATTCAGGCATTTATTTTCATTTTCAAGTGCTATTGTTGACTGTTGACCCTGTAGTTTGGTCCCTTTAAAAAGAAAAGTGTTATTATGTACATTAGTACTGTATGTGATGTCTGCTTGTGTGTATTGTTCTGCCTCTCTTGTCCTGCAGTTGTCTTTATTTACGGTTTTACCGTAATCAGAAGATATAGACTTTGTCATTATTAGACGCTAATGTTAGAAAACATATTCCTTCCTCCTCCATCGGCGCAGAAACTCACACAAAGGTAAATCGTCAATCATAATATTTCTTTATGTAAAATCATAAGATTGTACAAACATATTGCGACAGCATTCCTTACAAAAGAATTCCAAACGTTAGAGGTGTTCTATTTTAGTGGATTCCATTATTCACATTAAACTGTGACTTACAAAGGAGTAACTGCTGTCAGTAACAACAACGAGTACTTAAATTAGCAATTAGGCCTACGATTTACATTCTATTTTTATAGTATTCTTTGCAAATATTTTAGGGCAATATATGAAGGAATGAACAATTTATGGCTTTAGTATACTTATTATACGCAAGAAAAACATTTGATAAACTAATTGATTTAGTATCTAGCTTGTCATTTTTTTTTCTCCTGACTTTTTGCAGTGTACAAAAATTTTGGCCTAGTTCACTAAATCCATTGTATGTGATTTCTGGATGTGATGGAGTATCTTAAGATCCTCTTCTATCTTTGTGAATTGGTGTTTAGTGTTTTTACGTATGCCGGCCGCGGTGGTCTCGCGGTTCTAGGCTCGCAGTCCGGAACCGCGCGACTGCTACGGTCGCGGGTTCGAATCCTGCCTCGGGCATGGATGTGTGTGATGTCCTTAGGTTAGTTAGGTTTAAGTAGTTCTAAGTTCTAGGGGACTGATGACCTAAGATGTTAAGTCCCATAGTGCTCAGAGCCATTTGAACCATTTTAACCAGCAGTTAGCTGGCTGCTTAGTTTTAACGTTGTTGCGTTGGTTTATCGCGTCTGCCTAACTCATTCAAAACTAACAAATTAAATAAAAAACGATGTTATGTTGTTTTAATTCGATTGGAAATTAGTAACTTTCATTCCTTATGAAGGGCAGTGTTGTTACCAGCACGTCAGATATGAGCGGGTCCAGTAAAGTTTGCTCCCTGTATAGTTCACAGGAGAATGTCCTGCGCAGAACCCGAGGTTCATGGCGGCTGCTCGCTTGCGACTCTTGCGCGGACAGTGGCAGGTGCTGCTATCCAGAGAGGAAAACAGAAGGCGCGCTGACAACAGGAAGTGGCCTGTGTCACCAATAAAGGCGACCGACCTTGAGATATGTTAGTAGGCCTTTTCGCTAGTCAAATTTGTCATAAATAACCCACGACAGTTTGAGAAGAACAGCGAAGTCCATACCTACAAAACAATAGAAGAAAAATGACTCTTATTACGTATCATTAACGCTGGCAGCGGCTCATAGAGGAGTTCGCTATGCATCAACTAAAATCTTTGATTATTTGCCCAACAACATAAAATGTCTGACAAGTAGCAAAGCAAGTTTCAAATCTAAACTAAAACTTTCTTTACCACAGACTAATTTTTATTTAAAAACTAGTAGCCGGAAAGAAAAACTAGTTCCTAAGTGTAGTTGCTTGAGTAGGACTGAAAGATAATCTGTTCATTACTGTTAAAACTAATCGTGTATCATATACTGGAAAATGGCTCGTTCCACATAGTAACTAACTTCCAATCTTGATCAGATTTCAAGGTGGTGCAAAGATTGGCAGCTTCCTTTAAAAGCACAGAAATTGAAACTTCTCGATTTCACAATAAGTATAAAAGCAGTGTCCTGTGGCTACATCATCAGTGAGTTACAACTGCAGTCAGTCAACTCACACAAAAACGCAGACGTAACAATTTGTGGAAATAAGAAACTAAGAAGAAATTTGGAATTACAAAAAGTTCTGGGAGAAGTAATAAACATAATTAAGATTTGCTGATGACACTATGATTCTCTCAAGGACGACAAAAGACTTGAAAGAGCAGTTGAAAGGAACGGATAGTGTCTTGGTAAGAGGTTATAAGATGAAAATAAAGAAAAGTAAAACATGTATAATGGAAAGCAGGTAATTGGTACTCTTATGTAGGATATATCTGCAACAGATGCAATGGTGCCCTTGACAAACCTCCATCGTCCTTCATCAGAGCAGGATACGACAACATACTGTCCATCCTTGGGCATCCGTTGGTTAGTTACACAAAAATGGCTCTGAGCACTATGCGACTTAACTTCAGAGGTCATCAGTCGCCTAGAACTTAGAACTAATTAAACCTAACTAACCTAAGGACATCACACACATTCATGCCCGAGGCAGGATTCGAACCGCGACCGTAGCGGCGCTCGGTTCCAGACTGTAGCGCCTAGAACCTCACGGCCACTCCGGCCGGCGGTTAGTTACACGTTCTGTGAATCACTTCGCACGATGTATCCTAATGACCGGGATCAGGTCGGTTTACAGATCACAGAATACTCAACATTTACAGATGGGTTCGCATAACTGAAACAAATATGCTGTTTAATAACACAAGTAAGTGGAACCTATTATGCGTTAATAAGCTACAAGTTTCTAAATAAAAACTATAGGAATAAAACTAGATGCCCAGGTTCTAAAGGCGACTGGTTAAGGCGACAACTCGCGACAAGCGGAAAATCCGGGTTCGAGTCCCAGTCAGCACAAATTTTCATGTGTCTTGGTAAATCATGTAGCCGGTGTAATATCTTATTCACAGTTTGCGAATACATTTCATAATCTACAGATGTTCTTCACTTTTTATAATGGCACAAGTTAAGGAGACACTCCTGCACTGCGTTTATCCTTGTTTTGTTTATATTTTGAATTTTACCGATCTATGCTAGATGTTACTGTATCACATAACTGACTGCGTTGTTTCTGAATTGGAAAGAGGCCGTCTGTTCATATAATATGACCTGACATATCCTTATTGTGTCTGTTGGCATTATGCTATAAACATATCGTAATTTTTCATAACCGTAATTTTTTTCATTTAAAAGTTGTACAATTTCTAGAGGTAAGTCCACTGTACACTTTGGGTGTAGCTAATGAGAAATACACGCACTGTATTGAGCCTAATCTTGTTTCCATTTCATATTTTCTTTGGTATCTCTCAATGAGTAACACTGAAGGACTTTATTTTGTTTGTAACTATCTCTGATCACTGGAAATTTTGCTGACTTGTTAATCTAGGCTGCTGCTCGTTTATTAGTTCTAACTAATCCTTGTGGTTTGATATTGGACTTTAGCATGCTGGTTTACTTTTCAAATGAACTAGTGAAATCTGTATTATATGTCACTCGGAACAGTCACTTTAAGTGGGATGTACAAGTAGTGTTTTTAACTAACCATATGTACATGTTGAATATACCTGTAATGCTAGGCAAGGAGTCATACTCCCGAAAACTGTAGTCATAAAATTCATGACTAGTAAGATGTATAGATGACATAAAATACTGAGTGTATCTCCCTGTTGGTGCTCCGCTATTCACTCAGATATTTTAAAAACGTATAATAACTCATATAATAATGGAAGTAGAAGTGTTTTATACTTTTTATGCATCTTGTTGTTGATAACTACATTTCCCTCATATAAGGACTATTCAACTCTAGAGATATTTCTCACTTTTTAGATTGACTCCAGTTAATGAGAGACACTTGTACTGTTTTTACCATTGTTCTGTTAGTGTTTAAAGTTTTATCTATCTATGGTAGATTTTAATGTATCACGTAACTCAATATATTGGTTCGGGTTCAGAAAGTGACAGCACTTCATATAAAATGACTTGACACATTTTCATTGCGTCTTTTGACATTATGCTATGCATATAATTTTCCAAAATTTTGCTTTCTTTTGCTTAATAATTGTACACTTCTTGAGATGAGTGTCACAGTACCCGTTAGCTCAAGCTAATGAGAGATACATTCATTGTATTCAAGCTCATCATAGTTTGTATTTCAAGTTTTCTCGACGTGGAATAGCTTGATGTATCAGTCAGTTAGACTATGTTGGTCCATGATTGTAAAACGACAGTTATTCATATAACAAACATGACAAACTTTAAGGAGTGCATTGATATGATGTTGTCCGTACAAGGCCTATTACAGTTGTGTGTAAGTACTTTCCTACATCTATCGATATAAATAAAATTGTAATTGTTCGTTTGTTCAAAATAGTATATCTCCAAAAGTTCTTCACCAATTGATTTAAATTTTGTCACAATGTTGCACTCGAATACGAGTGTATTTTTATACCCAGTTTATATATGAAGTGGACACATTGCTAAGAGAAGCATCATATTTCTTTGTTTACAATCTTCAGACTTCGGAAGTTCGTCACTTATCGTTTGCGATTTTGATATAACGTTGCATTCGTATACTCACATGTTTATATATAACCACTGGATACCATATGGTATATAAATATATGTATTATACACATAATAAACAAAATGTAATATAACAGTATACACAGGGTGTTACAATAAGGTAGGGCCAAACTTTCAGGAAACATTCCTCACACACAAAGCACGAAAATATGTTATGTGGACATGTGTCCGGAAACGCTTACTTGCCATGTTAGAGCTCATTTTATTACTTCTCTTCAAATCACATTAATCATGGAATGGAAACACACAGCAACAGAACGTACCAGCGTGACTTCAAACACTTTGTTGCAGGAAATGTTCAAAATATCCTCCGTTAGCGAGGATACATGCATCCACCCTCCGTCGCATGGAATCCCTGATGCGCTGATGCAGCCCTGGAGAATGGCGGATTGTATCACAGCCGTCCACAATACGAGCACGAAGATCCTCTACATTTGGTACCGGGGTTGCGTAGACAAGAGCTTTCAAATGCCCCCATAAATGAAAGTCAAGAGGGTTGAGGTCAGGAGAGCGTGGAGGCCATGGAATTGGTCCGCCTCTACCAATCCATCGGTCACCGAATCTGTTGTTGAGAAGCGTAGGAACACTTCGACTGAAATGTGCAGGAGCTCCATCGTGCATGAACCACATGTTGTGTCGTACTTGTAAAGGCACATGTTCTAGCAGCACAGGTAGAGTATCCCGTATGAAATCGTGATAACGTGCTCCACTGAGCGTAGGTGGAAGAACATGAGGCCCACTCAAGACATCACCAACAATGCCTGCCCAAACGTTCACAGAAAATCTGTGTTGATGATGTGATTGCACAATTGCGTGCGGATTCTCGTCAGCCCACACATGTTGATTGTGAAAATTTACAATTTGATCACGTTGGAATGAAGCCTTATCCGTAAAGAGAGCATTTGCACTGAAATGGGGATTGACACATTGTTGGAGGAACCATTCGCAGATGTGTACCCGTGGAGGCCAATCAGCTGCTGATAGTGCCTGCACACTCTGTACATGGTACAGAAACAACTGGTTCTCCCGTAGCACTTTCCATACAGTGACGTGGTCAAAGTTACCTTGTACAGCAGCAACTTCTCTGACGCTGCCATTAGGGTTATCGTCAACTGCACGAAGAATTGCCTCGTCCATTGGAGGTGTCCTCATCGTTCTAGGTCTTCCCCAGTTGCGAGTCATAGGCTGAAATGTTCCGTGCTCCTTAAGACGCCGATCACTTGCTTCGAACGTCTTCCTGTCGGGACACCTTCGTTCTGAAAATCTGTCTCGATACAACCTTACCGCGCCACAGCTATTGCCCGGTGCCTATCCATACATCTGCCAACTCCGCATTTGTAAACATTGCACTGACTGCAAAAACACGTTCATGATGAACACTAACCTGTTGATGCTACGTACTGATGTGCTTGATGCTAGTAATGTAGAGCAATGAGTCGCATGTCAACACAAGCACCGAAGTCAACATTACCTTCCTTTGAGCCAACTGGCGGTGAATCGAGGAAATACAGTACATACTGACGAAACTAAAATGAGCTCTAACATGGAAATTAAGCGTTTCCGGACACAGGTCCACATAACATCTTTTCTTTATTTGTGTGTGAGGAATGTTTCCTGAAAGTTTGGCCGTACCTTTTTGTAACACCCTGTATATTTAAATACCATATGGTGGAGATGGTCCGAGAGGGGGAAGGAGGTGACGGACAGAGCGAAGGGGATATGTGTTAAAATTTTTCATGAATTTATTTCAGTCGATTTGATAATTGCCATGGGTCTATCTTTGCCATTTTTCTTTTTGGCTGATACTGCAAACACTTTCTTTGGTCACACCCAAAGTCATAACGTTCAGTTTGTCGTTAGCCAGTGACTGGACCTCATCATCTCGTTGTGAAGCTTTGTGATTCGTTGTGCACAATGTTGTGACTGTAATAAAGATGTTAATCTTATGTTGTATGCTGTATGACATATGAAAGCTTAATTTTTTCTTTCGTAAGTACCAAATCACGATAGGTTGTCACTTGTGCCTTTGACTTTGTAGGTTATTACACTTTGTTTTCGTTATTTGACGTTGGTATAGTTCCACGATGATGGTCAAATATCGAAATCGGTCGGAATATATACGAAATTACAATGCGGCACCGTGTCATGCATTTCCTACGATATATTTCTGCTGTGGATTCCCGCCTACGAAACTATTTGATATGATAGGGATCAACTGGCGCAATAAGGTGTAAAACATCAAACCTATCTGACGTAGGTAAAAAATACGTTACCTCTATAGCCTCCAACAAGTCTTCTTTGTCTCAATCAATACATTATTTCCATCCATCGCTGCCTTCAGACCGTTACTGATTATTTACCATACTACTTATGTACCATAATACTTTGCCATCTCCTACAAGCCCTAAAGCAACGGAGCGAGGGTTTGCTTCGCAGCTGCTCGTCATTCATAATCAGTATTTTGCTTCGTCTTTTTCGCCTCACCCCTAGCAGCAAAGTTCCCGCTGCGCAATCTACCCAGGGTATGGATCAACGTCTTCTGCCGAATGATACCCACCTTTGTTCAGGGAAGCGATGACTAACACACTATCTACAGTGAGTTAGTTTGTTACAGGTGAACGATTCTTTTACCGAAATGATGTGGAACTTTAGAGAAAATGGATATATATGATTAATGTTAACATTAATGAACACATTGTACTTAAGTAAACCAACCTTGCCTAGATCCCTCTCTGCAACCATTATCAGATTTCCGATACGATCGAACATCGATTGCTGTATAAGGACCAAAACGTCATTTTCAATTGGACGTGAAAGAAGCTGGCTCCCATCGTCAGACGGCAACTCATACAAGCACATCATATTTTTCACTGCCGCCCGCCAGACGTTACATCTACGTTTGACCGGCTGGGCACTTGGTGTACTACACCCCACAGACTGTACATTCCGATCTTGACGACTTCAGGATCGATCTTGAAAATCATCATTGATCTAATGAAGCCCCTATGAAGGAGGTACAGACCTAACTTTCATGATTTAATCCGTATTGTAATCTTTGCGCCTTAATGTACGACCAAACTTCTTCCACCTCCATCCCCTTTCCTACACTAAACCTGTCGCCTCCATTCTAAAACTTTAAATGTTGTGGTTCAAAAAATGGTTCAAATGGTTCTGAGCACTATGGGACTTAACATCTGTGGTCATCAGTCCCCTAGAACTTAGAACTACTTAAACCTAACTAACCTAAGGACATCACACACATCCATGCCCGAGGCAGGATTCGAACCTGCGACCGTAGCAGTCGCGCGGTTCCGGACTGAGCGCCTAGAACCTCTAGACCACTGCGGCCGGCTAAATTTTGTGTTACAGTTACATTAGTGAGAGAAGCCAGTGACACAAGCAGCAACTCGAGTGCTAGGTACATTCAAGAATTCAGTTGATTAAGTTATGTAAATTTTATTTGGTTTCACAGAAGATTCCTTTAATTTCAGTACCTCAAACCAGGTTGACAAGGGCTCCCATGGACACTAACGGAAATACTTCCGTGGGGATCACAGGAAAAAAGCTCCTGATTACTGAAATAAAAGTATAGTATTTGTGAACAGCTCTTGTTGCCAATAGAAGATACACAAAGTGCATATTAAGTAGACGTCCAGTATAGTCTCGCGTGTGCTACTTCGTTTATGACTGTATATGTAGAGCCATAAATAATATTACCTTGCCCTTTCAAACACGGCAGGATATTTCTGCAGCAAGATACGCTGTTAAATATTAATTTTCCGCAATGAAATATCTACAGCGCTTCCACTCAAGCTAAGAGTAAATTAAGGCTCAGCCTTTAAAGCTAACCTCTCTGCCCTCTTCAGCAGAAATTTAATCTGGAGAAGAAAGAGAACGGTTAGTCCAAGTTTTTGAGACGCAATTTAGGTCAGCCATTATTTTCGGAACATTTTATTAATAAAAAATGTACAGGGAACCCTTGCTTCATGTAAGGCATTGCCCTCATTCTAACCGTTGACTGGCTAAAAGTGGTTCACGAAGCGAACTGGGAGATAGTGCTAACACGCTCTTCTTAATCAGTGCGACGCAATTCTTGTTCGTCATATGACGCACGAAGTGTGTATCTATACTCAACAAGGAAGTTATACAGGGCGCGGCACGTAAAACGGCCCGTAAAATCAAAACATGAACATGAAATGAAATGTAATGTATTCAGATGATTACTCACCTTCACAGTAGGTGCTGAAAGTGTCATCTGCCCATTCCAGCACACACGTGGAAAATCATATATACCCTTGTCAGTTCTTGTGTTGTGATGCTATTGATAACATACTGGATCGTGGTCTGAGTTCTTCATCTGTGTGTGAGTTTGTCTCGCATATTCTTCGCTTTAACAACCCCCGCAAGTAAAAGTCACAAGTGGACAAGTCTGGTGACCGAGGAAGCCACAAGCCTTCGCTGACTGTCCTCTCTGGTGTAAACATCTCTTGTGCACACGGGACAGTGACGCAGCTGACGTGTGGGATGTTGCACAGTGCTGCTGAAACTAACATAACTGACGCCCCTCTTCTGTGAAGTTTGAATAAAACATTGTACTCACTTGTCTTGTATGATCAAAGATTTGTTCTATAACAAGTATCGCAGTTGCACTCCTCAAGTCCGGTCTGAGAAGCACTGGACACAACTTTCGAAGTCGTGAAATGCTTTTACTTATCACTTACCAGTGAAATGGAAGAATTTCCAGCATACGTGATACGGGCTCGACGACTAATTCCATTGTCAGACTATAAGAGAAGATATTGTCTGCTATTTCCCATAAGAAATAAGACACTTCCATTATGCTGGTAAATGCAAACATAAAACTACAATGTAACAGCATTTCACAGACTTATCAAAATACAAAGTGGTCCCTCTGCGCTGCGCTGACACAGAACTGTGAATACGATTTACAGTAATAACACTAACAGATGTTTACTGTATGCTGTATCCACGGACATTAAAAGAGTAACGTGTCCTCATTCCTCTATGCCAAGTGGGGTAGCGCAGTTGTTAGCACTCTGGACTCACGTTCTAGAGGACGACGGTACAAACCCGACTTCGACCATCGTAATTCAGGTTTTCCGTGATTTCCCTATATCACTTATCATAATAGTTGCTCGAAAGGGCACGGCCGATTTCCGTCCCCATCTCCGAAACAGTCCTAGCTTGTGCTCTGTCTCTAGTGACCTCGATGTCGAATGGACATTAAACCCAATCTTCCTTCCTTTTCTAATGATCTCGATGTCGACGGGACGTTGAATAGTAATCCCCTCCTCCTGCTGCTGCTCCTCATTTGTCTACTGCATTCTGTAAGTCTTTCATAACAGCAAAGAGCTCGCAGTATTTGAGAATAGCCAAAACAAGTCTTAAAGCTCTTTAAGCTATGCATTTTAGAGCCCATGTTTAGTGGACTTTTTTTTCTTATTTTGGTTCATACTACCACTTCTCAAAATATGGAATGGTCTTTTTTAACACCATGTGTACTAAGAACTTAGTCACAATGAAGTTAATTATAATCGAACGACAGAAGACAAACAGGGTGAATCACGTAAGACATAACGCCCGTTTTATTTCGAGAACGGTTAGAGACAGCATTATGAGATTTTGAGAAAATGGTGGTACGCAGGGGGAGGGGCACGTAGCCTAGATGTATGGTTAACACATTTAACTCTACTTTCAGCTGAGATATTGAAACAACTATGTTTTCTTTTTTCTTTAATGGAATGATGTACTACTTGAAAAGACGAACGGAGTGACATGACCCTTATTAATGTTGATGCTGATAAATTTCGCAGAAGTGTTTGAGAAATATGCTGAAGCTGAAAAGTAAGACCCAACTGGGGTGAGCAATTAAGGTGTAAACACCGTGAGGCGCGGCTCTCATGGCCGGCATTGTCGTTGAATCAAAGACTTCCGATTGTTTACTTGTTTCCATAAAAGTTGATCACTTAGGGGCTCCGGAAAGCCCTATCTTTCCGATGTTAAAATAGCGCTTATAAAGTACATGTTTTCTCAGAAAGTATTTGAGATAGGAAGTTGAAATTTTTACAGGTTATTTATTGGAGTATTTGCTACAACTTAACACAGCGCTTTTTAAAAAATTGAATTCAGTTGCTAGAGATTATTTGTTTCTATTGTCATTAAAATTCACTACTGTTTTGTGTCTTTTTTTATAAATTCAGCAATATACAGGTTTTGGGAAAAAGGCTGTGTGAGGTAGCACAGAAGGGAATGTGTGTCAGTTCCGGAAAAATTGAAGCGATATGGTTTGGTAGATCCTGAGAAAGCATGTAATTTGTATGAAAAATAAAAGTTCTATGAATCGAGTGACAAAGTTTGAATTATCTTTTTAGTGCATTCCAGGTCCATAGGATGAATTATCTTCATCTGCTGCAAACTCATCCTTCGCCTTTCTCTTTGACCTCCTCCTGTTTACTCTGGCTTGTATTTCTATGCTATTTACAGTCCTGCAAGCAGCCCGAAGACGTTCCTTGTCTAAAGCAAGCATCGTTCGTACCATATTGAAACCTATCTTCATTCCCATATTTCGCAATACTTTGCCAACATTGAAAGTAGCAACAGCATAATATACACCAAAGTGAAGTGCTTCTACTCAAACAAACACAGTCTTGAGGATTTTTGACCATATGACACTACTTACACTGTCATTGGGGTTTTGAGTTTTTCCATGAACAATCTTTTTCAACAGTTCAGGAGCCGCCAAGTCACTGAAAATAGGTTCTATCCCCTCCATTACCGCATCAGGCAGACTATGTTTATGAATGTATACGTCACCAGTTACCAATCCCTTGTTGTACTTACACCAACTATTTTCTCCTTTGGGACACAAGATGGGGACTTTCATCGGTTGGAAAAGTATGGAAAAAACGATCCCAAACAGTCTTCTTCATCTCAACGACACTGTGTGTGTTTTGCTTAATAGCCATTCCATTATAGTTATTTATTTTGTCAATTACACTGTCAGTTAACCTTCCCTTCCCATCCAACCCCTCTCCATCACTGACTTTTTGTTTTTTGTACGAAGCTTTCAGTTGCCGATGTTTAGATCCCATTCGTTTTTGTACGTGTCTAATACTCTCTGATTTCTGCACAATAACATCGTCAGTTCCTGAATATGTTTGAAACTTTGAGAAACACAGTCACCAAGGTAATTCACATATCACACTTTATCACAAGCAACAGAACGTTGAAATTTACCGGCAAACCAGCCACTTCCATTCCTCCAGTACTGCCACTATAGTCAGCTGTGTAATTATTTTCATGCGTTTCTTTATCTTTTTGTGGACGCTACAGTATTTAGATGAAATGAAATGAAATGATCGTATGACATTGTTGGCCGGGAGGCCCCATGCGGGGAAGTTCGGCCGCCGTATTGCAAGTCCTGCTACATCTAAAACTTTCCCTGTATACATACTGGCAGCAGATACCACACCATGAAGGGATGTGTGTCCACGTTTATGTCTGGTACCATCAAATGCTGCAGTCAAGTCTCTATTACCACTGTTTTCTATTATTGCCTCTTCTACAGCTTTCTTCAAGATTCAGTACAGACATCTTTAGGCCCTAAAAATCTATTGTAGTTCGTAAACTTGGTTGGGGGATTTGGAAGATTCTTGCCACAGGAAACTGCACCTGCAGTAGCACCCTTACCAATTGTACGCAAGGCATAAAGAAATATAATTTTGTGTTCATACATTTTGCTACCATTTTCTTCATTTGGAGTTACTGCAACAGTGTTCCAAAAGGTAGTCATATACGAACACTTACCGCACTTCAGTTCCATTTCACTGGCAAGTCCTACGTGATTTTTTTTATAGAGAGTTCCAGACCGACTTCACTACGCTGAATGCATCTTACACGGTTTGTAAAAATTGCGTTGAAAACTGACTTAACAAATATTTCATTCACATCTGATTCGGCCACAAAACATTCATATTTTTCACTAACTGAACCAAGCTTTCTCTGCGAAGTACTATCTTTCTCACTTTCACTGCAATGGGCAGGTGTACCAGCAAGATTAGGTTCACTCACTTGATTACCGCCTGTATTGTTTACGGTAATAACATCTACCTTTGGCTTTCCAACATTTCTCCTTTTCTTAAAAGCCTTCAGAGGATTTCTAGTCACATTACTCTTACCCATGATTATCCTTCAATAAAACAGAGACTTCAGTGAACAGAATTCACTACGAATATTTTCAGGGTTACAAAAAAGTAAATAATCATGAAACACACGACGATCGAGCGAGCGATATATATGGAACTAACACAGGTTAACCACAATACTTATTTTGTCTCACATCACTAAAATGTACATGGTGAGCTTGCAGATGCATGAGTGCAAAATATGACAGCAGTTTAGCAGCACCACAGTGGATCACGCCCATACAGAACATATTTCAAGAATATTTTAAAAATAGTTGCCTTCTGAACTGAGTAAATTATATATCAATTGAAAGGGAAAAGTCTGTAGATTTTTAAAATGCAAAAAAGTAAACATTGAACATTTCATGATTTTGAACCTTTCCCGAGCTCCTTAAACATTAGGACGAACACACACTTGAAGTAGTTTTCCTAAGCCCCTTCTGATTCTTCTTCCTTTCTAGGGGCCGGGGGAGGTTGTTGGTGTTGGCGGGAAAGATATAGTGGGTGGAATTGCGGGAGGGGGTGGGAGATGTCAGACGCAGATGACACGCACAGCTGCCACTAACATTGTAGCATGTAGAGGTCAGTTCGAGCACAAAATCCTGCACCGGCTACACTTTCGCAATTATGAAAGGCTATAGAGACAGATTGTAGCTGACGTGTATTTGGGTCGTATGAAGTATACAAAGTAGGGCCAAGAGAAATACGTTCTCTCTTAGTAGCGTAGGCGTATCTTCTTGCTGCATATAGGATTTAAAAAAAAAGAGGCATGACGCCTTCTCCTACTCACACTGTATAGACTATGAATCGAGGTCAGCGTTTTTAAATCTGAAAAAACTGTGTCGATGTGCGATGGACTATGTGGTGTTGCACCGTTGGCAGACCTAGGGTTAGGGAGGACATTCTCTTGCGTGTGACGTACCGCGGATGCAATATTTAAACATCCTATTTTAACCTTAGTTATGCATACTTGTCGACTCACATTTATACATGCACCTGAAGATGGGACACAGATGCTGAAACCGGGCAGCGCTTTCCTTTCTAGAAATAAATAATTCTTCCAAGTGAAGCGGATTTTGTGACTGACAATGAATAACAGTTGTGGATTCCCGTGAAGAAAAACGTGTGAAGAGAAATACATGGTGTGTGTTTGTGGCGGTCCAAGGGATGGGGGAAGTTGTGGGAGTTGGCGGGAGAGAGTGAGTGGGTGGAAATGCGTGACGGGGTGGGGAAGCTCAGACGCAGATGACACGCACAGCCGCCACGAACCGTGTAGTGTAGACGATTATGGGCGACGCGTTATGATCCGATGGGGGCTCGACTTCAGAACGTCTGCTCGCCTCTCCTCGTCTGTTCGCAGTCAGGTGTCGTACGACCCGCGCGTTAACTGACCGATGAAACGGTGGCTGCGGGGCCGTTACACGACGCGCGCCGCAAACTAATGCACTCTCTTTATGGCCATGATCGGGAGAGCCCTGTGTGAGGCGCTAATTCAGTGGAAGAACGGGTTCCTCGTTCGCGTGTGTGCGATCATTACGCTGGCTTTTTCTTTTTTTAATAATTAAGGTAGTAGTGCCATGACGCGGAATTACTACAGTAACACAAGGTGTACTTCAGCCGCTACTGTAATTAAGACTAAATGAAACTTCGTTTTGTTCCCTTTTCCAGCCATTTGGTATTATGAGAGCAACCACTCAGTAAATAATAGAGAGAATCGAGAACGTCCAGAAATCGATGACTGCGGTCTCAAGAAATAAAAGCAGTCGGACAGAAAACAATATTAAGTTCTCGGTCCTCGAATATGGAATCGGTGGATTCAGGAGGGTAATACGGAACGCCGTTCTGGATCCCAAAGGCCTCATATCAGTAGCAGTCGAGATCACAGGCATCTTATCCGCATGGCTGTAACGGATCGTGCAGCCACGTTTCGATCCCTGAGTCAACAGATGGGGACGTTTGCAAGACAACATCCATCTGCACGAACAGTTCGACGATGTCTGCAGCAGCATGGACTATCAGCTTGGAGACCATGGCTGCGTTTATCCTTGACGCTGCATCAGAGACAGAAGCGCCTGCGATGGTGTACTCAACGACGAACCTGGGTGCACGAATGGCAAAACGGCATTTTTTCCAATGAATCCAAATTCTGTTTACAGCATCATGATGGTCGCATCCGTGTTTGGCGACATCGCGGTGAACGCACATTGGAAGCGTGTATTCGTCATCGCCATGCTGGCGTTTCACCCGGCGTGATGGTATGGGGTGCCATTGGTTACACGTCTCGGTCACATCTTGTTCGCAATGACGGCACTTTGACCAGTGGACGTTAAATTTCAGATGTGTTACGATCCCTGGCTCTAACCTTCATTCGATCCTTGCGAAACCCTACATTTCAGCAGGATAATGCACGACCGCATGTTGCAGGTCCTGTACGGGCCTTCCTGGATACAGAAAAAGTTCGACTGCTGCCCTGGCCGGCACATTCTCCAGATCTCTCATCAATTGAAAACGTCTGGTCAATGGTGGCCGAGCAACTGGCTCGTCACAATACAGTCACTACTCTTGATGAACTGTGGTATCGTGTTGAAGCTGCATGGGCAGCTGTACCTGACCACACCATCGAAGCTCTGTTTGACTCAATGCCCAGGCGTATCAACGCCGTTATTACGGCCAGAGGTGGTTGTTCTGGGTACTGATTTCTAAGGATCTATGCATCCAAATTGCGTGAAAATGTAATCACATATCAGTTCTAGTATAATATATTTGTCCAATCAATACCCGTTTATCATCTGCATTTCTTCTTGGTGTAGCAATTTTAATAGCCAGTAGTGTAGATCTCTGACCTCCCGGACAAACACTTTCTGTGCCCACTCGATGCACATAGTGAGTCATTTGCAGCAAATATTTTGATATTATTCCTGTCGTAATTGTTAACATAACATTTTCAAATGAGCCTTACTAAAGATTAAACTTGCGACCAGCACTCAAGGGGTTCCTTGTCAGAATATAAGGCTGGAGCACAGTACGGCACATATGTGACTCCTGTACTGTGAAAATACAGAAAATAAGAGACTCCTTACGCGGACTTATAGGATAAGAAACGAGTTCCCCCGCAGAGTCGGCTTGGAAGTGAACCTTTGGTGGGTACAGGATGATGGGACGTGTTTCAAGTCATCAGTAACTACCATGGTGATAACGGGTGTCGCTAACGGCGGAAATTATATGAAGGGTCTCGAATAAATACAACAAATAATTGAGAACGTTGAGTGTGTTTCTGGTGATAATGGGACCGACGCAGAAGAGGAAACAACCAAAAGTCTGGTAAAAACTGTACAGCTGAAAACAGCCCATCAGTGCAACCAAGAAGGAGCTGACGAGCGCATCTTCTGCGCCGACTATGACGTCACTCATCGAAAAGCGTCGCGCGACAGACGTTCCGCGCCGGGTATCGATCGCAGTCCCTGGCCAGCAAGTGCCGCCGCCTCCCTTGGCTGCAGTCCACAGCGTGCTGCACGTTCACATCGCCACTACTGCAGCGGCGCTGCACTGCCGCCGTCCCTCCCAAAAAAACTTCGTGCAGCGACGACTTTGAAATGTTGCCGTTCACAATGATACTCGCCCTACACTATGTGATCCAAAGCGTCCAGACACACCGGTGTAATGCTGAACTGACCACTATATGTTGCGAGAGGCGGACCCACCAGTATGAAATGAGGCGAGAGTTCTGTCATCAGAGAAGCAGTGATAGCAGAATGCGTCGGTTAGAAGAGCTTAGTGACTCCGAATGTGGAAAAGTCGTTACATGTCACCTGAGTAACAGAACCATCAGGGTCATTTCAACCCTTCTAAAGGTGCACAAATCGACTGTTGGAGACGTGACTGTAAAATGGAAACGCGAAGGAACAACCGCAGTTACACCAAGGCCAGAGAGACCTTATGTACAGCGGCTGTCGAGCACTGCGGAGGGTGGTTGTGGAAAATCGCATAAAAACGGAGGAAGGAATCACTCGTGAGATCCAAAGTGCTGCCAGCAGACCGGCTAGCACAGTGATTGGAGTCGAAAAGAATAGGATATAGTCGTAAACCACGGATTTATATAGTCAGTTCTGAGTGACGCTTGAGGTGGTGTAAAGAGCGACGGCACTGGACAGTGAATGACTGGAAACGAGTGATTTGGGATGATGAAGCACGACGTACCCTGCGGAAACCCGATGGAAAGGTTTGATTATAGCGAGTGTCTGGAGGAAATGGTTCAAATGGCTCTGAGCACTATGGGACTCAACTTCTGAGGTCATTAGTCCCCTAGAACTTAGAACTAGTTAAACCTAACTAACCTAAGGACATCACACAAATCCATGCCCGAGGCAGGATTCGAACCTGCGACCGGAGCGGTCTCGCAGTTCCAGATTGCAGCGCCTAGAACCGCACGGTCACTACGGCCGGCTGCCTGGAGAAAGTAACCTGCCATAATATGCAGTGCCAACAGAGGAGTACCGAGGATCTGGTGTTAAGGCATGGGGGTGTTTTCCATGGTAATTCCCTGGTCCCTGTATTGATCTTAAGGAAACGCTGCCGGGCCGGCCGGAGTGGCCGAGCGATTAAAGGCGCTACAGTCTGGAACCGCACGACCGCTACGGTCGCAAGGTTCGAATCCTGCCTCGGGCATGGATGTGTGTGATGTCCTTAGGTTAGTTAGGTTTAAGTAGTTCTAAGTCTAGGGGACTGATGACCTCAAATGTTAAGTCCCATATTGCTTAGAGCCATTTGAACCATTTTTTTTATAAGTCCGGTAAATTTCCATGAACGAATGGAACATTGTTGTTACGCCTTCGTGGTTGATAAGTCTGATTATTCCAAAGATCGTATAACAAAGTGTAACGATGTGCAGCGTACATTCTTGACAGGTCTGAGTTGGTGTGTCGACTACGATTGAAAGTGGAGAAAACCGAGTTTCGTGTTGTTATTAAACCTTTTCATTTGACGTGTTGGACTGCTGCACAAATCAAAACAGAATAAAGTTCTCGCGGACTTTGCACCATCATTGAAAACTATTTACTTTTGAATTAATGAATTTAAACGGTGTTGGACAAACACCGAAAACGAAGCGCGTTCCGGCCGTCCAATTGGGGGTCACCACTAATGAAACTATTGACAAAAAAACATGATTTGGTAATGCAAGACCAGCGAATAAAAATTCATGGGGTTGCTAAGACTGTAGGCATCTCACCTGAGCGAGTGCACAATATCCTGGACGGAGGATTGGCTATGAGGAACCCGTTGCGATGTTAGTGCCGCGATTGCTCACAGCGACCAAAAGCGTATCCGTTCCGACATTTCAGCGCAATGTATGGCGATGTTTAATAGCAATTCGTCGATTTGTGATTGTTGATGAAACCTGGAACCATCATTACACACCAGAGTCAAAACGGCTGGCAAAACAAAGGATAAGGACTGGTAAAACTGCACCAAAGAATGCAAAGAACTTTTGCCAGCTGGTAAGGCGATAGTCACTGTTTTTTGAAATTCCCAAGGACTAATCCTCAAATATTGCTCGAAAAAAGGGGAATCATAAATGGGCGCTCTTATGCTTCACTGTTGGATCGTTTAAAACTTGTGTTGGCTGAAGAAAAGACCAAGGTTGGTACGCAGAAAAGTACACTTTGACCAGGATAATGTACCATCCTCCACATCTGTGATAACAATAAGAAAGTGTATGAATTGTACTGTCAGCTGGTTCATCATCCACCCTATCCTAGTTCTTTAGCCCCAAGTGACTTCTTCCTGTTGCCTGAATTGAAATTTGGGCTCTATGGGAAGAAATTTTCTCACATGAGGAAGCGATAGTTGGTCAACAAGTATTTTTCAGTTTTATAGGACCTATGTATTTCGATGGAATGAAAAAACTGGCAAATCGGTGGACCGAGTGTATGTCCCGTAGAGGGGAGTATGTCGAGGAACATGGTAAGTTGTTTCTGAAATAAACATTTTTCTTGATTTTTTACCACACTTATCAAACAACCCTCGTATGCGGCTCCACTTCTTTAAATTACAAAGAGATATTAAAGAAACTGATAAGCTTTAGAGAAAAGTATTATATTTCTCTTTCAAGTCATCTTAGTTGTAGACTTATTACCAAGTTAGCCTTTCGAGACTGGCTTTAAATGTCTGCATTGCAAGTGGATTCAAATCTCCAAATTTTTTATTTACTTCTTTGGGATATGACGCTGCCTTGATTTCTTTTAGTACTATCGGTGCCTCATTGTCAGATCGTTGCTAATTTCTTTCATAATGTGCCCGTCCACTAAGAACAGTCTGTGAAGATAATGTAGCTGTACCGAACATGTCCCACACTATTAATATAGTGTGCCACTAGCTTTTCTTCTCGCAGTTCTCTTTAGTGCCTACTCACATGTGGTCGAATTACGGTAAGTCCGTTGCATAGATGTTCATATTTTTGATGGGGACATATCGTTCCATAATTAAAAATAGCTCTAAGTCCCCGTTTCAGACCAAAGTTGTGGGGGTAATTTTTTCTTGGTTGCAAGGCAAATGCCGAAACTTCCGTAAACTCGTGGAATCTTACCAATTGGGGTCTCCTGTCCCAGTCTCAACTGCCTGGGTTTTGCATTAAAAGAATCCTGCTCTACAATGGGCCGGATTTCAGGCAATCCGCTATGCCTATCGGGGTATTAATAGAGATGCGTGATTTCCACTCTGTGTCTCGTAGGCTTTGATTCTCGTGGCAGTAGAAATCTCCAGACGTGGTTCTTTACCTGAAGATACTGTTTGCATTAACGTGCTATTGCGTCATACGCTTCTTTCGAGCTATAGCACAGGTTGACGAAAGCGCTTCTCGGGAAGCCTTATCTCGCAGGGAGAGGCTTGCTATCTTCCACTGTTTAACGGTGGCAAACAAACGAGCGGGCCGGAAACGTTGAGTCGGCACGAGGAATGTGGAGCTTACCTCTTGTGAGTAATTAGAGTACAGGTGTTAAATGTGAGACACGGTGACTTCTTAAAGCTTCATGCAGTGTCATCTCTATATCTTGTAAATGTCCGGCTACATTAGCATTTTTATTCCCCCCCCCCGCGCCTCTAAAGTAGTAAAGTAAAAGGTAACCGTGGAATGATGTACTGAAAATGTTTCCTATGTGGTTGGATAAGGGGTACTATTGTGGGGAAACATATGTATTGATTGTGTTGAAAGGAGTTTTGTGGGGTACCGGTACACTTATATGTGGCATCCGAATATTGTAATGATACTAATGATACTAATGTAAACTAAAGTGAAACTATTATATTGAAAACGATGCTTGTCTCTGATGGGCTCTATAAAGCTGATCGCTGATTTTGCACGGTCGCAGAGCCAAAGATACTGCTTCTGGTCTGAGATTGTAGTGTTGGAGTATGGGAGCGCTTGGCGCACAGCAGTCTGTAAGCGAAAGAGGTGGTGGTAGGCAGTTTTAGTGGTGTGCTCTGTAAAGCCACTTAAGTGTGAGATTATAATGTAGGAATTTTCTCATATCAATATTTTGTGTTTCACTACACGTAAAATAGTTAAATGATGAGTGATTTTATAATGGAATGTAAAGTGAAATGATGAAATGTAAATTTAATTGTGTGACAAGAAAGCATTTCTCGTAGTTAAAGTAAAGAAGTTAATTTATTATTACTTTCCTTTTGCAGCACGTTAGTGTAAATGAGTTGGCTGATAATTGGTAACAGTTCTATGATGAGTAACCTCAGAATGTACGTAAACAGATTTGATGTATAGGTTAGTTAGATATTTCCCTTTTGTAATGTTTCTAAGATTTGTTAACACAGATATACGTAATTTGATGATTTGTCTTTATGATTTTTAGTGATGTTAGATAATACATGCTGTACAAGTCTCATAGTTTGTGACGTCAGCACAAAAAGATTTTCACTAAGTAAAAAGGAGGTATTTTTTCTGAGTAATGTAATTTCAATTGTCAGATGTTTTGAGAAGCCAAACCTAACTTCGAATACAAGTTCACTATTGAAAAAGTCAGTGTTAGTAGTTCACCCAAATCACTACCGCCTCCCTGTTCAGGTTATACATTTTTTTTTTAAGACACTGAATTTTTCTTAAATGTTTTCATTTATCAGCCAAAAAAATTGATGTATATTTTAAAGTATTACGGCCAGCATTGCACACCGCTGAGCCTAAAGCTAGTATATTTTATTCTTCTTCATGGGAGAGCCGAATATAAGGCGATCCACCATTGCTGCTTAAGAGGTAAGACATTTTATTTGTTACGTGCACAGGGACCAAAGTTACCAGTTTTGAACAGGGCCTGAGGATTCAGTACCTAAGGGGCTTAATGTATTTTGCAGTGACTGTATTTCTTTATTGGTATTGCAGTTACATTGCACAATCAGTTCGTATAACGTCTTGCTAACAATAACACAGTAAGTACGCCGCTTGCAGTTACAAAACGCTATACGATAACTCCAGTTTTGTATGTATTCCCAGTTCAGGCATTCATTTAACTATTTCAATAAAGGTAAAAAACGTTACAGTGTTTGGAAAATCTGTTACATGTTGAAAACGTGAGAACCGCCACCCAGACGTACACTTCAGGCAGAACAGCACCTCAGCGGCTATTTTTTTTAAACTATTTTTATTTTGATTAAATTATTATTCTCTTGGGAAAATTCAGAAATCTGTTGAGAGTTTTGCACCACTTCTTGGCGGGAAGAGCAAAGACTTTTCAAAAACTTAAGTACTGAATGTGGTAGTTTATATGTCACCTGAAATCGTTTGCAGAAGGCGTAGCGTTCTCAAGATTAAGAACAGAGTTCGCATTGCCACTTAATTTATTTGTGTCGTAATCACGTTCGATCACGACCGGATATGAGACATAGCAACTACGAACAGAGAAACCTAAGGGACCAGCCAGAGCTGGAAATTTTCTTTGCTATACTACACCACACATTAAAAGAAATTGGATTTAAATCACAAACAAGGTAAATAGCAATGCGCCTTCTGCCTTAACTACGACGTTCGCCGACATGCCGTCGGTCTCTGGTAGCTGTATGAAAACTTTAAAAACACCGTTATTTCTGCTGCCATTGATAGGAGATGGATAGCATAGAAATACTTCAAGTAATAAGCAGGCACTACAGCAATTGAGAGCACAATAACCAATTTAAAAATGAAATGAAGTTCCATGCTTCTATACAGAGCGTAGGGGAACGATGCACCAGACCCGCACCGCTTTACTAGGCAAGGTCCTAGTGGAGGTCGTTTGCCATTGCCTTCCTCCGACCGCAATGAGGATGAATGATGATGATGAAGACGACACAACAACACCCTGTCATCTCGAGGCAGGAAAAATCCCTGACCCCGTCGGGAATCGAAACCGGGACCGCGTGCTCAGGAAGCGAGAACGCTACCGCGAGGCCATGAGCAGCGGACAACCAATTTAATTACCTTAGTCAATATTGCTAACAATAGGCTCCGTACATTTCAATTTTATATCTTTCTGGTTCTTTCTTTAAATAAAGTCCTTTAGCATTTTCGACATTTCGTCTTAGCTGCACACATAAATTCTTACATAGCACTGCGCAATAGTAATATTTTATAATAACTAATTAGCGATTGCGGACCACGCCATATACGCGTTAGCCGTCTTTAAAAAAATATATCAGGACTGTGGTAATAGAAGAGGATTACAGTTCTTCAGCTGTCAAAAAATCAGAAACCCAAAATATCGCTATCGATACAATTTATGAACAATTCGTATTCTGCGCCGTGGCGCGTAAGATATTCTTTGAAATATCAGGTGGTCGCTGCTCAGCGACGATCTAAGAAACAAATTGTATGGCTTTTATGAGCCTGCATGGTTAGATTAGCGAAACAGATACTAATATTACCCACGGAATCGACAATGAACCAGACTGTACGGAGTCTACAGCTCTAGTTGCAGTGCCAAAACAGGATTTGATTCAAATTGTGTACTAGTCTGTCTCTGTTTTGCGTTCGCTGCCGACTGACGTTCATTTTAATTACGCCAAGCCAGGATAAACAATATTTGTACTATAGTTAAGATTTAGAGCAGCCATTACAACAGTATTTTTCTCTTTGGGAATGTACGAGGATATATGTGTCCACCATTTCATCTTTTCCTTTTACATGGTCAGAAGATATCAGTGACTGTGTTGATAAATTATTTTTAATTAGTTACAAGAGTAAAGTTACTTTTCTTAGTAAGTGCTACGTGAAGCTGAGACAGCTATTCTTCCTTGATTTTGGCGGACTGCTGCTTGGAAATGGTTTTCACCTCCAGACATCGAAACTTATTTGTCGTAGGAAGTTACAGCATGAAGTCGGAGTCATATCGCATATATTAGGGTATAATGGGTAATCAAATGAGGACAAGACAGATCGAGAAAAAGTAAGTAAACTGTTTATTATTTCAAAAGTAATCGCCATAACGGTTAACACATTTATCCCACTGTGATGCCTTCATGGAAAAATGTTTGCTGTTTCATACAGCGTCACGATTGTACCCAGTTGTGCACCTCTTCGTCCGAAACAAATCGACGGCACCAATATCTTTTTCTTAGAGGCTTCAGAAAGATGGAAATCGCACGGGGACGGATCGGGACTATGTGGAGGATGTGTAAGGGGTTACCAGCGTAGTCGAACATAACGGATCGCCCACATGCTACCCAGGTTGTTTCAACGACGCTGCAGCAGAAGTTTCGCTGGCAAACACTTATACAACCTACATACAGGCACGATCTCTCCCCATGCGATCTGCATATTTTGGAACACTGAAAAAAAAATTGTGGCCGTCGATTTGCTTCAGACGAAGACGTGCACGCCTGGGTACAATCATGTCTCCGTACTCAACAACAAAAAATTTTACATGATGGCATCAACAGTCTTCTCTACTGTGGCATAATAAATTAACAGTTATGGCGATTACTATTGAAATAATAAAAAGTTTACTTACTTTTTCCATCTGGCTCGTTTTGTTTTGACAGCCCCTTATACGAGGGGCGTTCAATATATAATGTGATGCTTTTTCTGAAAGCAGGGTGGTTTTGTTCAGCATTCCAATACACAACATCCCTCTGTTTTGGCTACAAAACCCTATTTTTCAGTACAATTTCCGTTCAGTGTGACGGCTACGTTACTGGGAGAGCCTGTATGCCCATATGGTACCACTCTACTAGTCAAAGTCGGATCCAACGTCTTGCTGCATCATAACCTACACATTATCCACGTACTGCATCCCGCGGATACATCCTTCTTTGTGCCGTATAGATGGAAGTCGGAATTCGCGAGATCCAGGCTGCAGGGTGAATTAGGAAGAACAGTCCAATGAAATTTTGTGAGCGCTACCAACAGAGACGTCCAGTTGAGCAGCTAGGTGTTTAATTGTAATTCGTCGATCAGCTCGAATGAGAATGCCCGCACGTGGGATCCTTACCAGCTAGGACTGACGGAGGACACCGAAAAAGTGCAAAGAAGAGCAGCTCGTTTCGTGTTATCGTGCAACAGGGACAAGAGTGTCACTGATATGATATGCGAGTTGGGGTGGCAGTCACTGAAACAAAGACGGTTTTCTTTGCGGCGAGATCTGTTTACGAAATTTCAATCACCAACTTTCTCTTCCGAATGCGAAAATATTTTGTTGACACGCACCTACGTACGGTGAGATGATCATCATAATAAAATAAGAGAAATCAAAGTCGAACGGAAAGATTTAGGTGTTCCTTTTTCCCACGCGCCATTCGAGACTGGAATGGTAGAGAAGTAGTATGAAAATGGCTCGATGAATCCTGTGCCAGGCACTTAAGTGCGAACTGCAGAGTAACCATGTAGATGTAGATGTAGACGTTCCAACGCTGCATGAAGTCACAGCTGTCTGCGGGCGGTTGGAACGCCGATGTCGGAGAGGTTTGCGCGACCTTGTTGCGATGACGACAGACGCCTCGGCCAGCGACTCACCGTGCTTTTGTTCACTGTCAGGTCTCCGCAGACATTCTGCAAGTGCCTATAAATATATACGATACTCTGGTTTTCTGACAAAAGAAATTCAATGACAGCTCTCTGCTCTCTCCGTTACAGAGGCCATTCTGTAGACTACGTAATAGCGCTGCCACCTATCAGAGCTTCTTGAAATTATATAGGCTGAAGTGGGAATATTCCAAGATGACCCCACAACATATTCCGCATTTTTTCAACCGAAACTGACCGAGAAGAAATGTGCTGCTTTACTTATTGATAGCCTCTTCTATTAGTATGATTCTTCTGCTGAAACACCTATTATATCAGGATACTTTTATCTTAGACCCCAATAGGTCAGCTCACTCGAACTGAAAAACTTTTTGAAGTTTTGTGCTACGTTGAGGAATTGATGGCCGAAATTTTTGCAATAAAAGTCGATCATTCAGAATAATAGCAGAAACGCCGCAGTCTCCATCAATGTCGGCAGTCAATTATGAGGCAATAGATGTTGATGGAGACGCAGAATGTTTCTGCCAGTGAATGACGGTAGGGAAACATCACAATTCACGTAATAGATGTTTCCGAAAAAAAAAAGAAAACATTGCCTCCATCAGTAGCTTTGGCAATGATACTATTTTCCATTAGCCGTTTGACTGGTTTGATGTGGCCCGCTACGACTTCCTCTATTAGTGCCAATTTTCTCTACTCACAGTGCGATGGACGCTTCAAGTCGGGTTTCTTGCAAAAGGCCACTGCTTCCAGCAGCTCATTACGCTGTTTCAATAGGCCAAACAACAATGAAATCGGTTAGTATCTGACTAGTATCGTGTAGTGCGGTTCGACGAGTGAGGTCGTGTCGTATGGTTGTATGAGTGGCGACATTTCCCTTTTCAGATGATTCAAGGCGTCGAGTGCCTTGCGACCCACGAGGCTTTGTCTCGCACTTACGTCGAGGATGTAGCTGTGTGATGTTTTGGTGATGTTTTTAGTACCAAGACTTCGACCCACTGATTCAGGTTACCGTGAATACCTGGAAGTTTATTTTTACATTGTCTGTGACCAACTCTGGCATTTTTCGCGTCATTCTCCATGATGACTAGGATCTGAACACACACCTCTTGCAACATGAAAACAGCCGTGTTCACTGGACTACACGCTTACGTTTCTTCGTACTCAGGAGGTAGCCTATCACATAGAAAATGTCTGGAACTATCTGGAGCGGCCGGCCGGAGTGGCCGAGCGGTTCTAGGCGCTACAGTCTGGAACCGCGCGACCGCTACGGTCGCAGGTTCGAATCCTGCCTCGGGCATGGATGTGTGTGATGTCCTTAGGTTAGTTAGGTTTAAGTAGTTCTATGTTTCTAGGGGACTGATGACCTCAAAAGTTAAGTCCCATAGTGCTCAGAGCCATTTGAACCACTATCTGGAGCAGCGGGTAAAACATAGCTGGTTGGTAGTTTTACAGTAGGTTCAGCTAGATGTTTCAAAATGGTTCAAATGGGTCTGAGCACTATGGGACTTAACATCTGAGGTCATCAGTCCCCTAGACTTAGAACTACCTAAACCTAACTAACCTGAGGACATCACACACATCCATGCCCGAGACAGGATTCGAACCTGCAACCGTAGCAGCAGCGCAGTTCCGGACTGAAGCGCCTAGAACTAGATGTTTCATACCTGAAGAAACTTGTGGATTCTCTTCCTCGTCGAATCGAAGCCATGACAAGAGATGGTGGCGGTTTAATACGATATCATCGTGATGCTTCTGGGATAGGGACGGAGGTAACAACTGTGTCGTATGTATTCAATTCTCATTACGCTATTTCCGATATCATTAATTTGACATATCTTATGCTATAAACTTATTCAGTAGGTATCGAAACAAAAGCACTGATACTAATATCAGTAATGTAACGATTCTACTCGCCTCAATATACGTCTGATAGCACGGCAAGTACGGCGTGGTGAAACTTCTACATTAACAACAAATGACAGAATAAATCTCATTATCTAGCATATATGCTACATCCAATTTTTATTTTTTTCGCGTCAAGGAATAAACTAAACTAGCTGTAAGATTTTAAATGTGGCTGCGCATCAGCAACTGTGCATACAAGAGTTTCAATGGATTGAAAATAACAGCCAGAAAGTTGCAAAATATAGGTTTATTAAACTTTGACTATGGTATCGAGAGTTTTAAAACCATATATGAAGGTAGTATCTGTTCCCGAAAGGACAGACACAATTGATGACCGTGCAGCTTCCCTAGAATTACATGATAATTAAATCGACACCCTAGCTGCAAACAGGCGTTGATATACATCATTGGTAACATGTTGAAAATGTGTGCCTCGACCGGGACGCGAACCCAGGATCTCCTGCTTACATGGCAGATGGTCTATGCATTATTTTTTTTCTTTTTTGCATTTTGTTCGTTGTTGATCGTTGCGTTTGTTCGTTGTGGACTTCACATGACACCCGGTGAAGTTCGTTTGTTGATCCTTCCACTCAGTTTTTTATTACAGAGACCAACCAGCTCTCTGATCGAACACACTGAGCTTCCGTGCCGGCGTCCATCTGAGCCATCGAGGGCACAGGAACTTATCCCTTGCACCCTCCCTGTGAGACCCACATTCCCAACATGTCCACACCACTAAATTCATAGGGCGCCTAACTGACGTTGTTCATCACACTCATTACTCGTGCCAGATTAATCTACCAAGTCCCGTACGAGTTGGGGCATAGTGTGTGCGTTCGCACAAGAAGGTCAATGGCCGGGTAGCCATATTTTAACTATATATGAAGGTAGTATCTGTTCCCGAAAGAACAGATACAATTGACGACCGTGCAGCTTCTCTAGAATGATATGATAATTAAATCGACACCCTAGCTGCAAACAGGCAAACTCGTACGAGACTTGGTAGATTAATCTGCCACGAGTAATGAGTGTGATGGGCAAACATCTATTAGGCGCACTACGAATGTCTCACAGGGAGCGTGCAAGGGACAAATCCCTGCAGGCGTAAGATCCTCTGTGCCCTCGGTGGCTCAGATGGATAGTGTCTGCCATGTAAGCAGGAGATCGTGGGTTCGAGTCCTGGTCGGGGTACACATTTTCGACATGTCCCCAACGATGTATATCAGCGACTGTTTGCAGCTAGAATGGCGATATAATTATCATCTCAGTTTTAAAACTGTCTTCTTCAGTAGGTATTGTACCTATTAACAAATATTACGACATTGTGTGTGGGACAGATACCATATCTGATCTCTCCGTGCTACGTCATTTTATAAACTATGTTGTCGTTTAACACCTGATTTTACATGTACAGGTAGGGTAACTTTCGACCTCTGTATCTCGGAAATGGATAAAGATAGAAAGAAAATTTTCAAGATTATTCAAGATCGGGCTCTTAAGAATATACCGAAAAATTACACCCATTTGCTGTGCATAGCCGTCTTGGATTCGACGACTCGGTTTTGGTACCTAAAAGCGATGTTTTTGGGGTGTTTCTCGATAACGGATAGAATGTTTGAAAACGGGAAGATGGAACTCCTAGAGGATATACCGTTAAAATCTGAGAAATTTGCTGCGGTTAGGAATTTAGATATTTACCGCTGTCGGCCAAAACATGGTGAAAAATGCTTTTTTCGGGTTTTCTAAGAAAGCGCTCATCGACTAAACGGTGCCTCCATAAGCGCCTTAAGGCGCACTGTAGACCACATCTAATGCGAAATGAACCAACCGATTTGCTCCATTTGCCTAAGCTGGAGGAAGCGTATAACATTCAGATTTTGACCCTGTAGTGTAGCATAGTCACAGAAAGACGACCCATCTATTGGGTACACAAATGGTGCTTACTCCAAGGGCTATCCAAAATACTTGACCCTATCTTTCTATCACCAACAGAACACGAGCCCGGGAACAATCCCATTTTCATGCACGGCCATTTGGGTCATACTTGTAGCGCCTGCTGTTGCATGCGTACTGATTCACTTGGAACATGTCTTACAATTTTAGTGAATCAAACAAGTTTTTTTAAATTTAGTATTTTAATATTATTTTATTCCAGAATAGTGTATCGACCCCAATATAGTCTTTTCATTCATAAAATCTAAACTCGGGACTGAGGAGGAAAAAAATTTGTAAGATGTCAAGAACTATGCCCCTTATTTGAAGTTATTAAAGATCACCTTATTGAGCGAACAGTAGGACTGAACAAAAATGACTGGCAAGGGAAGTATTCAGAGTTGACTGCGGCCGGGTGGCGGCGCGCGGCTGGCGAGAGGCGAAGGGAAGCGACAATAGACAGCTTAGGGTGGCTCAAACTCTGAGAAAGTGGTAACGGGGCGCGGCCTCCAGCTGCCTTAAGATGAGTGACAGTGAGTGGGTGGTTGATTCCATGTTGGTGTACCGGGAAGCAGAGGGAGAACTTGTACGCCTGTTGATAAATGTCCATCGTCCCATTTTCAGTGAAACATGCGAGAAAGCCGCGCAAAGCTACGGTGGAGTGGTCCACAGAGGCCGAAATATGCGTGTTCGTGACTATAGCAACTTCACGCTGAATTCACGATCTGCAGAGTCTGAAGTAAATCAGGTAAACAGTGACAGAATGAAATACACCTTAGAACCAAGGAATTTGAAATACTCTCCTGGGAGTCAGAATTTCGGAAAAAATGGTGTTTTATGCAGATGCTAACCTTGATGGGTGGCCTGGGAGGAGCTAAATAACAGAGGAAGGGACATTTTGTGGGAATTTGTTCACTTCCAAGAGCAGGCATTGGTCGGCGCTGGGAAGCGACGCATAATTAACGCGACTTGCGCAGCAATTGGCGTAAGTGATCTTGCTGGGGGGGGGGGGGGGGGGGAACCGAGGCGAAGAGCGGACTGGCAGAATTCTTTGTAGAGTTTTTTTCCGTTCCCATCTTGCCTAGAATGCCGATGTGGAGCTCTTTACTCAACTTGCCTGAGAGAAAGTGAGCATCTCTGCAGTTTAGGACCTAGCAAACAGAACGATTGAGCTTGGAGATAGAAAGTTTTCCTTCAGCTATGTACTGAGCAAGATAGCTAGGAGTGAATAGACGAGCGTAGCCTTGCAGTACCACGAGGCCGGCCGACGTCCGCACAACGACGCCTCCCCCCCCCCCCCCCCCCCCCCAATGAATTCGGTGATATTGCGCCCGCTCCGGCTTGAGTTAGGCCACTGATTAATTTGTTGGATCACGTCGGCAAAGTTTCCATGAGGGTTCCATGGGCTGTGTATTGTAGAATTCTTCTCGCACTGCGCGTTACGCCTGGGTCAGTCGATATGAATTAATTTTGATTTATCGCGTTTTACTCCACGTAAACGCAATTTATTCCCACTGCCTGTTAGGAGAGTCATGTAATGTGATGATTGAAGGTCACGAGTTAAAATAAATTTGTGCTAATCGACTGCACCTGTTTTCAATCAAGTAGTTGAAATCCCAACGTCACTTTCTTAATTAATTTTATGTTCAACATTTACATCTGGTTTTCAATAGCTGAATATAACATCAATGTGCAGCCCTTTTTAATTAAAAGGGATCATTTCTGAATCAATTAATGTCAACACTACCACCGCAGTTCAATCAGGAGTCACAGGGCCTTATTAGTTTCTTTGCGTTATCCGATATAGCGGCAGTTTTGCACTCTTTCTTGACCTGTTAGTCAATTAGCTGGGGAAAACACACGCCAAAACCAGATAAGTGACGGGTGGGGTGTTACAAATTAAATTTGCTACTTCAGTTATGACAAGCAGGCTGGTTAAATTCGAGACTATGTGATCTCTCACGGATTTTCTTGTATACGTATAAGTAGTACTTAAATAACTCCGCCTCTTAGCTGCGAGCGGATGTGTTTCGCCGTGTAATGGATTCTATGTATACGGAATGTTGATGTCCCCCGACCCCCGCTTCTCCGGCACTAATTCCGGCGGAGTCCGCGGATAGCAGCCGCGTTCCTCGGCTGACTCGTCGTTCTCTGCCGAGAGCTTCACGGCCACTGGGAAGGTGGGCGTGACTCACGTATCTCGCCTGCGGACTGGAGGCACCTGGTGACGCGCTTCCCAGAAGGGCTGCGCTGCGTCACGCGGCCGGATATGGCAGCTGCCGGTGCACACCACCACACTCCCTCAAGTTGTCGGGCTGATGCAAAGCCATGGCATTCATCTGAAGCACAGAGCGCAGATCCGTGAATCAGTAAAACGAGGGAAACATTTCAGCCCGGCGCAGGGACGCCGTTTATATCTGTGCCATTTAATTTTTCTTATACATGTTGTCTTTTTTGGTTTTAGGCCCCCTTTTTGCCGTAGTCGCAGCTATGGAAGTAAGATGTACTATATACCATCTTTTGAGACTGTAATAAAAGTGTTACTTAGACCATACGAGGTGTAAGTGCATTCACACAACGTGAAAATGTAACTATATCCTCTGTTACTTAATTGCAGTGTTCTAAAAGTCTTCGAGCACCTGTGTGTGAACGTTAGGAATGAGATAGGCAAAGAAAGAAAAAAAGACAAAGAGAGGGAGAGAGAGGGGGAGAGAGAGAAAAAAAGCCGACCACCGAGGATACTTTGAATTTTTTTTCCGTGTGATATGCCCTGCTGTACCCGCAGGACAGGACAGATTGTATAATTTGTGGACAGAGGCCAAAATCAGTGGCTGTCAGTTGCGCTCGAACATATTACTTTATTCATTTGACAAACATTAGAAGAGTAAAGAAAAAACTTAAAAAAAGAGCAAGCCAAACATTAATTTTAGAACTTAATTCCCGGCTAAACGCGCCATTCAATCTCACGCGTCAAGGGCAAAACAAATTTAATTTAAAACCGGCTGAAGGCCAATCACTTAAGACTCAAAAACAAGAATTTGAATTTTAAAAGGCAGAAGGCCTCATCTTAAAACATGTTTCTAAATTAGGCTGAAGGGCCAAACAATCTCACGCCTTATGGGCAACACAACTTTAATTTAAAATCGGCTGAAGGCCAATAACTTAAGACTCAAAAACAGGAATTTGAATTTAAAAGGCAGAAGGCCTTATGCTAAAACATTTCTCTAAATTAGGCTGAAGGGCCAAACAATCTCACGCCGTAAGGGCAAAACTACCTTAACTTAAAATCGGCTGAAAGCCAATAACTTAAGGCTCATAACAGGAATTTGAATTTAAAAGGCAAAACGCCTTATCCTAAAATTTCTTTGAATCAGACTGAAGGCCAAAACAATCTCACGCCTTAGCTGCAAAACGACTTTAATTTAAAATCGGCTAGAAGCCATACATAAACAAACAAGGACAAATAAGAAAAGGCAGCACATCAAACGGTGCTCAGAAGTTTCCAAGTGTCCGCCTGGCATTCAAACACTATCGCTCGCTTAGGTGAGACAGGCAGTCGGCCCAACAATTTTCAATGCGACGGCAACCCAACCGACAGACAGTCAACGGGCCAAGCGACAGGATAACTACCGCTCCACCCGACCAGCACACAACAGGGAGTTCAATGGAACAACGCAGAAGGTATCGGCGCCCACAACGAATTACAGATTCAGCTGTCGAACTACACGCCGTGCTGGACAGCCACAACACGACGAGGAAAATACACTGCCTGAATTTATGTCAACGGGCAGGGCAGCTAACCGGAACGTTAAAGGCCACAAAGCAGAAGATTCCGCTGGTGCACTTCAATTCAAAAATAATCAAGTTAAGTTAAACTCCACAGGAGGGCGACTAGAATTTCGGCATCTAGAAAACACACGTTGTTACTCGCGGCAATGTCCCACCAGCCCACAACGAAATTCAAACGACATAATGTGAACAGTTGGGGCTGGCTGGTAGATTAAGTAAAGACTCAACTTTCGTGTCCGGGATCGGTGAGTCACAGACCTCGTAGGAATGGGAACAGCCCCCCACACTCCGACCGCGCGTGGACGCCGCCAGCGGCCCCCGGCCTCATACGCGCTACGGAAACTTCGTCGCTGATCCACGCCAACCGACCAACTGCCCGGACACGGCACAGCGCGAAAACTATAAGCGCGAGGCCAAAGATAGTACAAGGGTGTGAATATCGATACCGCTGCTACTGAAACTCGCGGAGAGAGAGGATAACAGCATAATCGCGATAACCGCGGGAGACAAATCACAGAATAGAAACTACGGTTTAATGCAAATCATAACACGAGCCAGCCACGGCTCACCATGGCAAAAGACAGTATATAACCCCTATTATTCCTACTACATGTTGCTCAATGAGGTAAATCAAGCGTCAACATAACACGGAGGATATGCAATGGTCAGTCACCTGTCAAAGGCCTGAGTACCTACCACTTCCAACTCGGACCGCTGAGACTCAGTGAGGTTCTGAAAGGTACCAATAGGGATGTGGAGCGATGCCAGCTCCAGTGCCCTGGCAAGCTGCGCTAGGTTTCTGGGTCAAGGATCCATGACGCGAACAACCGGGTCGAGGTAGTCGCACAGATTGTCCACTGGGTTTAAATCCAGGGAGTATGGTGGTCAGCTGTTGCAGTAGATTCACCCTGGTGCTCTTCGAATCGCGCACGTACACTGTGAGCTGAGTGACACGCTGCATTCTCCTGCTGGTAAACTCCATCGTGCCGAGGAAAAACAAACTGCATGTAGGGGTGGACATGGTCCCCAAAGAGAGATGCATACTTGTGTCGATTCATCGTGTGTGGTATACACCACTTCTAACAAACACCGAACAACGCGCTCCAGTACGCGGCCGCCAAATACACTCCTGGAAATAGAAAAAAGAACACATTGACACCGGTGTGTCAGACCCACCATACTTGCTCCGGACACTGCGAGAGGGCTTTACAAGCAATGATCACACGCACGGCACAGCGGACACACCAGGAACCGCGGTGTTGGCCGTCGAATGGCGCTAGCTGCGCAGCATTTGTGCACCGCCGCCGTCAGTGTCAGCCAGTTTGCCGTGGCATACGGAGCTCCATCGCAGTCTTTAACACTGGTAGCATGCCGCGACAGCGTGGACGTGAACCGTATGTGCAGTTGACGGACTTTGAGCGAGGGCGTGTAGTGGGCATGCGGGAGGCCGGGTGGACGTACCGCCGAATTGCTCAACACGTGGGGCGTGAGGTCTCCACAGTACATCGATGTTGTCGCCAGTGGTCGGCGGAAGGTGCACGTGCCCGTCGACCTGGGACCGGACCGCAGCGACGCACGGATGCACGCCAAGACCGTAGGATCCTACGCAGTGCCGTAGGGGACCGCACCGCCACTTCCCAGCAAATTAGGGACACTGTTGCTCCTGGGGTATCGGCGAGGACCATTCGCAACCGTCTCCATGAGGCTGGGCTACGGTCCCGCACACCGTTAGGCCGTCTTCCGCTCACGCCCCAACATCGTGCAGCCCGCCTCCAGTGGTGTCGCGACAGGCGTGAATGGAGGGACGAATGGAGACGTGTCGTCTTCAGCGATGAGAGTCGCTTCTGCCTTGGTGCCAATGATGGTCGTATGCGTGTTTGGCGCCGTGCAGGTGAGCGCCACAATCAGGACTGCATACGACCGAGGCACACAGGGCCAACACCCGGCATCATGGTGTGGGGAGCGATCTCCTACACTGGCCGTACACCACTGGTGATCGTCGAGGGGACACTGAATAGTGCACGGTACATCCAAACCGTCATCGAACCCATATTTCTACCATTCCTAGACCGGCAAGGGAACTTGCTGTTCCAACAGGACAATGCACGTCCGCATGTATCCCGTGCCACCCAACGTGCTCTAGAAGGTGTAAGTCAACTACCCTGGCCAGCAAGATCTCCGGATCTGTCCCCCATTGAGCATGTTTGGGACTGGATGAAGCGTCGTCTCACGCGGTCTGCACGTCCAGCACGAACGCTGGTCCAACTGAGGCGCCAGGTGGAAATGGCATGGCAAGCCGTTCCACAGGACTACATCCAGCATCTCTACGATCGTCTCCATGGGAGAATAGCAGCCTGCATTGCTGCGAAAGGTGGATATACACTGTACTAGTGCCGACATTGTGCATGCTCTGTTGCCTGTGTCTATGTGCCTGTGGTTCTGTCAGTGTGATCATGTGATGTATCTGACCCCAGGAATGTGTCAATAAAGTTTCCCCTTCCTGGGACAATGAATTCACGGTGTTCTTATTTCAATTTCCAGGAGTGTACATCGCTGGCCGCACTTCTCTGGGCGGCCCGCTGCTTCCACCGCTGGCCGTCTTCACACGCACGCTCCCTTACGTGGCCGAGAAATACATCGCTGGCCGCACTTCTCCGGGCGGCTCGCGGCTACCATCGTTGGCCGCCTTCGCGCGCGCGCGTTTGTCAGCACACAGCAATTGGCTACGCCAGGAAACATTGCGATTGGTTTTCCCTGGAAAACAGCGACCCCAGCCGACGGCTCCATTAGCTAGCAAGCCTTATATAAACCCGGCAGCCGCCACAAACGTCAGTTCTCATCGGGAAGTGCAGTACGCCGTGTTCCAGCTGCTTGTGGATGACTCGCCGCACCACTCGAGGTTACCTGGCTGCTCGGCGGAAAGTCTTGCGACTTCACTTGGAGAGACTTAACTTCACTGGACTTGGGAATAATTACGGGACGTGCACCCCACCATGCACATTCGGACATTGGTATAACCAAACTTTAATTCTGCATTACTTCTGAGTGTGAGCCTGGGTAGACGCTTGGCTAACATAATTGTTAAAGTGATTTGTGATTTAATAAACCAGACTGAAGAGGTTACTGTGTTATTCCTGGTTATAACATCGTGCCTTCCAGATCGACCGAGGTCGCTAAGCGAAAGCCACGAAAATATTCCCTAGACCTTAGCGCTCCCTCTTCTGGGCTGGACCCTTCCGACGACTGGCGTAGGGTGTTTGCTTTCAGACGTTTCATGCTGTACACGCATAAAACGTGATTCATCCGCAAAAGACAACCTATCGCGATTCTGTGGAAGTCAAGTTGCGGTACTGGCGAGCAAATTCCAGCCCTCGTCGCCGATGAACAGGAGCCAACATGGTTGCATGAACCAGACGCCTGCTGCGGAGGCACGTACGCAGCAAAGTTCGCTGAACGGTCAATGAGGAGACGCTGTTACTAGCCTCTTGGTGCGTATGGGCTATCGGTTGCTCAACAGTTGCACGTCTATTCGCTCTTTCACATATTCGCAGCCGTCGTTCAACCCATTTCATCTACGGCCAGTGGTGCACCACAGCTGCTACAGCGCCGGTTTTGGACAGCGTCATTTTGCCTTCAAAGTATACTATAAATCACATACTGTATATAATATATAGGGTGGTCCATTGATCGTGACCGAGCCAAATATCTCACGAAATAAGCGCCAAACGAAAAAACTACAAAGAACGACACTCGTCTAGCTTGAAGGCGGACACCAGATGCCGCTATGGTTGGCCCACTAGATGGCGCTGCCATAGGTCAAACGGATATCAACTGCGTTTTTTTAAAAATAGGAACCCCCATTTTTTATTACATATTCGTGTAGTACGTAGAGAAATATGAATGTTTTAGTTGGACCACCTTTTTCGCTTTGTGATAGATGGCGCTGTAATAGTCACAAACGTATAAGTACGTGCTATCACGTAACATTCCGCCAGTGCGGACGGTATTTGCTTCGTGATACATTACCCGTGTTAAAATGGACCGTTTACCAATTGCGGAAAAGGTAGACATCGTGTTGATGTATGGCTATTGTGATCAAAATGCCCAATGGGCGTGTGCTATGTATGCTGCTCGGTATCCTGGACGACATCTTCCATGTGTCCGGACCGTTCGCTGGATAGTTACGTTATTTAACGAAACAGGAAGTGTTCAGCCATATGTGAAACGTCAACCACGACCTGCAACAAATGATGATGCCCAAGTAGGTGTTTTAGCTGCTGTTGCGGCTAATCCGCACATCAGTAGCAGACGAATTGCCGAAATCGCGAATCTCAAAAATGTCGGTGTTGAGAATGCTACATCAACATCGATTTCACCCGTACCATATTTATATGCACCAGGAATTGCATGGCGACGACTTTGAACGTTGTGTACAGTTCTGCCACTGGGCACAAGAGATATTACGGGACTATGACAGATTTTTTGCACGTGTTCTATTTAGTGACGAAGCATCATTCGCCAACAGCGGTAACGTAAACCGGCATAATATGCACTATTGGGCAACGGAAAATCGACGATGGCTGCGACAAGTGGAAAATCAGCGACCTTGGCGCGTTAATGTATGGTGCGGCATTATGGGAGAAAGGATACTGGGCACCTATTTTATCGATGGCAATTTAAATGGTGCAATGTATGCTAATTTCCTACGAATGTTCTACCGATGTTACTACAAGATGTTTCACTGCGTGACAGAATGGCGATGTACTTCCAACATGATGGATGTCCGGCACATACCTCGCGTGCGGTTGAAGCGGTACTGAATAGCATATTTCATAACAGGTGGATTGGTCGTCGAAGCACCACACCATGGCCCGCACGTTCACCAGATCTGACGTCCCCGGTTTTCTTTCTGCGGGGAATGTTGAAGGATATTTGCTATCGCGATCCACCGACAACGCCTGACAACATGGGTCAGCGCATTGTCAATGCGAACATTACGGAAGGCAAAATACTCGCTGCTGAGAGGAATTTCGTTACACGTATTGCCAAATGCATTGAGGTTGACGGACATAATTTTGAGCATTTATTGCATTAATGTGGTATTTATAGGTAATCACGCTGTAACAGCATGCGTTCTCAGAAATGATATGTTCACAAAGGTACATGTATCACATTGGAACAACCGAAATAAAATGTTCAAACGTACCTACGTTCTGTATTTTAATTTAAAAAACTTACCTGTTACCAACTGTTCGTCTAAAATTGTGAGCCAAATGTTTGTGACTATTACAGCGCCATCTATCACAAAGCGAAAACTGTGGTCCAACTAAAACATTCATATTTATTTACGTAATACACGAATATGTAATAAAAAATGGGGGTTCGTATTAAAAAAAAACGCAGTTGATATCCCTTTGACCTATGGCAGCGCCATCTAGCGGGCTAACCATAGCGCCATCCGGTTTCCCCCTTCAAGCTAGACATGTTTCGTTCTTTGTAGTTTTTTCGTTTGACGCTTATTTTTTGAGATATTTGGCCCGGTCGCGATCAATGGACCACCCTGTATACCACGGCGGTACACCAACAGTTTACAGATTTAGCCATTTGTGAAATGCTTCCACCTTCGACTCGAGAGCCAATAATCCCGCCCTTTTGGACGTCAGATAAATCAAACCGTTTCCGCATTACCACAACGACAACGACACGCTTTATATACCCTCCACTGTTAGTACTGCCACCTGCCTTCTTTGAGTGGTGACTGCACGTCGAACATAGACGGAGGTCAGATTCATGTGACTGAACCGTATAAATACCACTCTTTTCAAAATTCATTTATTCCGTTAATTTGTTTTGGAACCTTTTCAGGCTCACCTTAATATGGTGACCTGAAAGTTAAACTTTTAATTCCATAGCATAATGCTAGATACTGTCTCTGCGACAAGAAGACGGATAAACATACTTTAATGTATCGCTATGAGAGATGGCTATATGGTCAGTTGTATCTAAAGATGAATTCTATTACAGCGACAGAGTGGACCGCTTCGTAATTGGTATTCACCTGGCAGCTTCCATTGCGGCTGCCAATTAGGCATCGATTTTTACTTTTCACTAGGAATATAAATAGATAACAAATGTGACGATAAGTCTGTTAGTATCCATATTGTGCTGTACAACTGATGTGTATTACAAAGATATGACATATTTCGTTCAGTGATCTTTGTTTCGTTTTGTGTGCATATAATACAATTGATGAGTGGGGAAACAATTTGACCCGGACTGTTGTTAACATGAATGCCATAAAATAGTGTTACAATAGTATGAGAGAATTTCAACTGTTCATATACAGGGTGCATACAGTTGAAAGTGCACGATACTAGAAGCAAAAAAGACTCGTTAAACGTAAGTGCGCAATAGCCGTTTGCGAGATAATTGCGGCTTTGTGGTTCCAAGCCATCACTGACTTGATTCCCTGTAAACACCGTATACCGGTCCGTGGTGTGGTCTTTGTTTTCATTTTAGAGACGTGGAGTTGTAAATAGAATGGATACGTCAGTACTTTACACAGTCAGATTCCCACTCATCTCAGTTGCTTGTGAAGTGTTCGTTGTGCTGCACGAGTGTGGTGGTAACATGAAACATTACGGTAACGAGGAGTATGCGGGTATGCATTTCATGTATGGTAGGTCTAACGGCAATGTACAAGAGGCTGCACACTTGTACCAAGAAGCATACCCTGCTCAAAGGCTCCCCGAGAGTCGAACGTTTGCAAGGGTGCATCAACTCTGAGGAACTGTGAGCTTTGCACATGTTGCGAAAGCGGATAGGCAGGCATAAATTACATCTTTTCTTGAAAATGTGGTACTGGAAACAATCAAACACTCTCGACACGGGACACTGCCACATAAATTCCTGGAGTGAGCCACGGTAGTGGGTGCAGGCTAATGCATCGCAATGCAATGTACGAGGTGCATTCAAGTTCTAAGGCCTCCGATTTTTTTCTAATTAACTACTCACCCGAAATCGATGAAATTGGCGTTACTTCTCGACGTAATCGCCCTGCAGACGTACACATTTTTCACAACGCTGACGCCATGATTCCATGGCAGCGGCGAAGGCTTCTTTAGGAGTCTGTTTTGACCACTGGAAAATCGCTGAGGCAATAGCAGCACGGCTAGTGAATGTGCGGCCACGGAGAGTGTCTTTCATTGTTGGAGAAAGCCAAAAGTCACTAGGAGTCAGGTCAGGTGAGTAGGGAGCATGAGGAATCACTTCAAAGTTGTTATCACGAAGAAACTGTTGCGTAACGTTAGCTCGATGTGCGGGTGCGTTGTCTTGGTGAAACAGCACACGCGCAGCCCTTCCCGGACGTTTTTGTTGCAGTGCAGGAAGGAATTTGTTCTTCAAAACATTGTCGTAGGATGCACCTGTTACCGTAGTGCCCTTTGGAACGCAATGGGTAAGGATTACGCCCTCGCTGTCCCAGAATATGGACACCATCATTTTTTCAGCACTGGCGGTTACCCGAAATTTTTTTGGTGGCGGTGAATCTGTGTGCTTCCATTGAGCTGACTGGCGCTTTGTTTCTGGATTGAAAAATGGCATCCACGTCTCATACATTGTCACAACCGACGAAAAGAAAGTTCCATTCATGCTGTCATTGCTTGGCAACATGCCACATGGGCAGCCATGTGGTCGTCCGTCAGCATTCGTGGCACCCACCTGGATGACACTTTTCGCATTTTCAGGTCGTCATGCAGGATTGTGTGCACAGAACCCACAGAAATGCCAACTCTGGAGGCGATCTGTTCAACAGTCATTTGGCGATCCCCCAAAACAATTCTCTCCACTTTCTCGATCATGTCGTCAGACCGGCTTGTGCGAGCCCGAGATTGTTTCGGTTTGTTGTCACACGATGTTCTGCCTTCATTAAACTGTCGCACCCACGAACGCACTTTCGACACATCCATAACTCCATCACCACATGTCTCCTTCAACTGTCGATGAATTTCAATTGGTTTCACACCACGCAAATTCAGAAAACGAATGATTGCACGCTGTTCAAGTAAGGAAAACATCGCCATTTTAAGTATTTAAAACAGTTCTCATTCTCACCACTGTCGGTAAAATTCCATCTGCCGTACGGTGCTGCCATCTCTGGGACGTATTGACAATGAACGCGGCCTCATTTTAAAACAATGCGCATGTTTCTATCTCTTTCCAGTCCGGAGAAAAAAAATCGGAGGCCTTAGAACTTGAACGCACCTCGTACCTGTACCATCTCTAACGAGTTCAGCTTATTAGTGAGGCATACTACGGTCCTAAACTAAAGTTCTGTCAGTGGATGCAACAACAACGTATTGTTGGCAATGTTACGTTTGACAATAACTTTTTATGTACTAATGAAGCAGGGGTCACTGACGATGGTGTGTTTAACTATCACAATTCTTACGTTTGGAGTTACGTATACTCCAACCCACGGGCTGTGCATGAGTCTCGACATCACCGATGTTTATCATTGAAAGCATGGTTAGGGGTACTAGGTGATCATTTGATTGGTCCGTACATGTTACCAAAAAAACTCAAAGGTCGGACTTACCATCGGGTTCTTTGGCATCATCTTGCAGGATTGCTTGTGAATGTTCCCATAGAGAAGTGCCAGAGGGTGTGGTACAAGCATCTTAGAGCATCAGCACTTTTTGATGCTATGGTGAAACGACATCTAACGCGCCGATATGGCCAAAGATGGATTGGGAGAGGAGGACCTGTACTGTGGCTTCCAAGATCACCTGATCTGAACCCCATAGATTTCTATGCCCGGGGACACTGTGATTTACACGATTGAAGAACTGGAGAAGAGAGTTGTCAGTGCTCTTCGAGAATTTCGAAATGATCCGCGCAGGTCTGAAAGGGTAGTAACTCATTGTGGCGGCAGGTAAAGGCCTGCATCCGTGTACAAGGACGACAGTTTGAACATATCCTTTAACTACGAGTACAGTTATGTGACCACTGTCGTGTCCATTCACCACAACTACGCTTCTAGCAACGTATCTCTAATAACTTTTCTTAATGTTGTACAGTATTTTCCCTTTTCCTAACTGGGGTGACGTTTACACGGAATCAAGTTAGTGGTGGCCAGTAAACACAAAGGCACAATCACCTCGCAAGCAGTTTGCTTGTGGACGTATGTTTATTGTGACTTTTTTGCTTCTATGATCGTGTACTTTCACTGTATGCGTTTGCGCTATTAATTATGATACAGTCTGTATGTCTGAACATTATACGTACTAAACAAAACTTCAAATTGAATTGCTGCCTCATTTCTATTCTTATGTCAACAAGGTGTCGAAATATTGGTTTATGGTAAACAGAGATTAGGTCTGTTTATTACTCGTAAGATGATAATATACAAATCCTAAAAGCGCGTACCTGAACTCGTTTTGTTGTTGCTGTCACAGCTATCCGTAGGTAAACAAAATGCTGAGGTAGAACTCAAATTCGGCACACTACTGTCTTACATGTTGTTTCTTTTACAGATGCTCTGCACGTTCCCAGAAGATTTCAAACGCATCTAAGTCTCTCATTCGTCTTTCTTAGTAGTGAGTTCACATGTTCGTCCCATTGCATATCGCTTCTTGGTGTTTACCACAACATGCACAAAAGAAGTAACGAGTCCCATAAGTTTACCACTAATCTGGTAAACGGACGCCAACAGGTTAATTGTCTTTATTACTGGCATAACTCTACATTTTTCCATGTATAAAGAGAGCTGGTGTTCATTACGCGTCTTGGAACTCCTGTGCAAGTTGCTGTGTAGTTCCTCCCAGCCATCCAGTGACGATACGTCGCTGTACGCAACAGCATCGTCAATTAGAAAATTATATGATAGAGGTACTGGTTATATACGACTAATCGCTTCTGTTTATTGAGAATATTAGAGGTCTGTTATGCTTTCTTGGAGAGCACCCGGTGTCACTTACGCTCTGTTGAACTTTCGCCGTCCAGTATGACGTAATGCGTGTCCTTATACCTCTTTCTAAATGAAGGAAATAAATTCCTGTAATGAGCCACTTATAAACACATTCACTCTCGGAAAAAAATTTTGAAATATGTGTGAATTCCTACGGACCTGAAGTCATCGGTCCCTAGATTTACACACCATTTAAACTAACTTATGTCAAGAAGAATACACACACCCATGCCCGAGGGAGGACATTGCTGTCAATGTTTTGTCAGTAGACTACACTTTAATGAATATACCGAGATTGGCGATCGTCATTTTGAACAGTCGCTATCAGCTTAAGTCGTAGCCTTAAGGGATAAGATACGTAAATATTCATTTCCGACCAATAGTTCATGAAAAAGACATGTCGGGTAGGCGGTAGTTGAGTACGGAATGAAAAAGGGTTGTTGCGTAACTCACATGTTATCCTGTCTTGACGTAGAACAAGCCCTAAAAGAAACCAAAAAGAAATTTGGAAAGGCGATCAATCAATCAGTAGAAGAGAAGATAGAGGGACGGGGTTGTAGCCTATCCCCGATTTTGCTCTATCTGTGCATTGAGCGAGTGCTAAAGAAAAACAGGGATATATTTGAAAGGAAATTAAAGATCAGGGCAAAGAAATAAAAACTTTGAGGTTTGTCGACGATACTGTAACCTGCCAGAGACAGCAAAGACTTGGAAGAGCATTGGAACGTACTGGATAGTGTATTGGAAAGCAGTTATACGATGAACATCAACAAAGGAAATAACAGGGTAATGGAGTGCAGTGAAATTAAGTTAGGGGATGCCAAGGGAATTAGTAGGGTTGGGGAAATGACACCCGCGTTCGAACACGCTCGAGATTTCCCAATACGCCGCGGCTTTCGATACAGGATCGCGCTTGTTAGAACAATCGCGTGACATTTGACTTGCGCGGCGCGAGTTCAAGAATAAGTAATTATGAAACAGCCATAACCACAAGCCATGGCTCTACTTAAAACCTGACAATTCTGTGAAACACACGTGGAAATAGCATTAAATCCTACCACCACATACACTCCTGTTGTGTTTGAACAAATTTGCAGTTTCTCATTCAGTACCGGTATGTATGGATGTATAAACGTCCACACTGAGTTTTAAGTAAAGGTAATAGACAAAAACGAAAATGTTGTCCTCTAGAAAATACTACTTGACTGAACCCAGTACTAGTAGGGTAGTGGGTTCCTCGGTCCAATTTTGATATCAAATTGATATCCAAATGAAATAAATTCATCAATTGATCACCCCTGATCACGCCAAACCCCGCGAATGGCCTAGCCCACACCGCCCCTGACCTCGACCACCCCCACCCCAGGATGATGTCACGTGTTTTTTTTTTCAGCCTGCTCCAGGGCCCAGCCGCCTCCTCACCCACCCCCTCCTTCAACCTACTCTATTGGTGGGAATTTTGGAGGGAATTTCGAATTTTGGCGGAAATTTTTTTGTTCCAGGGCTGTGTTGACATCCCATCCCAAACCCCACCCCGGAATTGATGAGAAATTAAAATTGGCAGTGCCCTTTCTGGGACTTGAACCCTGGTCCTCCTAGACGGAAAGCCCAAATGCACCCCCCACCTAACACACTTATACCACCAGAGGCGCTTGGTATTGACGGGAAATTGAAAATTAGCAGTGCTCTTTTTGGGACTTGAATCCTGGTTCTCCTAGATGGAAAGCCCAAGTGCACTCTCCCTCCCCCCCCCCCCCACCAGCATATGGAAACTGTCCAGATTGAGGAGAGGAAGGTTATGTTAGTGTACTTTACTTATTTTGGTCGGGAAACTGACACAAAATCAGTCCTAATTATGTAATTAATCATAAAGGTTGGGCCTAATTACACAACCATATACCACTTGAAACTGGTGACAGACACACTCAAACGTTACCCTGCACCTACAAGGTGGGGGGAAAAGGTAGTGGTGTAAGGTACTGCCTTTACTCTTTTTGGTGGGAAATATGCTCTACTGACGAGATGCTGGTGTTGGACAGAGAGGAGCTTAAAAAGGGTGTTACCTGTAAGCATAGAGTATCTACCGTTGTTCGACATCAGAATTCGCTACAGCCACCTACTCAACAGCCACGCTACACGCACGCTATCACAACTGATGGAAAAAATGCGTCACAGTTCTAATTACACTTCCAAAATGTCCTTAAAAAAAAAAGAAAACCGGCACTCGTTATAAACAGGTCATAATGCAACGCATGTACTGGGGAAAATCGTCGTCCTAAAAGACTGCAGAGAGGGCGGTAGTTGGATGTGCGTTCTCCTCAATGTACTATCACAAACTGCCGAAAACCGAGGCCCTCTCATCTCCCCTCAAGCCTCCCCTTCCCCCCTCCTGCCCCCGTCCATTCACCTACAGGGAGGACACAGGCTTCTTCAAACGGCCAGATGTTCCGCAGAACATCTCGCTCCCCCACTGCCCGCCATTTGCTGTTTTTCTGCGGGTAAACTGCTGAAACCTCTACGACTGCATGCCCCGCTAGGCCCTATGCGGTCACTCGCGATATACAGCATGCCTAGAGGCGGCGCCCCTTAGCACAAACGGGAAATTTGCCAGCATAACTCAGCCCATCCTGGGAACAGTCCGCGGCACTCGGCTTTTCATCATCTGGCCTCTGCCTTAATGCGACGCTCCTACACCTACACAGTTGCATGTATAGTGAACCAAGCAATAAGAGATAACAAGCAATAAGAGATAATAGGCAATGTCCATTTTCTTTTAGTTTTATGAGCGAAATCGGTATAGTTTTACGTTTGACTGCAGAGTACAATTTGCATCTCATTTTTTGTGACATCCAACTAAGTGCACCACCACTGATCACAAATGATTAGCAGAGACATGTCCACCATGAGTAAAATCAGGGAAAAAATCGACTTTTTTGCTGCGAAAATTACCGATCACCTCAGAATGTCTTCGTTCTCTCTAAACGTCATTGGAGTAAGGAAAACGCGAGAATATAATCTCAAAAGAAAAAAATGTGTAAAGCAATTTCTTTCAGCTTGTTAAACAAATTACACAACCTAACAACATTTCTCATGTGCGCGTGTGTATTACAAACATTTCAGACAATCTTTCACGTCATACACTCACATGGTTGGTTGGTTGTTTTGGGGAAAGATACCAGACAGCGAGGTCATCGGTCTCATCGGATTAGGGAAGGACGGGGAAGGATGTCGGCCGTGCCCTTTGAAAGGAACCATCCCGGCATTTGCCTGGAGCGATTTAGGGGAAATCACGGAAAACCTAAATCAGGATGGCCGGACGCGGGATTGAACCGTCGTCCTCCCGAATGCGAGTCCAGTGTCTAACCACTGCGCCACCTCGCTCGGTACACTCACATGTCGGAAAAAGAAAAACACATTCATTTTACGTTTGACAACAACAAGCTATAATTCAAGAGAACAATGCTGTTTTGTGCACTATGACAGGTCCACTTTTACCAATGCGATGCTATATCATACTAACGACTACGAAACAAATCGCGAGAGCCTGTCTCGCCCTGTGTGGGTGGTGTGAGTTAACGAGCATTTCGCTCTCATTTAAGTATATGGCCGAAAGAGACAGCTTTCCAGGAATTGTGAAACGAATCCAGTCGTCCAGGACCGTGCGCCACAAAGAGCGCAGATTCACCACAAGATGGGGACAGTCCACAGGCGTCTATTTTGCTGAATGAGGCCAGGCTGATCAGGCCCAAGCGCTGTAGTGTGCAAGTGAGACAGACGAGAACCTACGTCGTAGGAAAACCCGTAGGAGCTGTTAGTGACCAGGGAGGCATAGCAGTGTTAAATATGGCGGACCTAGGATCGGCCACAAAGGGAAACATTTATGAAAATTATTTAAGTCTGTAGTAATTCAGGGAATGAAGCCACAGTAATTTTAATCTACCATCTTTCTTAAATTTTCATGGCGATCCCAATAAAACTTGAATATTGATCACATCTATAATAGTTTAGGATTTACTGTTAAACTGAAATTAACAAGTTTTGTAAGAAAGACCTGAAAGCCAAAATCTGAACGCTTTGGTAGATCTTAACGATCGATATTTCATATAAAAGCACATCATTAAAATGACAAATGTTGTAAGTATCAACTCTGTAATTTTATTTGTTTCAAAGATACAGTAAATTTAAATTATTTCAGTTAAGCATCAGATGATCATTTCCTCCACACAAAACACATTGAACGATGACAGCATGACACCTTATTGAATCATTAGGTAACAGAATATTTGGTGTAGAGTTTAGTGCATAATAGTTGCATTGGTGCAAGGCTACTGGCCGTGACAATCAAAGTTAAGAAGGAAATTGTATTGGTTTTATGTAAAAGAATTTAACGTTTATTATGTAATGGATGTTATTGTTATTTTGATTAGAACGTGAAAGTGGTCAAGCTTTGATTATTTAAATATGATAAAATGTAAAATAATGTAGAATCAGCTGTAGCCAATCAGATGGATGGCTTCAAGGTAGGGAAATGCTCTTGGCAGTTGAGCGACGATGTTCGGCATAAGGGCAGACGCGGCCGGAGGCAGGAGAGGGACAGTGGTGGTGCACACGCGAAAGTGGACAGGGCAGTTCAGTTCTAGACATCGAAGGGTACAGTTTGAATTGAGACCCGAAACCGGACAGTCGGTCTTTAGGTAGTTAGGAAGTGAAACGACTTAGAAAATTTCGCGTTGTGTGGTATCGCGGGACGTAAGTCTCTGAGCGGTGAGCAGCCGCACACTTGGCGTGAACTCTTAACTTTTCGCGCAGATAACGAGCTATTGTATTTCGCGATGAGATTGTGAATGATCGAACTTTGTCAAAAGGATATGCGCTCGAGTGTAACAGTAACATTAAATATAACCACTTTCGCTATTAGTTTGCTGTCTGAATAAACATCATTCTTACCAAATCGCAACTGTGTGGTCGACATCATTTATGAGTCGTTAATTTAGTTCCCGATATTAATATTACTGTTATTATATGCTATATTAACTTTGTATCTTTCGTACAATTTCGCAGACTTGCCATCAGCCAGACAATTTAACCAAAGGGTCAAAAGTGTCTAATTTAGGGCGTGTAATGCGACACGTGCGGTTAAATCCCTAGACGAGTTTGAGCCAAGACATTTCGACGAAGAGGAACCGCACGTGAGCCTGTACATCTTTGGGATGATAGCTTGCAGTTGGAGATTGAAATTTTCGTTAAAAGATATCGCCACAACGAAAAAAAAAAAAGAAATTCCTGTCGACAATCATTCCATGGTGCCCTAGCCATCTCCTGCACCCACCAGGTGGCACGTCATTGATATCAGTTTGACAGGCTAAGTAATTAAATTGATCAAGAGAGACAGTTTGCAGGGCGAGTAATTTTTTCTTCTTTTTTTTTGCATTAGTCGGATTACACTCATTAGGTAGGTGAAATGGGAATCCGTGGAGGGAAGACGATGTTCCTTTCAAGGAACACTATTGAGAACCGGCATTTGAAACTGACCGCAGAGGGATTCAACAAACCACACAATACATTTCGCTTAAGAACTGCGCTATTAAAACACGATCGTAACGACTATGTTACCCTGCATAAAAAGCAGTCTTGAGACTACAGGCACACACATCAATTGCTGGTAGCGTTACGCTTTCGGGCAGAAATGCTGTCTGTGATTTGGAATAAAGTCTAACCATTCTACCACGTACTTGATTTGTATCTTGTAGAGACATCTTTTAATTATTACAGCCACTGGTGAATCACACTCATGCCATTCTCCTATCTCGAAACGAGTCACCTTATTCCAACCTATCTTCTAAGGATCCCATACAGCAAAAACTCCAGCACTATTTTTTAGAGACTCCCTCTGCATCTTGGTCGTGATCGAACTCGCTTCCATAGACCAGTGTAATGTTTCGTCACCCGTACTGTAGGATGACCATATCCAACAGACTACCAATCACACGAGAGGATTCCTGTATTGTTCCTTCACAAGCAGTTTAATACATTGTTATTTAGATTGTAACACATCCAATCACTGTACACCATGATATACTTTACTTTTTCTACCAAGACTTAGAGATCCATCTCAGCTGCTACTAAACTGACATTAACACGTTTCGATCCTCTGGTTCTCACATAAAGTTAAACATTGCGTGGCATAAACTGTACAGCGACCACAAAACAGGCTGGTAGAAATAAAACACAGGGGCGATGTTTCTCATTGACAAAAATGTGGAAGACATCGCAACATATGGAAACTGGAAGAGTTTGCGGTATTACATAATGCTTCCACCAGCTATTCGAAGGTGATGACCTGTACAGTTAATCTCATCTTCTCCATCGACAGGGTAGCGGATGTCTTGGTGTTCCATTTCAAAAAGCATTGTTCCTTCATTTCGCAGTCATGTACATGACTACTGTTCCGGTGTTGACCATCGCTGGAAGGTGCTGTTCACAGCACGCATGGGTTAGTACAAGGAAAGAGGTACTGTCACCTTACTGGTGAAAAAAAACCATGTGTAGGGCATTGCAGCATATGGAAATAGGACCAGTCTGTAGCATCGAGGAACGCTACCAAACAATTGTATGGAGGTGATGACCTCTACATTTAATCCCATGCTCCACAGCGACAAGTAGCAGATATTTGGTGCTCAGCCAAGGCTCCCTCCATCTCAGCCGAGTGGTGTCAGTCAATCATTATGTGCGTAATCAGCAGTGTACCCAGTGGATATTTAGGATGAGAAAGATGTCGTTGATATGGAATGATGTAGTGTAATAAACACCGCAGTTGATAGCAGGATCAATTTTACTCAGAAGTCAGAGAGAACTAAATTTACCACATTCTGCTGCCTTTGTAGAAACAAAGTGAGCAGAGTTAATGCTATAGAACCGTGTTTTGACCACTCGGTGGAAATGGGAACATGTTGTCATAGCTCTGCCCCCATGTACGACGTGTGAGGTCAATGCCAAATGAAACCTGCTCTTGCAACACGACGTAGTATAAAAGACAGTAAAAACAGTTATGGTGGTGTTTCTTATCAGGAATATTAGGAAGTCTCAACGTCATGCAGGTACTGCAGTCCGAAGCAGATCCGCATCCCTCACGGTCCATTCACATCTATAATCTATCATCGTTATTCTGACCCATCCAACACAGAAAAATTACGAACTATAAAAGCTCCGCTAACTTCATCTGAGAGATTTTTACCGAATCTCTCTCTTCCAATATATCGAAAACGAATACCGTCTACATGCTAGCATGGAGCATATGCGGCGATCCTATTAAATATACAGGTATTTATCCATTAGCACAGGTGGACAATGATCGACGTCGCTTACACTGACCGGTGTAAAGTTTCATTGCCTGTATTGTACGAGAACCATCTCCCACAGGTTAGCAGTCACAGGAGAGGGTGCCTGTTTCGTTGTCTGATACACAGCTTTTTCTGCTGTAACACATTTTGTACACTGCTACACTTTTTTTGTCCCATTACGACCGACGTCTGTGTCAGACTCTAAATTGACATTAACACGTTTTGGTCCACTGGCTCTCCCAGAAAACTAGACATCACACAGTGTAAATCACATTGGTGCCGCTGATCCCACAACACGCCCACACACTGAATGATTGAAATAAAATACAGTCACAACATAAAGAAACTGGAAGAGTTTTGAATCATTGTGGAGATTTCCAAATTGCTGTCTGAAGGTGATTGACGACCTATACATTTAAACACATCATTCACAGTAACAGGATAGCTGATGGCGCTATGTTCTGTTTGATTGATTCCTCATATTGCTGCCATGTACGTGATCATTGTTTCAGTGTTAACCATGCCCAGAACCTGTTGCCTACTCCGTCAAGAATCTTTCTCCATCTCAGACAAGCGATGTCATCATTATCTGGTAATCAACAGCGTACCTGTGGACTGTTGAGATTGAAAAGACACCGCCCATTATATTAAGGATTATAGTTTATATTGCGATTAATTTTAGCAATTTTATCGTAATTTGAACATAAAGAAACTGGAAGAGTTTTGAATCATTGTGGAAATTTCCAAATTGCTGTCTGAAGGTGACTGACGACCTATACATTTAAACTCATCATTCACAGTAACAGGATAGCTGATGGCGCTATGTTCTGTTTGATTGATTCCTCATATTGCTGCCATGTACGTGATCATTGTTTCAGTGTTAACCATGCCCAGAACCTGTTGCCTACTCCGTCAAGAATCTTTCTCCATCTCAGACAAGCGATGTCATCATTATCTGGTAATCAACAGCGTACCTGTGGACTGTTGAGATTGAAAAGACACCGCCCATGTTCTGTAATAATAAGCATTATAGTTTATATTGCGATTAATTTTAGCAATTTTATCGTAATTTGAACACCGACCAATGACGCGGCAGCATGCATACAAGTTTCTGTATCATCGCTAAACAACCCTTCCACTACTTTCCGAGTACCATCCCAAATGTAAATTGATGACTGTGCGGTACGTTCATTCATTGTTAATTCTCGAACATAGACACCAAAGTAAACCAGACAGCGACCTACATATCTCTAGCACTACGATCATAGTGCATAATTTACTCCGACCGCTGTGACACAGCGGTTCTAAGCGCTTCAGTCCGCTACGGTCGCAGGTTCGGATCCTGCCTCGGGCATGGATGTGTGTGATGTCCTTAAGTTAGTTAGGATTAAGTAGTTCTAAGTCTAGGGGACTGATGACAGATGTTAAGTCCCATAGTGCTTAGAGCCATTTGAACCATTTTTGCATAATTTGCGATCTTTCTCTATATGGATGGGAGTCACAGGGCATTCTCGCATTGTAAGGATAAATTTAGAGACCGAAAGATCTCGTCGCATTGTCTTTGACCAGTGCTCCCTGCAGCACTGGCACTTATCTGCAGGTGACCAGAAGTAGACAGCTACATTCCACGTTTCATGTAAGAACAGTGCGAACCGAGGCTGTAACTGCTGTCCCGCACTCATCCAAGAGAACACGATTTCTCCAGATACGCAGATGTCGAGGAGATTCGCACCCTTAACAGTGTATAGTACATCTGAATCTGTCATGATGATGTAACAGACGGACAAGAACAAGAAATGGGTCGTTTTTATGCATGATGGACCTCCAGACGGACAGAGTTTGCTGAATTTTACGTAAATCAACTGCGCTATCGATTCTAAAGCATGGTTCTAGTTACTGGTGTCATTGCCACGAAGGTATTGGAAAGAGAGAATATAAACACATGCACTCCTAATGTTACAAGGTTCTGCACTTAAAACACGCCATAATGTTAGATCGTTGCGGTTTCCGATCTATTACTCATACGGAATGCATCGCTGTTACTATCCCAATGTAAGAAATATATTTCCAGTGCATGACATACATTCTTCTTACAGGTTTCTCTACGATAAACTATGGTGATACACTGTAAAATGAAACACTACTTCCTTAAAACATCGATTCCTTGTGATAAATGTTCAATATAGCTTTCTAGGGGTATATAACCTCGACTATTCGCATTCGATAACGGTTCAGAAATTATACTATTCTCGCATCAGTCCTATATACAGGGTGTTTCAAAAATGACCGGTATATTTGAAACGGCAATAAAAACTAAACGAGCAGCGATAGAAATACACCGTTTGTTGCAATATGCTTGGGACAACAGTACATTTTCAGGCAGACAAACTTTCGAAATTACAGAAGTTACAATTTTCAGCAACAGATGGCGCTGCGGTCTGGGAAACTCTATAGTACGATATTTTCCACATATCCACCATGCGTAGCAATAATATGGCGTAGTCTCTGAATGAAATTACCCGAAACCTTTGACAACGTGTCTGGCGGAATGGCTTCACATGCAGATGAGATGTACTGCTTCAGCTGTTCAATTGTTTCTGGATTCTGGCGGTACACCTGGTCTTTCAAGTGTCCCCACAGAAAGAAGTCACAGAGGTTCATGTCTGGCGAATAGGGAGGCCAATCCACGCCGTCTCCTGTATGTTTCGGATAGCCCAAAGCAATCACACGATCATCGAAATATTCATTCAGGAAATTAAAGACGTCGGCCGTGCGATGTGGCCGGGCACCATCTTGCATAAACCACGAGGTGTTCGCAGTGTCGTCTAAGGCAGTTTGTACCGCCACAACTTCACGAAGAATGTCCAGATAGCGTGATGCAGTAATCGTTTCGGATCTGAAAAATGGGCCAATGATTCCTTTGGAAGAAATGGCGGCCCAGACCAGTACTTTTTGAGGATGCAGGGACGATGGGACTGCAACATGGGGCTTTTCGGTTCCCCATATGCGCCAGTTCTGTTTATTGACGAAGCCGTCCAGGTAAAAATAAGCTTCGTCAGTAAACCAAATGCTGCCCACATGCATATCGCCGTCATCAATCCTGTGCACTATATCGTTAGCGAATGTCTCTCGTGCAGCAATGGTAGCGGCGCTGAGGGGTTGCCGCGTTTGAATTTTGTATGGATAGAGGTGTAAACTTTGGCGCATGAGACGATACGTGGACGTTGGCGTCATTTGGACCGCAGCTGCAACGCGGCGAACGGAAACCCGAGGCCGCTGTTGGATCACCTGCTGCACTAGCTCTGCCCTCTGTGGTTGCCGTACGCGATCGCCCTACCTTTCCAGCACGTTCATCCGTCACGTTCCCAGTCCGTTGAAATTTTTCAAACAGATCCTTTATTGTATCGCTTTTCGGTCCTTTGGTTACATTAAACCTCCGTTGAAAACTTCGTCTTGTTGCAACAACACTGTGTTCTAGGCGGTGGAATTCCAACACCAGAAAAATCCTCTGTTCTAAGGAATAAACCATGTTGTCTACAGCACACTTGCACGTTGTGAACAGCACACGCTTACAGCAGAAAGACGACGTACAGAATGGCGCACCCACAGACTGCGTTGTCTTCTATATCTTTCACATCACTTGCAGCGCCATCTGTTGTTGAAATTTGTAACTACTGTAATTTCGAAAGTTTGTCCGCCTGAAAATGTACTGTTGTCCCAAGCATATTGCAACAAACGGTGTATTTCTATCGCTGCTCGTTTAGTTTTTATTGCCGTTTCAAATATACCGGTCATTTTTGAAACACCCTGTAAAATGATCGTTAGTGACAGAGAATGCCTCTTACAAAGAGACAGTCGCATAGCAGCGGTGTCTGACATGCGAAATTACACGCCATCCACCACTAACTCCATAAACAGGGCATCTGTTAAGCAGATATATACATGGGGATTGTACTATGTCATAAACACATGTCGCTTACTTTGAATCACCGCAATTATGAAACTGAAGACTCGATTTTATGCCCAAGATGCGGCAGGGGGGAAAGGTTGAGATGGAAGCACCGTTTTTGTCAAGGCAACATTGTACTGAGGTGTTAGTGACGTGCGTGAGTTGACTGCTGTCTTTGATGCCTTCCTGGAAAAAAGAGAACTTCCTGCCTCTAAACTTACTTGCATACGCATCATATTTCAGTTCGTGGTTCACAATTATTTTTATTATTAATATTCACAGTGCATTAAATAACGCTAATACAGGTCTAAGTGATAGTACCAGCAAAATTCGCTACACTGCAGGCCGATCAGAAGATCGAACGTAACTCGAGGTTTCCCAAAATGTTACATAAACTGTTTGAACAGTTCGAGTCGTGTTCAAACACAGCCCTAGGAATTAGGTTGGGAAATGAGACACTAAATACGGAGTCGATGTCACCTTCGTCTATCGCACCCGACGCACCGCGCGCCACTCACAGCTACGCGAGAGACGGCACTGAACAATCTCCCAGTTTCTCTCTTACACATCAATTTATGTTTCTTTCCCTACCAATGCTATCAGTACTACCAGTAATCCCACCATTAACTACGTCATTTATCTAGTGTACCAAATCTACCGAACCATAGTTTTGTTAAAGCGCAATTCTATATGTAGCTCAGCACCGAAAAGAGCCTACACCATTCAAACGCATAACTCAGTTATTAAGTGCACACAGTGTAAACAAACTTACTAACGTGTTATCTTTATGTAGATGTCTGATTGTATTTATTGGCCACCTGAACCACCTATACGACACTGAAAGTAGTAGACGAGTTTTGTTACTTCGCAGCAAGATAACTGGCTACAGCCAAAAATAGTGAGTACATAAAACGCAGACTGGCAATAGCAAGAAAAGAGTATCTGAAAAAGAACAATTATTTAATAGCGAATATAAATTTAAGTGTTAGGAAGTCTTTCCTGAAGAGATTTTTCTTGAGTGTAGCCTTTTACAGATGTAAAACTAGGAGCCAAACTGTCAGCAAGAGAACAGAAGCTTTTGAAACGTGGTGCTAGAAAGCTAAAATGTATAGATTGAATAACCAATGAAGACATACTGAATCTAACTGGAGAGAAAAAAAATTTACAGCATCATTTGACTATAAGAAGGGATCGGTTGATAGTACACATCCTGAGGCATCAAGAAATAATTTGATAATAGAGGAAAATACGTGGGTGGAAGCTGGGGGGGGGGGGGGGGGGGAGGGGAGACTACAGAGGAATATCAAAGCTCGACTACAGTAAGCAGATTCAAATGGATGTAGGTTACAGTAGTAATGCAAAAAAAAAAAAAAGGAGGCTAGCACAGAATGGACTTGCATAGGGAACTGCATCAAACCAATCTTCGTATAGAAGACTATAACGACAACAGTTTATTGTTTCAAAATGCTCCGTTTATGAGTATTTTCGTGTGTTCAATTTAGACAGTAAAATATTGTGACATCCTGTTTAATGCAATAGGAGGAATATAAATGATGCATATATATTAAAAGTGAGAGGATCAAATATAAATTCTTCCAGTGCAGATGGACACCATGCCCGATCTCTTGCAAGAACCCGAAATGGAGAGTAAGGGGTCCATGGGTAATTGATGTTACGCTAGCAATGTGTAACAGGCTGGGACTTAGCGTTTTTTGGAAAGTGTGCTTGGATGGCCAAGGCGATTAAGGAGATCAGTTAAAAAAAAAAACACTATTTGAAAGATTCATCATATCCACAGTTTTGAAGATATGGCACTGAAATTTTACACTATGTTTTATATAAAATTAACACATTTACTATGAAGCTCCTTGAATTTATATATTTAACTCAGATTACAATCAGAATTTCAAAATTTTCCCTAGGGGTATTTATTGAGTTTATAGAAATATGTGTAGAAAATTTAAGAACTCTAGCCTTCATAGAGTCTGAGGAAAAGTATGTAAATTTTATGAAACATAATTTTAAGGAAATGAAATTTCATGTTCAACCTAACATTTTTTTCTCGTATCACCTCTTCAGAAGGCCCCAAATTTGTACTCAGGGTCCTCTTTCCCTTCAAGGCTTCTCCTCTGGCTTCTTATTTTCTGCCTACTTTCCTTTACCAGTCTTTCAACTGACTTTTCAGCTGCAGAGAGGCACTATAAATTATTTTTCTCCAGATGTCCTGAGTGAAATTTTCTATCTTAAATCATTCTCTCTAATATTCCTCCCTATGTTCCCATCATTAAATATAAGAACTGCATCACAAGTTACAATTATGGCAGTTATAGCAGATGAATGTGTGGTTTTAGGCCATCGTTTCCGTATGAGTGAATTTAGAGACTCATTTGGACTCTGAGTTTTGACATAAACACACTTTTTTAGAAGTTCAAGATCGGCCAGAAACCTGTAAATGGGCTTGGCAATATTCAATATAGGTGTTGTTATCCCTTTGAGCCCGTAAATATTTACACCTCCTATTGAGGCATAGATGATGAATGGGATGTTCATCTGTTGATACTATGTGGAAGTATGTATCCCATACTGTACTTTTTATGTCACTTACACTGGGTAGGTTCTGTCTGATAGCCTTGCTATACTACATGTGAAGTGTGTCCATCATCTTCCTTGTGCGTCTGTCCACTAGTGCACCTTCCATTTTCCAACTATTTGCCCTTCATTACCACTGATAGGTTTCCTCAATCAGAGCCCATTCTCTTCTGGGTGCGTCCAATGCATTCAAGTTTCTCAATTGGAAGTTCTCCGTAAGATATGCTCTCATTCACAATCTTGAATGCACTGGAGTCACTATCTCCAAGTATTTCAGGAGTATGACACCATGTTTCTTGACAGAACTTTTAAAAATAATTTGCGTATTAGTCCCCTCCATTCCACCACTAGAACCAGAGCACATTTTACTGCAGTTATGACTTTTTACCCCTTCTTCACTCTTTCCACTAAATGTAGAGTTATTGTAGATCTTGCACATGACTTAGATGTCAAGTACCGTAACTGTATCAATACTTAAGACACTTTACACGCCACATAAAGATATATGCCTTCCTTCCATGACACAACGGGATCTATTCTAATATGACTAGAATTGTTCTCCCTAAGGGGTCATTTTCTACAATAGCTTCTACTGTAGCTGCTATCATACTTTCTTCACAAATTTCAGAAATTATGTTTTCCAGTTCACAGTCTATTTTTTCAGTCTCAAACATGACATATTCATTATGACGCACACGAAATTACCCCCTTCTCTCCCAACTCCAATGCACCTCAAACCATGGGAAAACCTAATATTAGCTACTTAGAAGTTCTGAATGAACTGTCAGCATCAGAGTCTTTCCATACATTATGCATCTATAAACTGAATGTTATCACTACGACGGCTCTTGCAAACTTAAGAAAATTGAAGACATGCGCGGAAAAGTGGGCTAACCCTCAATGGTAAAAGCTTAGAGGTAAGTGTTGCCACCTGATGCTGGGTACAGGAACCATCAAAATCGACATTGGTGTCAACACTACGTGATATTTAGGGGTGAGACCAATGTCAATTTTGATAGTTCCCATATCCAGCAACAGATGGTAACACTTATCTCTATGTTTTTACATTTGAGGGTTAGCCCGTTTTTCCTCACATGTCTTCAATTTCACTGCTGCATTTAATAATTTAATGTCAACTGATCTAAGTTCAGTGTAGTGAAATTCATTGCTGCATTATCCACTGTTTGCATCACCAACTTTTCGCCTGGGGCTGCTAGGAGTCGAGTTCACAATTTCGGCAGATGTTCTTACTTCGGACTTAAACTCATTGCTGGTTTGTGCTGTTCTTACGCCTCGCATTCACTAATTTACGCAAATGCAGTTTATCCAGTTTTTTATACACTTGTGGGAACAAAAGACCGACCAGTGAAGCGCATTGTTTTTTCTTTGGACGAGTAGCTGATTTCTCTGGTTTGATGTTAATTCTTTGTTTTTCGTATTTTGTTTAGAGCTGTACTTCCGACGTTAATCCAAGTAAAATAAATGTCTCTAAGTATATGTGGGTTTGATTTCTGGCCTACATGCTCTGTGTCCGTGGAACTATTGAATCATGCAAGAATCGAAAACTTAGTAAATATCCGTCAGTTGCACAATGCAAAACAAGAATACTTTCTTATTGTTTTTAAGATACGGAACAGAGTCACAGATGATCAATAAAACCAAAGGGTATATATCACAGCCTTCTAGATGTATCCTATGGGCGTTTGCTTGAAAGTAGTGTACGAAATTGTTGTTCACCGAGCTAGTATTGTGGTGCTTCATAAAGTGGGCGTGGCACGAAGGTCGCATCACGGAGTTAATTATTTTTCAGGCACTTGCGATCCGATGTCATCATTGAAACTTATTGCCCATGAGTTCTACTAATAAATAAAACATAAACTGAAAATTGGCATCATCGGCCAATCTCATGAAAGTTCCCCCTGAAGGCGACAGCTGGCGTTAAGTGGGAGATCCGGGTTCGAGTTCGGGTCCGGCACAAATTTTCTGTTACCATTGATTCATTCCAATGCCCAAACGCAGCTTATGTCATTGAAAACCTTTAAATGATTCAAATAAGGTATTAGTAGATTAATAAACTGTGTAAATGAGGAGCACACAAATATGTTTACGGGGCGTCACGATGAGCAAAGTGCAGTGCAGCGCCATCCAGCGGACTTCAGTGTGCGCTGCGGGGCCAGCACTTTCTGGTAGTTCCCAGGAGCCCTCGGCATAATTGGCCCCTTCCAGGGGTCGCTACTCCGTTTGTCATCAACGCGGCTGAAAAAGAACCCGAGCAGCCGGGAGAACTGCGCCAGCTAGGCTTTCACGGCTGCGTCAAAACACTTCTCCCGGCTGTTTATCTCAATCTGCAAAACCGACCGGCAGTCTGAAGATGTGGCCAAGTTGTCCCGCACAGCACTCGGCTGGTTCTTGCTGCCAGCTGCTGACGTACTCATACTCAGCTGCTGACCAGGGTTCTCAATTGGTTTCTCACTACAAATCGACGTCTACAAGATTTTCTCGTTTACACAAATGGAAAATTAATATATATAGTCAATTATTTTCAATTTACGATGGTGGTTCAGTGATCACCTGCATTAGAAACGAAGATGCCATTTTTTTATAACAAATTATTTATTTTTCAACGTTGCCCCCTATCAGGGAGAACATTGGGACCAACTTCTCCGTCATTTTAATCCCTTTCAAATAAAGGAGCCGTTAAACTCTCACAAACCCCACAGGCCGTCCTCCACCTCCGTGAATCCCGCCGTCTCTACCGTAGCTTCCTCCACACGCGTGACCCGGACACCCTACGACGACGCCACCAGCAACTCCAGACACATCCGTAACTTGCTCGCGGCTAAGAAACGCCGGGACTGGCGACAGACATGCACCCGTTTAAACGCTACACTTCCTATAAACTCGTCCAAGTTCTGGTCAGCCTTCCGCCGCCTTACCGGATCTAACCCCCCCCCCCCCCTACTATCCTCTCCTTCATGACGACCAACCCTTCCCTGACAACCTTAGTAAGGCCAATCACTTTGCCTCCTACCTCTCCGATGTCTTTATCATCCCCGACGATCCCCAGCTGCCGGCCGCGGTGGTCTAGCGGTTCTGGCGCTGCAGTCCGGAACCGCGGGACTGCTACGGTCGCAGGTTCGAATCCTGCCTCGGGCATGGGTGTGTGTGATGTCCTTAGGTTAGTTAGGTTTAAGTAGTTCTAAGTTCTAGGGGACTTATGACCTAAGATGTTGAGTCCCATAGTGCTCAGAGCCATTTGAACCATTTGAACCATTTGATCCCCAGTTCGATTACTCCCTCTTCCCGGATGTGCGCGATCGACCTAACACCTCTGTCGTCCCCTCGCACCTGGTTTCCAGTACTTGGACAACATTGCACACACCGAACTCAATGCCCCTATCACTACACAGGATCTCATCGCTACACTCCGCACAAAACGCAACACCGCTCCTGGTCACGATCGTGTCACCTATCGCCACCTTCGTGAAGCTCCTGCCTCTTTCCTCTCCACCCTGGCCAGGCTCTACAATGTAGTCCCGTCCACCGGCTACTACCCCGACCTGTGGCAAACCTCCCGTATCCTGATGTTCCTTAAACCCGGTAAACCACCGTCCACTGTCTCCTCCTACCGTCCCATCAGTCTTACCTCGGTCTTCAGCAAGGTCTTGGAATCCATCCTAACCCGACGCATCCACCGGCATCTCCGCCAGCACCGCCTTCTTCCCGTTACCCAGTGTGGCTTTCGGCCGTCCTTCTCTTCCGATGACCTTCTCCTTCACTTCACTCATCTCCTCTCCGAACAGCTCAATTCCCGTCGCTCCGCTATCTTCCTCTCCCTTGACCTTGAACGAGCCTATGACCGCGTGTGGCATTCCGGTCTCCTCTTCAAGCTCCAAACCTTCGCCCTTCCTATTAACTACGTCCATCTGATCGGCTCCTTTCTTTCTCAACGTCCTTGCTACGTTACCATCCACAACACTGATTCCTACACCTTTTTCCCTTTCGCCGGTGTGCCCCAAGGTTCCGTCCTCTGTACCTTTTGTATACGGCGGACATGCCGCCGCGTTCACCCCCCAACCACCTTCTCCAGTACGCCGATGACACCGCCTTCCTTTCCCCTTGCCCTCCCCCCCCCCCCCTACAGCGCTCCCAACACCTTCTCCAATCCCGTCTTGACCAGTTCACCACTAGGTGCAACCAGTGGTTGCTTAAGGTCAATCCTTCCAAAATCCAGGCGATCATTGTAGGCAAAACCATCCCTTCCTTCCGCCTCCTCGATTTCTACATCACCATCTATGGCTGTCCTATCGCCCTCAACCCCACCCTTAAGTACCTTGGCGTCACCCTCGACCGTCGCCTCTCCTGGACCCCCCACCTCCGGACAATCCAAGCCAAGGCTCACTCCCGACTCTGTCTCCTCAAGCTCCTTTCTGGCTGTACATGGGGTCTGGACCCCTCCACCATCCTCCATACCTATAAATCCCTCATTCATCCTGTCCTTTGCTACGCCCACCCTGCCTCGATCTCCGCTCCCCCTACCTTTTACAAATCCCTTCAGATCCTAGAAAGCCATGCTCTCTGCCTCGCCTATCGCATCCGTCTCCCCTCCCCTACGCTGATCCTGTACGACTTTATTCCGTTCCCCCACCTCCTCCTTTTCCTCTACACCTCCCATAAACTCAATCCTCCTCACCTGCTGGTCTCTCCCATCCTCTCCCGCCCCCCGTCTGCTGCCGCACCTGTATTTCCACGCCCCACCTGCTCTCCATCTCTCCACTCTCCATACTCTCTCCCAAGGTGGCTTCTGCCAGCTCCCCCTCCCTGATGATGCCCTCCTCCCCTCCATCTACCCCTCATACCAACTCTGATCCTTCCTCCCTCTTCCTGTGTTTGTTCCTATAGGCACCCTCTCTCCCTTCTCTCCCCCTTTCCCTCCCTCCTCCCTTCTCCCCACTCCTCCCTCAGGCTTCCCCTATCCCCCTACCTCCATTCCTCCTCTGCCATTGGCAAATTTGCTCTCCCCTCTCCCTCCCCCACCCCCTTCTTCCCCTCTTGGCAGGTCCCCAGACTGACAAACGTTACGTGGACATTCGCGTGCCGGAGATCATCGCCATCAGTTTCGTGTGTGTGCCATCGTGTTTGTGTTTAGTGTTCTTCGCCGTCACGCTCCTCCGTTCACCTGTGCCGTCGAAGTCGTCAGTGTTTGTGTGCCGTGCCGACAGTTTTTAGTGTGTTTTTCGTCGAGTGTGAACGGCTTCGTGTTTTTTGTTTTCTGTGTCTACTGTTTTTTGCTCGCCACTTTGTACAATATCTTATGTGTCTTCTTTGTATTTTCATTTGTCCAACTTGTGGCTGAAGACCGGCGTAGGATGCTGCTGCCAGCCCACCTTCTGACAAGGTGTTAAAATAACAATAAAGGGAAAAAAACTCTCTCAAATACGCCTCTGTCTCGACGATGACGACCTCTTTTGGACTTTTTTTTTACCTCCGAGCCATTTATTCGTGGTTAGAAACTAGAAGAAGTTGCAGGGACAGAGGTCGAGCGAATAATGAGGCTCTGGCAGAGTTCATGGAGTTTTATGGTGACAATTCCAGATAACTGTGCTGGCTATTTGTTGTGGTGGGTGAACAGCTCTTCCTGTTCAGCCCACTGGGACTGTGTTCTTTAAATTTTTTGTTGTAGCAGGTGTGTTGTCCAGTGACCGTTGTTCTCCCTTTAAAGAAGTTTATGAGTTTGACGCCATTCGCATCCTAAAAAAATTGTCGCGATAGCAATTGCGCTTGATGGGACAGTTTTTTCCTTCTTTGGAGCTGATTCAACAGAAGCAAAGGGCTGTTTTGGATATTGCTTGGTGTCTAAGTTATAATCATGAATCCAGATCTCATAAAGAGAATGATAGTTCAATGCAAAAAGTGCTTCGGATCTCGCTTAAATTGTCCCAGACACAGTTTCGAAGTTTGAAGCCGCAAACGATTGTCGTCCACCATAAGCACTCGCAGCAACTACCTGGCCGACGATTTTTTTACGTCGCCAACTTATGGAGTAAAATATTAATTGCCATAGCGATGACACACCTTTGGCCTCTACTACTTCGCCCACTTTCGTTGAACAATCAGTGAGAATCATGTTGTGAACTTCTTCAGTACCTTCACGTATCTCATCAACAACGGATGTTCGGCTACGTTTAAAATGGCTGAAATTGGAAATTTGCGGTAAGTTCCTACGGGAGCAAACTGCTCAGGTCATCGGTCCCTAGTCTTACACACTACTTAATCTAACTTTAACTTACGCTAAGGACAACATACACACTCATGCCCGAGGGAGGACTCGAATCTCCGACTGGGGAGCCGCGTGAACCGTGACAAGGCGGCCCTAGACCGTGCGGCTACCCGGCGCGGCGTTGAATTAACAGACAACAGACAAGTGCCGTTATTGATGGTGAAGAGTGATTATAAAAAGCATACAGTTTCGCTTTTATCTCGTCACATGTTTTCCCATCGACAGGTAAAAAGTGTATCATTGGACATTAAGCGAATCATTGGGCAATACCGCATCTTACTCATCCCAGGGAAACATGTAGCGCAACTTACTGAAATAGCTGCGGAATTAAAAGTAATCGTTGAATCTGTGCCATTTTTGGGCGTCGTCTAATAGACGGGAGCACACGATGAAAACACCAATTTGATTTAGCAACGACATCAGCCTTTGAAACAGAGATACTTATTTAACAACCCTCGTATACTGTCCACGAATGAAGTTTATAATTCCTCAAAAACATCTACACTAGGGAATAAAATAACGCGATTATTGTTTCATTAAAACCGCCTAAGCCGTGTTAAATATACAGGGTTATTCAAAAGGCTACGCACAAATAGATGGACCCTATAGACGAATCGAAATACAACTCGGAATAGGAATTTATGGTTCAAATGGTCCTGAGCACTATGGGACTTAACATCTGAGGTCATCAGTCCCCTAGAGCTTAGAAGTACTTAAACCTAACTAACCTAAGGACATCACACACAACCATGCCCAAGGCAGGATTCGAACCTGCGACCGTACCAGTCTCGCGGTTCCGGACTGAAGCGCATAGAACCGCACGGCCATAGGAATTTATGGTCTTGGAAGAGTAATCCTGAACGTGTGAAAGCTTCGGAATGTCAGGAACATTATAAACATTCAATGCACATGCACCTTAAGTTCAGCAAAAATAATTCACTGTTTCTGTGTTCGTATGGTTTGAAGCGTGTAGACAGAGCAATTGCACACTTTGAGAGATACCGAGCGACGTGGTGCATTGGTTGGCACGATGGACTCGCATTCGGGATGACGACGGTTCAAACCAGCACCCGGCCATCCTGGTTTAGGTATTCTGTGGTTCCCCTAAATCACTTTAGGCAATTATCAGAACGGTTCCCTTGAACAGGCACGGCCGATTTCCTCCCCCATCCTTCCCTAATCCGATGGGACCGATGACCTCGCTGTTGGGTCCCCTAACCCAAATCGACCGACCGACTGAGCGATAACGGTAGTCTTCGTTAGTTTACATTTTTGCTACCGCGACAGTAACTATCGTCTGCTAACTCAATCAATGACCCTTGTATGTGAACACAGGCGTGCAGCAGACCTATTTGGCAGTCTGGTTTATGCTGCTGATAGGCAAAATCAGTGATCTTATGCCAAGTTAGCAGCAGGTAGGACCTTTGGCGGGCACATGGGATTGTTTGCTGGAAGCCAGTTCGACTGGACTGACGACTATCTCGGTCGCTGTCTGTCTCAGTGCGCCGGATGTGTTGAGTGCGAACGCTTTTGCGTACGCCGCGACCGCTAATATTTTGTATCATGTTTATGGCAAAATAACAATGCTGCGAGTTATCAGATTCCTGATTAGACACTGTGGAATCGTTTGTATGCTGACAAATAGGCACTATATCATATATCATCCAGGAAATTAGTGAGAACCTTAAGGAGCGGAGGAGGGCACTGGAAATACGAGGATTGGAACTTAAATAGTGGCAACTATTTATTCAAAACCGATACAAAAGAGTTACATGTTTCCACCTTCTACTGTCCTTCAAAGTAGTCACCGGCGTTGTGTAGAACCTGTTGCCAGCGATGTGGAAGGCGTAGTATACAGTTACCAGAGCCTGTTCTGTTGATGATGCGAATGGAGCGGTCTACTGCCTGCCACGAAGTGGTTCCTTAATCTTCGGAATCAAATCAAAGTCACAAGGACTTAAGTCGTATTACTGTTCGTTTCTGGAGCATCACCTGCGACCAACTTTGCGAATGAAGCGGCGACACTGTCTGCGCAACCCACCCATCATTTTGCACGACAATGCGCGGGCGCATACAGCGCAAGCTGTGGCTGCTCTGTTCGGTCGATGGTACTGGGCAGTACTGTACCATCCACCATACTCCCCGGACTTACGTCCTTGTGACTTTGATTTGATTCCGAAGATGAAAGAACCACTTCGTGGCATTCGCTTCAAAACTGTTCCAGAGATTCGACAAGCAGTAGACCGCTCCATTCGCACCATCAAAAGAACAGGCTCTGCTAACGGTATACTACGCTTTCCACATCGCTGGCAACAGGTTCTACACAATACTGGCGACTACTTTGAAGGACAGTGACAGGTGCAAACATGTAACTCTTTTGTATCGGCTGTGAATAAATAATTGCGACTATTTAAGTTCCAACCCTCGAAAATAGTTTAAGCATCAGTAGAACCAAGATCGAGTTCATGATGTGCAACTTCATCCGCGATACAAAAAACCACGTACATCAAGCCTGATAAAGTCACACTTCCAATACTTAAAAATTTTAGGTTTCTTGGATCAGTAATATCAAAGGACTGATCAACTGAAGCATATAATAACTCAAAGAATAACCTGTGGTTGGAACAAGTAGATATGCTTCCAAGAGATCTGTGGGTTTGCAGAAATATCCATAAAAACCAAAGGCAAGATTTATAAAGGGATGTAAGTCCATCGCTATTCTATGGCAATGAAGTCTGGGCATCATAAAAGACACTCGAACAGAACCTACACACAACATAACTGCGCATGTTACCACGGGCAGGAGCAGTAAGACTGAAAGTCAAAGTGCGCAGAAAACTCATAAGAGGTAGTTGTAAAGTCGCCCATAAACGAGAAAGTCTCAGAATCCAGGTGTAGGTGGTACAGTCAAATAACACGAAGACGTGAAGAATAAGTGCGTTTCCTTTCCTACGAGTACGAGAGGGAGAGGAAGAATTAAAACCAGCAAGTTGACAAAGACTCCAAGCGACATAAAGAAGCTGAACCTTAGTGAAGATGATGCCTACCAGTGGTAGAGGTGGCGCTGCATTATCAGGAAAGCGAAACCCGAGTAACGGGGAAAGATTACGAAAAAGAAGGAAGAAAATGCCTCACACTGATAATGATATCACCAAAAAGCAAACGGAAAAGCTTAATTTCTAACAACGGAAGTGAACGGTGTGATGGTACAGAAGGATATGACGTAACAACAATTCAGAAATTGGGTTTCAGTCGCAATGCGTGAAGATCAGTCAGCTTTCACCAGGAGATACATAAATGTATCCAAAAATTGGAACCTGCTTTCTCTGAAAAGATACAGAGTAACGAAGAGTGCACCCAGCTACCGAGGGCACAAAAAGTAATTTCAAAAAATATTTTGTGTTCTAGTAACACACTTGTGCTAAGCACTTAGCTCTAAAAGGAGTCTTAATTATGATCGGGTTCCAAGATGTGAGAAGACGCATTTTAAAAAAATGCGGATTTAAATTCAGATCAGAAGCTATAGGGCTTTTTAAAGTGTGAAACGTCCTCTTTGAACATTTATACATGACTGTGCTTGAACTGACACACAATATTTTTTTAGCGCAACGCAATCTGACTTTCAGAAATCCCTACAAAGGAATGGCCCTGACTAACATTAACCTGTACCTTTCACAAATCACTGACCTCACAAAAATCTTCGTTACTCAAGCTACTGCAATACAGCGAGCGCCACTACTGCCAGCTAAATAAAAGATTCAAACTACAGAAGGCACTAACTACTGATAGGCATAGTTAGCAATTGGAAGATGTTAATATAAAACAAACAATGTATTTACCTTAATAATCATAATATATACAGCAGTTCATGACATCCATTCTGTACTCAAAAATCCGCCATCTCATTTCCCACATCCACCACTGCTGGCAGCTCACCTCCAACTGCGCAACGCTACGCGCTGTTAACATCCAGCTGCCCAGCGCTACAATGGCAGACAACAATGCTAACTAGCCACAGACTGCACACAGCACAGCCAGTGATTTTCATACAGAGCGCTACGTAACGTTGCCAATAAGAAAATATAAACAGCCTACTTACATAGCCCCCATGCTCCCCACAAAAAATTTTACAAATTGTTTTGGGCAGTGGCCAATAATGATTTGATAAAATTTTTCATAATTACAATAACAAAGATATCAAATGCACACACTTATCAATACAATGTTGGTCAAAAGCTAAAATTTTCTCACAGTCCATAAAGACAGTCCTGATCATTCATCACAGTAAAACTGCCGTTTCTTTAACAAAGTCTGAGCAGTAAAAGACAATGCACACGGAAGTAGTGGATGTCCATGCAGTCTTGAAGAAGTAGTGTTGTCCTTCCAACGGAAAGACAGTGCTGACTCTTGACATGCTGACAGGTAATGGGCCACAACAGAGCAAACCCACAGCAGAGTCTTTCGACGTTTTGAAGAATATTGGTAGGTAGGTCATCACAGAGCAGACCCACTGTAGTCCTGGTAGAGAATTGGTATTGGTGGGCCACCAGAGGCGCAGACCCACTGCAGTCCTTGTAGAAATAATTATATTGGTGAGTCATCAAAGATGCAGACCCACTGTAGTCCATGTAGAGACGGCCAGCAGCCATCTGTTGCGACTGTGCAGGTGCACATTCACCATCGAAGAGTCTTGCGGAGAATGTAGCAAGTCCATAAACTACCACTTGTGCACGCACAAAGTTTTTGGAATTGTCCTTAGAACCAGCAATGCTGTTATCCAGTCCCTTGCTGAATTATTAACATACGTGCAAACACTATCACTCCCTACTTCTCACATATTGTCCATATACTATGACCAACAGAAATGTGTGCAGTGAAATGAATGCTTACAAGTTACTTAATGTGATAAATTGGTGTCAATTACAATTTTATAACATAAAAAAATACAATAACAAAGGTACAAAATACATCATTAAAACATAATAATACAGATAACATTTGTAGTAATACAGGCTTTACAAAAGAATATAAATAACATATACATCAGTGTTACAGGAATTATGACATGAGTACATACATAAAAGATCAGAATAACTTTTGAAACGTCAACTTCACACATGAGCATTAAAACAGAACAGAATTAATAATGTCTAAACATCTTTACAAAATAAATAACATAGTATTAGAAAAATTCTATAACATAACAACATCAGCTAAACACATAAAGACAGGAAAAACACAAATACACAAGGGTACACAAACACAACGTCCCCTTAGAACATTTATACATGACTGTGCTTGAACTGACACACAATATTTTTTTAGCGCAACGCAATCTGACTTTCAGAAATCCCTACAAAGGAATGGCCCTGACTAACATTAACCTGTACCTTTCACAAATCACTTACCTCACAAAAATCTTCGTTACTCAAGCTACTGCAATACAGCGAGTGCCACTACTGCCAGCTAAATAAAAGATTCAAACTACAGAAGGCACTAACTATTGATAGGCATAGCTAGCAACTGAAAGATGTTAATATAGAACAAACAATGTATTTACCTTAATAATATAATATATACAGCAGTTGATGACATCCATTCTGTACTCAAATATCCGCCGTCTCATTTCCCACATCCACCACTGCTGGCGGCTCACCTCCAACTGCGCAACGCTACGCGCTGTTAACATCCAACTGCCCAACGCTACAATGGCAGACAACAATGCTAACTAGCCACAGACTGCACACAGCACAGCCAGTGATTTTCATACAGAGCGCTACGTAACGTTGCCAATAAGAAAATATAAACAGCCTACTTACAAGTGTTCAACCTGTCACCATTACATTTTATCTAAAACGACTTGATTTATGTCGCAGAGCGATGGCTATGGAGATGGCTTTTGCGCCGTGGCTGGCTTGCGCTCATATCGTTTTTCCGTTTTTGGCATTTTCTCACCATCGAGTGGCGCCTTATTGCTCCCTCAGTTACTACTTGAACGAGTTGCTCACTTGCCTCCGTCAGTGGCAGCAGCAGCGATTATCGATACTGGTACTGCTGTACCATCTTTGGTGTGACCGATATTTTCCATGTGATGGTGTGTGTGGGTAGTCGGTCGGTTGCAACAGAGCAGCGAGGAAGTCACCGCGGTTAAAAAAAAAAAAAAAAAAAGTTCAAATGTGTGTGAAATCTTATGGGACTTAACTGCTAAGGTCATCAGTCCCTAAGCTTACACACTACTTAACCTAAACTATCCTAAGGACAAACACACACAGCCATGCCCGAGGGAGGACTCGAACCTCCGCCGGGACCAGCCGCACAGTCCGAGACTGCAGCGACTGAGACCGCTCGGCTGTTAGCGCGCGGCAGTCTCCGCGGCTTGTGGTCAGGCTGGGGCTGCTGGCGGCGTGCATGCGCTGTCGGAGTTGTGTGGCACTAGCTGCGAGAGCTGCAAAGGCTGCAAAGTTCGTCCTCCGCCGAATCTAGAGACTGGAGTTGAGTAATCAGTTAACCTGTAACGAAACCTCAACTGTTGTGACATCTCTTTGTTCATTGCCAGTTGTTGCTTCCTGGGCCGTTCCTGCAAGCAGCAACGTATGGTGTACTGGAGTCGGCAAATTTTGCAGCCGCCTTCCTGTATGGTGTTTAACTATTGAAATGATTGTAACTTATTAGTGAAGTGCACCAGCAGTATCTTCTGCCTTGTGGCCGTTAACGTTCCGGCTACCCGCCTTCGTCGTTAGCGTAGTTTTCCAGCAGTGTGTTTTCCTCGCCGTGTTGATGCTGTCCGGCACCGCGTGTAGTTCGATAGCTTGATGTTGTTCTTTTTTTTTCCTTTGAGTGGTTATTGTGCCTTGATTGTGTTTAGACGCCTATTATCAAGACGTAGTGCTGCTGCAAATTTCGTCCTCGCTGATATTTTCGTTTGTCGTGCCGTTGGTTGGGCGGAAGGGAATTGATTAGGTTGTTGGTTGGTACTTCAGCCGTCCCAAGGTAGTTCTGCCACCCGATTATTTAGTGTTACGCTTGGCTGGCTGTCTCATCTAACCTGTTGTTAGAGTTTCCTCCTCAGTCCGACCCTTGGAATACTTCTGAGCGCCACTGTTCTGTTGTTTGGGATTGTGATTGTTTTTTGTCTCAAGTACTGTGCGAGGCCTTTAGCCGTGTATTAACGTAGTTTGTTTTAATGTTCAGTATGTGGCCTTCAGCCGACCCTTATGTGAAATATGTTAAGATATGGCCTTCAGCCGTCTGAAGTATACAAAAAAAAAGAAAATCGTAATTTGAAAATTTTCTCTCTGTCATAATTTACTATCCAGGCCTTAAGCCTTGAATTGTTCTATGTTCAGTATACGGCCTTCAGCCGAACTTTATGTGATGTATTTTAAGATATGGCCCTCAGCTGTCAAAGAAAAAAAAATCATTTGAAATTTCAAAATTTTCCTCTCTATCTTAATTCATTATCCAGGCCTTAAGCCTTGAGTTGTTCTAGGTTCAGTATATGGCCTTCAGCCAAACCTTATGTGAAATACACTCCTGGAAATGGAAAAAAGAACACATTGACACCGGTGTGTCAGACCCACCATACTTGCTCCGGACACTCCGAGAGGGCTGTACAAGCAATGATCACACGCACGGCACAGCGGACACACCAGGAACCGCGGTGTTGGCCGTCGAATGGCGCTAGCTGCGCAGCATTTGTGCACCGCCGCCATCAGTGTCAGCCAGTTTGCCGTGGCATACGGAGCTCAATCGCAGTCTTTAACACTGGTAGCATGCCGCGACAGCGTGGACGTGAACCGTATGTGCAGTTGACGGACTTTGAGCGAGGGCGTATAGTGGGCATGCGGGAGGCTGGTGGACGTACCGCCGAATTGCTCAACACGTGGGGCGTGAGGTCTCCACAGTACATCGATGTTGTCGCCAGTGGTCGGCGGAAGGTGCACGTGCCCGTCGACCTGGGACCGGACCGCAGCGACGCACGGATGCACGCCAAGACCGTAGGATCCTACGCAGTGCCGTAGGGGACCGCACCGCCACTTCCCAGCAAATTATGGACACTGTTGCTCCTGGGGTATCGGCGAGGACCATTCGCAACCGTCTCCATGAAGCTAGGCTACGGTCCCGCACACCGTTAGGCCGTCTTCCGCTCACGCCCCAACATCGTGCAGCCCGCCTCCAGTGGTGTCGCGACAGGCGTGAATGGAGGGACGAATGGAGACGTGTCGTCTTCAGCGATGAGAGTCGCTTCTGCCTCGGTGCCAATGATGGTCGTATGCGTGTTTGGCGCCGTGCAGGTGAGCGCCACAATCAGGACTGCATACGACCGAGGCACACAGGGCCAACACCCGGCATCATGGTGTGGGGAGTGATCTCCTACACTGGCCGTACACCACTGGTGATCGTCGAGGGGACACTGAATAGTGCACGGTACATCCAAACCGTCATCTAACCCATCGTTCTACCATTCCTAGACCGGCAAGGGAACTTGCTGTTCCAACAGGACAATGCACGTCCGCATGTATCCCGTGCCACCCAACGTGCTCTAGAAGGTGTAAGTCAACTACCCTGGCCAGCAAGATCTCCGGATCTGTCCCCCATTGAGCATGTTTGGGACTGGATGAAGCGTCATCTCACGCGGTCTGCACGTCCAGCACGAACGCTGGTCCAACTGAGGCGCCAGGTGGAAATGGCATGGCAAGCCGTTCCACAGGACTACATCCAGCATCTCTACGATCGTCTCCATGGGAGAATAGCAGCCTGCATTGCTGCGAAAGGTGGATATACACTGTACTAGTGCGGACATTGTGCATGCTCTGTTGCCTGTGTCTATGTGCCTGTGGTTCTGTCAGTGTGATCATGTGATGTATCTGACCCCAGGAATGTGTCAATAAAGTTTCCCCTTCCTGGGACAATGAATTCACGGTGTTCTTATTTCAATTTCCAGGAGTGTATTTTAAGACTAGGCCTTCAGCCTACTTAAACTAAAATTTGGAAGGTCTTTGTTTAAAACCTTTTAAATTACCTTACTGGAGTTCTTGTTATTAAGGCCTTAAGCCCTCAGTTCTTCTATTTTGTAACTAAGGCCTTCAGCCGTGTATATTCCTTAACGCAATTTTAATATATTGTGTTCTCGCCTTCAGCCGTATTGTTTCTGAATTCTTTTAAGCTCATGTGTGATTAAGTGTTTTTAGCAAATAAATGGCTCAAATGGCTCTGAGCACTATGGGACATAACATCTGATGTCATCAGTCCCCTATAACTAAGAACTACTTAAATCTAACTAACCTAAGGACGCCACACACATCCATGCCCGAGACAGGATTCGAACCTGCGACCGTAGCGGTCGCGCGGTTCCAGACTGAGGTGCCTAGAAGCGCTCGGCCACACTGGCCGGCTTCAGCTTTGGCGATGGCTATGTACTGCTGACGAAAAAATCTGAAAGTCGTGCAATAAATGACAATACACCTTCATCCAGTGATAACAGCTCCTAAACAGTATGTACGAGGGCGTCCTGGAAAGCAATGCCCCCAGATTTTTTGTGTGAAAACTCTTAAAGCTTTATAAATAAAACGAACGTTATTAACATTCTACATCTTTATTCTACACATCTACTTTCACTGACGGAAAAACACCAGGAAGGAGATGTGCGACATAATCAAAAGTTGTTTGGCATGCTTCTACATCTGTACGATGATGTCTATTCAAATGTCGTGCCAGTCGCATAAGATTGGCGTTGGTAGCGTCACTATGAGGATGCAAATCAGATTTGCTTTAAATACACGCTGTAAATACTGCGTGAAGAGTTTGACAGAGCACTGAAAGACCTGAGTCGAAACAAGGCCCCGGGAGTAGACAACATTCCATCAGAACGGCCTTGGGAGAGCCAGTCCTGACAAAATTCTACCATCTGGTGAGCAAGATGTATGAAACAGGCAAAATACCCTCAGACTTCAAGAAGAATATAATAATTCCAATCCCAAAGAAAGCAGGTGTTGACAGATGTGAAAATTACTGAACTATCAGCTTAATAAGTTACAGCTGCAAAATACTAACACGAATTCTTTACAGACGAATGGAAAAACTGGTAGACGCCGATCTCGGGGAAGATCAGTTTGGATTCCGTAGAAATGTTGGAACACGTGAGGCAATACTGACCCTACGACTTATCTTAGAAGAAAGATTAAGGAAAGGTAAACCTACGTTTCTAGTATTTGTAGACTTAGAGAAAGCTTTTGACAATGTTGACTGGAATACTATCTTTCAAATTCTAAAGGTGGCAGGGGTAAAATACAGGAAGCGAAAGGCTATTTACAATTTGTACAGAAACCAGACGGCAGTTATAAGAGTCGAGGGCCATGAAAGGGAAGCAGTGGTTGGGAAGGGAGTGAGACAGGGTTGTAGCCTCTCCCCGATGTTATTCAATCTGTATATTGAGCACGCAGTGAAGGAAACAAAAGAAAAATTTGGAGTAGGTATTAATATCCATGGAGAAGAAATAAAAACTTTGAGGTTCGCCGATGACATTGTAATTCTGTCAGAGGCAGCAAAGGACTTGCAAGAGCAGTTGAACGGAATGGACAGTGTCTTGAAAGGAGGATATAAGATGAACATCAACAAAAGCAAAACGAGGATAATAGAATGTAGTCGAATTAAGTCGGGTGATGCTGAGGGAATTAGATTAGGAAATGAGACACTTAAAGTAGTAAAGGAGTTTTGCTATTTGGGGAGCAAAATAACTGATGGTGGTCTAAATAGAGAGGATATAAAATGTAGACTGGCATTGGCAAGGAAAGCGTTTCTGAAGAACAGAAATTTGTTAACATCGAGTACAGATTTAAGTGTCAGGAAGACGTTTCTGAAAGTATTTGTATGGAGTGTAGCCATGTATGGAAGTGAAACGTGGACGATAAATAGTTTGGACAAGAAGAGAATAGAAGCTTTCAAAATGTGGTGCTACAGAAGAATGCTGAAGATTAGATGGGTAGATCACATAACTAATGAGGAGGTATTGAATAGAATTGGGGAGAAGAGAAGTTTGTGGCACAGCTTGACAAGAAGAAGGGACCGGTTGGTAGGACATGTTCTTAGGCATCAAGGGATCACAAACGTAGCATTGGAGGGCAGCGTGGAGGGTAAAAATCGTAGAGGGAGACCAAGAGATGAATACACTAAGCAGATTCAGAAGGATGTAGGTTGCAGTAAGTACTGGGAGATGAAGAAGCTTGCACAGGATAGAGTAGCATGGAGAGCTGCATCAAACCAGTCTCAGGACTGAAGACCACAACAACAACGGTCGTGAGCGCTAGTTACCTTTTGAATTGGTCGTGTTGTGCTGAAGTTAGTCAAGACCTCCTTTAAGGCGACAAAGAAGACATTATCAACATCTCACTAAGTTTGGACGAGATCGTGTAACAGGGCTACGAGAAGCTGGATGTTCCTTCTGCGATATTGCAGAAAGACTTAGCAGGTATGTACCTACTGTACATGACTGTTGGTACCGGTGGTCACAGGAATTTACGGTCACAAGAAGACCGAGCTCTGGACGGCCACATGGCACTACCAAGACGAAAGACTATTGTGTTTGGTGTATGGCTCTGGCGCATCGTACTGCATCTGCAGCAGCAATTCAAGCAGCATTTGCACTACAGTGACACAACGATCTGTTACAAATTGGTTACTTCAAGGACAGCACCGAGCCAGCGCCAGCGTGTGTGCCGCCAGTGATATTGTAGAGTTGTGGACTTAAGAGTATGTTTTCGTCAGGGGACGATTCCGGGTTCTGAAATTTTACCGCCAATGTAGAGCGTTGATTTGGGCTTGTAGTTTTTGCCAGTTAGCATCTGAGGACTTCAACTTGAATCTGAAGCAATCTGGACTTAGACCTTTTCGAGACCTTGGAGTATATGGGAAGCTAGCTGAGATACTGCTTCGTTATTTACGTTCTCGCTAAGGACAAACATTCATCCCAGGAGGTTGATTAAGCTCGTTGCTGCCGCGCGGGATTAACCGAGCGGTCTTAGGCGCTGCAGTCATGGACTGTGCGGCTGGTCCCGGCGGAGGTTCGATTGCTCCTTCGGGCATGGGTGTTTGTGTTTGTCCTTAGGATAATTTAGGTTAAGTAGTGTGTAAGCTTAGGGACTGATGACCTTAGCAGTTAAGTCTCATAAGATTTCACACACATTTGAACACATTTTTGAAGCTTGTTGCTGCAGGGCACAAGGAATATAAATCTAACGATGTAATGAAACTCAAACCCTCGTGACTCGTAAACTTTCTTGAACAAATCTCTGCCCTCATTCTGTCGAGTAATTTTGGGTCAATGCGACGAGTGAATAGTTGGACCCTCATTCCAAAAATCTGCGTGAAAAATGGGTAAAGGATATATCAAGAGAGCGACCAGACGAAGATAGTACTCGGTAGTCCTCCAAAAAATCGGTATTATGGAAATGAAATGGCTCTGAGCACTATGGGACTTAACATCTGAGGTCATCAGTCCCCTAGAACTTAGAACTACTTAAACCTAACTAACCTAAGGACATTACACACATCCATGCCCGAGGCAGGATTCGAACCTGCGACCACAACAGCCGCGCGGTTCCCGACTGAAGCGCCTAGAACCGCTCGGCCACCGTGGCCGGCGGTATTATGCAATCAGCATTTTGAAAATAGTTGCTTTAGTATTTCTAACAAAATTAGAAGACTTCTTCACAATTTATCCCAACAATGTGCCCTGGATACCCGTAATATAAGTGTGGTGTCACCGCCAGACACCACACTTGCTAGGTGGTAGCCTTTAAATCGGCCGCGGTCCGCTAGTATACGTCGGACCCGCGTGTCGCCACTGTCAGTGATTGCAGACCGAGCGCCGCCACACGGCTGGTCTAGAGAGACGTCCTAGCACTCGACCCCAGTTGTACAGCCGACTTTGCTAGCGAAGCTACACTGACAAATACGCTCTCATTTGCCGAGACGATAGTTAGCATAGCCTTCAGCTACGTCATTTGCTATGACCTAGCAAGGCGCCATGACCAGTTTATATTGAGATTATATAATGTATCAACAAGAGCGATGTTCTCCAATTATGGATTAAAGTTAAGTATTACATCAACTCCGTATTGTATTTAGTAGACTCAACTCCTTTAATCTGTTCCAGACCTCACGCCAGTCTGCGTGAGCTTAAACGCGTGCTATTCGGCTACAAGTCATAGTGGATTGGCTGTCGGGTCAGCCCGCTACAATAAGCAAACAAAAACTGAAAATCCACACAGGAAACGAAATTACTTTAAAAGTTCTCTTCGGTGCGCACTAAAATAGTCTCAGGCATTCCTCCCATTCCGCACTTGATAAAGCGGCAATATGCACTGCAGGTGACATCGCCATCCATGTTTCTAACAAATTAGAGGCAGGAATTCAGGTGTACATACCTTATAAGAGTCTCCACGCTTCTAACAGGACTGTGGAGAAGTATTATTCACGAGTCGTAGCGAGGAAAAACAAAATCATAGCTAGGATACTGAAAATAAAAAATCAGAAACTGACGGAAATTTATAATGTTCAATTACGTTCCAACGAAGCAAAGAACATGAAGGTAATATTTTTGTTGGAAGAGCTAAAAGTATTTGGAAAAAAGGAAGTCAAGTATAGCGAAGTAGTTACAAAGATTTCTGTTCTCTGGCAAAGAAAGTTTCCAAAAGGATAATGCATTTGTCAGGGAAATGGAACTCTTTCACATTTCACATAAAAGCACTTTGAAAAAAGTACCTTGGTGTGTCTTCTGGTCAGAAAGGAATTACCAGGACATACGGAAGAGAGTTACTCTCCAACGAACAAGAGAAAGTAGGTTCATTAATAATAGATGAATTGCCTATTGATACGCGGTTTTTTTATGATAGACGCTTGACCAATACTGCGGTAAATATGAACTTAATGATAAACCATCATAAGGTGGTGAAAAGTTGGCAAATATTCTGCTACGTATTGCTTTCAGAGGGCTCTCAACAAAACAACCGATTACCTGTGACATTCTTCTTCTGCAGTAACTTAATTGCGCTTCAAATACTGTACATGCAAAAACGTTGCAGGTAATTGTTACAGTTGAACGGGCAGGATTTCGCGTTTTGAGAGATGTGACAGATAGTTCTAAAGTTAATGAAGCAATGTCTGAGAGGGTGTGTAATGGCTCGGTTAGTCCAAAAACAACTCATCACTTAGATCAAAATCTTCATTTGTTTCTAAGTTAGAATCAAAGCCACATAAGCAAAAATGTTTGCTCTCAGTTTCTGGGCAGCGCACTCAGAATAGATGGGAGAGATGTAAGTGGCAAACATGTTACAACTCTCTACAAACTAGAAATTAACCTGGTGTTCAAGCAGATAAGTAACGTAACCAGAAAAACAGTGTATCCGTCTAATTTGGAGAAAATTAATGTCAGACGGGCAAATTTGTTGTTTACAGAATCAGCCCCAGCCGCTCTTGAAATTTGCGCTTCTGTTGCAGGTGAATATTGTCCCAATAAGCAAAGTCTTCAAGCTACCGTGCAGTTCGTGAAAATAATACACAAATAGTATGACATTCACGATGTATGCAATACTACACTTGCTTATACTTCACGCAACCACGACAAACTACACTTCTTCGATGACGGACGTACTTGGCTCAACGAAACGTTCCTTCCTTACATGGAGAAAATACAGAAATCTGGACGAAGTAGACAAGAGGCTTTTGGTCTTGAGAAGTGTGATGCCATTATCATCACAACAGAATCTGCAGTAACATGCATACGATATCTCTTGAAATTTGGATTCCATTATGTGTTGTCGAGGAATTTTTTGAGCGATGACATTGACTTGTTTTTTAGTCACCTCAGGTAGCTTGGAGGCTTCAATGATATGATGGATGCGCGTTCCTGTATGCAAGCAATAGAGACCACAGTTAAAACTGTTCTCTTAGGGGCATCTATACAAGCTAATGTGGAAATCACCACGAATCATTCTTCTGAAAAGAAAAATGTTTCATACGGTATCGTCTCCCACACCGACGTCGGTGGTGCAATTGCCCAATTCTGTGCTGAAAATACTTAACCGACCACTGAGCAGAAAATAAGAACTACGTATTTTACATTGTATTTAAACATTATTTCCAGTATTTTAGAATTGTGAAGAGAAAAAACGATTGTCTAATGCCGATATTGTAACAATGGTATTTAGATTTGATAATAAATTTGTCATCAGCATATTGCTTAATTATTGCTTTCACTTTATGATACAACACATTTATTCATTTTTTTGTAGTTCTGCTTGCCACGTGACAACGAAAACAACCTCTATCTTCTTTTTGTGTTGCTATCTCATAAAAGTTGCATAAGTGAAAACGGCGTATGATAACTGTTTAGACATTAACTACAGTTAATAATTGTTCGCTACTGAATACGTTAATAAAATAATGAACAAGACCATGGCGGGCTCCGGTATCTGCAGCCTTCATTTGTGTCACTTGTGCTACTCGAATTGGATTTCTGCACACGCTCCACCCTTCTCGTCTAACAAAAATATAATAGAATAGCTCCAGCACTACACATGAAGATCTAAGTTTTTGCTTCCTTAACTATATGTTTCTTATAACGATCACAGTATTAATCTCATTTGTTAGTTCTGTAATTAAAAAAAAATACTCATCGTTGCAATGTTTCGGATTAGTATAATATTATCCTGAAGTTTAATTGTCTATGTCTGCATCTCACATTAACGTGAGTGCAATAGTAACGACCTGAACTATGCAGACTTACATGCTTATTTTTCGAAACGATTTCCAATGTTAATGCCATTTAAAAGAGTAATATAGCGGCCATGTCGGAAGTATGGGCGCAGTGCCAATTACTGCTCCAAAAGGCAACTCAATACGGAGTCCTTACGTACCCTGTACGCAACGTTCCTGACTAATCACATTGTTAACAGTTAACGGTGATAACGTAACGGAAGGAGCCTTTTAATACGCGAGGAGTGCGGAGGGATACAGGTTGCAAATTCGAAAGACGTGATTTAAAGCTGTGACAAAACACAATTTCAACTTTCAAATACTAATTTCACTTAATGACGAATGTTAACAGACAACACTGCAGTCTGTCATTCACAATGTCAGCAACCCCTACATTTAACACCACCCACTGCCATGAAACTCGCATGTCCCCACACAAGTATATAAACTAACATGTAAAACTGTTCTGGTATTTGCATGGCATAAACTTAGGAGGCAAAGACATGCGGGCAAAGTATTATAGACAAGCAACTGTACACATATAATGGGTACAGATATTTTTCTTATTATTAAAATAAAATTGAAAACATCAAATAAAACTGATTACAAGAACAGCTAGTTTCCAATATATTTTGTCATGTGTTCTGCCTATTTGTTCCTCCCGTATGTCTATAAGTTCACTTTTCTTTGCCGTTTTAGCACTAGGTTACAAGTGGCGGCACATAGCGACAGAAAGGCGAGCTACTGCGAGCGAACGCCGCTCAATAGCGGTATAGTCAGTAGCCGCCGTAAGATGTCAGTTGCGCCGATTGTGAACACAGGCAACACACGTAACTACCGCAATCGCAACACACGAACGCGACCCGAGAGCAGAAATTTACGTTATGAAGTGAAAAAGTGTGGCTTTAACTTATTTCAGTGAACATCAGTCTTAACCGAGTGTAGAATGATATAGGACGACCCACGCTTTTCATCTGCGAGCTGCCTTCGCAATACATTTATTATGGCATTCGCTTTATTCAGTTTATTAGGTTATCACACTATTTCCAGTTTCTTACACTTCACTGTTCTTTGTACTGAAACTACTCCTACGTACGGCACAAATTCGTACCGTAATTTTACTCGCCAGAAGAAACACTGGCATACTTCGCAACTTCTTCTGGTTTACTGTCTTCTGTGTACAATTTCTCTTTTGTAAGTGTTTTACTGAAAATTTTCTTTTGTGTAATATTTAGGGTAGATAATGCGGCAAACAAGGAAATAATCGAGGAACAACTCCGGCTTTTAGAGACCATCTTTGTCCTGGAATTTCTGCTTCTTAATAATCGTTGATAAACAAATCTGTTTTTGCAATCTGTTCTTCTGCGAACCATGAGTCACACACAAAACAGCTTTCAAAAGCTGATTAAAAATGATTCTCAGCCCTTTGTGTTCTAGTTCGGTACGTAGCACGCCTTCTCAAACAACATGTAACATAAGCATTTTGTATTAATTTGTGTTATTCATTGAAAGGATGTAATGTCAAGTAGGGGTGAAGAGACGTGCAGTATTTCTACGTCAAAGAAAAAGAAGATGCAAAGAGATGAGTTGCCAAAAAAGTGAGACACTCAGTACAGGCTTCAACAGCATCGCACTGCATGGGAAGAGGATCCAGTATTTCTTTCATGGATAGCAAAGGACAATCGCTGAAACACATGCAATCAAAATGAGTGGTATATTGAAAAATCAGGCGCAACTTTTGCAAAGTGTTTATCCAAAGGCAAGACAACGCTCGAGAAGCAAACTATGAAAGCCGAGCTTTAAACTGCCGCAGCTCATGATATTCCTTTTAATACAACTGACCATTTAACAGCTATGTTAAAAAGTGCGTTTTCTGATTCTACGATAGCATAAAATGTTATGAAAAGGAACAAAAGCACGGCTATTGTAAGAAAGGCTGCCGCACCTTGTTTCTAAGCCTAAAAAAAGTAAAATTCTCCATTTTGACAGATGAAAATATCGATATTGCTTCAGTCAGTTCTGCTTGAATAGTTGTGTGCCATTATGACACAATGGAAGGCCAAATATTGGGCAAACACTTTCAGTTTGCCTGACATAATGACAGTGTCTACACTCCTGGAAATGGAAAAAAGAACACATTGACACCGGTGTGTCAGACCCACCATACTTGCTCCGGACACTGCGAGAGGGCTGCACAAGCAATGATCACACGCACGGCACAGCGGACACATCAGGAACCGCGGTGTTGGCCGTCGAATGGCGCTAGCTGCGCAGCATTTGTGCACCGCCGCCGTCAGTGTCAGCCAGTTTGCCGTGGCATACGGAGCTCCATCGCAGTCTTTAACACTGGTAGCATGCCGCGACAGCGTGGACGTGAACCGTATGTGCAGTTGACGGACTTTGAGCGAGGGCGTATAGTGGGCATGCGGGAGGCCGGGTGGACGTACCGCCCAATTGCTCAACACGTGGGGCGTGAGGTCTCCACCGTACATCGATGTTGTCCCCAGTGGTCGGCGGAAGGTGCACGTGCCCGTCGGCCTGGGACCGGACCGCAGCGACGCACGGATGCACGCCAAGACCATAGGATCCTACGCAGTGCCGTAGGGGACCGCACCGCCACTTCCCAGCAAATTAGGGACACTGTTGCTCCTGGGGTATCGGCGAGGACCATTCGCAACCGTCTCCATGAAGCTGGGCTACGGTCCCGCACACCGTTAGGCCGTCTTCCGCTCACGCCCCAACATCGTGCAGCCCGCCTCCAGTGGTGTCGCGACAGGCGTGAATGGAGGGACGAATGGAGACGTGTCGTCTTCAGCGATGAGAGTCGCTTCTGCCTTGGTGCCAATGATGGTCGTATGCGTGTTTGGCGCCGTGCAGGTGAGCGCCACAATCAGGACTGCATACGACCGAGGCACACAGGGCCAACACCCGGCATCATGGTGTGGGGAGCGATCTCCTACACTGGCCGTACACCACTGGTGATCGTCGAGGGGACACTGAATAGTGCACGGTACATCCAAACCGTCATCGAACCCATCGTTCTACCATTCCTAGACCGGCAAGGGAACTTGCTGTTCCAACAGGACAATGCACGTCCGCATGTATCCTGTGCCACCCAACGTGCTCTAGAAGGTGTAAGTCAACTACCCTGGCCAGCAAGATCTCCGGATCTGTCCCCCATTGAGCATGTTTGGGACTGGATGAAGCGTCGTCTCACGCGGTCTGCACGTCCAGCACGAACGCTGGTTCAACTGAGGCGCCAGGTGGAAATGGCATGGCAAGCCGTTCCACAGGACTACATCCAGCATCTCTACGATCGTCTCCATGGGAGAATAGCAACCTGCATTGCTGCGAAAGGTGGATATACACTGTACTAGTGCTGACATTGTGCATGCTCTGTTGCCTGTGTCTATGTGCCTGTGGTTCTGTCAGTGTGATCATGTGATGTATCTGACCCCAGGAATGTGTCAATAAAGTTTCCCCTTCCTGGGACAATGAATTCACGGTGTTCTTATTCCAATTTCCAGGAGTGTATAATTGGGGCTAACTTGTTTGAGAAATTCACTCAGGCCTTAGTACAACATATTATTCCATTAGAAAATGTCATTGGCTTATGCTCAGATGGTGAAAATGCTGTGGTGAGGAAGCACAATGCATTACCCAGTTGGCTAAAAGTGTTTCTCTCTGGAATCAAATTAACAAAATGTATTTGTCATTCACCTGTCTTTTAATGATGGTTCCAAGTCACTTCGTAGTTTGTGAGGAATTTGCAATTACTTATTTGGGTTGCAAACGGCAATGTCAGCTAGATCAGTTTCAAAAATATATGCATCTTAAAGTATATAAAATACCGTACTACATTCAGTGCAGACTCATAGGCTTTCACTTCCATCTGTTGTAGAACGAAGGTTGGAGCAGTCGATGCACTAACTTTAATATTTATTGATTAGTGGGAAACACAAATGCTTAATAAGTCAGAAGAGATGGTAAACTTGTTCCGTAATCCATTTATTAAACTATAATTATTGTGGGTCCTCTAGAAGCAGCATATGAGACCCATTTTTTTGGACACTAACAGCATTTATTTGGATGTAGAACTCACGGAAGCAATGTAACTGAATGATGTTTTGGCCATAGCTCATCTTATAAGGGAATTTAGGGAGAGATGTTGCAACTTCTTAATTCTTGGAGGTAAAGGAATTCAGATGCGGTTTAAATTTAATGACCATCTGCTAAAACATTTATCTGTACTACCTCCAAAGAGGCCCTTGCCTCGTGCAGAGAAGAAAGTTATACCTACTTTAACAACACTGGCAGATCTTTTACGGCAAGCTAAACTACCTGAAACGCAAAAAGTTGTCGGTGAATGACGCTCTTTGCCCTTGGATGTACTTTCGGCAGGTGTTTCTTCGGAATCTGAGTCTGGTGATGTTTAGTTTGCGTGGCGCTCAACTGGTCCCAACCGATATGACCACGAACCTTGGAGAGGAGCTGGAAGCGATATCCTGCTGTTAGCAAAGGCACTCGCGTCGGTCGTCTGCTGCCATAGCCCATTACCGCCAAATCTCATCGCACTGTCCTAACAGATACGTTCGCTGTACGCCCTTCATTGGTTTCTGCGGTCATTTCACGCAGTGTTGCTTCTCTGTTAGCACTGACAACTCTACGCAAACGCCGCTGCTCTCGGTCGTCAAGTGAAGGCCGTCGGTAACTGCGTTGTCCGTGGTGAGAGGTAATATTTGAAATATGGTACTCTGGGCACACTCTTGACACTGTAGATCTCGGAATGCTGAATTCTCCAAAGACTTCCGAAACTGAATGTACCATGCGTCTAGTTCCAACTACCATTCGACGTTCAAAGTGTGTCAATTCCCATCGTGTGGCCATAAGCACATCGGAAACCTTTTATATGAATCACCTGGATACAAATGACAGCTCTGCCTGTGTACTGCTGTTTCATACCTTGTGTACGCGATACTACCGCCATCTCTACATGTGCATATTGCTATCCCATGACTTTTGTCACCTCAGGGTATATTTTGCACAAAGTGAAGCTTGTCTCTGAGGTCCTAATGGTGGTGAAAGTAGTTGAATTTTTATAGATTATGCCGAACTGTACACATAAATAAAGGTTAGCTACTACTTTCATATTTACACGTCATGCAACAACTTTCGTACAAACATTCGTTTATTGTTAAATCAAAATCACCTAAGCAATATGGGATTACGCTGCAAGATCACTTTTTAGCCTTGCAGCACTAACTTTAAATTACTCTTCCGTGATCTTGGGAGTAACGCTCTGTCACAATTGTTCGCACAGCCTCAGCGGAAAACAAATTTTCTTTCTGTGAGAAAAGTTGTGGAAAAGTCCACTCATTCACATTGTAAGAGGTCCATGGTTAAGGAATTTGTTGCTAGCGCAATCGAGCAGATGTAATTTCGATGGATTGCTCACGCGCTGCCTGCGATATGTAAGCTATAACAGAATCTGAGACCAGAGAGCAGTGTTGACTGCAGTAGGAACTGTGGAGCAATAGCAGCAGTAGTGGTAGTAGTAGCTAGCAGTCGAGTGTATGGAATTGGCTGGGCCGATCGTGGGGAGCGATGGCGGAGCCTTAGCGATATAATATAAGGTAAAAGCAGCCTCGCGCTTATGTAGTATTGTTATATCAAGTCCAATGTAAATGTTAAAAAAATGTTACAAAATCTCTTAATAATAATCTTTTTTATAAAAAATTAACTTTTGACAATCATTCGTCTCAATGTAAAGAATTTACTTGTTTCTCCAATCCATGGTCATCCCGATTATTGCAAAGAAAAATCAGTTGTTTCCTTTTATACATGACAAATCTATCGGCCAGCATTGCACTGGGCTGTGCCAGAAAAATTTATTATAAGAGCAGATATATATGCGTTATCCGGCGACTTCATTGAGGTAACAATTTTCAGTTTATTCAGAATGAATTTTAAGGGCCATGACGCAGCACCGCTGTCGTCCAAAATTTACCAGTTTAAATTCACAGTCAATTATTGAAAGGTTATCTATTAGACACATTTTTTTATTAGGAGATAAGTCACATTTTATTGTTCCAAGATTACGGAATTTATCTGTGGGAGGTGCCGCTGAATGTGAATTGTATAATTATATTTTTTACTGTAGGGAGATTATTATAGAATTTATCTGTGGGGAGGTTACAGCATTATTTCTTTCAAACCACAACCGCTTTTTATTGAACTACTAGCAAACAAGCAGATCGCGACAGCTACTCAAACCAGCGGTTTATCTGAAGTAAAGAAAACTAAGAGTTTTTCATTCTACGCTATCGTTGCGTTCGTGGTGACTGTACAATCATTTAGGGCATTTTAAATTATATATATATATATATATATAAACTACTAAAAGTGCGTATTTATTTTACCGTACGCGTTAACGTACGTTTTATTGGATTAAAACATCTTCAATGGTTGGAATCGTTATTTACGTGCGGTTGTAACTCTACATACAGTTCGTTTCAGAAAATATTGAACACTGTTTTTTGGTTCACTAAATTTTTGTCTGTTTTTCTGCGTACTTCCGGAAGTTTCGTCTGCTTGTACACCAAGATAAATTTACATAGAAAATAGGAAATACATGTTTAAAAAGCACGTTATAAATGTCTAGTATCTGTCAGCTCACTTGCAAGGGCTTATGTTAAAATTTACATTACATTGGTTGGCAGAACATTTTGGGCATGGAAAACAGTACAAGCCACTCAACATTTGCAGACCACCGTCAATGGGAATGTCACAGGCTAAGCACAAGGGAAAAAGAGATAAGAACCAAAACATTAGTAAAAAAGACACCTCCTCTCAGTCCAAGAAAAATGCCAAATACACAGATCACTAATACACAATAAACAGCTGATTGGTCGACTTTCACCGCACAGTTTTCTGGTTACTATCACAGTATTTTTACGAGGTGAGCATAGAAAACTTGGTGGTAACGGGAAGCTGTAGAAGGAACTGCAGAAACCAACATGTCCATCAAGAGAGAGCATGCAGTGACATTCGTTCATTCTATGAAGAGTAGAAACTGAGCGTGAAGAAATGAACCATATTTTGTTCAAGACCGAAAACTAGGTAACCAATTAATTCCAGATACACATTTTTATGTTACACTGCCTGATTCTCAGAAATTGTAAGGCATAAAAGTAGTTAGAAACTGGTCATATATCCATGGAAGACATTTATTTCGTATTGACTGCTCCAAACGGAGTTATCTGCACTTGTACAAATGTTGCTCAAAAGATGTCTTCTCACTATGTCAATGATTACTGCAGTGTGTTATCCAGGAAGAATAAATTTTTGTTGTTCAGTAATTTGACACCTTTCATATGAGAAACTTACTGAATGTATACAAGACGATCTTGGGTGAGCACCACATATGAAGGGCTTATTTCAATAGTGGTACAAGTCCATCTTTGTTCATTTTGAGATACAGTGTACTAAAGTTAAATGAGCGCTGAAAAATCTGCAGTTGAGATAACAGAAATATTCAAGCATATGGCTTCTTGCTAGAGATGAACCTTTCTTTCTGTTTGTTTGGATCATTAATTTCAGAAACATTATAGACAGAAAAGTGGAGGTAATGGACTTGTACCACTATTGAAATAGCTCTTCATATTATTCTTGCAGCACCTATCTGAGCAATGAAGACTCCCTTTCTTAAAGATGAGTTGCTTGAAACATTATTCTCTATGGCATCATTTAATGAAAATATGTAAAATTATGATTTTTCTCTCTCCAAGATTGGCAGTGATTCTAAGTGCTAATGAGCCTGAACTGACTTGTTTTAGGAGTTCCAACATATGATTTTTCCAGTTTAAATTCTCGTCAATACGCACACCTAAAATTTTTGAAGTTTCCAGCCTGTTCATTATTTTCTCACCATGTACTATACTTGTAATTGGTGTAGTTCCTCTAGAGGTGACGAATTGGTTAATGAGAGTGAGTTCATTTGCAGAAAACCAATCAATGTCACTTTCAAGAACGTTGGTAACTATTTCTTCTGTTGCGGTACAGCTTTCTGCATTCTTTCGGTTAGACAGAACATTATCCATTAGTTGGCTATACCATTAATTCTATAAAACCTCAGTTTATCGAGGATAAATGGCTTAGCTAGGTCACAGAAAATACCAACCAGTGCTACTGTGCTATCTGATGTTTGAAAAATGTTGTGAACGAACGTATAAATGACATTAGAGCGATTCTTCTGAAATCCAAACTGCGACTTAACGAGAGTGTTATTGTTGTTCAGGTGCTATTCTAAAATACATCACCTTCTCAAAACTTTTAGAACATGTCAGCAGTGAAACATAGGTAGTTACTGACATCTCTCCTATCATCTTTCTTATAGAATGGTTTAACAATTGAATCTCTGGAAAAATCCCCTGAGTCAGTGATGCATTACATATTTCAGTTACGACATGGCTTATTATATGGGAACAAATCTTTAGTGCTCTTCAAATCCAGATGAGCATTTATTTTCGAGACACTACATAATTTTTTTTATTTGAGAGTGAGAAGTTTGTGAAACATCCATATGATTTAATTCTATGAGTGTTGATTTTTCAACAGGCTACTGCGATTTTTGTCTTGAACTATTTGTCCCTGTATTTTCTACTACATATAAGAAATGATTATTAAACTAATTTGCTACCTGTGACTCATCATTTACAGCTCACCCATTTAATTCAATAGTGATGTTATCCACTTCATTGGCTGGTTATCCTGCCTCTCGTTTCACTACATTCCATACAGCAGTAAGTCTGTTTCCGGAATTACTAAGTTCTGGCGTAATCTACATGTCCCTCGACTTTTTAATAACTTCTGTTAGTAGTTTTGAGTAGTTTTTGCAGTGTGCAATTACTTCTTTTTGCCAAGAGATACATTTCCCTTTTCCTTTCATAAGATACTTTAATCCCTCCAATAACACAGGCCCACGAAAATTTTTTTCTAAGAAATTTTTTTTCTTTGATAGTTGATCTTCGTAGATTTTTATGAGCTGAATCCAAATCTAGCCTTAGTTTTTTTGTATCACTCATATTTTTCGAGCAGTATGCTTTTTATTACATAGTACACAACATCCTACGCTATACGGTAAATGGAGAAATCAATGAGACACTTTGTTACAACATAAGCATGGTTTGTATTTACAGTAAGCTACTTAAAACAATGGTATGTATTAACAGAGGTTTACTTGTCAGCTGGAATTGGTTTGTTTTTCTTTCTCTTTTTCTTTGAAGCTTCTTGTGTAGCTTTTTCTACGATGAGTCGCTTGCTGAACTTCTCAGTGAAGTGACCAACAGTAGTCCCCCATCATGTTGGTGTTTCAGCGGCCTCGGTACGTTTTTCCATCACTTTAACGTCCTGGTGCAAACGCTCTCTTTGATCTCCTTGCTCCTCACTAACACTAACAGTACGCTAAATCACCTTCTTGTTGAAAAAACTTGGAAAATTGCTGCTCTCTCTTTCTATACATGTATATACTCGTTCCCACTGCCAATAATTTCTTTTCGTTTAATGTAGAGCCAAGCAATTCGGCTTTTTCTTTCGTTAAGCCCAGATCCCTAATCAAATCGTTAAGTTCGATCTGAGTAAACACTTTGGGCTCTAGACTTTCTGTATTACAATGGAATTCATCGTCATCCGGTTCATCTAAATCACATTGTACATCAGAAAATACTTCTGTTGGAATAAAATTTAAATCATCTGGTGTTTCAGGAACCAGGAAATCTACACCATTCCCTACTGGTCGGATTTCGGACGGAAGGTTAGGGTAGCTTATTACCTTCTTGCTTTTCGAATTATGACCAATAATATCAACACTGCAAAAGTAGCAATCATCAGAATGATTTCTTGGCTCCCTCCATATCATAGGAACAGAAAATCTAACGGCTTTTTTCTCCTTTTTGGATCATTGTCTCAGATCTTCAACACACACACAACATACCTTATGCAGCGCCCAATAATTATCTTGATCACCAGGTTTAGATCCAAAGTACGATAGATAAAACTTTTTCACAAAGTCTGTAATGTTTCTTTCGTGTTTTTAATCACAAATTCACCACAAATATAACAAAAACTGTCAGCAGAGTTTTTAAAACCAGAATTAGACATTGTACTAAGCACATGTACAGGAAACGGGAAAGTGAGGTTAGGTTGACAGTAAACTAAACACCATCTGTTAACACAAAAATAGAATCGACCTTTTTTTTTTGCCAGAAAATGAGTTTCAGCACTGCTACCAACGTCATCTATATTCATTACACCTCCTTTTTAAATTATTTTAACTATATAAAAGCTGTTAATTCATTAAAAAGTCGCTTAATTTAATAAATTTAACTGTAAAATGTGAAGAAATTTTGGGTGATACAGTTTTTTAAGTATCATATTTGGATTGCCCACCCTTAAAAACCTAAGAATAAGGTATTTTCAGCAAAAACGTTTTTCCAACGTTGGGGCAAGTGTAATCCATGTTTTTTTACGTCGCTGGTTAGTACTCCTCCTGATTAGCTTATGCAGAAAGATATTTGCAAATAATGATACAACTTTATGAAGGAATAGATTAAATTTAATGTCAGCATTTACTTTATTATAAATTTCATCTTGTAAACTATTCTTAAAAATATTTGTTCTGGAGTCACTAATTATTCTAACCAATTTCCACTGAAGAGTGTCAGTATTGTAAGGCGCTGTCTTATTTATCCTAACTAACCGTGCATCATGATCAGAGAGAGCATTTTTTACGGTGTATACTCTGATCAGGCAGAACACTATGACCACTTACTTACTACCGATATAACCCGTGCAGGAGACAGCAGATTCACTTGGCGAGGAATGACTGCTAGTCAGACACACGCAAGGTGCATGTAGTATCAGTCAGCGTGCTGTCCATTTGTAGATTGGGGAAGGCGGGCGATCTACCTAAGTTTCAGCGAGGGCAGATTGTAATGGCCCGGAGGTTCGGCACGAGCATTTCGAAAACTGCAAGACTTGCCGGGTGTTCGAGGAGCGCCGTCGTGGCGAAACCAAGGTGAAATCACGTCCAAACGTCGTCGGGTTGGGCGGCCATCCCTCATCACATACGTCTGCCGTCGAAAGCAGGGGAGACTGATAAATTAGGACAGGCGCAAACTATGGCGGAAGTAAAATCAGACTTTAATTCTGGGCAGAATACAAGTGTGTGTGAACACACAGTGCACCGAACACTCCTAACGGTGCTCCTCCCCTGCCGACGACCCATGCACACGCCAATGTTAACATGTTAACTCTACGACATCGGCAACTCCGACTAAAATGGGCACGTGACCATCGGTACAGGACGTTGGCGCAGTGGCAGAGCGTTGCGTGGTCCGATGAATCCCGATACCTTCTTTCTCATGCCGATGGGAGGACGCGAATCCGTCGTCTTCCAGGGGAACAGCTCCTTGACATCTGCACTACAGGACGGAGAAAATCCAGCCGCGGCTCCTTTATGATCTGGGGAACATTAACGTGGGCATCCATGGGTCCACTGCAGCCCGTGCGAGGTACCATGACGTCCTAGAAGTATCGTACACGGGTTGGAGACAGCATACACATTTTCATGATGATCATGTTTCCCGATGACAGTGGCTTTTTTCAACAAGATAACGCGCCATGTCACAAGGCCAGGATGGAGTGGTCCGAGGAAAACAGTGGCGAATTCGAACTGATGTGCTAACCCCCCAACTCTTCAGGTCTGAGCCCGATTGAACACATCTGGGATGTGATTGAATGTGGCGCCTGAGCTCATCGTCGCCCTCCTCGCAATTTACGAAAATTAGGTGACTTGCGTAGATGTGGTGCCAACTCTCTCCAGCAACCTACGAGGGTCACTCCAAAAGAAATGCACACTATTTTTGTAAAAATACAGTTCAAATTATGCATGTGTGAAAGTTTTACAGTGTATAGATACATCCTTCCCGCTTGTTTTCCAATTTAGTTCAACCTGTTCCCGTGAGTGGCGCCGTCACATCATGTCTTCAAGATGGCTGCTATACTTGACGTTCGTCAGAAGCAAAGTGCTGTCATACAATTCCTGTGCTGTGAAAACGAGACAATGGGAAACATCCACAAGAGGTTGAAAAAGGTGTATGGAGATGCTGCTGTGGATCGCAGTACAGTTAGTCGGTGGGCAAGCAGGTTACGTGATGAAAGCGGGCACAGCAATATTGAGGATTGTCCTCGCAGCGGCAGGCCTCGTACTGCACACACTCCAGACAATGTGCAGAGAGTTAACGAATTGGTGACTGCTGACAAACGCATCACAGTGAGCGAATTGTCACGCTACGCTGGGATAGGGGAAGGAAGTGTTTGCAGAATACTGAAACTGTTGGCGTTAAAAAAGGTTTGTGCCAAGTGGGTTGCCAGGATGTTGACAGTGGCTCACAAAGAAACAAGAGAAACGTATGCAGCGAAGGAACAGTACGAGAATGGTGGAGATGAATTTCTTGGAAGAGTTGTGACAGGTGATGAAACATGACTCCATCATTTTTCACCAGAGACGGAGGCAATCAATGGAGTGGCATCATGCAAATTCACCCAAGAAAAAAAAAAATTCAAAACCACACCTTCTGCTGGAAAAGCTATAGCTACGGCGTTTTTCGATTTCGAAGGACTCTAGCTTGCGGCCATCATGCCAAGTGGAACCACCATAAATTCTGATGCATATGTGATGACACTGAAGAAACTTCAAGCTCGACTGAGTCGTGTTCGACCACATCGGCAAATGCAGGATGTTTTGCTGTTGCATGACAATGCACGGCCACATGTCAGTCAAAAAACCATGGAAGCGATCACAAAACTCGGATGGACAACACTGAAACTCCATGTGACTATCATCTCTTTGGGAAACTGAAAGACTCTCTTCGTGGAACAAGGTTTGAAGATGATGACTGCCTTGTGCACGCTGCCAAACAGTGGCTCCAACAGGTTGGTGCAGAATTTTACCGTGCGGTTATACAGGCGCTGGTTCCGAGATGGCGTAAGGCAGTTGAGAGGGATGGAAATTATGTGGAGAAATGAAAAATTGTTCCTAAAGGATGTATCTACACACTGTAAAACTTTCAAACATGTAGAATAAAAGATGGATTTTAAAAAAGTAGTGTGCATTTCTTTTGGAGTGAACGTCGTACCAAGGCCACGCTGCTTCCATGCTACAAAGCGTCGTCGCTATTATTCATGCCAAAGGTGGACATACGGATTGTTAGGTGGGTGGTAACAATGTTCTGGCTGGTCAGTGTACACTTATTTTCTTGCTTTGAGCTTTATCAGAGAAAACATTATCATTAAGAGTCCTACTGACTTTATCCACCCATGATGGAAACTTAATTACTGAGACGAAGTTGTGGGATTCAAATAGGTTTCCAGACCATTTTTCCCTGTCAGAATCCCTTAGAGAATACATATAGAAGTCATCAAACACAATTAATTGCTTGGTGATGTCTGACAGATAGCACAGTAAACAGTTCACGAATTCCCAGTGGTGATCTGCGTGCAGCGAAAAGTGGCTTTAAAGGCGTTCTGCACACGGCCACACTAATACTCTGAGAACTTAATAGCATAACCAGACGACTATTGGAATTTTTTAAACTATGGACGAGCAATCTTTCAACGAATTGGTGAACCTCGTTACGCCTTATGTGCGTAGAAAAGATACTGTTCATGTACTCGCCGGATTTCCTATCCACTGAATACAGTAGACATTTCTGCAATAAATAACTTGAGATTCTGAAACGAACAAATACGTAGTTGCATTGTTTTTTCCCTGAACTCAAACACTTTTGTAGAATATTTCTACAGTTTATTATTGAGTAAGTAATCAGACTGCTGCCTTGAAAATACATCAGCAGACGATTTCTTTTCATCTGTATTTCCCGATGTACTCATGCTCATATGGCGTAACAGTATCAGTTGTGTACATGTCTGTAAATCACAAACTCTCGGCAGGGACTGTTGTGTATTGCGCAATATCACCTTCGGACGGTACAATTTGTGACGCAATATGTTGAGCGAGCGTCAATATTTTGAAAGCTCGGCAGTCTCCTTCGATATATTGCGTAAACCGTCAATACCGCTCTCAAACAGTCAATATTATTGCGCAATACCGAGCACTGTGCTATAAATATTGAGCGTCCGAGGGTCTCTTTAAACGCGACGTAACTCGGGAATGAATAAAGCTGTCCTCAAATGAGAGACACACTGTTTCTCTTGTGTAATTATCTGTCTGATATGTCGCATAAAAAGCTTTTTATTTGAAAATTACGAATTATACTCAAGACGGCGGCTTCCAAAGTGGCCGCCATGTTTGTAAGAAAGCCTCACAGGTTTTCCCCCTGCCCCTTTCTCCCATGTTACGCTGTTTTAATTACCTTTTATCCACCTGTTTTAGTTTGAGAAGGGTATTTCTACACCTTTACATTTGTACTCCGCAACCCACCTTATGGTTTGTGGCAGAGAGCACTTCTGGTAGACCTCTCTCTTCCTCCTTCCATGTTCTTTACACGAATGGGTCGTGGCAACAATGATGGTCAGTCTATCTCTGCGTGATGTCTAATTTTTCTGATTTTCCTCGTCGTGGATATTTCCCGATACGTATTTGGAGGGAAGTAATACATTGTCTGGCTCTTCCGTGGACGGAATTTCGATACTGGACCCTTCAGTTATGCACTACGTCTCTCTTGAAGCGTCTGCCACTGGAGTTGTTGAGCACCTCTGTAACGCTCTCGCGAAGGATAATCGTTCCCGTAAAGAAGCATGCCACTCTTTGTTGCATCTTTTAGTTTCCTTCTATTAATGAAAAAACCCCAATACTCATGTATAGGTTAAACTAGTGGTTTGTCTGCTGCTTCTTTCAAGGGTGGTTCCCCCAGTGAGTCTCAGCCCACTAGCTGCTTTTCCTACATCAATCAAAATTTCTATCTGTAAGCAGGTAATTTCGGTCAGTAATGCCTAACTTCAGACCTAGAAAAATATAAGCCCGAAAGGTAGCTTAATTTACAAAAGCACTCTTAACTATACAAATATTTTTTTTTCTTTATTGTTATTTTATCCCTCATCGCCCCACGTGGGAGGGGGGGCGGGGAGAGCTGGGGCTGGCAGGGGTACAAGTAACCCTCTCTTCAGCCAGAAGAAGTTAATGCTGACATAGTTGCTTAAAAAAATTGAAAAATAAATAATATAATGCTTCTTCACGAACTGTTTAAAAACAGTGATAAAAATATGGACATATAGCACAGTTAAAGACACTTGAGAAACACCTGAAGAACATTAAAGGGGTGCAGGAAGAATGGGAAAGTAGAAAAGGAGGAGGTGCAGGATGGGGAGAGGAGGAGGAAGGAGCAAAATGGTTGAAATGGCTCTGAGCACTATGGGACTTAACATCTGTGGTCATTAGTCCCCTAGAACTTAGAACTACTTAAACCTAACTAACCTAAGGACATCACACACATCCATGCCCGAGACAGGATTCGAACCTGCCACCGTAGCAGTCGCGCGGTTCCGGACTGCGGGCCTAGAACCGCTAGACCACCGCGGCCGGCAGGAAGGAGCAGTTGGAGGGTGTATAGGGTAGGATGGATCCAGAGTTGGTAGGAGGGGTATACGCTGGGGCGGAGTTCATAGGCCGGCAGAGAGAGAGAAGGTTGAAATTTATTTGGGAGAGGAAACGGAGGAAGTGCAGGTGAGGGTTGATGGGATGTATAGGAAGGGTAAATAGAACTTTGAAGGGGCGGATATCCATATGACATTTGCATAGGAAAGGATGAGGTGGATCACAGGTTAGTACGTGTGGAGGACAGTAGAGAGGTGTAGTCCCCACGTTTGGGCAGTTAGTAGTTCCATTAATTTTAGGGTATTATGGGCTTTCTGTTGGATGGTTAATAGCTGAGGTGTCCACGTTTCCTGCCAGTCGGAAGTTAGCTCATGGTATTTTGTTGTGTTGGGTGGGACAGTCATAAATGGTGAGGTAGTAGTCATGGAGATAGAAGGTGCAGGCGGTGCGTCCTGGGTTTTGGAGGGGTTAATCTTAAGGAGCCATTGGTTACACGAGGAGGTAAACTGAGTGCGGTGGGTTTGGAGGGATCATTGGGATCTCTGGAGCATAAGACAGAGGGCGAAGAAAGCGGTGGCATCAGCATACGGAAGGAGGTGGATGGGAGGAGGTGGTTTGGGTGTATTGACAGGAGAGGGGAGAGAACAGAACCTTGGGGTACTCCTTCAGTGTGATGGAAAGTACGTGAGCTACTGATGTTAACACTGACATGGGATGGGCGATCGGAGAGGAAGGATGCAATAAGGTGGACGTAGTTGATTGGAAGTGCATAAGTCTGGAGTTTGAAAAGGAGAGCAGAATGCCGTACATGGTCATGCTTTCTCTAAGTCAAGGGAGGCAAAGATTGCAAATTTATGGTTGTTGAGCTGTTGGGATAGGAGATGGGTGAGATTCAGGAGTTGATCATCAGCAGACAAGGAGGAATTGAAGCCACACTCGATAATAGGAAGCAGATGGTGTGTGTGCAGATGGCAGTGCATATGTCAGGATAGAATGGATTCAAAGACCTTGTTAAACACTGAGATGGGGAAATGTGGTACAAGGACGTATCAGTGGGGGATTTGTTTGGTCTGAGGAAAAGTAGGATTTTGAAGGTCTTCCCAAGTAGAGATTGTGGAGAGGATAGTGGTCTACCGGGTTGCAAGGGTGATGAGAAAGGAGATAGGACCCACTTTGAGGTGGTGATGGGTAGTGTCCACATGTGTGGGGCTCATAGTCGCACATCTCGTAGCCATCTGTTTAAAAGGTTAGGAATTCTTACAACAGTATCATAGTACATTTACTCAGTAATGAAATTTGTTCTCAACAACATGGACCAGTTTATAAACAACGGTGACATTGGCTCTGAGCACTATGGGACTTAACAACTATGGTCATCAGTCCCCTAGAACTTAGAACTACTTAAACCTAACTAACCTAAGGACATCACACAACACCCAGTCATCACGAGGCAGAGAAAATCCCTGACCCCGCCGGGAATCGAACCCGGGAACCCGGGCGTGGGAAGCGAGAAAACGGTGACATTCATGATTATCATACCAGAAGAAAGAAGATTTACACTATCCTCTACTTAACCTGTCTCTGGCCCAAAAAGGGGTTAATTGTGCTGCTGTAAAACTTTTCGATAAATTACCAGATGACATAAAATGTCTGACAGATAGCGCTAATAGTTTGAAAAATAAATTGAAATCATATCTCCTTGACAAATCCTTCTACGTCATAGACTACGACGTCTACGCTTTAAAAATAAAAAAACCTTGATTAATGTGTGCATTTCCTCTGCATTTGACACGTTCCACATCATAGCGGTTACCGTGAGACTGATCAGTGGAACATGTAACTAACTAACTAACTATCTAATGTTATAGACAAAGCTGAATGTGCCGTTTTTTTTCTGTGAGAAGGCGGTGGCGGACACTTCTACCCTGATGTGTTACAGTTGTGGTTGGTTGTTTGCACAGCTGACTGCTGATTTCGAGACTGTCATTTTCCACCAAGACGGCGTACCTCCTCACTGAAGCATCGACGTTCGTCGCTATCGAAACGACGAACTTCCACGTTGTTGGAGTGGGCTTGGTGATAAAGATGATGTGGCTCTATTGTCTTGCCCTCATCCCGTAAGTCACCTGACCTACCGCCTTATGACTTTTTCCTTTGGGAAATAAGTTAAGGGGGGGATGTTTAAGGGGGACTAAACAGCGAAGGTCATCAGTCCCAAATAAGTTAAGTACCGTATCTACGTACCTCCCCACCCCCCACCCCCTCCGCCCCGCCCAGTGCGAAGAACATTGGAACAGATCAGAGAACGCGTCAGTGCAGCTGTGATGGCTTCTGATAGGGTATTGTTACATAAAGTATGAAACGAACCTGACTACCGCTTGGAAACGTGTCGTGTGAGTAGAGGGGCTCACATAGAGCATTTCTAGAGTGCAAAATGGAAACTTGGCCAGTTTATGGTTTTGTTCATGCAGCAATCGTCTTTGTACATGTACTACTTTGGAAAATATAGAGCTCTGAAAGCGAATACATCTTTAACAGTAGCCCTGTACTTATGTCTGGTATGTCAAATTGTGTCATCTTGCTCCCTTTAGGTCTTCTTTTATTGTTTCAGTCTTAGCTTTGCTGCGGGTTTCCTAGAACTCCAAAGCTGATCTACTTAATATGGTTGGTTCTATTCTCTTACGAGTAGAGTTCTCATAGATTTCAGCTTGTGTTTTTCATATCCAATTAAATCTTTGTATACTTTTCAATGTCCTTATTTGCTCAAACTTTGTATGTTCCTTCTTCAGTACAATTTGGACATAAATTTTTTTTATAGTTTTTTTTCTCTTTTGAATTTCTTCAACAGCCCTCTTCCTGTTTAAAACAAGAGTTTCAGCACCATAAAGAACTTCACGTCTGATGAACGTATTGTAATATCAAGTCTGGTGAATTTTGAGCTGCATTTTTTTTATAGATGCATTTTATAAGAATGAAAACTTTTTCTATTTTGTAACAACCAATTTCGTAACCATCATCTTCCAGATCAGTTTCCTGGGCGATTCCGCCTAAGCATTTGGATTGAGAAACACACTCAATTTTCTAGTACTTAGTTTTTAGAACTTTGTGTGCCAGGTAGAGCCAGGTAGATGCCAAACATGTATTTTATTTTTCTTCAAATTAAAGTTGGAGCCTTACAATTTCGGCTGCTTCTTTACGAAGTCCTGTTTGTTCTATATACTGCATAAAAAAGAAATGTGTTGTGTGTAGAATTAGAGTAAAAATTTCGATTTGTCGTTTTACGTTTCTCTTTTAATCGAAACAGTCTAGTATATACATTTATCACACTGTTATTAGTGTCATCTTAGTGAATGCCAAGAAAATCGTCCTTTTCTCGTTTAAGGAGCGCACAAAGAAAGACATCAATATTTTAACTCATGAGCTGTATGTTCTGTGCTTTAATAGCTTTTTAATGATTTTAAATCACTTATATGTATTTTAAGTCTCTCTGGCTGATGAAGGAATGAGTGTGGCTCATGGAAAATGGAATACCAATAAAGGGAAAAAAATCTTAAATTATTGATACTGCATAGTCCTCAACGGGGCTAAAACTGTTCCGGTGTAACATCAAGCGCCGGCACGTCGGCCTGAACGATACAGCAGAGAAGGAGACGACGTCAGCCAATAGCACGCTGACTAGGACGACACCATGACAGGAGCGGCACCTATACGAAGAATATAAGTGCCGCTCCAGCTAGCCCCAGCCGGACTAGAACAGTCGCACTAGGAGTCGAGCCGTCACCCTAACTCTTTAGTCGTGACTAAAGTTTTTTTGTGTAGAAATTGTATACTTATCGAAGGACATTGATTATTTGCATGTCGCCCAATTGCTTGCGACACTTCATTGTGAAAAGGTAAAGTTAAGTGTTGTCTATGTATTGTCAATTCAATGTACTGTAATAAACACCATTAATAAGATCTGCTTGAATGTTGTCTAGCTATCCGAGAAAACAGCTTCCTAGGCACTCTAAATTACACGAGTGGGCAGGATCCCACAAAAACTACTGTGCTACATGTTGTTACGAGAATGTTATGATTTTATTACTGTACGGTTATTAAAGTATTTTGTTGTCGTACAAAAGATTGTACTAGTATGTTTATTTTTTGTGCTCATAGCTGAAGATCACTGTCTGATACAGTTGAAACGAATAGCGAAAACATATGTAAATGTTGTCAGGAAATAAAAATTGTTTTAACAGTTAACACATAATTCACACACGTACTTCTGTATAAGATTTTAATAAAGGTTTTCAGAAATTACTGCAACCAGTCGCCTTTTATGTAGATGTATTTTATTTAACCACTGTCCCACAATTACTTCACCTTCAACAACAAAATATATATTCAACATGATGGTCTAGCAATGGGCAGTAGTCTAGCTGGCCTTCTTGCTGATATCTACATTAATGATCTCGAAATTAAATTCTTTAAAGCAAACCCAATAGAAACAGACAAAATCATTTATTATAAACGATATGTTGATGACACCCTGTTGTTATATGATGGGACAGCCACTGAAATTGAGGCCTTAGCTGGTAAACTTAATAATGTTCACCCCAAAATACAGTTCACAGTAGAACACCAAACCCAAAAAGGTATCTATTTTCTTGACCTAAACATAACACATCACAACAACAAACATAAATTTCAGATATATAGGAAACCCACCACTTCAGATGTCATAATAAACAATACATCATGCCACCCAAATCAGCATAAACTAGCTTTTTTCAAATCAGCACTTAACCGTATCAACAAGATTCAAGCTGATCCTATTGCAAAAATTAATGAAATCAATATATTAAAAACAATAGCATCAAACAATGCTTATGACCCAAGCATAATTGAAAAATCAGATAAAAACATTATATCTAACAAAGCAAAACCAGCAAGCCAGACCTCAGTAGCAGAAGAAACCAAATTCGTTTGTATGCCGTTTCTCGGCAATATCTCATACAAACTTGCTAAGCTATTCAAACCACATAATGTCAAAATAAGTTTTCACACTAACAACAAAATACAGAACAAAATAGTCCACAACACCAAAATAGCCAGCACACCTTACCAAAAATCTGGTATATATAAATTAAGATGTGACAGCTGCCCCTGCTACTACATAGGGCAAACAGGTAGAAATTTTGAGATCCGATACAAAGAGCACATTGATGCACTACGCCTAAACAACTTAAATAGATCCACTTTTGCTACCCATCTAGCAGATAATAAACATTCCATAACAGACATTAAAACTAACCTTCAAATCCTACACACTGTAGACAAGGGATTCAAGATGGATCTTCTCGAACAATTAGAGATTTTCATCCACAAACATAATTCCCCACATACCATTTTAAATGAGCAGACAGAATTGGCGAATAACTCCTTCTTTCAGAATTTTAAGGATTCTTTGAACTTAAAAAACTAAACAGTCATTCAGAAACAAAATGCCCCCCCCTCTCCTTTTTCCTATACACCCCCCCCCCCCACCGCCAACTCCTTTTCCACACCCTTTCAAGTACCAGCATTACTTATTATTTCAAGTTAACCATCAATCTCTCATCCCTGACATCATATGCCAAGATCAGCCAATGGAAGGAGCAAGAAATTAGCTGTCATAATACTCTCAATACCAATAATCTTAAATGTAACTGAAATATTAAGTAAAAAATTTAGTTTAATATACCTGTTAAAATTGCACAGTTAATTTATAAATAAATATTTTAATAGTTTAAGCTAATTTACATTTATTTTCTATGTAATAAAGACAAATCTCTTGTCAGTGTGTGCGATGACTAATAATGCCTCTGGTCAACTTGAAATCTTTGATACTGTAGTTATATTGCAATCTTTGGCTTGTTTATAATGTGTAAATCCTGTATTCGTATCTGTGGCTAAGTGTGTTCAGCGATGTTTACGAAAAACAAGATATATGTTTCCAACAGTGCCTCATAAAAGTAATATACATCTAGTGAAAGTTTTAACTTGTGTAATTGTGAAAAACAAGACACAATGGTTTCAAAAATACATCCTAAAAGAGATATATATACCTGCAGAAAGATTTATCTGTAAGTAACACCTCAAAACGTAAATTAAACTGTAAATATTTCATGTAACTGTACCACATGTAGTGATTATTTGCTCTTATACGTTAAACATAAATTATTCTGTAAATATTTCGTGTTACTGTACCACATGTAGCGATTATTTGTTCTCGTTTCTGTTTAGCCACAGATACTCAACCACCCACACAATGGGTACAAAAAAGCACTAAATGTATATACCATCTGATGATGAGTTGCTAGGCAGCTCGAAACCGGTCATGGTTAAATAAAAATACATCTACATAAAAGGCGACTGGTTGCAGTAACTTCTGAAAACCTTTTCACACCACAGTCGCAGTGTTCCACATCCACAATGGATAAAAGTCTTAAGATTTTAATGTCTTACTTCGTGAAGATACCATCATCCTGAGTGCAGTACGCTTAACAAAATCACTTACTTCCCTATCTATTTCTTTAGCGTATGGAGCACGAAAGAATGACAGTCGTAAAAGCCTTTCTGGCAAACATATGTAACCATTTTAAGCTGTTCTTACTGTCGTACCTACCCGGAATAATCCCTTGAAATCTTAATATGGTGCACCGGCGAGTTACTGTAACGGGCCGAATAATGTCTTACGTGACTGGTTGGGGAGCCATATTAAGAACTAAATACGTCTTGCGTACGAGATGTGAATAGACAGCAGCTCCGGATTTCGGGCGGTAGCCTTTCATAAGCTGATCTCAGTTGAAGATCTTTGTACAGTGTCTGCCGCAGTCGCACAAAGGTAGTTTCCTTACCAAATTCGGGGCGCCTACTTGTGAGTTGACCAACAATGGTCTACCGCCAGTTGGCGTTCTCTATGGTATATGATACCAGAAGTAATAGAACGCTAGTCCAGTTCATCCGGCATTTAGGAAGAATTTTTCGACGAGTTTTTCGCGTAACTGTTTTTCCGTAGTCTTTTAGTGGCGCAGGATTAGCGTGGAAGAGAAACCCCGATCCATACGCTCGAAACAGGCATAGCGCCAACTTGTTCTTGAATATCGCGACTTTCCAGTGATAACAGCACTCCTTGTCCACCCGCTCTTAATTCCCACACCACCTGTCTTCAGGCGTCAGATTCACCTACGAGGGATAAGGTATTAATTTTCGCCTCGAAACAATAAAGTTACCTAACTAATTTTTTGTTTGGTTGCAGGTACATGTCAACAGTCTAGGTACGCATTCACATCCCGTTGCGCACCGCTACAGGCAAAACAAAGCTCCTTGTTCTGGCCTGAGTTGCTAGGTTTTCGGTTTTTTAACGAACTTTTCAGCATGTCAGCTCCATGTTCGGTGTTCATTACTGAAGTGTGAATGGTTCGGCATTTTTATAATTCCACCGATGTCACTAATTTATTTATTGAGTCGCAAACTCTAGGCAAGTCAGTGAACCAAAATATCCTTAAAACTAACCGCGACTCCCATGTCTTGCACGATGCAGTAAAACACTGCGTGAAGTAACTATCTTTCGGTGTCGAAAGTCTTGTGCTGAAGGTTTTTCATGAATTTTCTGTCGGTGCTAAAAGAGTGGAGGCGCTTAAAGTAAGCTTTGTTTTCACTAATCAAGACTGTCATGCAGTGCTTCGCTATACATTGAGATTACAAAAGTTAAAAACGAAATGGTTCAAATGGCTCTAAGCACTATGGGACATCTGAGGTCATGAGTCCCCTAGACTTAGAACTACTGAAACCAAACTAACCTAAGGACATCACACACATTCATGCCCGAGGCAGGATTCGAACCTGCGACCGTAGCAGCAGCGCGGTTCCGGAATGAAGCGCCTAGAACCGTTCGGCCACAGCGGCCGGCGTTACAAAGGTCATGGGATATTTCCTAATATCGTGTCGGGCCTCCTTTTGCGGAGTGGCCTTGGTTGATTGGAAAGCGGTAGTTCCGGCAAGAAGGAGAGAATGAGTGCAGTAAGCTTATTTGGTCTTTTGAATTTCGTAGTGCTACAAATACTTTGTACATTATTTATTAATTTTATTTCAGAAACGTATTTAAATTCTGGAATCCGAATACACAAATCCCACAGAATTGTATAATACCTTCGCCACATTAAAAGAGGATATTGTGTCCCGTAGGGGCGGTTGTTTCTTCAGAGCGAAAGCAAATCAATAAATGTTAAAACTAAAAGAAGTTGAGTGAAAAAAATTCAAGAATGAATTTCTCACATAGCCTTCCTAATAGACGAAGATTATCATAAAAAGTCGTTTGACCACGAAAACTCTCCGTATAAGATTTTCAGTGAAGGGGTTGCAGGGAAAGAAAACTGCTAAACGTGAAAAATATGTACAAGCATCATAGGTGGTGGGTACTGAAGAAGACATTGGTACACATAGTTTATACGAAAAGATACGTTTACCACTTAAAACTTGCAATAACAAGGTCAAGCTTCTACGTCCACAAACTCGTTTTCGTGGGAAACTTTCTTAAACAGAGAAGAAAGGTAACATTAAAAATATTATCAAAAGGGTAATAACGGTTCCTTGCAGCAATGCCAATCTGAAAAGGGTATTCAGTCACATGAATTATTTCGCCCCTACTTTGCAATCTATACATCGAATAAGCAATAATGGAAATAAAAGAAAGGTAAAGAGTGGTATTAAAATACAAGGTGAAAGGATATCAAATATGTTTCGCTGATGACGTTGCTATCCTCAGTGAATGTGAAGAAGAATTACAGGATCTGTTGAATGGAATGAACGGTCTAATGAGTACAGAGTATGGATTAAGATTAAATCAAAGAATGACCAAAGTAATTAGAAGTAGCAGAAATGAGAACAGCGAGAAACTTATCATACTTGGAGATTACGAAGCAGACAAAGTTAAGGAATTGTGCTACCTAAGCAGCAAATGTCCGCACTCGTGGTCTCGCGGTAGCGTTCTCGCTTCCCGAGCACGGGGTCCGGGGTTCGATTCCCGGCGGCGTCAGGGATTTTTCCTGCCTCGAGATGACTGGGTGTTGTGTCGTCTTCATCATAATCACTCATTCCCATTACGTTCCTGGCCACAAAAACTGTTGTACTAGTATCAAACAAAGGCCTTAATTTGAAGAAGAAATTTCTGAAAACATACATTTGGAGCACAGCATTGTATGGTAGTGAAACTCGGACTGTTGGAAAACCGGAACAGAAGAGAATCGAATCATTTGAAATGTGGCGCTACACAACAACATTGAAAATTAGGTGCATTGATAAGGTAAGGAATGGGGAGGTTTCCTGCAGAATGAGAGGGGAAAGGAATATACGAAAAACACTGACAAGACAAAGGAACAGGATGATAGAGCCTCTGTTAAGGCACCAGCGAATAGCTTTCAAGGTACTAGAGGAAGCTGTAGAGGGTAAAGATTATATAGGAAAACAGATATTTGAATATTCCAGCAAATAATTGATGACATGAATTACAAACTGATCAAAGTCCCAAAATCATGAATTTGTGTACACTAGGAAATTAATGATCATATTTGCACTATTAATGTGTTTTATTTGAAAGTTAAGCACTGTATGTATCTGGTTTCTAAAGGAAATTACAAAAATTGTACTGTAATTGTATAAAAACTTACTAAAAGAGGAAATGCAAGCTCTAAGTGCCATCGTTCAATACTCAGCAAAAAGATAATAAACGTTCATTCTGCTTTTGTAAAACTGTACGTGGTCATTATTTGTCAGGTACTCCATTATTTCAATCACATATTTCATCCTTTATTCACATACGTGACTTGTCACATCCTTGGCAGGTAAATGCCTTTTCTTGCTGTCCTGGGTTCGTACACCCTTTCTCAAAATACGGATACCTTCCCACACCTCAATTTCATTCCATCTTCTCCCGGTCTTAACTAGATGAGGCTTGTGTTTGACTAACCATAGCCACTTTACACAGAACAAATTTAGGTTTGCTGTGTTTATATTACAATCTGCGGCTTTCTTGAAATCTAAGAAGTCGGATGCCTTTATGTTACTGACAATAAATGGCTTTATTTGTCTTGATTGGTCTGTCCATCTTTTGCATTTTCTGGAACAATACATTTGGTAACTCAAGAATAAACATTTTGTCTAGTGACAGTCTAGGTTAGCGATAGTAACGCAACTTAGCTCCTGTGTTGAATGAGCTTGTGCAGGTTTATATTTATTAGTTGTACTTACAAATGAATTTACTCTGTCCATTTTCAGCCATTTCCTCATTGCTGCAACAGTACCTTCTCTTTTAATTCGTCGTTTCTTTCCACTCAAACTGTGACAAACATCTGCTGCCTCCTGCATTTTGTCTAAGACTATGGAGTAAGGGCGCGGAACATACAACCTTTCATATGTTAACAGCAGTGGCTGTTAAACCGCATGCCATCTGTTGAGTACATTCCGTACTACATTTTCATTCGTGGCAGTTTGAGCCTTTTATACGTCATTGGGCTTGGCATGTAGATCCCATTTCACACAAAACTTCAAAATCCCTTATTTTGGCACTTAGAGCCTTTTTTATTTCAAGTCTTCAATTACTGCTCTGAGACGAAAAGTTAGCACAGGAGATACGTTCGTGGTGGGCAGCATCAAACCAGTCAGAATATATATATATATATATATATATATATATTCTCCTGCTTACTAGCATTGTTCTCCGGGTTCGAACTTCGATCCGACAAAATTTTTCAACTTCCGCCATTGATATACACTCCTGGAAATGGAAAAAAGAACACATTGACACCGGTGTGTCAGACCCACCATACTTGCTCCGGACACTGCGAGAGGGCTGTACAAGCAATGATCACACGCACGGCACAGCGGACACACCAGGAACCGCGGTGTTGGCCGTCGAATGGCGCTAGCTGCGCAGCATTTGTGCACCGCCGCCGTCAGTGTCAGCCAGTTTGCCGTGGCATACGGAGCTCCATCGCAGTCTTTAACACTGGTAGCATGCCGCGACAGCGTGGACGTGAACCGTATGTGCAGTTGACGGACTTTGAGCGAGGGCGTATAGAGGGCATGCGGGAGGCCGGGTGGACGTACCGCCGAATTGCTCAACACGTGGGGCGTGAGGTCTCCACAGTACATCGATGTTGTCGCCAGTGGTCGGCGGAAGGTGCACGTGCCCGTCGACCTGGGACCGGACCGCAGCGACGCACGGATGCACGCCAAGACCGTAGGATCCTACGCAGTGCCGTAGGGGACCGCACTGCCACTTCCCAGCAAATTAGGGACACTGTTGCTCCTGGGGTATCGGCGAGGACCATTCGCAACCGTCTCCATGAAGCTGGGCTACGGTCCCGCACACCGTTAGGCCGTCTTCCGCTCACGCCCCAACATCGTGCAGCCCGCCTCCAGTGGTGTCGCGACAGGCGTGAATGGAGGGACGAATGGAGACGTGTCGTCTTCAGCGATGAGAGTCGCTTCTGCCTTGGTGCCAATGATGGTCGTATGCGTGTTTGGCGCCGTGCAGGTGAGCGCCACAATCAGGACTGCATACGACCGAGGCACACAGGGCCAACACCCGGCATCATGGTGTGGGGAGCGATCTCCTACACTGGCCGTACACTACTGGTGATCGTCGAGGGGACACTGAATAGTGCACGGTACATCCAAACCGTCATCGAACCCATCGTTCTACCATTCCTAGACCGGCAAGGGAACTTGCTATTCCAACAGGACAATGCACGTCCGCATGTATCCCGTGCCACCCAACGTGCTCTAGAAAGTGTACCCTGGCCAGCAAGATCTCCGGATCTGTCCCCCATTGAGCATGTTTGGGACTGGATGAAGCGTCGTCTCACGCGGTCTGCACGTCCAGCACGAACGCTGGTCCAACTGAGGCGCCAGGTGGAAATGGCATGGCAAGCCGTTCCACAGGACTACATCCAGCATCTCTACGATCGTCTCCATGGGAGAATAGCAGCCTGCATTGCTGTGAAAGGTGGATATACACTGTACTAGTGCCGACATTGTGCATGCTCTGTTGCCTGTGTCTATTTGCTGTGGTTCTGTCAGTGTGATCATGTGATGTATCTGACCCCAGGAATGTGTCAATAAAGTTTCCCCTTCCTGGGACAATAAATTCACGGTGTTCTTATTTCAATTTCCAGGAGTGTAAATCAGTGCCCACTGACAGCTATTGTCTTCAATTCCTTTGCGTCTTATCCAGCGAGAAGGATGAATACCAAATATAGCAAGCTAGTTCTGTGCCAGAAGGGCCAGTTGGACGGATCAGCCGTCGTGCCATCCTCTGCCGATGCCGTCATTCGGACGCGGTGTGGACGAGCATGTAATCAGTACACTGCTCTTCCAGCTATCGTTGTCGGCTTTCTCGATCTTGGAACTCTTACTTATTAATCAAGTAGCTCCTCAACTGGCAACACGAGGCTGGCTGCACCATGTTTCAGACCTCCCGTTGAGGAAACTTCCAGGGCAGTACCGGGAATTAGACCCGGATCCCTCTCATAGCAGCCAGACCCGCTGACCACTGAGCAGCTACGGCAGCCAAAACAAAATGGCGCAGCTCATTCATGAAGTGGAGTATCGTGCGGTAGTTCGTCTCCTGCATTCAAACGGGAATAGTGTTACAGCAGTCCATGCTGAGATGGTGGAAGTGCACGGCAACAGTCCGCTACCGTATGTTACAGTGGTTGGTTGATGCAGAAGCTTATGCCGTCCTCTCACGAGGCGTGTAAACCCACGTGCTCGAGGAGCTGGTGACGTCACAGCGTGGAATTCGAGGCCTACGAGAAAGACAGGTCACGGCGCGTTCGTCACGAAGGTCCTGCGCTCGCTGGCTCGTTCGTTCAAATCAGCAGACAAACTACGTTTCTACACCTGTTAACTCGTAACTAGGTGTGTCAGTACAAACGAAAACTGCATCTTCTACTGGAATCCGTTATTATAGAATCTTACTGTTATTAGTCCTATAATGATGGGAAGTCCATGGACCTACTTAGAATTTATTACGGCTGTACTGGCGTACAATAAAATAAAATCATGCTAAAATTATTACAGTTGCTTAAGGCACCACTTCCAGCATGTAATGAATACTGCTAAGCAGGAGAGACTAAATGCTATAAACACGCCGTTACACCATTTATATCGAGTACTGAGCTTACATTAAATTTTGCCGTATTACAATTAATCAGTAAGACTGCATAATAGCAGATTCCAGTGGGAGGTGCAATTCTCGTTAGTACTTACACGCCCAGCTGCGAGTTAACAGGTTTAGAAACGCGTTTTGTCCGCTGAGCTGCGCGAGCGAGCGGGATTCAGGACTACCTTCGTGGCGTGCGCGCCGCGGCCTGCCTTTCTCGTGGGCCTCGGTGGAATTGCACGTTCCGCTACGCTGTGGAGGGTTAGATAATTTGACAAGTCAGATTTTTGCCTCGTGGAATGGAATGTGGCCAGTGTAATGCGACATGGTTTCACGTCACAAGCAGAACATAGCAGCCGGCATATTGTACGGCGGTAAAAATCGTGTTTGGTGGTTTTTATTTATCGTGGGGTGTGTGGTACGAATATAAGTTCTTTCAAAGCATCAGAAAATTGTGGATCTCTCGAAGACGCGTCGTTCTGGTTACGATTTGTTATAATAAAATGACAGGAAACCTCATATTGGTAGGCAAAGGTTTCTTGTAGTTGATGTTTTTAGTGTTATAACTTGTGGTTACGAAAGTATACTATTTCAGTACTACGGCAGAATGAAGATCTATAAAAAGAGTATGTTCTTTGGTGCAGTTTTCAATATTAAATATGAAATAATGCCATTTGTAGATGCTGTCTTTAGGGAACTTATGAACTATGTGGAGTGCCAGCATTCATGTGGAAACTGTAGCGGAGTTGATAACGTCGTGAACTGTGAACAGAAAGGTAGCAGTTTCGCGTGCACAACTTTACCTTTGCCTTTTGTTTTCTAAAATATTCAGGGTCTTTCTTAATCAATTCATAGAAGTATTATCTCAAAAGACGAAGTTTTCTACTACAAATATTGCATTTTCTGCAATTCTTATTGCAAATACCAATGAATGGAATGTTTCTTCAGTGGCCAGAAATTTTGACGTGGTTGCCAGACTATGTCTGATAGTAATCACAAATTACACACTGGAAACTTCTGCTGCTATGAAACATTATGTAAAGTATATTTACCTATCTCCTGGTTTACGGTCTGGCTCTGTTTGTATCTTGCTTTTAGTGATGGTGAACAGCTTCGGAAAAATCTCCTCTTCCATTCGAATGAAATTACAAAACGAGTCTCGATGATTAAGTAGCTATTTCAGAGAGTTGGTAGTCAATGCGACACTGAGAATATGGATACTACGCATGTGCAAACTCACATTAGTCACTATACCTTAACTCTATTCAATTTAAAAAGAGAAACTGGGATGAAAATGCAGCTGAGTTAACGAGTAACTTCTGCTAGTAAGCAATCCAGATCGTTGTACAGCATTATGTAGTGTTCCTCTGCCAGCAATTCGCTAGCAGGTCCAAGATCTCCTTCACGATTTTCTCCGCTCTTCTTCAGCAGTCGCTGATAGACTTAAAGGAGCTATTTTACGCACGCCCATTACCGTAAATAAACGATGTTTTGCGAGCCAAATAAAGGCGACAACGGCCGCTGGAGAACGCTGCGAGCGCAAATCACGTATGTGTGACGGCGCAATCATTCGCGTGGTTGGATGACCCGACCGTGTCCACGTCGACGTTAGCCTTCTCGTCCCGTGGGAGGACGCTTTTACGTGCGGACAAACAAGTCTGGATGACGGATAACGAGGTAGCAGAGCGTCTCTTTGTGATCGCTAGAGGGGTGGAGACTCAGGTGCTCGTAAACCAGATATCACAATCGCGGCGATAGTGGAAAAAGTGAAAACCAGCCGTGGATCAGTTTTCAATATCTAGCACCACACTTTGAAGACGAGAAAGGTCACCGCCCGCAGCGTTTCGCGACTGCTTGCTCACCCACATTCAAAAATCCGCCGAGCAGCAGCTGAAATGTTGCAGCTGTGTCGGGCCAATCCAGATGACTTCTTTAGCAGCCTAATCACCATGAATGAGTCCTGGGTGTATCTTTAACGGAGAAAAAGGAGCACAAGAAGCATCATTGGGCAACGCAGCACTGAGTGCTTTCTTGTGAGTTCCTTGGTGTGGTGCTGACAGATTATGTTCGTAAGATGCAAACCTTCACAAGAACACATTACCTAAATCTCCTAAAGATGTTAAGGGAGGTTGTGAAGACTAAGGGTCGTGGGAAGAAGTCTAATGGCGTGTTGTTACTCCACGACAATGCACAGCTCATTCTGTACTGGACACAGTCACACATGTTACTTCTTTGGGATATGAAATTGTGCCTCATCCACCGTATCCCCCAAGCGTAGGCATCCAGCGACAGTCCCATCTTTCTTCGGATGAACAAAGCGTTGGATGACAGGCATTTCCGGAATAACGAAGTGATTTTCGAGGCAGAACATTCCCTGACCATTGAAGAGTGAATATGTAGAGAAGGACTGACATCATTACCAAATTTCATAGTCGTAGAGTGATTTTTTCGAGATCATAATTAAAGCTTTGCCCACCGTAAAAATTAATTAGAAGGTATACGTCGTAACTCTCTCCAAAGGTACTAGCTGATAGTTGATAATGTAAAGACAACAGCACACTCACAGCATACAAAAAAATCGGGCTAAATCCTAATAGCGATGAGAAAAATAGGGGCATAAACGATATGTACTATCGGAACACTGTATCTTTGTTGCTTCTGTACAGCCTCAAAACATTCCCAGGTTACTTCTCGTTTAACAAGAGAGTGGTTTCGTGTAGGTCAGTCACTCCACATCTTCTGGGTACATAAAAATGTCAGATGACGCATTAAGGTGCAAAACTGAAGCGTTATCAAGAAACAGAGGCGTATTTACTGAACAGGATGTAGGAAAGATTAAAGAAAAAAGTGAAGTTTAAACACAAGCCATTTTGCATACAACTATATTCAACATGTATTAGAAATGGATGGGGGCGTTAACCCTAGCGGTCCCACGTGTGCTACTCGAAAGGAGTACGCTTTGTGCAGGGACCAGGTTTCATCCTGTCCTTTCTCTGATCAGCATACAACAGCAACATGACACTATTTTGTAGATACTCAGAACAATCACCTACACTCAAGATACACACCCAATATAAACACTCCCCCAACTGACTATGCTATGAGACAACCTTTGAGGCCGAAGTGGCCGAGCGGTTCTAGCCGCTACACTCTGGAGCCACGCGACCGCTGCGGTCGCAGGTTCGAATCCTGCCTCGGGCATGGATGTGTGTGATGTCCTTAGGTTAAAAATGCCTCAAATGGCTATGAGCAATATGGGACTTAACATCTTAGGTCATCTGTCCCCTAGAACCTAGAATTACTTAAACCTAACTAACCTAAGGACATCACACACATCCATGCCCGAGGCAGGATTCGAACCTGCGACCGTAGCAGTCCCGCGGCCTTACGTTAGTTAGGTTTAAGTAGTTCTAAGTTCTAGGGGACTGATGACATCAGAAGTAAGGTCCCATAGTGCTCAGAGCCATTTGAATCATTTGAACTTAACCTTTCTCTTTTATTTTCCTGTTCCCATTTTCCTTTTGAATTTTCTTTCCTGTCTCTTTTTACCTTTTTACTTTCCTTTCTTTTCTCTATTTTTCATTTTATTTTTCCTTTCCCTGTGTTTTGTTTTTAATTACATTCCGGTTCCTCTTTTTCATTTTTAACTTCTTTAGCTTTCCCCTTTTTCCTTTTCAATGTGCTTTCGTCATCCCTTTACTCTGCTTTAATTTCCCTTTCTTCCCCCTTTATTCCTTTTAAATTTCTTTTCCTCCTTTTCCTTTCCCATTTTAAATTTCCTTTCCTCTCCCATTTTTCCTTTTTAATTTCCTTTCCTTTCCTTTCTGTTCTTTTTTCTTTCCCCTTGTTTCTTTTTCCTTTCCATTCCGCTTTCCCTTTGTGTTTTTTCTTTCTTTTCCCCTTTTCCTTACCATTTTTACCTTTCCTTTCCCCTTTTCCTTTAACTTTTTGCTTTCTCATTTTCCTTCATACTTTATCTTTTCCATTCCCCTTTTCCTTCCCTTCATCCTTCATCCTTTAGCCCTTCCATTCCCCATTACCTTATTCCTTTCCTATCAACATTTCCGTTTCCTTTTTGTTTTCTTTTGTCATTTTTCTTTTCATTTTGCCGTTTTCGTTTTCTTTCCTTTCTTTTTCTTTTCCATCTTTCCCTTTTCTGCTCTTTTCTTTCCTTTTTCCTTTTTGTCCTATTGCTTCGCTCGTTTTTCCGTTTCCCTTCCTGATTTTTTCCTGTTACCTTTTCTGACATATGAGTTAGATTTTGCACTGAATGTGGAGAAAAATGATGCCGTGTCTTCCCTGAGTGTGTCGGTCATTTTTGCCCAATCTGTGGATTCCTATTGCAACTGAAGCCATTTTTGAGCACCTCGATGGATGTGGAACACTGAAGAGACAGAGCATATAAATGTCCGGTCCTGTCGTTGGCGTGGTGGAGCACGGCACGCAGGGGGACGGGCCCGCGCGGCTCGCCTGGGCGGCGGAATGCAGCGCCGGACGTCCAAATACGGCGGCCCCGTCTCCGGCGAGCAGTGGCGCCTTTTTGTGGCTGCCGGCGCCAGCGTACGATCCCACGCCGGCCCAGGGCCTTCCGCCGCTGTCTGCCCTGCCTCAAGCGGGCGCACAGACCTGTGGATCTATTAGTGGTGGTTCATAAATTTGTAGCGTTTTTCCATAAGTTTCATAAACACAACAGATACACCTAGAGACTTTAGTCATATTTTCCTTCACTATTTACATCAGTCTGCCCACGCTGCAGTAACTAATTCCATTCCGCTACTACGGAAATCAGGTGATTTCGAGGCGAAGAACTCGTCGAGCTATGATCGGAGCACATTTTCATCCGAAAAGGAAGTTCCTTGACGATTGTTCGACAGAGTGAGGAACCAACGATGACTGAAGAGAATCGTTCAACGTGACAGAAGTGAAATCCTTCCCCAAAGTGCTGCAGGTTTCAATGATGGGCCATCAACAGGTGTCAGCGTGTGAACCATTCAAAAAATGGTTCAAATGGCTCTAAGCACTAGAACTTAGAACTACTTAAACATAACTAACCTAAGGACATCACAAACATCCATGCCCAAGGCAGGACAAGGCAGGATTCGAACCTGCGACCGTAGCGGACGCGCGGTTCCAGACTGTAGCGCCTACAACCTCTCGGCCACTCCGGCCGCCGATTATAATTTATTTCGACAATTCATGGTAGACATTATTGTAAGTCGTACCCCAGTATGCTGTAACGTAGGATTAATAATACAGGCCAGATTTACTATTAGAGTATACGAAAACGAGTAAACGAGACGCAAATGGAACACAGGTTGCACAGTGGTAGTATACTATAAATTTGCTACTGATAACACAATAAGAAATGATAATTCGCCATTGGTACACATTTTGGATAGTCCCAGTTTAGTCCACATTATTGACTATATATCTAAATTAACAACAAAATGTTCTTGTATGTCCTGTGAAAATTATTTCAAAAGCTGCGGATAGAGAATTGAGTATTTGTGCAAGTCTATAAGTACCATCCACATAGAGCAGGAGAACAGCTTACAAGAACCAGTTTTGTATTACAAGCGCACGTACAGATACACCAGTATTCAACCATGTGCTCGTAACAGGTACGTGGTAACACACATTTCAAGGTTGAGCATTCCATATTCTACAGAGTAGCGCGTGGGTATATAGTCAGTTAATTGAGCTTTGCACTTCCCCTGGCATTCTGTACCAAGATCAGTAGATTAACAGCGCAGGGGAATTTATTACTTCTTTACTACCGACTCCATTCGGAGCACAGCTTGCACACAGTATCTACAAATATCGCTTAATATAACTGCAAAATTACAAATATGCCATTGTACAGCACATAGTGCGGGAGTATGACATCACAAACATTGAGATACGTGCATAACTTACTGTTGCTTAAAATGGAGCGCAAATTACAAGATTATATTCATCTAGCCTTTCATAACGAGAGCACTTAGCAACTGCCAACAAACATGAAGCATAGTTTCAAACCATTTTAAAACTTTTTGTCGTTTATCTGCTTAAGGGGAGGTTTACTATCTTTGGCCCGAAGAAAGCATGTTCTTTGAGAATTTTTTTCTCGAGATGTGTTATAGATGTCAATGTCAAATTTGGTCAAAATGTGTATTTATATTTCCTCTACAAACTGGAATTTTTTCGACCGGAAATGTCGAAGAGAAAAGGCGGAAGTGCCGTCGGAACGAAACAAATTTCGATGTATACCTCCACGCGCGGTGTGTCACAGGTCAGTCGGCACGTCTGAAATCAAAATTGAGTTGACGTTAGCGAAGTATGTAAGATTCTTTAGGAGTTGTACCTCGCTTAAGTTATTTGGACCATAGGAAACAAAATGGTAGTCATTTGAAAAAAATAGGGTTTTTTCATCGATTTTTCGACTTCGTCGGCCAAGTAAATTATTTATAGTTGATGGATCGGAATAAAAGTGGTACAACTCCTAGATAATTTAGTTAGCTTCGTCGGAAACAAAGAATCATGCCAATCGGTTCAGTATATATGAAGTTACCATACCGCGCGATAAAAAAAGTTAGTTCGTGAAAAACGCGTTTGAAGTTTTGACTACATATAAATGCAATATCAGGCGACTTAGCTTAATCTGCTATTCCTGTTCCATAAACTAGTCCTTCCTCTTCCTCACAGAGGACGTTCTGCTGGATCTGGGCCATCCTGCGCTGCTCCAGAGTCGCTCGTACGGCCAGTGACAAGCGGTTTTCGGCCGCTAGAATCCAGTGGTCGTCTGAATGCTTGGTGAACTGCGTCGAATAGAGTCCCAGGGTGATGCCCGTTGCTGTCATGGTCTTCAGAATTGCTGAATACCCTTCGTTGAAGTTGCTCACTGCCAGGAAAGTCGCAATCTCCACAGTCTTCGCACCGGAATGCAAATGCTTGAGGGCTAACTTCCAAACACACGCGTTCAAACTTTCATTTGAATGTTGTGTGTTTCCTCTCAAGCACCCCGAATAACAAACGTTTCCGTTCCGTATTCGGAAAAACCGTTTCAGGGGTGGATTCTAAACACTTTCATGGATACAAAAATGCAATTTTAAAAAAATCGATTTTTTGAGCCGAAAGATAATGAACCTTCCCTGAACGTCAGATATTTAAAACGTTAAATCATTTATAATCAGACGTTTGAAGCTGTTTTATACATGGAAGTTCCATTCTTTAAAGAATTGGGGGTTTACTGCCCTAGGCTAATATAGTAAACAGTAACCCACAGCGAGATGCACAACGCCTTTCTTGTAGAGTCTGCGACGGTAGTTGGATGAGCATCTCTTGAGATGCTTTCGCACTTACTAAACGACCCTCTGAAGAAAATGCGCTGCTCTTCTTGGAATTTCCTCTATTTTTTATATCAATTATATCTGGTAAGAGTCCAAGACTGACGAGAAAATTTTCAAGTATTGATCGAACGAGGTTTTTGTAATCTACTTCTTCAAGGGTTGGCTACGCTTTCTGAGGACTCTTCCAACGAATCTCAGTTCTGCATCTGCCTTTCGCAAAATCATCTATACGTCGTTATTCCACTTTATATCGTTCTGCAGACATACTCTCAGATATTTAAGGCATGTGGGCGCTTTCAGTTCCCCAATCATACTGTAATCATTGGTGAAAACTTGAATCATCCAACAATTAATTGGGAAAATAACAGTGAAACTTTGCTAAATGCCTTCTCTGAAAGCTACCTAGAACAGATAGTTAGGAACCCCACTCATGATGGAAATATATTGGATCTAATGGCAATAAATAGACCTGACGTGTCTGAAGATGTCCACACCGAAACTGGTATCAGTGACCATGACGCGGTTGTGGCAACAATGATTACCAAAGTACTAAGGACAACTAAAACAAGCAGAAAGATATATATATGTTTAGTAAACTAGATAAAAAAATCAGTACCGTCATATCTCAATGACGAACTTGAAACTTCCAGCGCATATTAGGAGCATGTAAAGGAACTCTGCCTCAAGTTTAAAAGAATAGTTGACAATTCACTGAATAGATATGTACCCAGTTGAAAAGTTCGTATTGGGAGGGAACCTTCGTGGTATACAGTCACTGTAAAAAAAAACTTCTAAAGAAACAGAGAACACTGCGTAATAGATGTAAAATAAGCGTAGGTTTATAGATAGAGAGATGCTGAATGAAACGCGTTCAAGAGTGCAATGCGTGATGCCTTCAATGACTACCGTAGCAGAATATTGTCAAATGACATTTCACAAAAGCCAAAGAAATTCCGGTCGTATGTGAAGGCTACTAGTGACACCAAAGTTAGTGGTCAGTCCCTAGCGAATGAGACAGGATCCGAAATTGAGGGTAGCAAAGTCAAAGCTGAAATGGTTAACTCCGTTTCCAAATGTTCCTGCACCAAGTAAAATCCAGGAGAACTGCCCCCAATTTAATATTTGTACCCCTGAAAAGATGGATGAAATAAGTATTAGCATCGGTGTTGCTGAGAAACAGTTGAAATCCTTGAAATTGTACAAACCTCGAGGCCTCGACGGAATCCCTGTCAGATTCTATACTGAATTTTCGGCTAATTTAGCCCCTCTTCTAACTACAATCTATCTTAGAGACCTCGAACTGACACCCGTCTACAAGGAGGGTAGTAGAAGCGATCCACAAAACTACCGTCCTATATCCTTGACATCGATTTGTTGTAGAATATTAGAACATATTCTGAGCTCAAACATAATGAGGTGTCTTCAACAGAACGACCTCCTCAGTGCCAGCCAGCACGGATTTCGAAAACATCGATCACCGAAACCCCCGCACTTTTCTCACATGACATACTGAAAGCTTTCGATCAAGGCAACCAGTAGAAGCAGTGCTCTCTGATTACCGAAAAGCACTTGACTCAGTACTGCACGTACGGTTATTGTGAAAAGAACGATCATACGGGGTATCAAGTGAAATTTGTGACTGGATTGAGGACATGTTATCTTGGATGGAGAGTCATCGCCAAATGTAGAAGTAACTTCGGGTGTGTCCCAGGGGAGTGTATTGGGACCCTTGCTGTTCATGTTGTATATTAATGACCTTGCAGACAATATTAATAGTAAAATTAGGCTTTTTGCAGATGATACATTTATCTATAATGAAGCACTATCTGAGAGACTCTGCATAAATATTCAATCAGACCTTGATAAGATTTCGAAGTGGTGCAGAGATGGCCAACTTGCTTTAAATGTTCAGAAATGTACTGTGCATTTCACAAAACGAAAACGTAGTATCCTGTGACTATAATATCAGTCAGTCAATGTTGGAATATGTCAACTCATACAAATACCTTGGTGTAACGCTCTGTAGGGATATGAAATGGAATGATCACATAGGTTCAGACGTGGGTAAAGCAGGTAGTAGCTATCGGTTTATTGGTAGAATACTAGCGAAGTGCAGTCAGTCTACAAAAGAGATAGCTTATAAATGACTCGTGCGACAGGCTCTTGAATACTGCTCAAGTGTGTGGTACCTGTACTCACAGGGGATGTTGAACGTATATAGAGAAGGGCAGCACAAATTGCCACAGGTTTGTTTAATCCGTGGAAGAGTGCACAGAGATACTGAAGGAACTAAAATGGCAGACTCTTGAAGACAGACGTAAATTATACCGAGAAAGTCTATTAAAAAGTTTCAAGAACTAACTTCACATGATTACTCTAGGGATATACTACAACTCATGCGCATTGCTCACATAGAGGTCATGTGTACAAGGTTAGAATAATTACTACACGCACATACACTATGTGATCAAAAGCATCCGGACACTTGGCTGAAAATGACTTACAAGTTCGTGGCGCCCTCCCTCGGTAATGCTGGAATTCAATTTGGTATTAGACCACCTTTAGCCTTCATGGCAGCTTCCACTCTCGCAGGCATACGTTCAATCAGGTGCTGGAAGGTTTTTAGGGGAATGGCAGTCCATTCTTCACGGAGTGCTGCACTGAGGAGAGGTATCGATGTCGGTCGGTGAGGCCTGGCACGAAGTCGGCATTCCAAAAAATTTCAAAGGTAGGATTCAGGTCAGGACTATGTGCAGACCAGTCCATTACAAGGATGTTATTGTCGTGTAACCACTCCGCCACAGGTCGTCCATTGTTAACAGGTGCTCAATCGTGTTGAAAGATGCAATCGCCATCCCCGAATTGTTCTTCAACAGTGGGAAGCAAGAAGGTGCTTAAAACATCAATGAAGGCCTTTGCTGTGATAGTGTTACGCAAAACAAGGGGTGCAAGCCTCCACCATGAAAAACACGACCACACTATAACACCACCGCCTCCGAACTTTATTACACGCTGGCGGATGACTTTCACTGGGCATTCGCCATACCCACACCCTGCCATAGGATCGCCACATTGTGTACTGTGATTCGTCACTCCAAATAACGTTTTTCCACTGTTCAAATGTCCAATGTTTACACTCCTTGCACCAAGCGAGGAACCGTTTGTCATTTAGCGGCGTGATGTGTGGCTTTTGGGCAGCCGCTCGACCATGAAATCCAAGTTTTCCCACCTCCCACCTAACTGTCATAGTACTTGCAGTGGATCCTAATGCCATTTGGAATTACTGTGTGATAGTCTGGATAGATGTCTGCCTATAACACATCACAACTCTCTTCACCTGTCGGCGGTCTCCGTCAGTCAACAGACGAAGTTGGCCTGTACGCTTTTGTGCTGTACGTGTCACTTCACGTTTCCACTTCACTATCACATCGAAAACAGTGGACCTAGGGATGTTTAGGAGTGTGGAAATCTCGCGTACAGACGTATGACGGAAGTGACACCCAATCACCTGACCACGTTCAAAGTTTGTCAGTTCCGCGGAGCACCGTATTCTGCTCTCTGACGATGTCTAATGACTAATGACGAATGAGGTCACTGATATAAAGTACCTGGCAGTATGGGGTAGCACAATGCACCTAATATGAAAAATGTAAGTTTCTGGGCGTGTCCGGTTACTTTTGATCACTCAGGCAATCATTCTTTCCACGCTCCATATGTGAATGGAACAGGGAGAAACCCTAATACCTGATACAATGGACATACCTTCTGCCTTGCATCCCACGATGGTTTTGCACAGAATATATGTACATTGTTCAGCAATGGTGTAATCATGTAACAGTGCAAATTTCCGCCTATTTATACGCAGTACGATACATTTATTTGCACTGAGGGTCACCCGACAATGCCACACCAACCAGTTTACCTGCTGGTGTAGCCAGTAGTACCTCTCTATGAATCCAGTAAAATAGTCATAGGAAAAACCAACCAAGCCGTCGTTTCACAGGCCATAACTGTCCAACTCGCCTAACTACAACTCTAAAATACTTCCAGCAAAAGTTAATTTGGAACCCGCAATTGCTAATCACCCAAACAAAACCTAAGTAGACTAAAATACTAATCATTCGAACATTGGGGCTAAATGTGACTACCTTCAGACACAGCTACACTCCTGAAATCGACCCATTATATCAACCTAACTTATCCTGCCTCTTCCATCCCGAATGAGGGCTCAGTCCACCCTCTTCCTGCATAACTGCATTCCTACCCGCCTTTTAAGATCTACGTCACCTCCATTTGTAAATGGGCTACTTCTGTGTTGGCAGCGCTGTGTAGCGCTTTGCATTGGATCTCTGACTGCACTTTGTAAGAGACTCTGTGGCTGGTTGGACACGTTGTTGGAAGTTAGTCGCCAGCGGCGATGGAAGTACTGTTGGGCAGTTGGAGGTGTACAGCCAGCAGTGATGGATGTTAGATGTGAGAAGTTAGCATTGATGGAGGGTAGAGGTCTGAAGTGTTAGTATAGGCTAACGATCTGTACATGTTCGACTTGGAGATTGAATATTATTCATGATTATATACCTTTGTACTAAATGTCAATGACGATTTATAGTCGTGCCTGAACTGGATGTCACATTATGAAGGTAAAAAATACATTATTTCGTTTGCAACAAAATCTTTACTTTGCTAACCACATCCCTATTAGTAGTTAGTGGCTTTAGTAGTTAGAATGTTTTATTTAGCTGGGAGTATTGACGCTCGCTGTATTGCAGTAGTTCGAGTAATGAAGATTTTTGTGAAGTAATTGCTTAATGAAATGTATAGGTTATTGTTAAGATTTCTTTTTAAAAAAAATGGTTCAAATGGCTCTGAGCACTATGGGACTTAACATCTTAGGTCATCAGTCCCCTAGAACTTAGAACTACTTAAACCTAAGCAACCTAAGGACATCACACAACACCCAGCCATCACGAGGCAGAGAAAATCCCTGACCCCGCCGGGAATCGAACCCGGAAACCCGGGCGTGGGAAGCGAGAACGCTACCACACGACCACGAGATGCGGGCGATTTCATTTTAGTCAGGGCCATTCTTTTGAATTAATTATTTGAAGTTAGGTTTAATTTTTTTGAGCAGTCAGATTGCGTTGCGCTAGAATATTGTGGATCAGTGTTGACATAATAAGAAAAAGTAAAGAGAAAGTAGGCTCAGTACGTTCAGTTTTACTCAGCTGTTTCAGAATCAAACAACGTAGAAGTTTCATCTTCTCAGTCATTCTGCAATTTAAGTACTGACACACTCATTTAAATAAAGAGGTTTCACCTTGACGACTTCCCATTACTCTTCCTACAACCTTTTTCACACGGTTTCTTCTCTAGTCACATCTGGAACCTTGCCCCTCGCCTACAATATGTTACCAGAGGCTCATCGTACCATAACTCTCTCTCTCTCTTGATTCAAAGGTTATACAAGTGAATGGGCAAATACGCTTTGTGGACGCCCACACTGCTTGCCCGCGGACGCTGTCAGTCACCTCTCCGTTACATCTGTGTAATTGATCTCAAATCCACAATTAAATGCACAGCAGACATCGTTCTTTTGATACCGACATGCGTGCTAAGTCGTACCTCTTTACTTCGTGTTGTCACTGTTGTCGATGTCTCTTTGGCGCTCGCAGCAGGAAAAAATTAGTGAGAGAAAAATGGCCAAGGAGGAGCTGAGATCCTCAAAACGAAAATCGGTCGAATCCCTATGGTCCAACCTAATCTTAGCAGAAGATTGTATTGTGTTATATTGAACTGGGGAGCTAGAAACGACGGGGAGGCATCCTCCCCACCGTAGCCCTCAGTGGTTCACAACCCCACAACAGGCTACAGCAGTCCACTCACCCCACCGCCGCCCCACACCGAACTCAGGGTTATTGTGCGGTTCGGCCCCCAGTGGACCCCCCCCCCCCTCCCTGCCCCCCCTTCCCCTCTCCTCCCCCCCCCCCCCGGAACGTCTCACACCAGACAGGTGTAACCCCAATGTTTGCGTGGTAGAGTAATTATGGTGTACGCGTACGTGGAGAAAGTGTTTGCGCAGCAATCGCCGACATAGTGTAACTGAGGCGGAATAAGGGGAATCAGCCCGCATTCGCCGAGGCAGATGGAAAACCGCTTTAAAGACCATCCACAGAGTGGCTGGCACACCAGACCTCGACACCAATCCGCCGGGCGGATTGATGCACATCTTCCCGCCCGGAAAGCAGTGCGTTAGACTGCACGGGTAACCGGACGGGCTAGCAGAAGATTACTTCTTTATTGAAATACAAACCGGTCCCCACTATTCTGTAGTGCTACTTCATCGGTGTGGAAGAAGCACCATGTGAAGCGACATCTTAAACTCCGTGAGAAATTCGTTATCACCTAGGATACTGAGGATAGAAAAGCCAAACTTCTCGAGCTGATACAGAAAACAGAGGACGAAGTAAATCCATACAGATATGTCATGTCTTGAAAATAAGACGAAGAAAACGACGCACCACGAAAGAATTATCCGAATGGGACGGAACCGGTAGATATAATGTTCATGCCGGCCGCTGTGACCGAGTTGTTCTAGGCACTTCAGTCCAGAACCGCGCACCTGCTACGTTCGCAGGTTCGAATCCTGCCTTGGGTATGGATGTGTATGATGTCCTTTGGTTAGTTAGTTTTAAGTAGTTCAAGTCTAGGGGACTGACGACCTCAGATGCGCTTAGAGTGATTTGAACCATTTTTATTATTATGTTGATGTAGTGACAAACAAATGGTAAAAATTTCAGAAAAACTGGTGATTTATTCGAGAGAAAGAGCTTCACAAACTGAGTAAGTCAGTAACGCGTTGGCCCGCCTCTGGCCCTCAAGCAAACTTTCTGCAAGGCATTGGTAGGGTTGTTGGATGTTCTCATGAGCGATATCGTGCCAAATTCTGTCCAATTGGCGTGTTAGATCGTGAAAATCCCGATCTGGTTGGAGAGCCCTGCCCGTAATGCTCGAAACGTTTTCAGCTGGGAAGATATCGGGCATCCTTGCTGGCCAAAGTAGGGTTGGGACAGCACGAAGACAAGCAGCAGAAGCTCTCGCCGTGTGCGGGCGGCCACTATCCTGCTAAAATATAAGCCTACGATAGCTTGCCACTAAAGACAACAAAACGGGGCGTAGAATATCGTCGACGTGCCGCTGTACTGTAAGGGCGCCGCGGATGACAACCAAAGGGGTCCTGCTGTGAAAAGAAATTACACCCCACACCATCGCTCCTGGTTGTCGGGCAGTTTGCCGGGCAACATCAGGTTGGTATCCCACCACTGTCTGGGGCGTGTCGAGAAATGTCTTCGGCCTGGAATCTCACTGAGTGGAGTAGAACTGTCTTCAGTGATGCGTCCCGCTGCGAACTGAACGCCGATGACTAGCGAGGGCGTGTCTGGAGACGGGGTGGGCAGAAACCTCGTCACATAATCGAACATGTACGGGACTCGCCTAAGACAATTCTTTTTTTATTGCGCTTTTAGCTGTAACAAGATTTACGGTCCTTTCTTTTTTGTCGAATTAACATTGAACATTTGTAAATAAAACTTGAAGATATACTGCACTGAGTGCTGTACCAAACATTTCTATAAGTTATTTACCTTTTTCACAATTCAAGGTCACTTTTCTATAACTAATTTATAGACCCTGTACAGTATTCTGGAATAGTTCGTCAATGAGGAAAAGGATATTTGTTTCACGTAAGCGCGTAGTAAGGGCAGAATGTGGAGTCCACTCTAGAACCTACTGTAGACTGCTTTTTAAACAGCTGGTCATGCAAACAGCATGAAAGTACATTTGCTAGCATCACAGTACATTTGCTCTTGCATGAAGTTTGTTGCAAACAATCAATCACAGTTTGAAAACGACGGTAACACTCGTGTCTATATGGAGAAATGATTTAGAGTGCCATCAGTCATACGAGTTGCATTCAAGTTCTAAGGCCTCCGATTTTTTTTCTAATTAACTACTCACCCGAAATCGATGAAACTGGCGTTACTTCTCGACGTAATCGCCCTGAAGACGTACACATTTTTCACAACGCTGACGCCATGATTCCATGGCAGCGGCGAAGGCTTCTTTAGGAGTCTGTTTTGACCACTGGATAATCGCTGAGGCAATAGCAGCACGGCTGGTGAATGTGCGACCACGGAGAGTGTCTTTCATTGTTGGAAAAAGCCAAGTCACTATGAGCCAGGTCAGGTAAGTAGGGAGCATGAGGAATCACTTCAAAGTTGTTATCACGAAGAAACTGTTGCGTAACGTTAGCTCGATGTGCGGGTGCGTTGTCTTGGTGAAACAGCACATGTGCAGCCCTTCCCGGACGTTTTTGTTGCAGTGCAGGAAGGAATTTGTTCTTCAAAACATTTTCGTAGGAAGCACATGTTACCGTAGTGCCCTTTGGAACGCAATGGGTAAGGATTACGCCCTCGCTGTCCCAGAACATGGACACCATCATTTTTTCAGCACTGGCGGCTACCCGAAATTTTTTTGGTGGTGGTGAATCTGTGTGCTTCCATTGAGCTGACTGGCACTTTGTTTCTGGATTGAAAAATGGCATCCACGTCTCATCCATCGTCACAACCGACGAAAAGAAAGTCCCATTCATGCTGTCTTTGCGCGTCAACATTGCTTGACAACATGCCACACGGGCAGCCATGTGGTCGTCCGTCAGCATTCGTGGCACCCACCTGGATGACACTTTTCGCATTTTCAGGTCGTCATGCAGGATCGTGTGCACAGAACCCACAGAAATGCCAACTCTGGAGGCGATCTGTTCAACAGTCATTCGACGATCCCCCAAAACAATTCTCTCCACTTTCTCGATCATGTCGCCAGACCGGCTTGTGCGAGCCCGAGGTTGTTTCGGTTTGTTGTCACACGATGTTCTGCCTTCATTAAACTGTCGCACCCACGAACGCACTTTCGACACATTCATAACTCCATCACCACATGTCTCCTTCAACTGTCGATGAATTTCAATTGGTTTCACACCACGCAAATTCAGAAAACGAATGATTGCACGCTGTTCAAGTAAGGAAAACGTCGCCATTTTAAGTATTTAAAACAGTTCTCATTCTCGCCGCTGGCGGTAAAATTCCATCTGCCGTACGGTGCTGCCATCTCTGGGACATATTGACAATGAACACGGCCTCATTTTAAAACAATGCGCATGTTTCTATCTCTTTCCAGTCCGGAGAAAAAATCGGAGGCCTTAGAACTTGAATACACCTCGTAGTAACCCGGTTGGATAGCCACCAGAGGTACCTAGCCGCTTCCTGGGTCAGAAAGCCGTGCCAGTTCCGGATGGAATCTTCAGTTCGGACGAACAACGAGGACCGGCGTGCCAGCATGGATGTGGTTCTTAGGCGGTTTACCAAAGCCGATTAGCTGAATACCAGGCCAGTACCCATGACCCGCCTCAGTTACGCGATTCGCAAAAATTTAGAAAACGTTCGGGCATTTCCACACGGATAATACTACAAGCAGACAGTTGGGGTACACAAATTCCCTCCCGGAAGCTAAAGGAGTGGCGAAAGGAAGGGCATCCGGCCACCCTATAACATAAGAATGCTACATCCGATAATAATAATGCCGACTCGGTGTAGGTACGAGATAAAGGCGAAAGAAAAAGATCATTCAGAAAGGTACCGCTTGAACTTATCCTCACCAATTTGATTCGTATTGACAGGCTATATAGGGCACGACGACGACTTCAAAATACGTAAACAGGAAGAGGCAACTTTCAACCGTTTTCGAGAAAATCGAGTTTGAAAATTTTACGCGTATTTATATATTTTGTATGAATGTAGGACTCAAGAAGTCCGCAACCGACCGTGTTAAGCGGTTAGTTTCAGTGCGCGAGATCCATGGCTCGAATATCCCCTATCTGCACTTTTTTTCTTCCCACACAATTATTATGACTGTGCGAACAGTCACTACTGAAAGATCCATTTATTATTTTCATAAACTTAATCCGAATAAAGGAGAATAAAGTTTTCGTAACGAGGTAGGGAAAAATGGATCCTCAAGAACTTTCAATCAAATCAGTCTAGTCATTTTATTTACATTATTTTGCCAACGTATTTGAAAGTACAGTGTGTAAACTATGGAGTACTGTGAGGATCAGTGTGATACTGATCACAGAAACATGGGAAACAATAATTACTGCGACATACAGCACTTGGAATAAATGCCGAATATTTGCATGTGCATGATTTTCTCAATGTGTCTATTGCAAAACAAATCTGGCGTTACATTCGTAAGCAGCGCTCGGCTATCACAGAATTTCGCGGCATACCACGCTTGTCTGTTATTAGACTTACTTGGAATGAAATAAAAAAACGAGACCGGAAGCGAGATTCGATCCACAGACTTCGCGCTTATGGAACTTGGCGCTTGCTCGCTTGGCTGCGGATTCCTTCAATAGTAGGGATCATACGAAACTCGATTTTTTCGAAAACGGTCGAGCGTTGCGTCTTCCTGTTTGCGTATGTTGAAGTCCTAGTCGTGCCCCAGACAGCCTGTCAGCCTGTCAATATCCCCTTGTCGGGAACGAAGAAGTCAGTCATATAGCGTAGTGATGTCAGTTATTTAAAAGATAATAAGCTTAAACTCAAACACAAGATGCAGACACATCTGCTTGACAACTTCGTTCTCGAGAAGAAATTTTGACTATGTAGCAGAATGGTGTGTGTGTGTGTGTGTGTGTGTGTGTGTGTGTGTGTGTGTGAGTGCCTGCGTGCGTGTGTGTTTGTTTTAAGAGAGGGACAGAGATTGAACTTAGGAAAGTTTAAATCACTATATGGATCTAGGTTAAAAAGAAACGTAAGTTACGAAGTCTTATGAATGGCCGGCTGGAGTGGCCTTGCGGCTCTAGGCGCTTCAGTCCGGACCACTACGGTCGCAGGTTCGAATCCTGCCTCGGGCTTGGATGTGGGTGATGTCCTTAGGTTAGTTAGGTTTAAGTAGTTCTAAGTTCTAGGGGACTGATGACCTCAGATGTTAAGTCCCATAGTGCTCGGCGCCATTTGAACTATTCTTATAAATGGTCAGCAAGTTGCCATCCAATTTTGCTCTGCGATGTTCTGTATTTGTAAAACAGACTCGGTTGACATCGAAGATATTGCGATTATGATAGACGAAGCATGCTAATCAGTAACTAAATATCTACATAGATGAACAGCAGACTAAATAAACAAATTATCATCATTTGACAAGAAGTTTATTTGACTATACTGTACGTAACGCCTCTTACAAACTAGCTGAAATATATTTACAAAAGCAGCAATCAACTCTGAACCCTATAAATCCAGCGTTTTATCATAAGTTTGAAATCTTCCATTGCATGTGTCTGCAGAAAATCCAGTCACTCAAACCAGTCTTCACTATTCATTCCGCATAGCGAGTATAACTAAACCTCGTGACATGCGCCTAAAACTGCGAAAAAGAAACATGCCACAGGCTACACATATTCCGTACACTTTGAGTGTCGAAACATTTCGACCAGCACTAACAAGAAGATCACACAGTAATCAGAGTTTTTTTTATGTTTGTCGTATGTCAAGTTCAGAACTGAAATATCAGTATCAAAGAGCAGTTAGATACAACTCTAAAACAGTCTCGTGAAAATCGACTTCGAAGTGTCTATATTGTAGAGCGCTCGTCTGCGAAGTGGACTATCTGGTTTCGATTCCCGTCCAACGCAATTTTTTAAACAAAGGAGCATGCACTTAGAGCGTTTCTGTGCAGTGTAAAATGCATAAAGATGGGAAACAAAATCGGTAGCACTCTGAACTGGTAATCGTTAGTTCGAGTCTCGTTTCAGTCATTATTTTTCACGTTTTTTTTTTTTTTCGTTCAGATAAATTTAAACACAAAGTTCATCAAATACGTATATGCTAAATTAACATCCGTCTAATTGTCATTTTGAAAACTATACGTCTTCTTATTTCTAACTACATATCACATATATCGAGCGAGGTGGCGCAGTGGTTAGCGCACGGGACTCGCATTAAGGAGGACGACGGTTCAAACCCGCGTCCGGTCATCTTGATTTAGATTTTCCGTGATTTCCCTGAATCATTTCAGGCAAGTGCCAGGATGGTTCCTTTGAAACGGCATGACCGATTTCCTTCCCCATCCTTCCCTAATCCGATAGGACATCGCTGTTTAGTCCCCTCCCTCAAACCAACCAACGTATCACACACAAAAATCCAATTTTCATTGGAAACATAAATTCTTGGTTATCGATCTATTATAAAAGATTGTTAATAATATTTGTTTCAATTAAAGAAACACATTACAAATTACTTTCTTAACCGGTATTATTTTACTACTCACGGAAATGTTTGTAGAACACCCATATTTGTTTAATTATTTGCTGCACCCGGGAATGGAAAACGGGCACTACAGGGCGGGAAAGTGCTCTACCACAGCGCTATGCTGTCTGGTGAAAAATCCATCTTACTTTATGGTATTAAAGTCGCTAGCAAGAACATTAAAGTCGATTTTCTTCAGAATTTTTGAGAGTTATATCGAAATGCTTTTTGTGGTTGACATTTGACTTCTGAACTTCACGCACCATAAATATAAAAAGATGTAAAAATACGGATGCCGTGTAGCCTCCATGTAAGCCAATGGCGTCCAATTCCACTATAGTGTTCCACAACATTGCATAAGGTAAATACGAGGGTAATTAGATAAGTCTGAAAAAAAAAACATGAAAAATGTTTGTTTCGTAAAGAATTCGCCTTACACTTGGTACAGCGATCTTCCAGCTTTTTCATCTCATTGGAGAAACGGTTTCCGTCAAACTCTGCAAAATATTCGTTGACTGCAACTATCACTTCCTCATTTGATGAAACTTACTTCCCAGCAACCCAGAGTTTCAAGTTAGGGAGCAGAAAGAAGTCACCTCTGGCCAATTCGGATGAATAGAGTGGATGAGGAACCAGTTCAAAGCCCACTCACGCACTTTCGCCACTGTTATCGCTGATGGGATGGTGCATTATCCTGGTGAAAGAGCCCTTTTTTACGTGCCAGCTTTGGCCTTCTCCTAATTAATTTATGAGAATTATACCTTATAAATCCCAAAATGCAGTGGTCATCACCTTATCAGCTGATAAAATGGTCTTTGCCTTCTTCGGTGCACTTTCAGCAGCCTTTGCCCGTTGTTTTGACTGCCGTTTTGACTCAGATGATGATGAATCCAGGTTTAATCAACAGTTACAAATCGCCGCAGAAAGTCATGCGGATTGCGATTAAACATCGCCAGATTTTGTGTTGAAACGTTGTGCCAAATTCGCTTTGGGTCAACTGTGAGCAAGCAGGCACGCACTACACACGGAGTTCCTCCATAACCAATTCTCCGTGCAGGATATTGTACACCCGTTCGCCGGCCGGGGTGGCCAAGCGGTTCTAGGCGCTACAGTCTGGAACCGTGCGACCGCTGCGGTCGCAGGTTCGAATCCTGCCTCGGGCATGGATGTGTGTGCTGTCCTTAGGTTAGTTAGGTTTAAGTAGTTCTAACTTCTAGGGGACTGACGACCTCAGATGTTTAGTCCCATAGTGCTCAGAGCCATTTTTTGTACACCCGCTCAATTGAGATGTCTACAGTCCCAGCAAATTCACGAATTTTTACTCGGTAGTCTTGCATTAACATGTCATGTATTTTGCCAATTGTTTCCTTTGTACTGACCTCAAACTGTGCGACCAGAGCGCGCTACGTGTTCGCTGTTTGTCCGACCACGTTTAAACTCATTAATCCAAAAGTAAATGGTCTTAAATGATGGTACAGAGTCCGCATGAACTTCATCCAGTTCTGTTCTGATTTGTGCGGCAGTACAACGCTTCAAATGAGAAGTTTAATAACAGCACGAAACTCGGTTTCTCAATTTTCAATCGCAGTCGACACACTGAGTAGTTCAGACGGCTGTCAAGAACGAACTGTACACTGTTAAAAGTCTTTATACGATCTTCGGAATAATCAAGTGTATCAACTGTGAAGGCGGAAGGAAAATATTCCTCTTTTTCATGGATATTTACCAGACATATCAAAACACCCTCGTAAGACATTAATATTGCTCTTTGTCACATTTTAAATCTTCTTATACATTAAAAAAAGCACTCCGTCTTCAGGCCACGAGTGGCCTACTGGGACCATCCGACCGCCGTGTCACCCTCAGAGGAGGATGCGGATAGGAGGGGCATGGGGTCAGCACACTGCTCTCCCGGTCGTTTTGATGGTATTCTTGAGCGAAGCCGCTACTATTCGGTCGAGTAGCTCCTCTATTGGCTTCACGAGGCTGAGTGCACCCCGAAAAATGGCAACAGCGTATTGCGGCTGGATGGTCACCCATCCAAGTGCCGGCCACGTCCAACAGCGCTTAATTTCGGTGATCTCACGGGAACCGGTGTATCCACTGCGGCAAGGCCGTTGCCCTTTTTATACATAGGTTTTGTAATTATTTCATTTGGCTAATTGTACTAAAACGTCCTCAAAGCTGTTCAACTTTCTATTTGTTCGAGCGGGTTCACTCTCTCGCCTCTGTTGGCCTGGTGTAGTGTCAGACACCTGTTGCCCATCTTCAGCAACATGTAAGGCATTTCGGTTTCATCTCTACGCGGGGCATGAGGCAGAGGCGACACGCCGAGAAACCGGAGCCGGGTCTCTGGTTGCGCGTGTCACCGCAGAAGCGCAGCGCGGGAGGCCCCACCAGGCCCCTTCCTACAAACAGAAGCCCGAGCGGGCAAGCGGCCACCGGTTGCGGCCCGCCGCCCTGCGTAACGCGACACCTGTGACGTCAGCAGATGCGTGCCCCACCGCACGCATAGGCGTGCCCCGCGCCCGCCAGCACGCTGTTTTTTGCGTGCGATGCCCGCGTGATCATTGGCGTCAACACACCAGGCGCTCTCTACACTAAACACACACACACACACACACACACATACACACACGAACGTTCTCCTCACAAGTAGTCGCTAAGAAGGGCATCCGTTGACTGCCGGTGAGAAATACTACACGCACTCTCTAACTCTGAATGGCTTGACGAGAACACTTGTCTATTCAGCATGAAGGTAAAAAGCCTTTGAAGTTACAAATGATCGGACGTCATAAATTATATCCCTCCAGCAAAGTCGAAGGATAGTGTATTAACTGCCACTGCGAAAAAACAAAGTTACGTAATTCAGTATTGGTTTAAAACAGTCTTGGTTGCAATTTTAGTTTTTTTTTTATTTTTCAACTACGCGTTTCGCCTTATTTAGGCATCTCCAGGTTGATCTTAATTTGATATTTCTTAGAACTATCCTTTAGAAAGTGTAGCCAAAGGGCATCGTCAATACATCTGGCCAACATCGCCTTTGTTAAACTCAGTAAAAACTTTTCTAGATGGACGTGATTTACTCCAAGAGCTGCATAACGCGTTCCCGTTCACAGGAGCGATTAACAGAATAAGATGGGGCTCAGGTAGTAAGCATAATGCACCACAGCGTAGTGGGCTAGTACTGACGCCTAACACAATATCACCTCAATAGGTGGCGCTGCCACGCAGCTGCTGGTAAGAATGAGGGTAAACTTTTTCCCCATTACGTCCGTCTTCCACGTTGGTGTGTATTTTTAAGCGTAATAATTTCTATAAAAAGAGAGTTTTCTTGTTAGGTAGAAGTTCTAGCTCCGAGTGACTCAGTATTGAATGTTATATGGGGGGGCCTCTTCATCTGAAATTACGGTCCAACCCACATATGGGTTGGAAGAATTATACGTAATTCACATTTAACTATAAGACACAAAAAAAGACATACCACGAAGAAATTATCCCTAAGGGATGGAAGTCGGGAGATGCGACACACATGTGCAGACAAACAAATGATTATAATTTCAGAAAAATTGTATGATTTATTCAGCAGAAAGAGTTGCATAAATGGAACAAATCAATGGCCACATTGGTTCACCTCTGGCCCTTATTCGGCTTGGAATTGACTGTTGCGTGTCGTCCCGAGGGACACCGTGCCAAATTCTGCCCAAGTGGAGCATAGATAGGCAAAGTCCTGAGTTAGTTGGAGGGTGCTGCCCATAATGCTCTAAACGTTGTCAGTTGGGTAGAGGTCCGACGACCCTTCTCGCCAAGGTAGAGTGGGCGGGCATTATCTTGCTGAAATGTAATCCCAGATTGACTTGCCATGAACAACAATCAAACGGGGAAGAATATCGTCGATGTACCGCTATGCTGTAAGAGTGCCCTGATGACAACCAAAGGCATCCTGCTATGAAATGAAATGGCATCCCAGACCATCGCTCTTAGGGCGTCTGCAGACACGACTTCGCTGGTCACTGGGGCTCATTTCGAAGCAGGACTTATCGCTGCAAGACAATTCTTCTCCGGTCAATAAGATTCCAAGCTGAAGCATTCCATGGCAGACCATCCTAAGCTTACATTTCAGAAAGACCTTAAGGTGGTCATGTCATTTGGTCTTTGCATGTTACCGATGTGCACGTCAGAGAGGGAGCAAGTTACGTTACTGTTGAACAATCTTTGATCTTGCCGTGGCACAGCTTTTGCCTCTGCTCAGTGTGATACAATCTTAGTTGAAGTGTGGACACTTGTGATGGACGGATATGCTGTGTGGATTTCTGATTCTGTCTTTTAGATGAAGAAAGGACATCAAGAATGAATATCATGTACTCATTGAAAGGTGAAGGGAGTACATTTATTGAATAATATCATTATTTTGAAGAACAGAGGTTTGAGGTCAGACTGCAGCATTGCCCAACTAGGAATGATTATTGTCAGCTAGTTAACTTGCTCAGAGCTGAGAGGAAGACCACTCCACTTCCCTAAGTCATGGACTTGCATATTAACTAATTAAGCTGTTTGATCGTCATAGAAATTCTCTGTTAACATTGTACCCTTTTTTTAAAATCATTGTTCACTTTAAACATAGTACTGTTCAGACTGTTGTTATATATGAAGATCACGTGAGTATTTACTCTGTCTTTTGAAAACATATTTCGTTCTAAAATCGTTGTCTTGGCATATCATTTCATAGGAATTGATACTCTCGCCATCCCACTATTTGTTGTTCTTGTGGTCTTCAGTCCAGAGGCTGGTTTGATGCAGCTTGTAATGGTACTTGAATTACGTAACCATTGCGGTACCTCACCTCAACCTCTCGATACCAGCAATATTCTACTGTGTTTCTGTAAAGTACTTAACATATTTCTGAGACAACATTCAGATTTGATCTCATTAATGTAGAGGTACTTTGATACATCGATATGTTTATATTGCAATGATATTATTCTTATGTGACTTCTTTCTTTTGTCACTATGATCTTTGACGTACTTGTAACTCTGATTTTTGGGCGCGTGAGCGGTTATTGGAGAGTCAAGTCTTGGTCGTCATGTTGAAAAGACACAAATTGTAGTCAGTTTATAAAATGTGAACTTTAACAGTGAGGAAGATATTTTCAAGTATGTTTTATATTGTGAAGTGATGTTTTGTGAGTTACGTGATATTGCAACAAAAGTAATAAAAAAGAAGTGTAACTTAAATTCGGAGTGCTGATTACTATTTTACATCACCATTGTTCTAACTTTCAAAAGTTTAATCTTCAAGAATGGTTTGTGAAGCGCATCTATAAAACTTTTGAATATCGCAGAATAACACCTAGGCCTCTTTGCATCCGAGCTTGGGATCATCACTACTTAGATTTTCGACGATTGAGCCATGAGTTCACAACGAGACCAGCGTGGGAAACACGAAAAGATGAGTGCCTAGTTTATCCATTATTTCATGAAATGACTTTATTAACTGTGCTCTAATGACACCTGCCACATAATATAACTTTGTTGTTGCCCAAAAATGCAATATTTATCAGCGTGAGCAACACTACAAATCATAATTAATTTTTGACCTTTCTTGTGGTAGGGTTGTTAGAAGCTCTCCATGCTACTCTATCCTGTGCAAACTTCTTCATCTCCCAGTACCTACTGCAACCTACATCCTTCTGAATCTGCTTAGTGTATTGATCTCTTGGTCTCCCTCTGCTATTTTTACCCTCCACGCTTCCTTCCAATACTGAATTGGTGATCCCTTGATGCCCCAGAACATGTCCTACCACCCGATCCCTTCTTCTAGTCAAGTTGTGCTACAAATTTCTCTTCTCTTGGCCAGAAATGTCTTTTTTGCCATAGCGAGTCTGCTTTTGATGTCCTCCTTGCTCCGTCCGTCATTGGTTATTTTACTGCCTAGGTAGCAGAATTCCTTAACTTCACTGACTTCGTGACCACCAATCCTGATGTTAAGTTTCTCGCTGTTCTCATTTCTACTACTTCTCATTACCTTCGTCTTTCTCCGATTTACTCTCAAACCATACTGTGTACTCATTAGACTCTTCATTCCGTTCAGCAGATCATTTAATTCTTCTTCATTTTCACTCAGGATAGCAATGTCATCAGCGAATCGTATCATTGATATCCTTTCACCTTGTATTTTAATTCCACTCCTGAACCTTTCTTTTATTTCCATCACTGCTTCCTCGATGTACAGATTGAAGAGTAGGGGCGAAAGGCTACAGCCTTGTATTACACCCTTCTTAATACGAGCACTTCGTTCTTGATCGTCCACTCTTATTATTCCCTCTTGGTTGTTGTACATATTGTATATGACCCGTCTCTCCCTATAGCTTACCCCTACTTTTTTCAGAATCTCGAACAGCTTGCACCATTTTATATTGTCGAACGCTTTGTCCAGGTCGACAAATCCTATGAAAGTGTCTTGATTTTTCTTTAGCCTTGCTTCCATTATTAGCCGTAACGTCAGAATTGCCTCTCTCGTCCCTTTACTTTTCCTAAAGCCAAACTGATCGTCACCTAGCGCATTCTCAATTTTCTTTTCCATTCTTCTGTATATTATTCTTGTAAGCAGCTTCGATGCATGAGCTGTTAAGCTGATTGTGCGATAATTCTCGCACTTGTCAGCTCTTGTCGTCTTCGGAATTGTGTGGATGATGCTTTTCCGAAAGTCAGATGGTATGTCGCCAGACTCATATATTCTACACACCAACGTGAATAGTCGTTTCCTTGCCACTTCCCCCAATGATTTTAGAAATTCTGATGGAATATTATCTATCCCTTCTGCCTTATTTGACCGTAAGTCCTCCAAAGCTCTTTTAATTCCGATTCCAATACTGGATCCCCTATCTCTTCTAAATCGACTCCTGTTTCTTCTTCTATCACATCAGACAAATCTTCACCCTCATAGAGGCTTTCAATGTATTCTTTCCACCTATCTGCTCTCTCCTCTGCATTTAACAGTGGAATTCCCGTTGCACTCTTAATGTTACCACCGTTGCTTTTAATGCCACCAAAGGTTGTTTTGACTTTCCTGTATGCTGAGTCTGTCCTTCCGACAATCATATCTTTTTCGATGTCTTCACATTTTTCCTGCAGCCATTTCGTCTTAGCTTCCCTGCACTTCCTATTTATTTCATTCCTCAGCGACTTGTATTTCTGTATTCCTGACTTTTCCGGAACATGTTTGTACTTCCTCCTTTCATCAATCAACTGAAGTATTTCTTCTGTTACCCATGGTTTCTTCGCAGCTACCTTCTTTGTACCTATGTTTTCCTTCCCAACTTCTGTGATGGCCCTTTTTAGAGATGTCCATTCCTCTTCAACTGTACTGCGTACTGTGCTATTCCTTATTGCTGTATCTATAGCGTTAGAGAACTTCAAACGTATCTCGTATTTATGGAAGTAATCCTATTAAATATCTTCATCTACATCTACATGGATACTCTGCAAATCACATTTGGGTGCCTGGCAGAGGGTTCATCGAACCACCTTCACAATTCTCTATTATTCCAATCTCGTATAGCACGCGGAATGAACGAACCCCTATATCTTTCAGTACGAGCTCTGATTTCCCTTATTTCATCGTGGTGATCGTTTCTCCCTATGTAGGTCGGTGTCAAAAGATTCCGTCGCAACGAAAAACGCCTTTCTTTTATTGACGTTCAGCCCAAATCCTGCATCATTTCAATGACACTCTCGCCCACATTTCGCGATAATACAAAACGTGGTGCCCCTCTTTGAACTATTTCGATGTACTCCGTCAGTCCTATCTGGTAAGGATCCCACACCGCGTATCATTATTCTAAAAGAGGACAGACAAGCGTAGTGTAGGCAGTCTCCTTAGTAGATCTGTTACATTTTCTAAATGTCCTGCCAATAAAACGCAGTCTTCGGTTACCCCTCCCCGCAACATTTTCTATGCGTTCTTTCCAATTTAAGTTGTTCGTAATTGTAATTCCTAGGTATTTAGATGAATTTACACCCTTAATATTTGTCTGATTTATCGTGCAACCGAAGTTTAACGGATTCCTTTTAGCACTCATGTGGATGAGCTCATACTTTTCGCTAGTCAACTGCAAATTTTCGCACCATTCAGATATCTTTTCTAAATCGCTTTGCAACTAGTTTTGATCGTCTGATGACTTTATTAGTCAATAAACGATAGCGTCTTCTGCAAAGAACCTAATACGGCTGTTCAGGTTGTCTCCCAAATCGTTTATATAGATAAGGAACAACAAAGGGCCTATAACACTACTTTGGGGAACGCCAGAAATCACTTCTGTTTTACTCTATGACTTTCCGTCAATTACTACGAACTGTGACCACTCTGACAGGAAGTCACTATCCAGTCACATAACTGAGACGATATTCCATAAGCACGCAATTTCACAATAAGCCGCTTGTGTTGTACAGTGTCAAAGCCTTCTGGAAATCCAGATATACGGAATCGATCTGAGATCCCTTGTTAATAGCACTCAACACTTCATGCGAATAAAGAGCTACTTGTGTTTAACAAGAACTAGTTTTCTAAACCAATGTTGACTGTGTGTCAAGTATTTTGTACTTCAAGCCATGTCATATTTTCTAGGTAATCCATGTAAATTTTTTATTCTGATGAAGATTGCCCTAGTGCAGTCAAAACCATGGTCAATTTGACAAAAATTTTGTGCAACCCATGTGGCTATATATACATCCTGTAGTCACCGTTAAGATACCGATTCCTTTCAGTATTTTCCTTTGAATTTTCCCATGAAAAAATTGGTAGTGCTAAAATTACTTATTTATTTGATAGTACAGACATTTGACAAGCTGTCTAGATGCTGCGTACTGGGGATTCAGCTACCCCTACCTGTAGGTTTTATCTAACCTACAAAGCCTTCAAATACCATATGCAAGATTTTCATGTTCTCTCGTTCGCTATGCGCAAACTGTTAGTACTATAGAAAAAAAATGGACGGAACCTTTTTGTAGTAAATCTAATGTAGCTAAATTTTGCACTGGGATAAATTTTCGCTATAGGCTGTAGTTTTCGAATTATTCAAGGAAAATCCTACAAAAGTGATCTTCAAACTTATTTTTATCGAATAACTCGGAAACTCTGGCCTCCAGCGGAAACGTGTCCCAGTACCAAATTTAAATTTCTTAAATTTTCTGTTCATTTTCTTCTGCAGGACTAATAATTTGCTCCTAGCGAACGAGAGAATATGAGTATCTCGCACGTGGTTTTTGAAGGCGTTGCGAGATGCACAAAAACTATCGGTAGAGGCAGCTGAATCCACATGTATACAGGCCATTTACCATTTAATTACACTACTTTTTAAGACTTTGTAGAACAATACGATTTTTATAACTCCGCCTTGTACAAATCGCACCTTTTTTTTTATGGAGATGCACTTTTCCTCGTACATTCTGTGGGTCTCATTTCATTTGTCATTTCACGCACATCTTAATGTCCTATTACGTTTTACATAAATTAATCGTAATGGGAGACAGATACGAAGTGACGATTGACGTAATGACTCGCATACTAGTTTATCGAGGTTTGTCTGTAGTTTACGAGGGCGGTATGGAAAGTAACAGTCGTTCTAGCGTGACGCTAGTATTTATGCGGAAGCCGCCGCCATTTTCATATCTGCATGTTCTCTGATTAGTACGCGTCCAGCTGTGATGGTATGAACTTCGTTCTTACGCGCATTCGCTTAGTTATAAGCTCGAAACATGAGCGTTGTAATAAAAAAACTCCCGCGAAATCGCAGTGCGAGCAGTAATAAGATTTCTTTCGGTGCGAAACGTTTCAGCAGCAGACATTCATCGGTCCAAGCGTTATGAACGAAAGTGTTGTGCGGCAATGGGCTCAATTTTCTAAAAGTGGCAGAACTTACTGGATATAAGGCCTGCCTGTTACGCAAAACATTGTTTTTTCATGCGACCCAAACATGTTTCAGCACCTCTGTGCCATCTTTAGTGTGTTTTCTTTCTTCAAATCTGTAAACTGTGAACATATTTTTATGTGTTAAGTGATAACTAATCTAAGAAAATTAGGCCTGAAGACAGTTTTTGTTTGTTTTGTTATTACCTTCATTTTATATTATGTATATGATATTGCAGCACCATTTGTGTGTTGTCCTGTAAATGAAATATAACATAAAATCAAGCTAATAACAGAATAAACAAGAACTGTCTTTAGGTCTAATGTTCTTAGATAAGTTATCACTTAAAAATATGTCCACTTTTTACACTTCTAAATAAAGAAAACCCACAGATGATGCCACAGCGTTGCTAAAACATGTTTGGGTCACATGAAAAACTGTGTTTTGCCTAACAGACGGACCTTATATATACAATGAATTTTACTGAAAATACGGTAAATAAAACAGATGCAAGTCCAAAAGATGAATACTCATGATGAAGAGAGGAGCGGTAAGTCTTCTATCGCGAGTAATGATTTTGTCAATAAAATTGACGAAACAGTACATGAAAATAAAAGATTCACCGTCCCTGAACTTTCTGAGCAATTCCAACAAATTTCTCGTACGGGTTTGTGTGAGGCTGTCACTGATATCTCAGCTACGGAAAATTCCGTGCTCGGTGGATACCGAAATTGGTTACAGAGGCCAACAAAACCAAACGTATGGGTTCTGCCTTGGATTTCCTTTCCTGCTAGGACGCAGAAGGAGGAGATTTCTTGGAAGAGAATCAGGATTGCGGCTGGTGACGAAACTTGAGTGGCATACATAAACTCCAAAACGAAACAACAGTCGATGGCTTGGGTCAATACCAGTTCTCCATGCAAGCCGAAGGAAGACCGCGGAACTTTTGTCACCGATGAAGGTTACGGCTACGGATTTTAGAATGCCGAAGGAATATTGCTAGTTGAAATTATTGAAAGTGGAACGACGATCACTTCAGATGTCTACTGTGACACTTTGAAGAAACTTAAGCGAGCCATTCAAAAGAAACGTCACGATATGCTGACATTCGGTGCTGTGTTTTTGCATGACAACGCTCATCCGAAGAGTACGTGATAAACTCTAGAGATTATGAAGCAGTTCAAATGGGATGCTTGTGATCATTCTCCACACAGCCCAGACTTGGCCCCAAGTGATTTTCGTCTCTTCGCTCATATGAAGAGGTAGCTTACGTCACAGCACATCGATGACGACAACGAACTTCAAAATACCACGAAAGACTAGCTACGCGGCCGAACGGCAAAACTTTATAAAGAAGGAATTTGTAAATTGGTGGAACGCTGAGAAAAATGATTCAACTGTGCAGTTTCAAGATGTATATATACTAGGGCTTCGTCCTTGAAACTTGTTGCGACCAGATAAAGGGATGAAGCGCGTATGTGGAAGAGTTAATTCTGGAAATTCCTAATTACTGTCAATAAGCTGTGCGGGCATAAAAGGCAGTACGATGCACGATTTAAAAAATAGCCTTTCAACTTCTTCTGAGGAGGTGGTGAGAAGCTGTTACACCAAGTTCTCTGGCTGGTGCGAGCAACAGGGAGTGTCGGGTTCTTTTTTAGCATAAGCGACTCTCCAGGTTATTTATAGAGCCTTTGTTTTCTTTAAATGGAAGCCGGAAACCGGATTCTCGCAATGCAGTTAGCGGAACGCTGCCGTGGGAATGGCAGAAGTGGGCAAATAAGGACAGCGAAAACACCGCGGTAAATCCGATGTTTATTTTTAGCAAGACTGATTAAGAATTCTGCGCTCGATGCTCATATTGTAGCAGCTTATAGTGACCTCGTTCGCCATGGGACTCGCAGACTCTCTACCGTAACAGTGAAATGCCTGCTCGAGACAAATACGGAGAAACGAACTTAATTCAGCGCCAAGAAACGAAGAAAACTGTTGAATAATTTTAAAATCGCTAATAATGTCTCCTTTAACGATGTTTCATCAGGTTGCTGAAACGATGGCTGCCTAAATTCACAATAATACCTTCGAAACCAGCTCTCTAAAAATGACGAATAAACTGACAATAAAGGAAATAAACACAAGAAGGAAGATATTTTGGAGTTCATTTGTCAAGCTGACTGAACTATTCAAACTTAAATACCCTCCTATTACTTCTTAGTGCTTTCACTTCCAGACTAAGCTGGAGAAGCATGAAACTTAAATGCAAAGAAGCATTTAAAAACTGGGCCTTGTCCTGTTGACAATAAAAATAATTATTACGTTGAGATTAACGAGAAGAATCATGCTGACTATTTATAATTTCCAGAATGATTATTATGCGTATTATAATTTATAATACGCATCTGAATTAGTAATTTCTATGCGCCGCCTTTTATGTATTAGGGGAGTTAAAAAAGAAACAAGCCGGAGGCATAATTATAGAAACCAGTACCTGTATGTTAGAAGTATTGACACTGGCTGTTGAGACACTAGTCCCACTGTGACACAAGGAGGTGAATGGCTGTCTCATAAAATTCCCGGGGCTGCGATGTTAACCAGTTCCGCATGTCATGCGGGACGTCATCGTCAGAGGTGAATCGTTTGCCCCTCAGAACCTTTTTAAGGGGACCAAAAATGGAACCCTTCTGATTCGCTTCCTGCAGCACGGGACAACAGTGAATTCCCAGCGTTATTCGCAAACCTTGACCACCCTTCGCCAAGCTATCAAATCAAAGCGACCAGGCAATCTCACCCGTGGGGTCATTCTGCTCCACGACAATGCAAAGCCTCATACGGCCAACACAGTCGCGGCACTCCTGCAGAAATTCACATGGGAGGTTCTTGGCCACCCTCCTTACAGTTCGGACCTCTATCCCTGTGATTACGTCATTTTTGGTCCCCTTAAAAAGGCTCAGAGTGATAAACGATTCACCTCGGACGACGACGACCAGCTGTACGTGCGGAACTGGTTAACATCGCAACCCCGGGAATTTTATGAGATAGCCGTTCACCGCCTTGTGTCACTGTGGGACAAGCATCTCAACAGTCAGGGTCAATACTTCTAACATACAGGTACTGGTTTCTGTAATTATGCCTCCGGCTCGTTTCGTTTTCAACGCCCCTCATATTTCATAAACAGAAATTCTTCTACGGAATAGCAGGAGCTATCAAGGTGGAATTTTTTCAGTTTATTTCCAAATTTAAGTTTGCTGGCTGCTAGACATTTTATGTACTGCATTGAGTAAGTGATCAAAAATTTTGGAGGCGGCATTGTGCACCCCTTCTCGTGCACGCACATCACTGTTCCTTTTGAACTGAAGTGGGTCATTTACAACAAATTTCATGAGGAGATAAATATACTGTGAAGCAGTAGTCAAAATGCTTAACTCATTAAACAGACGTGTACAAAATGATCACGGGTGAGCACCACATATTATTCTTACATTACGTTTCTGAGCAATGAAAGTTTCATTATGAAAGACGAATTAACCCAGAACATTATTCCATACGACAGTATTGAATGAAAATAGGCAAAATGTGTTAACTTACTGATCTATTGCCGCGCGGTCTCAGGCGCTGCAGCCATGGACTGTGCGGCTGGTCCCGGCGGAGGTTCGAGTCCTCCCTCGGGCATGGGTGTGTGTGTGTTTGTCCTTAGGATAATTCAGGTTAAGTAGTGTGTAAGCTTAGGGAGTGATGACCTTAGCAGTTAAGTCCCATAAGATTTCACACACATTTGAACATTTTTGAACTGATTTATTTCCTCCCAAGATTTGAAATGATTCGAAGCGCAGACGTTGCTGAACTGAGTTGTTTTAGGAGTTAAAAAATGTATTTTTTCGGTTTACATTTTCATCAATATAGACACTAAAAATTTCTACTTTCCTCCCTAGTTATTAGTGAAAAGGATGTTACGCAGACAGTTAAGAAAGGATGCCATGCTGACTGTCACCAAACTGAAATCGGAACTGAGAGTAAGCAGGCGAAGCGATAAAAAATTGAAGAAGTACGTTCTCACCCGATTTTATAATAGTAAGAAATAATATAATCGGCAACCTAATGGAAGACAGGCGACATCAGGAATAAAATAGGTCTTAATGTGAAGGTAACTTTTAAAGAGCTCTTTATCACTCGTGTATGAAAAACGGATGATGATGAATGCATCTCAAACGATTCTCAACTACCATCCGCCGTTTGCGGATTAATATTATTGTTCTTAGTTACGAATCTTTCTCTCAGACTGAAACTGTGGTTCGGGCCGGGGCTGGAGCCTATGTTTTGCCTTTCGTGGGACTATGCTCTTACTGTGTCTGAGCTGTCCAGCCACCATGGCTCTTCGATCATCCTCAGTGCGCCAGTGCGTCTCTACTACTTTCCGGACTCGAAAGGCTATCTTTTGCATACCGTTCTGCAACAGCAGTCATGTGTTAACTATTTTGCGCCGGCCGGAGTGGCCGAGCGGTTCTAGGCGCATCAGTCTGGAACCGCGCGACCGCTACGGTCGCAGGTTCGAATTCTGCCTCGGGCATGGATGTGTGTGATGTCTTTAGGTTAGTTAGGTTTAAGTAGTTCTAAGTTCTAGGGACTGAGGCCCTCAGAAGTTAAGTCCCATAGTACTCAGAGCAATTTGAACCATTTTTTCGTATTTTGCAGAGAATGCCTAGCCACAACAAATAATTTACTCATTCACAAATTCTTCATTTGGCAGCAAGTATACTACAAGTTATATCTCTCGCTTGCTTGTGCAGAATTTGTCACCTACAACTACTATCTGCTGTGACAGCTCGCAACAAATGGAACAAAGATTCACTACATAACTCTTTACGATCACGTTTGAAGCTTGCAATGGCTACGGCTCTCATAGCATTACGCTGAGAACAGTTCTGAACACTCATTGGCTGTCGGAGAATGTGTGACGTAGATGTGCACAACAAGCCTAAATTCGACCGTCTTCGTTCGTGTCTCCAACTATAGTCACTTCTGGGCCGTGCTGTCCAGGTTGGCGCTGCTGTTGCTTGTCCCGCTCGTGAATTCAGTTTCTTGTTTATTTACAGTATTGGTTCAAATGGTTCAAATGGCTCTAAGCACTATGGGACTTAACATCTGAGGTCATCAGTCCCCTAGACTTAGAACTACTTAAACCTAACGAACCTAAGGACATCACACACATCCATGACCGAGGCAGGATTCGAACCTGCGACCGTAGCAGCAGCGCGGTTCCGGACTGAAGCGCCTAGAATCGCTCTGCCACAGCGGCCGGTACCAAAAACATAACACATGATCGTGCCTAATACGGTGCAGGAAACCCATCGGCATTCAAAAGAGCTTCCAGGCGTCTCGGAATGAATAAATACAGGTCCTGTGTGGTTTTCAAAGGAATCTGATACCGTTCTTTATGGAAAATAGTGGCAAGTTGAGGCAATGGTGATGGAGATGGATGGCTATCACGTACTCTTCTCTCCAAAGTAGACCACAACGGCTCAGTAATGCTGACATCCCGTGACTGGTGGTCAGTGGAAATGCGAAAATTCATCCAAAACCAAAACCAGCCCTGAACGACGAGAGCTTTGTGAACAGGGTCCCTGTCTTGGAACGCCAGCCCCGGTGGAGAACAAACGTTGTAGAATGGGCTGATCGGATCAGGCAAAATGGTCACATAATCCTTACAATAATGCGAGCTTGCAGAGTACCCATGGGGCCACAGAACAGCACGATATGGCTTCCCGTAGACTCTGCCAGAAGCTGGAAACAGTGTGAAAGAGGCTCGCCAGACCAAATGCCTTTCTCCCACTGCTCCATAGTCTAGGTTTTACGTCTTCGGCATCATGCCATCCTCTTACAGCATTTGCATTCTCGATCAGTGGTTTTGGAGTTCCAGCTCGCCCTGCAGTTCCCTGCTGATGGAGCCTCCGGCGTGTTAGTTTGGTGCTGACACGCTTCGCGAGTGCGACTTTCACTTGTCAGTGATTTTAGCAGCTATTGTTCTCTTATTTTTCGTCACAGTCCTCTCAAATGACCGCCTGTCACGATCACTCAACACACACACTATCGTCCGTGTTGTGACTTAGCGGATGATATTTTTCCGCTTCCCTATAGGCGGTATAAATCTTCGATAGGGTAGTTTTTGAAACATCGAACACTTCGGCTCCCTTTGTTACGGAATCCCCCATCATACGACCCCATGCACTGAGTCCTACACAGAACACTGTTCTCATTAAGGCTGACAGATGCGACATGACTTTGCAGAGGTGCGGTTCCTGCTCAAAAACAACAGTGCAGCTTGCATCAGCATTTGTGTTCAAGTATGCATTTCTCACGGTCTTCCCATATTTTTGTCCAACCCTTGTACATTGCCTCACAGGTCACATGTCTTCGGAACGTCGTCCCCTTAAGCGCTGTGCAAATTTTGAAAGTCATTAGCACTAGTACAGACAGACTCCGTTCATAATGTATTGCGGGTTTTGTACACGCATTCCAGAGGCAGCTTAGTAATTTGCATTCAATAAGTGTTACGAAGATGGCTTGTAGTTTCGAACAGCCAAATGCAAGGGCATTTAGCTTATTAGCTACAGGTAGCACAGCAAAGATGTTCGTGGTTTTTTGTTATGGAAAAGGAAGAGATACGCAAAGGTATTTTTTAAGTTTTGTACTACACGTACTCGTTCAAAAATGGTTCAAATGGCTCTGAGCGCTATGGGACTTAACTTCTGAGGTCATCAGTCCCCTAGAACTTAGAACTACTTAAACCTAATTAACATAAGGACATCACACACACCCATGCCCGAGGCAGGATTCGAACCTGCGACCGTAGTGGTCGCGCGGTTCCAGACTGTAGCGCCTAGAATCGCTCGGCCACCACGGCCGGCACATGTACTCGTATTTCCAACGGCTGATAGGGATATGCGCCAAGTGCTCAGTATTGCTATCTGTGAAGACGTTGTGTCAGTTCCTTCATAATATCGATTTACTGCTGTTTTATTTCTGAATATTAAAAATACTAAACTATATATGATTGTATGTCAATGATCTTAACAATCACGCTTGTTACAGTAATATGTTGAAGAAGTGAGAAAAAGTTCGGCTCTCCTGCAATAAATTTGAATCTGCACGACTATCAAGGCGAGTCTAATAACCGTACTTCCATTAGTGTTAAATGTATTTCTGGACTTCTCAACTTCCTGTGCTCAGACAAAAGCCAATATACTGCATTTTAAACTGAAAGCGCTTTCAATGAATTTATTTCTCTTAAAGCCACCGCTCTCTTGTCTATTGTTCTGATTATTTAAAAATGACACAACTAAAGCAAGTGCCAACATTACCTACTGTTTTTCAATGTAATTTATTTGAACCATTCTGTTTCCACTGCATCGCACCTACGCAGCTAATAGTAAATTGTATATGATTTATTAACAAATGCTGACACAATGCACATGTACGTGGCTGGCAGACTTTAAAGTCATTCAAAGATATCACTGCCTCCTTGTGTGCGAATATGTTACGCTGACACAAATGCAGGCGTGGATAGGTTTTTATTCCATTTACTGATTTCTCCTGCTATGAGGTCGAGTCCGTGTTGTTATCAAGTTGTCAATCTGAATTGCATTGCTGGTATAACGGCTTCCGTATTTGCAAGGTATCGGCAACGTTATTATCATTTGTATAAAGTGGTGTTTAAATCAGTGACAAGCTGTAAGTATGATATTTTGCGGAAAATCAAAATCTTTTGTACCGGGTGATCAAAAAGTCAGTATAAATTTGAAAACTGAATAAATCACGGAATAATGTAGATAGAGAGGTACAAATTGACACACATGCTTGGAATGACATGGGGTTTTATTAGAACCAAAAAAATACAAAAGTTCAAAAAATGTCCGACAGATGGCGCTTCATCTGATCAGAACAGCAATCATTAGCATAACAAAGTAAGACAAAGCAAAGATTATGTTCTTTACAGGAAATGCTCAATATGTCCACCATCATTCCTCAACAATAGCTGTAGTCGAGGAATAATGTTGTGAACAGCACTGTAAAGCATGTCCGGAGTTATGGTGAGGCATTGGCGTCGGATGTTGTCTTTCAGCATCCCTAGAGATGTCGGTCGATCACGATACACTTGCGACTTCAGGTAACCCCAAAGCCAATAATCGCACGGACTGAGGTCTATCACGATACACTTGCTACTTCAGGTAACCCCAAAGCCAATAATCGCACGGACTGAGGTCTGGGGACCTGGGAGGCCAAGCATGACGAAAGTGGCGGCTGAGCACATGATCATCACCAAACGACACGCACAAGAGATCTTTCACGCGTCTGGCAATACTTTTTTTTGTTCTAATAAAACCCCATGTCATTCCAAGCATGTGTGTCAATTTTTACCTCTCTATCTACATTATTCTCTGGTTTATTAAGTTTTCAAATTTATACTGACTTGTTGATCACCCAGTTCATATATGGCGTACTGTTAGGTTGTTCACTCTCTGCTCATATAGGAAGACAATGTAATTACTGTACTATGTTTTTGCCCTAATCGTTTGCAATTTCTGTGGAGACGCACTAGTGACAAAGATTGTCTCCTGGTAAGCTGACACTATTACGAAGCGCGTAGGAAATTGATACACGCGGTCACAGAGATTGTGTGAATTTCGTACGGTAGGGAGAAATACACTGGCGTACAAAAATTAAGGACGAAAGTAGCTTTTGACTGATGCTTCATTGTCAGATAACATAGCTCGACAATGCTGGGCGTACCCTCAAAATACGTAAAGCACCAGGGGCGGTGTGGCAAGGGGAGGAGGGGGCTATGGGGGCTACAGCCCCCCCCCCCCCCCCAAGGAGTATCATTTTACACTGGATAAAAAGGCATCAGAAATCAGCGAATATATATCTCCAATAGATTCAATCATTTTTTCATAACTATGTAACAATATAGGTTGCAATGTATTCCAAACACATTTTAACAAAAGAATAAGAGCGGCAAATAGCTTACTGCCTAAACCAATAAATATCATTTAACTTAAGATAGGCATTTTATTACTTATTAATACACATTTTTTACCCTGAACTCCAAAACAGTTACCAAAAACCACTTTAAGCAACACCAAATTTTACCAATTTGTCGGTAGAGGACTCCAGCTCTCCTTTTGTTAAGCCATATTCCATTCCTACAACCCCCTCCCCCCTCCATTAGCCCCCCCCCCCTTGACCGACTTCTAGAATCGCCCCTGTAACACACCCGGGAACAATATCAAAGACGCTCGTTTTGGTAGTCCAGGTGTTGTAGTGCGGGAAGGTATAATATTGCCACGGCGTACTGACCTCCAAATCTTTCAACACAAAAGACTAATCAGTCACCGTTATTGTGACTGTATTCCTTCCCCATTCATTTTTTTGGCTGACAATGCGCGACTGCATCGAACGGCACAGATGGAGGAGCTCTTGCAACAAGAGGATTTTCGGCGAAATGACTGGCCTGACCATTCGTCTGGCTTAAATCCCTTCGAGCATGTGTGGGACTCATTGCAGAGACGTATTGCAGCACGTCCACGTGCACCAACGACTATACAGCAGTTGTCAACAGTGCTGGTGGAGGAATGGATCGTCCTACCGCAAGAAATCTTATCAACCTCGTAGTCAGCATGCGAGCACGTTGCAGAGCATTCATCACCATCGGTGGTAATCACACTCCCTATTAAGAACCACGTCCTTGCTTTTTTAATGTCCAATGAAGTGCCGTGAATAGCGGTAACTTCAGTGTAATTATTGTCTATGAATAAAAGTATCATTTTCCTTCGTTTCATTGCGTATTTATTTCACTTGCCTACAGTACTATACTCTAGCAGCTCTTTCTATGTATAGTATAATTTTCATCAAGCTGTGTTACTTGGCTGTGACATATCACGTGAAAATGACTTCCAGTCATAAGTTTTGCACACCAGTATCCTATGGTCGCTACACGAAAAACCCTCTGCCACAAGGACAAAAGAAGTAGGGTAAAGGAGGTGCTGGCGCACTTTGTTGGTGCAAGTTGCATACATTCAGAGGAAAGCATACATTCAGGAGCAAACCTCTTGTTCTGTTAACTGATTGATGAACCCTGGAGGGTGATCTATGACCCTAAAGGGATAATCCATCCTTCTGAGAAACCTCTCACCTCCCCCCTCTCTCCTTACCCCCCTCTGGGAAATCCCTAACCCCCTCCCTATCGCCTATACAAGAACACTTTTGATATCAAATTAACTGAGTAATTAAATTGATCAACTAATTACCACCTCCTGTTTCCTCCCCTCCCCCACTTCCCCCTCCATTTCCCCATCTGGAATTTGTGGTAAAAGCTCCATCCAGCAACTACATGTCTTAATTATGTAATGATACTGCTGCAGATTGAAGGTGTTGTCTTGTTAGAAAATTTTCGTGTGTCTGCTTACCTTGACATGCAGGAATCGACCAAGCTAGTGCATAATGTCACCACCAGAGAACGTTCCCCCACCCCACACCCCTCGCTGCACCTCCCCAATCCTCCCAGAAAAAACTGCTGAGAAAAATCGTGCAGTCTGTGCTGAGCTGTGGACTGGAAGGATCCCATGACAGGAAATTCCACTACATTGTAGACGGCATAACATTACATAGCGCTTATTTATAAAATTCAGTTTGCATACCAATTCGCAGGGGTTTGATTTCTTTATTTGGTGGGAAAAGCTGATCATTCTCCATAATATATTTATTTTGGAAGATGCAGGTCTTGTAAAATAAAAAGAAAAGAAGTAATTAAATACATAAATAGATCGCTTTTTCTAATCACAAAAGAAACACCATCATGAAACCGACGTCAAGATAAAATACTCCCTGCACTTAACTACACTGTAACAGATCCCGTTAAACATACTTGGCAAAAAAGCCTCCAGATTGCGTCTTTGTGAGCGCCACGCCGCACCACACACGCTGGACCGTAGGCAACACTGAACTTGGAGACGCCAGTCACCTGTGGAGGAAAGCGTGATACTGGATGTCAGCTTCCCACAAAATTTGATAGGAGATTCACTTCCTGTTTTGTTTCCAATACACACCTTCCACATCAGGTCAGTGGAAGCAACTGCTCTAAGTGCTCACCCTGGTGTGAGGTTACTGATGGCTTAGTTCACAGTACCACTGGCAGAGGACGCTGGGAGAAGCAGCCTCCACACGCCTCCTCCCTCAATTCCATCCTCCCATTCCCCCTTCACCCCTCTGGTTACTTCTTGTCAGACAAAGCATCAGATGGCGGAAACTCTTTGATATTGACACCTGTGGAAATTCTTGGCGAAACACATGTGCTCTCTCTCTCTTTCTTTCTTTCTTTCTCTCTCTCTCTCTCTCTCTCTCTCTCTCAGATAGTTACTTCATGGCCAGCGAGCTTCTGTCGCATGCCAGTGGAAACCACGCTAACCACTCTTTTGTCCTGAACAAAGTAGTGGATACCTGGTAAATATCCAGCCCTCCCCAAAATTCTGGGCTGTCGATGTCTTGTCAATATTTCATTTCCACTACCACCACTCAGTCAAATTGATTGACTAATTAATCAAATCGATTTCCTCTGTGTGGGACAGTTTTTCCTTGCTTCCTGTTCGTGAGTACTAGGACTGACATATTCGACAGGAAATTCCAGGGCAATCCGGGATTCGATCCCACAACAGCCGGTTTCCAAACCCTGTTCTTCCCCTTTCTGGATATTCCTCACCTCTTATTGTTCGGGTCTGGAACAGCTAGGTCATTTGGCGGGAAATCCATTATATTGGAGATAGCTGCAAATGCTAGTGAGAATTTGAAAGTCAACTCAATTGCAGTATGTCCTCAAACAATTTGCAGGAGACAGGACATGTGTCCGACTGGAGTGTGTTCACAACACCACTATTGGAAATAATAAAGCCTCTAACCTCCAGTCCCTCTAACCCCGTATCCCTTTCCCAGGTCGTCAAAACCCTCTGTGCACCCACACACCTTTCTTCAGCACGCTACAAATACACACGTCAGAAACTTCGGCACGAATTCTTCCTGGCGTCTGCTCTAGCTCCTGAAGGGTGCAAAGGGGTTGCCTAAATCTCAGGAGCGAGATCAACCGCCAGGACGATTTAATGTCGAAATTTCTGACTAGTAAATTCGTAACGTGCTTAACATAGTTGCGTGGGTAGCAACAAGGGTGTTGCCGAACTTGAGGGTCCTGGAGGGAACCTTCGCCTTTTTATTCATGCCCATGTTAAACGTTGCACTTCCACATGACCCATGCCACAGGAGGGCAGAAAACGAAAGAGTTGAAAAAGCATAAGTACCGCTTACTTCTTTTGACCACGTTCAAATTTCGTTGAACGGTTTTGAACGGTCTCTAGTGAATCCAACCTGTACACGAGAGCAAAAATTGTGGTCACGCTGCACTCCAAAGTGGTGTGATCACGTGTGCTGCCTCATAATGTTCTTACAGAAGGGTTGAAAAGTTCGAGGGTGTCATCAGTATCAAAGGAAATCAAGAACATATTCCTGCTGCTGCGAAGTATCGTTTTCGACAGCAAAATGTGTGGGAATCAACGCCCCAGGGAAAGATGTGGTTTCATTGACGCCCTTTATGCCATCTCCTGAGGCTTGTTCGTGTCAATTCTGAGCGGCAGTATGTGTGAAACGTTTTCCTCGGCCGCCCATAAGGAAACCGCTTGATTCAACTGTCTGTGTCGCAGATGTAATCTCCATCTCAGAGGCGCCAAAAGAAATGGTGAAGTGTAGGTAAGAGAGGCTGTGACGACCTTCTCATCGTGTGACAAGTACACGGTGGCGTTGGGCACAATTGAGGTGATATTTGGTGCCAATGTGACGTCATTACCCCATCTTACAGCTCACATGAACTTCTGAGCTGTGTCGACACCTTGCTATTTCAAGAGTCGCTGAGTCCGAGGGTGACGTCACAGGGCGCCAAGCTTTTTCATCGCTACAGAGGAAGATTGTAGTCACCTTGCAACCATATTTCAAACTTATGCGGTGCAGTGGGAAACAATTACATCGCTTCGAATTAGTGATCCTTTAATTTTGTTGCGCAGCGTAACAGCGTCGGCGAAATAAGTTTCCTGGCAATTGTAGTGAGCTTGGTGTGCTGGCTTGGTGCGCCTGTTGCGTGCCGTGTGCCTCAACCAAATAGCCCTACTGCGATTTTGTACAGGTCTCTATGGCGCAGTCTCAGTGGTGTCGCAGCTCTATGGGCGACCACTGGTTTCGCCTACAGCCGTTACCACTTCGCGGTTGGAAGTTGGCAACAGCACTACCAGATGTCGAGAATCTTCTGCCACGACTGTGCTACAGCTCTACTCTTTCCTGCCGATTTCAGTGCTTTTCCTTTTCTTTTTTAAATCTTAAATGCAGATTACATTTCAATTATGAATCAAATTTGGCCGCTCTCATTGTTATAAATGTGATACAGCTCTTGAAGCTCACCTTCATTTCCGATGCTTTGCTTAATCGAAGTTCAAATTGTCATACGTTATGTGAGGCTACACATGTAAGTAGGATGAGTCAGACGCATGCACGCAGAGAGCATGGAAGTAATTAGAGGTGCTTTTCCCGTGGTGAAGAATCGGATGGCGTGTGCTCCGACACCCCCTCCCCCCCCTTTGGTACAAAAGCGCCCAGCACAGCACCAGTCTTGCTGCTGTTTTCTCTGTCTGCTTGTTTACTCACTGCTTCCTCTCGCCTTTCTATCGAGTCTGCTTTAGATTTGTTAGCTTTTAAGTTAATTACGTAAATAAGCGGATAAATTGAATAAAACAGGTAAGGTTACGAACAAAATAATACAGGTATCATTGTTTCCTGAAACCAAGTAGCTTAGACCGAAAAGAATTCGGGTAAGTGCGAACAGAACTCGGGCAACGACGGTTCCATAGAAAATTGTGTATACTAGTACCGTTAGTTCATCCGTCCCGGAAAGACAGAATTTCGTCGATTTTTGCCCGTTATCGATACATCTACATCTACGTGATTACTCTGGTATTCACAACAAAGTGCCTGGCAGAGGTTAAATGAACCACCTTCAGACTGTCTCTCTACCGTTCCCCTCTCGAACGGTGCGCGGGAAAAACGAGCACTAAAATTTTTCTGGGCGAGCCCTGATTTCTGTTATTTTATCGTGATGATCGTTTCTCCCCATGTAGGTGGGTGCCAATAGAATGTTTTCGCAATCGGAGGAGAAAACTGGTGATTGTAATTTCGTGTGAAGATCCCGTCGCAACGAAAAACGCCTTTGTTTTAATGATTGCCAATCCAATTCACGTATCATGTCTGTGGCACTATCTCCCCTACTTCGCGATAATACAAAACGAGCTGCCCTTCTATGTGCTTTTTCGATCAGTTCCAGCTGATGCGGATCCCACATCGCACAGCAATATTCCGGAATAGGGGGAACAAGCGTGGTGTAAGCAGTCTATTTAGTAGACCTGTTGCACCTTCTAAGTGTTCTGCCAATGAATCGCAGTCTTTGGTTGGCTCTACCCCCAACATTATCTATGTGATCGTTCCAATTTAGGGTATTTGTAATTGTAAGGATTTAGTTGGATTTAAAGCCTTCAGAATTGTGTGACTTATAGCAGGATCGATATTTAGCGGATTTCTTTTAGTACTCATATGAATAACTTCACACTTTTCTTTATTCAGGGTCAATTGCCACTTTTCGCATCATACAGATATCTTATCTAAATCATTTTACAATTCGTTTCGGTCATCTGCTGAATTTACAAGTCGGTAAATGAGAGCATCATCTGCAAACAATCTAAGACGGCTACTGAGATTGTCTCCTACGTCGTTAATATAGATCAGGAACAATAGAGCGCTTATAACACTTCCTTGGGGAACGCCGGATATTATTTCTGTTTTACTCGATGACTTTCCATCTACTTTTAACTGTGACTTTTCTGACAGGAAATCACGAATCCAGTCTCACAACTGAGGCGATATTCCATAGACACGTAGTTTTGTTAGGAGACGCTTGTGAGAAACGGTGTCGAAAGCCTTCTGGAAATCTAAAAATATGGTGTCAATTTGACATCCCCTGGCGATAGCACTCATTACTTCTTGAGTATAAATAGCTAGTTGTGTTTCGCAAGAACGATATTTTCTGAATCCGTGCTGACTACGTGTCAATAAATCGTTTCCTTCGAGGAACTTCATAATGTTCGAATACAGTGTATGTATGACATAAATGGTCGTATCTTTTGGTCGTGTTAACTAAGAGGCTTACACATTTTTACACCGCGAAGGCAGCGTGGACTTTACTATGCGACGTAAATTTTAAATTAATACGTCTATCCGTTCCTGAGTAAAATGTGTGTTATATATGGTCAAACAGACAGTCGGTAACGTGACAAAAGATACTTTTTTGGTCTGACATAATTTCAAATTAGTGATTTTCAGATTTTTTCCTTTACTTGTACTATTAATCCTTGCTTCTTGCCAAAGTTCACTATTCTAGGTGAACAGGGAGTATCCTATGGGTATTGATGAGTGAGTTTGTATCTAAATATGAGACCTAAAAGGCCGTATCTTTTGTTTGCTGTAGCTTAGAAGCTTCAATGTCTTACACAGGAAAGGGACCGCAGACCGGTAGTATGTGACATAAATTTGAACTTGATACATCTACTCATCCCTGAGAAAAAGGGTTCTTAACATTCGGACAGACGAACAGATAGACGGACGAACAATAACAATGTGATCTCTGTAAGGGTTCCATTTTTACCGACTGAGGTTCGGAACCCTAAAAACATATAGTCAGCGACATGAGCTGATGACTCCCAATGCATTTTCATTTCATTAATTTTGTGTCTCATTTCGGGCTTCGGCTTGTATCGGCAGCATAGGAAGAAGAGAAATATGAGGCAGGTCCGCACTGCGCATAGCAGGCCACAGCAGACAATAGCCGCGCATGTGGCCAGTAGGTGCCAAATCCGCCGCGGACGATCTCCAATAGTTACCCGTATTTTCTCGAGAATGGGAGGAGGTATGACTTTGCTTCCATCGTTAAAAACAATTTCGATATGTTAAATATACTTCGTGGTCATTAATATACGGCATAAAACGCACGACACGTAAACTGGCCAGCGACTACTATTTCATTACAAACTTTTCAGAACAAACGAGGTGTTGTACTTTACTTTGATGTAGTACTGTAACTATGGACAGCAACGAAAAGAAAACAAGTTCATCATCAAGCTGCTATACGTGGCTATAATAAGCGGATAAATGAATTTTGTTTTCTCGGATACTTTCCTCATAATCAAATGAGAAAAACTGCATAGCGAAGAACACGCGCGAATTCCAAAACAGTGCTTTTTTTGCGCGAAAAGTAAAAGTTTTTGCTTCATCTACATTAAACAATTTTTTTAGCCAAATCGAATGTATTAAAATTTCACTTCTCGTGTATGGTACGGGCTAGTTACGTGGAGCGATCACGACCTCAGTGGCTGTGGGTACTCAGAGGGAGGGAGGAAGAAGCTTCAAAAAATGTTCAAATGTGTATGAAATCTTATGGGACTTAACTGCTAAGGTCATCAGTCCCTAAGCTTACACACTACTTAACCTCACACCCATGCCCGACGGAGGACTCGAACCTCCGCCGGGACCAGCCGCACAGTCCATGACTGCAGCGCCTGAGACCGCTCGGCTAATCTCGCGCGGCAGGAAGAAGCTTGCCATACCTCGCAGTCTGTAAGGCCAATTCATTGACTTCTAGGTTTTGTGGCCTTACAGCACGAGAGGGGAAGGCGCGGTCAACCATACCAAGTGTAACGGAAATGTAGATGTCGTTGACAGGACTTAGGCTGGGCGAATGAGTGGTAGATGGACAAAGAAACTTCATTGATTGATTCGAAGAAGTGAAAATAGTCCGAGGAAACTTCCAAGTGCAAGGTGGCTTGATAACGCAAGAAATGCTGGAGAAATATGAATGAATATAACTGAAGACTGAAATACATGAAGAAGGCGGGAGGGGGCTTTTATCCAGCGGTGGCTGATCAAATAGCCGATGATGATGACATATCCCGGATGAAGTAGATGATAGAATTAACGAGGTTGGTACCAGGCACTTCGTATCAGCGTGTGAATGGTCACTGCATGCATCCGAAAGTTACACAAGCGGTGATGCAGCATGAGCGCACAGCTTATGCTGTGTACCGAACGTCACTACAGTCAGAGAAACTGCTTCACGAGTTCCAGCTAACAGGTGAGCCACGTGGGTCGGCGTGTGCAGCTGCAGGCTTCGTGTTCCGACGGTCTAACCAACTCAAACAAGTCTTGCATCAAAGTAGGTGGGCTTAAATTCAAGGGGAGCGAGGAATGACAGAAAAAAAGCTCCGTGAAACTAATAACTGAGAAATAAAAACATAACGCTAACGAAAGTAAAATCAGAGTGATCGAAGGTTCACATCTGTGAAATCAAAATCTGTCCCTGCGTAACGTTAGCCGGCCGGAGTGGCCGAGCGGTTCTAGGCGCTACAGTCTGGAACCGCGCGACCGCTGCGGTCGCAGGTTCGAATCCTGCCTCGGGCATGGATGTGTGTGATGTCCTTAGGTTAGTTAGGTTTAAGTAGTTCTGAGTTCTAGGGGACTGATGACCTCAGAAGTTAAGTCCCATAGTGGCTCTGAGCACTATGGGACTCAACTGCTGAGGTCATTAGTCCCCTAGAACTTAGAACTAGTTAAACCTAACTAACCTAAGGACATCACAAACATCCATGCCCGAGGCAGGATTCGAACCTGCGACCCTAGCGGTCTTGCGGTTCCAGACTGCAGCGCCTTTAACCGCACGGCCACTTCGGCCGGCTGAGTCCCATAGTGCTCACAAGGGAACCTCCCCATCGCACCCCCCTCAGATTTAGTTATAAGTTGGCACAGTGGATAGGCCTTGAAAAACTGAACACAGATCAATCGAGAAAACAGGAAGAAGTTGTGTGGAACTATGAAAAAATAAGCAAAATATGCAAACTGAGTAGTCCATGTGCAAGATAGGCAACATCAAGGATAGCCTGAGCTATGCAGCGCCGTGGTCCCGTGGTTAGCGTGAGCAGCTGCGGATCGAGAGGTCCTTGGTTCAAGTCTTCCCTCGAGTGAAAAGTTTAATTTTGTATTTTCAGACAGTTATTATCTGTCGGTCCGTCCGTCCGATGCGAGGTATCTGCGTCGTAGTATGTGGACGCTACACCTAAACAAACATCGAAACACACGACGACAGTCGACTACAGCGCACGGAAGAGAGTATTCATGCTAACGAGGCTCCCTGGCTGGCAGTTGACTGTTCGCTACTTTGGACGAGAGTGCATTAAATACGTGAGATGTATTCCGTGGGCAATATGAATCCAGCAAATATAGCTCGCGACTTCAATAACAATCGCACGGTTGTGCGGTGCGGTCGCAAAACACAGACACTAAACTTATTACAGTGAACAGAGACGTCAATGAACGAACGGACAGATCATAACTTTGCGAAAATAAAGAAAGTAAACTTTTCACTAGAGGGAAGACTTGAACCAAGGACCACTCGATCCGCAGCTGCTCACGCTAACCACGGGACCACGGCGCTCCTGCCTATGTTGCTCATGGACTACTCAGTTTGTATATTTTGCTTATTTTTTTCATAGTTCCACACAACTTCTTCCTGTTTTCTCGATTGATCTGTGTTCAGTTTTTCAAGGCCTATCCACTGTGCCTACTGATAACTAAATCTGAGGGGGGTGCGATGGGGAGGTTCCCTTGTCAGAGCCATTTGAACCTGCGTAACGTTAAGTACGCTGTTGTTCCACCGCAGGTATTGCAACAAGCTTGGGGCTCGTTTGTCATGCTGTCCACAAGGTGTATTACACACAGCTACCCAAGCCTCACCCATTTTTTGACGGCAGTCCTTCTCGGATCATCTAGTGTACGAGGAAGGTTCCTGCGTCCGCAGCTCGTGGTCGTGCGGTCGCGTTCTCGCTTCCCACGCCCGGGTTCTCGGGTTCGATTCCCGGTGGGCTCAGGGTTTTTCTCTGCCTCGTGATGACTGGGTGTTGTGTGATGTCCTTAGGTTAGTAAGGTTTAAGTAGTTCTAGGGGACTGATGACCATAGATGTTAAGTCCCATAGTGCTCAGAGCCATTTGAACCATTTTGAAGGTTCCTGCGCGACGTACTGCATGTTTCTATGATACCAAGCAATTTCAGTACGGTCCATGTATCACGGACCAGTCTGAAATGGGAAGGATGCATGAGTGTTAAGCGACTGAGCCCACACACAAAGGAAAATTTTTACAATTTATTTCGCTCCAACCAATTACAATTGTTTTGAGTCACCAGTCTTCTGATTGGTTTGATGCAGCCCGCCATGAATTTCTATCCTTTGCCAACCTCTTCATCTCAGAGTAGTACTTGCAACTTACGTCCTAAATTATTTGCTCCATTTATTCCAATCTCTGTCTTCCTCTACAGTTTTTGCACTCTGCAGCTCCATCTATCACCATGGAAGTTATTCTCTGATTTCTTAACAGATGTCCAATCATCCTGTCCCTTCTTCTTGTCAGTGTTTTCCGTACATCCCTCGTCGATTCTGTGGAAAACCTCCTCTCCTCATTCCTTACTTCTACATCTACATGGATACTCTGCAAATTACATTTAAGTGCGTCGCAGAGGGTTCATCGAACCACCTTCACAATTCTCTATTATTCCAATCTCGTATAGCGCGCGGAAAGAACTAACATCTATAGCTTTCCGTACGAGCTCTGATTTCCCTTATTTCATCGTGGTGATAGTTTCTCCCTACGTAAGTCGGTACCAAAATAAATATTTTCGTATTTGGAGGAGAAAGTTGGTGATTGGAATTTCGTGAGAAGATTCCTTCGCAACGACAAACGCCTTTCTTTTAATGATGTACAGCCCAAATCCTGTATCATTTCTGTGACGTAAATGTGCTCAAATTTTATCCATTTAACAATTGTTTGGCTTTGCCTTTGTTGATAATGGTACCTCTTACAGCTACAAACACAATAGGAATGTCTCCTGCAATAATACATGCGCGATTGTTGCAATATATATTTCCTTAATTTGCAGAATTTAATATCGCGGCCTTCAGCCATCTTATTGCGTTTGTTTATCTCTTTCTGTGCACCTTGTGGGCCATCAGGCCTGTTAGTATCGTAAAACATTGTGTAATCTTCATAGTATATTTGGAATTCTGAAGATTCAATCCGGCGGCCTTCAGTCGCTCCGCATGCTGATCTCATATACCTGTAAGTATACTATTTATCTTATTCGTGAATTTAACTGTGTGTCATGTCTTTTCAAAATTGAACTTATTCTAAAGCGACTGTTTGGAGGCCTTCAGCCGCGAAGCAAATTTAATTCTTTCAAAAGTGTATTTGTGAACTAAATGATAATAAATTACAATTGTGAAATGAATCCGACCGCAACTCCCTTGGCTCTTTCCACAATCCTAATTACTTGTTAGCCCTGCGTGATTTAGCGAGCATATCAGAGGCGATCAAACAGCGAGGTCATCAGTCTCATCGGATTAGGGAAGGATGGCGAAAGAAGTCGGCCGTGCCCTTTCAAAGGAACCATTCCGGCATTTGCCTGAAGCAATTTACGGAAATCACGAAAAACCTAAACCATGAAATCAGGGTGGCCGGACACAAGTTTGAACCGTAGCCCACTCGAATGCGAGTCCAGTGTGATAACCACTGTGCCACCTCGCTCGCTCACATACATTTATAAAAACTGTTGCGAGAGTTCTAAGACTGATATTGAAAAATTGTTATACAGATTTGTTTATCGGGTTACTAAAGATAACGTACAATATTTTCAAAGTGATAAGTAAACTAACCTTTGACAAAACGTTCCTCATGTGAGAATTCGGTAGGGAGCTGATGTCGAGTGGTAGGATACTGGGCCGTAATTTTATTAACAAATTTAATAAAGCATAATTTTACTAACAAATTAAAAGAAAAACCAATTTATTGCCACATCAAAAAGATCTAAGAAATCTCGGAAACTTCTTTTGAAAGCAAGGCAATTGGTGATAAAATTTGTAAAACATTTAAGAAGAAAAGAATCTTAAGAAAAATGTTCTGTAATCTTGACATTAAATCCCAGCCTTAACAGAAGTTCAATGAGATCAGCACTGTGGCGTTTCCAAATTTAAGGTTAGAATCCTACAGAAACGATTAACAGACGAGAAAAACAGATCGCATGTGATGGGGAAAAGCAAGCAATCCACGGAAATAGACTGACGACGAGTTTACGTAAAACACAGTCAGTTGGTCGTGTAGACAAGGTACCCGTGTAGGGCCAACACAACTCACAGCCTGGATGGCCAGCTGAGGCTTTAGGCTCTCGCCTTAGTGCGATTAAAAGAGAGAGCAACCACTTTAGGATTAATAATTTCTTTTACTCAAGACCCTTTTAGCGGAACTCACAATATAAACTACATGTGCACTCAAACCTACATTGTAACTTATAAAACACTAGGTAACACGCTTAGGAAAAATTACAACCCCAAAAGACACTGGAGAAAATATGCTGAAATGTGCTGAAATCACGTAATGTACTGTTTAATTTAGATAACGCCAGTTAGTGCGGTCAAACCTAAGCAAGAGACTCCCGTCAGTTTAATAATAAATACATAGTAAATGATTTTAATAAGATCACTTCAAAAGTTCACAAAACTACTTTACAGACGGCGATGGATAACCAAGATGACAAGTAAGAGAGTAACCCTTCCACACAAACTATAACGCTTGGGGCTGTAACTGAATGCTCACCGTAATTCTCAGGGAGTAGGAACGTAAGTCAACAACGGCCCAGTCAAAATGGCTGCAATCGGCGGACCATATCCACCAGTCGCCCTCGTGTTCAAATCCTTGGAACTGGATGACAGGAAGCCAACCCGGCTCAGCAGTGGGCGCAGGTATCTTTGGAATAATCCAAATCCAAGTGCAAGTAAGCAAAGCAATATACTGAAATAACTTCTATACATCATGCAGTCTCCACTGATTCAGCCGACACAGGACGTCACTTAACCCGCTCTGACGAACATTCCAAATGCAGCGGCGAACCAAGGTTTCTATCGGCCAAGACATACGGCGCTTACCACCCGCCGTCGCCCCACAAACCGCTAGACACCCGATCACTGAGAGACAGAGAGAGAGCAACTTTCCCCGCAGTTGCTCTTAAATCCTCCTAATCGTCACTGCGCACTTCTCAGGCGGCGGAAAAGCGGTCTGGCTCCACCAACGCCAGCGATGCTGCCAACCAGGGAAACTTATCAATATTGAATCGCGCTCCAATGTACCAGCGAGGCACAATGCGACAGTGTGACAATGTGATCTAGAAGTGTCCAGCAACGTCCTGATCAAATCACTTGACAAAAATATTGAAAAACATCCAGATTATAGCCAATAACATAATGACCCCCCCCATGTACCATGGACGTTGCCCTTGCTGGGGAGGCTTGTGTGCCTCAGCGATACAGATGGCCGTACCGTAGGTGCAACCAGAACGGCGGGGTATCTGCTGAGAATCCAGACAAACGAGTGGTTCCTGAAGAGGGGCAGCAGCCTTTTCAGTAGTTTCAGGGGCAACAGTCTGGATGATTGACTGATCTAGCCTTGTAACACTAACCAAAATGGCCTTGCTGTGCTGGTACTGCGAACGGCTGAAAGCAAAGGGAAACTACAGCCGTAATCTTTCCCGAGGGCATGCAGCTTTACTGTATGGTTAAATGATGATGGCGTCCTCTTGGGTAAAATATTCCGGGGTAAAATAGTCCCCCATTCGGATCTCCGGGCGGGGACTACTCAAGAGGACGTCGTTATCAGGAGAAAGAAAACAGGCGTTCTACGGATCGGAGCGGGGAATGTCAGATCCCTTAATCGGGCAGGTAGGTTAGAAAATTTAAAAAGGGAAATGGATACGTTGAAGTTAGATATAGTGAAAATTAGTGAAGTTCGTTGGCAGGAGGAACAAGACTTTTGGTCAGGCGAATACAGGGTTATAAATACAAAATCAAATAGGGGTAATGCAGGAATAGGTTTAACATGAATAAAAAATAGGAATGCGGGTAAGCTACTACAAACAGTATAGTGAACGCATTATTGTGGCCAAGATCGACGCAAAGCCCATGCGTACTACAGTAGTACAAGTTTATATGCCAACTAGCCCGGCGATGATGAAGAAATTGATGAAATGTATGATGAGATAAAAGAAATTAATCAGGTAGTGAAGGGAGATGAAAGTTTAATAGTCATGGGTGACTAGAATTCGAGACTAGGAAAAGGGAGACAAGGAAACATAGTAGGTGAATATGGATTGGGGGTAAGAAATGAAAGAGGAAGCCGTCTGGTAGAATTTGGCACAGAGCATAACTTAATCATAGCTAACACTTGGTTTAAGAATCATAAAAGAAGGTTGTATACATGGAAGAATCCTGGAGATACTAGAAGGTATCCGATAGATTATATAATGGTAAGGCATAGATTTAGGAACCAGGTTTTAAATTGTAAGACATTTCCAGGGACAGATGTGGACTCTGTCCACAATCTATTGGTTATGAACTGTAGATTAAAACTGAAGAAACTGCAAAAAGGTGGGAATTCAATCAATTATTCCCTTATGCTCTCCCTGAAACTCTGTACAACCTCTGGGAATTTATAATTTTAAAAACGAAATTAATAGGTCAAGGCGGTAATTGTGTGATTAAGAAAAACACGAACACTCTTATATGTCCATCTTCTTATATGTTCAAAAATATTATAATTGAATAAAAACATCAAAAAATAACCAGAATGTAAAACGTTATAGTTGTTGTTAGAAATAAACACATTTTTTGGTTTTCAATGTTTTAAATATCAAAGAATTAGCCCTAGGATCCCAAGCGTCGAAATTTACGACTCTTACATTTCCTAGAACTGCCAACGTCGAAAATAATCAACGTTTAGAAAAACTGAGTTTATAATATTCATATGCCATCTAGTGAGTAACTAAAGTTACTAAAATGCACAGGGAAGTTTGTTTATTTAATTTGTTAAGTTTTCTGTCGATGTTAGGGATATTTTAGGCTATATAGTTTATATTAAACTCGTGCTAATTTTGTAAACATTAGTAACTGAAAATGGCTTTTCGGGGAAAAATTATGCGAATTAACCGGCCGAGATTTGTGATTTACTCGAAAATACAAGTGATTTTATTGGCATAGAACATGGAAAAATATTAAAAACGATCTAAAAATGAAAGTGATAGCAATATCTCGGAAAATAAATTTATGAATCATAATTCAGTGCAGGAAATGAGGAGTCTTTGAATCCTGAAAGTGAAACAACTCTAGTGATTCGTTTGAAAAAATTGAAAATTACTATAGATGACCGCCGGTTGAGAATTGCGCCTCCAGAGAAATATTTTTTAAGTTTAGGTTTCATTCAGAGAAATGTGGGGTTTCAACTTGCCTAAAAATAGTAGGCCTAGCGAATATTTTAAATTACCTTTTTCCGCCAGACTTACGGTAAATGATGTTTTGCATGGAATTTGCGAGGAAATTAATGCATGGAATGATAAATCTTGGATTAAAATGTATCAATTTACTTAGTTAACCTAGTTATAAGGTTCTTTAAATGTTAATTAGTGTTAAAAAATTCAGAATCTAAAAATTTTCAAAAATTCCCAATTTTTGGGAATCTTTCCGGGCCAAAGAAATATTCCTGACAATATTCCCATTTTATGAGTTCCCTCCCACTGGGAATATACGCGGCCCACACAACTAGATTTACTGAGTAGGAATGTGAGGGCAGGCACCCTCGCCGTCAAGTTTCCGGTCGCCGTATTGTGCACGAAGCACATTCCACGCCATTCCGCACCATTGGTCGGAGACTACCTGCACCCGGCTATTGTTGACACATAAACGGCGGCGTCGGAGTGGTGCCAATGGCTGGGAACTATTGACTGCTGATGAAAGGCGGCAAATTGTGTTCAGCTATGAATCGCGGTTGTGCATTACCCTGCATTACGGGTGATGGTAAGTTCCTATGGCACCAAACTGATGAGATCATCGGTCCATAGCCTTACACACTACTTACTACAGTACGTAATCTAACTTACCCTACGTCAAGGACAACACACACGCCAGAGACGGCGCGGGTACCCTGCGCGGCCTGAAGGACGACTACGGCGGCGGCGTGAGGAGAGATCCTATTCTTCAGTTTTTTGGAGAGCCGCAGTGATGTTACTCCTGGTGCAGCGGAATTGGGTGAAACTGGGTTTGGCTGGTAGTGACGGAGGAATACAGTGGTATATCACGGATATCCAGGACCTCATGATTGTACTACCTACAACGTGCTGACATGAGGAAAGTTTCCAACCGATTTCTCATACACAAACAGCAGTTGACCGGCGTTGCCTGGTGAAACGTTGTTGTGATGCCTCGTGTAAGGAGGAGAAATGCGTACCATCACGTTTCCGACTTTGATAAAGGTCGGATCGTAGCCTATAGCGATTGCGGTTTATCGTATCGCGACATTGCTGCTCGCGTTGGTCGAGATACAATGACTGTTAGCAGAATATGGAATCGGTGGGTTCAGGAGGGTAATACGGAACGCCGTGCTGGATCCCAACGGCCTCGTATCACTAGCAGTCGAGATGATAGGCATCTTATCCGCATGGCTGTAACGGATCGTGCAGCCACGTCTCGATCCCTGAGTCAACAGATGGGGACGTTTGCAAGACAACAACCATCTGCACGAAGAGTTCGACGACCTTTGCAGCAGCATGGATTATCAGCTCTGAGACCATGGCTGCGGTTACCCTTGACGTTGCATCACAGACAGGAGCGCCTGCGATGGTGTACTCAACGACGAACCTGGGTGCACGAATGGCAAAAGTCCTCTTTTTGAATGAAGCCAGGTTCTGTTTACAGCATCATGATAGTCGCGTCCGTGTTTGGCGACATCGCGGTGAACACACATTGGAAGCGTGTATTCGTCATCGTCATACTGGCGTATCACCCGGCGTGATGGTATGGGGTGCCATTGGTTACACGTCTCGGTCACCTCTTGTTTGCATTGACGGCACTTTGAACAGTGGACGTTACATTTGAGATGTGTTACGACGCGTGGCTCTACCCTTCATTCGATCCCTGCAAAACCCTACATTTCAGCAGGATAATGCACGACCGCATGTTGCAGGTCCTGTACGGGCCTTTCTGGATACAGAAAATGTTCGACTGCTGCCCTGGCCATCACATTCTCCAGATCTCTCACCAATTTAAAACGTCTGGTCAATGGTGGCCGAGCAACTGGCTCGTCACAATACGCCAGTCACTACTCTTGATGAACTTTGGTATCGTGTTGAAGCTGCATGGGCAGCTGTACCTGTACACGCCATCCAAGCTCTGTTTGACTCAATGCCCAGGCGTATCAAGGCCGTTATTACGGCCAGAGGTGGTTGTTCTGGGTACTTATTTCTCAGGATCTATGCACCCAAATTGCGTGAAAATGTAATCACATGTCAGTTCTGGTATAATATATTTGTTCAATGAATACCCGTTTATCATCTGCATTTCTTCTTGGTGTAGCAATTTTAATGGCCAGCAGTGCACACACATACTCCTCAAGCCAAAATACCGTGAGTGGCGGAGAGTAGCCTTTATTACAACTGTTCCACTCGCTGTTAGAGCGAGGGAAAATGTTTGTACGCCCCGTATGAGCTCTAATTTCTCGTATCTTATCTTCGTGGTCTCTACGTGAAATTTATGTTGGCGGCGTGAGATCGTTCTGCAGTGAGTTTTAAATGCCAGTTCTCTAAACTGTATCAGCAGTGTTCTACGAAATGAATGACTTCTTCCCGTGATTGAACGCAATCCAATCTAGCGCGTTCCAGCCCATCCTCCAGGTATTCCCAACTGCGCTCCCGAAGCGTATACGTAGCGCCTGAATGCTGATCGAACCTACCGGCAACAAATCTAGCAGCTCGCCTCTGAACTGCTTCGACGTCTTCTCTCAATCCCATACACTCGAGCAGACTCAATAATATGTTGCAGTAGCGTCCTATATGCGGTCTCATTAACAGATGAACCACTCTCTCCTAAAAATCTCCCAATAAACCGAAGTCGACCATTCGCCTTCCATACCACAATCCTCGCATGATCGCTCCATTTCATATCGCTCCGCAACGTTACACCCAGATATTTAAACGACGTGACTGTGTCAAGCAGGACACTACTAATGCTGTATCTGAACATTACGGGTTAATTTTTCCTACTCATTCACATTAACGTACATTTTTGTACATTAAGAGCCAGCTGTCATTCATCACATCAACTAAAAACGTTTTCTATGTCACCTTGTATCAACCTACGGTAACTTATCTTCGACACCTTCCTGTACACCACAGCATCATCAGCGAACAACCGCAGATTGCTGCCCACCCTGTCTGCCAGATCATTTATGTCTATAGAAAACAGCAACGGTCCTATGGCACTTCCGTGGGGCACTCCTGATGTTACCCTTGTCTCCGATGAACATCTGCCGTCGAGGACAACATACTGGGTTCTATTACTTAAGAAGTCTTCGAGTCAGTCACATATCTAGGAGCGTATTCCGTACGCACGTATCTTAGTTAACAGTCTGCAGTGGGATACCGTGTCAAATACTTTTCGCAAGTCTAGAAACATGGACTCTATTGCCCTTCATCCATAGTTCGCAGTATACCATTTGAGAAAATAGCAAGTTGGATTTCGCCCGAGTGATGCTTCCTAAAGACCTGTTGATACGTGGCCAGCCGGCCAGTGTGGCCGAGCGGTTCTAGGCGCTTCAGTCCGGAACCACGCGGCTGCTACGGTCGCAGGTTCGAATCCTGCCTCGGGCATGGATGTGTGTGATGTCCTTAGGTTAGTTAGGTTTACGTAACTCTAAGTCTAGGGGACTGGTGACCTCAGATGTTAAGTCCCATAGTGCTTAGAGCCATTTGAACCACTTGTGGCCATGAGCTTTTCGGTCTCTAGGAAATTTATTATATTCGAACTCAGAATATTCTCTAGAACTCTGCAGCAAATCGACGCTAAGGATATTGGTTTGTGATTTTGCGAGTGTTCTTTTACCCTTCTTATATACAGTCGCTTGGCACTTTGCGCTGGTTGAAAGATTCGCGATAAATGCAAACTAAGTAAGGGGCAATAACGTAGAATACTCTTTGTAAAACCGAATTGGTATTCCATCCGGACCTGTCGACTTATTTCTTCTCAACTCTTTCAGTTATTTCTCAATTCCAGCGATGCTTATTACTATGTCTTCCATACAGAACTCTGTGCGATGATCAAAGGACGCTGCGTTTGTACGATTGTCTTGCGTAATGATTGTGAGATCTCATACACCGAGGAGCGTAGGGGACGATGCAGGAGACCCGCACCGCTGTACTAGGCAAGGTCCTAGTGGAAGTGGTTTGCCGTTGCCTTCCTCCGACCGTAATGATGATGAAGTTGACACACCCAGTCATCTCGCGGCAGGAAAAATCCCTGACCCCGCCGGGAATCGAACCCGGGACCCCGTGCGCAGGAAGCAAGAACGCTGCCGCAAGACCACGAGCTGCGGACCTCGTGCGTAAACGATATCTTAAATGTGGAGTTTAAAATTTCGGCCTTCCTTTTGCTGTCTTCTACTGCCAAACCAGACTAGTCAACAAGTGACTGCATGGAAGCCTTAGACCTGTTTACAGATTTTACATAGGAACAGACAGTATCGTGGCACCATTTTCCAACAAGACAAACTATTCCCGACAGAACAAGTGTAGAACTAGCTCGGACGTCAACTCCGTCTCACTGCAGAGGTCCCAGTTGTTGCCCGTATCTGGGACATCAAGAACCAGATACAACAGTTGTGGTCTTCTCGACCGAATCAGTACTGGCATACAGGGCAGAGAGGGTGCAACGTCATATTGACAAATAGGCTCGCACTGCCTTTATTTTGTATTCACTAAAATACCATCACAAACACTCTCAATTCGTAAAGTTTCTTTCCACTTTCTCCTCCCCTTTTCGGTGCTACACTTTTTTTTTTTTTTTTTTGTCAGGCTGCGTATTTTTGACATGCTCGAGAGACGCTATAGAAATCAATACTATACATGAACTTGTGAATTTCTGTGTGATTTGTGTAGAAGAGACAGACTGTAAAGCGATTTTCTACCACTGGGGAGAACGGGGCTCTGTATTGGTCACCTACAAGCAGTACCTGTGACAACATCGGAACTTTGGACTTGAAACGTCAGATGGCAACTAATTTAGATCAGACTACAGCTCATGTTATTGTATGGTTCAACTGCAATGTTGTGTAATTTAAAGGCGCAAATAAACAACGGGCGTTTTTAATTTGCGTACAGTCTGTACCTATATCTTGGAGCACTCATTTCAATTACTCGTTACTAGCGGATTCAGGATTTTGTATCCCACAGCTATTCCATTAACTGGTGAACTGGGCCCTTTAGCTGCGAACGCTCATGGCACGTCATTTTCACGTCCGACATAGCTATCCCCTTCTACCAACGAGAGATTTAGCTAAACATACGTACCGGCTCTTCAAATGTGCCTTCTCAATTGCAATTTGTAGCTTTCCATAGCGTCCGCGTGTCGGTAAGTCCGATGAGTCGAAGTGGAAAGCTAGCGTTTAGCCGTTGAATAGGCCATACTGAGTGGACAGTAGAAATTGACATTTCAGTTACAGTTCCCAAATTTTTTTCTAAAATATATAAATGGAACAAAAGATCTGATTAGAAACAACCAGCGTTCAACCCTTTCCAGATGTCATTTGACAATATATATTATTTCTCAAGTCAACATCCATTTTTCGCAACACATATTAATTATATAAAGATGAATGAGATACTGTTAGAGAGGTTTTTTAACTGGCTTCTAACATTGCATACCGAGTTTGTGCTAAAACTTTTAACTATCATAGGCGTAAGGGCATCATGAATGCCCAGCTCCATACCTATATTTTGCAAAGCAAACTTATTATTCACGAAGAAGAGACTCTTTTCATACTACCTTATTACAAATACTATTTTATTTGTTTTAAAGTACTTATTAACTGTACAATTTGTATACATCCTTGTCATAGATAATCCAGAAATAGCACAGACAATATTCACAGTCAACGCCATTAATGCCGACAATGTGAAGGAATTTATGGACACATCAATACTGGATGCAAAAACTGAAGATTGCACTAAAATAAATGATGAAATTGTGAAGAACGTTGTGGAGGAAAATGAAAAGATTTACCACAGTTGTGACTCCGTACAGTCTGACGAGGGGTGTGACAACCAGTTGTATCCTGTAGAATTGTTACATACATTAGATCCGTCAGAATTACCGCCACATAAACTTACACTAAAGAAAAACTCTACTGCGATGTTGATAAGAAACCTGAACGCTAAGCAGGGCTTAGTCAATGAAGCACGCACAGTTGTCACAGAACTCAGTGAAATTACAATTAATGCTCAGCTGAGTGACGCCGGGAAAAATGTTGTACTACCACGACCAAACTTAACACCATCTCATCGAAGCATGCTTTTTTTTAATGTTGACAATAACACATTTGGCTATTAGAATAGCGTTTCCGATCACTATAAACAAGTCACAGGGACAAACGCATCAAAGAGTTGGATTGTATTTATCAAATTCCGTCTTTATTCACGGACAACTGGGTGTAGCTTTTTCAAGGGTAACTAAACCAGTTAATATATTTGCATCCCTTAAACAAAAATGAAAAACAAAAAGTACACGAAAATTACATTCTTATGTCAAATATCGTTTAGCCTGAAATGCTCTGTAAAGAATTTTGTTCAAATTATGTGCAAGGAAATGTATACACAAGGATTTTCGTTTTTCGTCGTTCGATTGACTTTTAAAGATGTTTTCATTCCCACATGTACCCTTATCACAACGGCTACACTTATTCCAAATGCTGTCATTATTTAAAACTATGAAAATGCGAAAGTTTCGCACAAGTCCCCTAGTATCTCTCCAGTCTACCACTTCTTTAGCATCACGTATCTGCGAGTAGAAAAACCGCTGAGAGTACCAGCTCAACACGTCAACGCACAATGCCAGGCCAATTTCCGCTAACAATACTTTGCCGACAGACGCATGTCACTGAATGCAACCCTTCTGTAATTATTACATTCACTACCACTCAAATGTAATACGAGTCAGAATCGCTCCTTCAGAAGTGATCAAAGGGTCGTTGGCATAAAAGAACCCCCTTTGTATCTCGAAAGACAATACATGAAGCCACACGCCTGGCGTTTGCTCTTCCAACAGCCGGAGGTAGCTAACAGTGATGAGGGTTGCGAAAGACGAATAGCAAAAGTGTCAGAGATACTTTACTTCTGCCTTACATTTCAGTTAAACTGAATTTCTGATGATGTTGTAAGTTATAAATAGAAGCAAAAAAGCCGCGCAGGGTTCACAGTCAATCATGAAGATAGAATCGAAAGTTTTCCAACGCTTTTGAAACTGTTGCATGAGGTCACAGTGAACACGCTTATCGACCGTAGGGACTATCATACCATTCATTAATATCATGAATGATGAACTACTGGTAATCATACAAAACACATTTGGTTCTGAGTTTTGTTGATTTCCAAAAATAAGAGAAATGAAAAAAAAACATAAAAAAGTCGGATAAAGTTGCAGATGTACAATCAACAATTACACCTACTAAAACGCTGTAATACGCATGAATCGTCTTGGTGCTATTAGGAAGATGGACATCAACAATACGAAACCATTTCCCCCAGATTATTCGTGGTGGTTTCAGAGCACTTCGTCAAAGATCTTGAATGTGACAAAAAAGGGTAACTCAACTGTACTATAACGAAAATGACGACTAATTTAGGATGACATCATAGAATGTATTTATGTCCCAATTTTACAAGATGCTAACTCCTCAAGTGCGGTACAGTTACGTCGACGTCATTTTCATCGTGTGGAACTGCAGTGAGGAACATCTCGCTGAATTTCTCAGGCATCTGGACGGTCTCTATGCCAAAATAACACTTGCTATGGAGGTAGAAAAGTTACATACATTTTCTGGGTACCTTTACTAGCTAACATCACATTATGAGCACAAATAATAGTCTTTTGATTTGAATTGATTGCAGGTGGTTTTGTTACACACACGTCACTTTACAAACGATTTGTTTCCAGCGCAGTCAGACTTTAAATGGCAACGTATTCGCTTTTCTTGTCTCTCTGTAATATCTTCAGGAGTGATGTAGGTATTAGTCTTCCTGGTTGCTGTGTACTTCTCAGCAAGTTCCTCTCCCAGCTGCAGTATGAAGTCGCTGCGTTTCAACTTTTTCTAGTACATTGTGCAATAAATAGGAAGTGCAGGTAAGCCAGGGAGAAATGGGTGCACGAAAAATTGCATGAAATCAAAAAAGAAATGATTGTCGGAAGGACTGACTCTGCATATACAAAAGTCAAAACGACCTTCGGTGAGATTAAAAGCAAAGGTGATAAATTTAAGGCTACAATGGGAATTTCACTGTTAAGCTCAGCGGAGAGAGCTGATAAGTGGAATGAGTACACTGAAGGCCTCTATAAAGTGATAGGCTGGTCTGATGACATGATAGAAGAATCAACAGGAGTCGATATAGGAGGGATAGTGGATCCAGTATTAGAATCGGAATTTAAAAGAGCTTTGGAAGATTTAAGATCAAATAAGGCAAAAGGGATAAATAACATTCCACCAGAATTTCTAAAATCATTCGGGGAAGTGGCAACAAAACGGCTATTCACGTTGTGTGTAGAATGTATGACTTTCGGGAAAATATCATCAACATAATTCCGAAGATTGCAAGAGCTGACAAGTACGAGAATTATCGCACAATCAGCTTAGCTGCTCATGCATCCACGTTGCTGCTAAGAATAATATACAGCAGAATGGAAAAGAAAATTGAGGATGTGTTAGATGACGATCAGTTTCGCTTTAGGAAAGGTAAAGGCATCAGAGAGGCAGTTCTGAAATCGCGGTTGTAATGGAATCGAGACTAAATAAAAATCCAGGCACATTCATAGGATTTGTCGACCTGAAAAAGGTTTTCGACTGTGTCAAATTGTGCAAGATGTTCGAAATTCTGAGAAAAATAGTGGTCACCTATATGGAAAGACGGGTAATATACAATATTTACAAGAGCCAAGAGGGGACAATAAGAGTGGAGGACCAAGAACGAAGTGCTCGGATTAAAAAGGGTGTAAGACAGGAATATAGTCTTTCGCACATACTGTTCAACGTATACGTCGAAGAAGCAGTGACGGAAATAAAAAACAGTTCAAGAGTGCAATTAAAATTCAAGGTGAAAGAATATCAATGATAAGATTTGCTGAAGACATTGCTATCCTCATTGAAAGTGAAAAAGAATTACAGGATCTGCTGATTGGGACGAACACTCTAATGAGTGCAGAATATGGAAAGAGCATAAATAGAAAAAAGACGAAAGTAATGAAAAGTAGCAGAAATACACTCCTGGAAATGGAAAAAAGAACACATTGACACCGGTGTGTCAGACCCACCATACTTGCTCCGGACACTGCGAGAGGGCTGTACAAGCAATGATCACACGCACGGCACAGCGGACACACCAGGAACCGCGGTGTTGGCCGTCGAATGGCGCTAGCTGCGCAGCATTTGTGCACCGCCGCCGTCAGTGTCAGCCAGTTTGCCGTGGCATACGGAGCTCCATCGCAGTCTTTAACACTGGTAGCATGCCGCGACAGCGTGGACGTGAACCGTATGTGCAGTTGACGGACTTTGAGCGAGGGCGTATAGTGGGCATGCGGGAGGCCGGGTGGACGTACCGCCGAATTGCTCAACACGTGGGGCGTGAGGTCTCCACAGTACATCGATGTTGTCGCCAGTGGTCGGCGGAAGGTGCACGTGCCCGTCGACCTGGGACCGGACCGCAGCGACGCACGGATGCACGCCAAGACCGTAGGATCCTACGCAGTGCCGTAGGGGACCGCACCGCCACTTCCCAGCAAATTAAGGGACACTGTTGCTCCTGGGGTATCGGCGAGGACCATTCGCAACCGTCTCCATGAAGCTGGGCTACGGTCCCGCACACCGTTAGGCCGTCTTCCGCTCACGCCCCAACATCGTGCAGCCCGCCTCCAGTGGTGTCGCGACAGGCGTGAATGGAGGGACGAATGGAGACGTGTCGTCTTCAGCGATGAGAGTCGCTTCTGCCTTGGTGCCAATGATGGTCGTATGCGTGTTTGGCGCCGTGCAGGTGAGCGCCACAATCAGGACTGCATACGACCGAGGCACACAGGGCCAACACCCGGCATCATGGTGTGGGGAGCGATCTCCTACACTGGCCGTACACCACTGGTGATCGTCGAGGGGACACTGAATAGTGCACGGTACATCCAAACCGTCATCAAACCCATCGTTCTACCATTCCTAGACCGGCAAGGGAACTTGCTGTTCCAACAGGACAATGCACGTCCGCATGTATCCCGTGCCACCCAACGTGCTCTAGAAGGTGTAAGTCAACTACCCTGGCCAGCAAGATCTCCGGATCTGTCCCCCATTGAGCATGTTTGGGACTGGATGAAGCGTCGTCTCACGCGGTCTGCACGTCCAGCACGAACGCTGGTCCAACTGAGGCGCCAGGTGGAAATGGCATGGCAAGCCGTTCCACAGGACTACATCCAGCATCTCTACGATCGTCTCCATGGGAGAATAGCAGCCTGCATTGCTGCGAAAGGTGGATATACACTGTACTAGTGCCGACATTGTGCATGCTCTGTTGCCTGTGTCTATGTGCCTGTGGTTCTGTCAGTGTGATCATGTGATGTATCTGACCCCAGGAATGTGTCAATAAAGTTTCCCCTTCCTGGGACAATGAATTCACGGTGTTCTTATTTCAATTTCCAGGAGTGTAGGAACAGCGAGAAACTTAACATCAGGATTGGTGATCACGAAGTAGATGAAGTTAGGGAATTCTGTTACATAGACTGCAAAATAACCCTCGACGGGCGGAGTGAGGAGAACATCAAAAGCAAACTAGCACTGGCAAAAAGGGCTTTCCTTGACAAAAGAAGTCCACTAGTATCAAACATAGGCCTTAATTTGAGGAAAAACTTTCTGAGAATGTGCGTCTGGACCGCAGCATTGTATGATAGTGAGACAGGGACTTTGGGAAAACCGGAACAGAAGAGGACTAAAGCATCTGAGATGTGGTGCTATAGAAGAATGTTGAAAATCAGGTGGACTGGTCAAGTAAGGAATGAGGAGATTCTCCGCAGAAGCGGCGAGGAAAAGAATATATGGAAACACTGACAATAAGAAGGGGTAGGATAGTAGGACATCTGTTAAGACATCACGGAATAATTTTCATGGTACTAGGGGAAGCTGTAGAGGGTAAAAACTGTAGATGAATACGGAGACTGGAATACATCAAGCAAATAACTGAGGACAGCACATCCAACAAGTAACTGAGGACATAGGTTGCAAGTGTTAACCTGAGATGAGGTTGGCCGCATCAGACAAGTTGGAAGATAGACGACTAAAAAGAAAGAAAAAAAAGTACCAGTTAGAACAGGAGATCCAGCAAGTTGTAAAATATACAGGCCAACGTGAGGATGGTACTTCGATTTGACTCAGAGTCACTGCACATTTAGAGTAGTTATAAAATGTAACTGTATCCGGTTTCTTCTTTAAAACTGCCTCATTTTTTACATAAGGATGCATAGTGATGAGAATCAGGTCATTCTTCCTGCACTTTTCCTGATAAACAGTGAATGTCATTTCATTCTTCTTCAACAACACTGTGCTATGTAATTCTCTTGCCTTCTTGACAGTGACTTTTATTTCCCTCGTCTTCTGATGAACTATCTGAAACTAGTGGTTGTGGCTATCTTCCTCAAATGAAAACTGCAGCGGTTCACCCTCAGATTCATGAGCCAAAATCTCATTCATGGTATTTACCCTGTGCGTTTCTGTTATTATACGTTTGCCATAATAAATGTGTATGTTGCATTCACTATTTATACAGTTAGAATCTACAACTATTTCAGTGAACAAAACATTGGCTGTGAGAGTCTGTGTACACGTCCGAAAGTGTATCAGACTATCAGACAGTGACATAAAAGTGAGTTCTGAAAGTGTTGAGCAAACGCAGTCTAAAAATAAACAATAAGTGAAACGAAATATGAGATTACTATAATGGCTGCAGCAGTGGGGTCAGAAATGACCCGTCCGTAGGTAGTGGGTAAGCTTAGGGACTGATGATTTTAGCAGTGAAGTCGCATAAGATTTCACACACTTTTGAATTTTTTGGTTTCCATCCATCGTAATGGCTTTGGGGCTGAGAAAGATGAAGTTCTTAATAAGAGGCGCTAACGTTTCTTTAGTCCTGGAATAGACCTTCACAATGAAACATTTTCTTGAGTCTCTCTCTGTGCCTCCGAATACCCAAATCTGTCCAGTTTCGTTCTTGAGAAGTCGTTGAATTTTTCTAATTCTAGGATTACTGTTAAGTGGTTTCAAAGGAACCTTAAGTATTTTTTGAAGTTTCCTTAAATGTTATTAATTCTAAGGAAAGGAAACTGGAATTAAGTTAATTTAAACCAGAGTCACCGTCCACGTGCCAAGAGTCAATTAATTTTCAATTATTTAAAAACTGTTATCAAAAAGTTATGAACCAAGAATGATAGCAATGTTTTTAGAGGACGTATTGCACCTCTGGTATCTCTGTCGTTAGATTTTGTATCGAGACGCACTATATCTATGAGAACGGTTCGCACCCAGGTAGACAAATTGTGTAGAGAACAGATTTTTTCTTAGAGAAATTTCACAGGGACCAACTTTACTTTCAAAGTAATCAGTTTTCTTTCATCAAAGTTCATAGTCAGATTCTGTGATTACAATAAGTTTCACACAGGGCGTGATTTTCTTAAGATTCTCGCAGTTATATTTAGTTATGCATTTTTGTCATTGAATTTTGTCATCAACAGTTAGTGTTATCAGCTGAGAAATGACATATGCCAGTACGACAGAAATTGGTAGTGTAGATGAGAACTGTAGCCCTCATCTTAGTAAAGGTCAAAAATATTTTAATCATTAGTATTGTAGCGTCAGGGGGATGAGATATGGTGGCATTAAATTCATGATTAGCAGACTGCACACCATTGTCCAGGGTCAAAACTCAAAACTTTTCCTAGTGTGTAATTAAGTGATAATTGGGCACAGTTAATGGTGATCCGTCCGTCAGATGACAACGTTAAGCTCGGTACTAATAGAGAGAAATAGGTCACCTACTGACACCTCCTCTCTCTTGTTATTATCAACACGACAAACACGTCACTACAGCCCATGTGCATTGTCATGTACGGTAAGAAGTTTCCGTCAAGGAGAAAACACGTTCTGCTGTGGAAAGATGTCAAGAGGGTGTGCAAATAAAGGAAATCCCCCACTTTAGACAGATAGATTCCAAGTGAAAACCAGCCAACGACACCGTGTATTTACATACTGAGAGAAATCAGTGACTGATAACTTGTTTTTACACATGAATACATTCATTTACTGTGATAAAAGGCAATGCATGAAACTGATCGAGGTTGTTGTCTTATTCCGAATCTCGAATCGTTTACTTCGTATGTATATCAGTTACTATAAATATAATTTGCCTCTGCCACAATGTCCATTATTAAAGGCCGCCGGTTTTAGAAAATTAATCTTCTTAATCTTCCATTTTCAGTCATTTTATTGGAGTTAGCCACATGATGTAGGATGGAAGAGCCCTCAATTGGCTAAATGTGCCATAAAATCCATGTCCTACCAACGGCGTAGTTATACAATCCATTACCAGAAGTAATGTTTACCACACGAGAACAAACAGTAAGGAATGAGGACTCTATTGATTAACACTCATACAATAAGCCCGTTAGTTGTATGGGACTTGCTTAACGCAACCTGTTCTCCGATGTGGATCACGTAACTGTAACCTTCCATGTCTCAATGGCAGAGTTAACAGACGAAGACCCTTAAGCACTGCAACCAAGTGCTTCCAGGTGAAGCTATGTAGTTTGAATTGCAGGTTCAATGTTCTTCGACTCGATCACCACAGATGTAGTACTCCGTTTTGTTGAACGTGATTTACTTAATGAAGGTTTTACATTGTTTTTTCGTTGCCTTTTAATGACTCGACCATGGTCTTGTGTCCGGCTATGAAATACTTCTTCTCAATGTGTAGTTACTGCTGCAAGATAGTTGAATACTTCTACTCTAACTTCTCTTGAATAAAATAAGAACACCTTTCGTAACTGTAGTTTGTGTATTGTTCAGAAACAGATACATCATTAACGGATAACATCAGACTTGTCTCAGATAATAACTCCAACACGAAACCCCTTCAAAGAAGTCCATCCAAAAAAAGAATACGAAAGACATTTCTTTAACATTTAATTTGCCTTAATCAACATCATAACTATTGCCAAAAATGTATATCGCTTGCCCTTCCTAAGAGTCGTCAGGCGAATTTTCTCTGGAGTTTTGACAGCTATTTGCAATTTCATTTTTGCAATGTGTAGCTGAAGTCGGCTCAAAAAATGTTGCTCACCTCATCTTTCATGTGACGCCCAGAGTAAACGGAAAGCATCGGATTGCTTCCCGCTACAAAGAAACGTATTTCTAAAGCGGTATCATACACTTCTATTCAATAGCGCGGTCTTACGTTAGTCTGGTGCGATAGTTATTGTTAACAGGGACAGTGAAACATAAAGAATGACCAGTAATCCTGCAGCGAGTGAGTAGCGCTGCTGCGTGGCGGTAAACAGTCGTCGGCCAGGGCTATGCCATTTGCTGTCCATGCTAATACATAATGCTAAAACAAACATCGCACTAGAATAATTTAGGACCGCACTATCGAAAATAAAGTAGTAGTAGTAAAAGTAAAGTAGTAGTAGTCTTTTACCACAGGAGTAAGTAGTCGCCTGAGAATAGTAATGTGAAGGGAGATGAAGTGGACTGATCTCACATGTTCTGTGATTACAGGAAACAATTGTCAGAACCCGATTTAATGCTAGGAAACGGAAAACTAAAGTTCAGTGTTACTTATAATCCGTCTTGATGCAAAAATGTTTATTCCTCTAGAATCATCTTCAGATCTGAAACGATAATGATACTGATTTACTATTTCAAAAATGCAAATCTTATTTTTTTATACTGTCCGATCAACATCGCAGCCAACACCGAAATAGCGGGAACCACGGAAGCAGACCATGGAGGAAAAAAAGTCTATACCAGTGCCATGGATAGAGAAATCGCCCTTTGTTTTAGATCGTATAAAAATGATAATTTTATTGTGTACTTTAATTTTGACAAGTACAGATTTTAACCTTGACAACTACAGATTTTAATTAAGTATTTTAGAGATAAAAGTAAATTAGAAAAGCTACTTAATACAGTATGTGCATATGTAATGTAACAAATGTACCAGACGCCACCTGTCGGTATCAGTTTTACAATTAGTATAAATGACGTGCATTTTGCCAACCAATTTCATGTGACGCAGCATGTGAAGGTTGCTGTGTGTGGACGGGTTACTCTTGTAACCGAATTTGCAGGTACGTTCTGGTACATTTGATGTTGATAGGATAGGATAAAAAAAGGTTTGCATTTGTGAAATAGTAGATCAGTATCATTATCGTTTCAGATCTGAAGATGGTTCTAGAGGAAACGAAACCGGTCATGCGAATAAACATTTTTGCAATCAAGACGGATTATAAGTAACACTGTATAACCAGTGACTAAGGTATCCCATCAGACATTGTGTTTTTGCAAAACTAAAGTTCGTCTCTGAAAAGGATTGGTACTGACACAGTCATGGTGACGTATTTACCGAGATACTTCTGACGCGTGTGATCTGTATCAAGTTAGGCCAAGAGTGGACATTGAATGTATAGATACAAGAGCAGTGAGAATGATCACGATCTCCTTGGCTGGCAAAAGATAGTAACAGAAATACCGTGAGTCTGACACTCAACATTTCGAAAATACGTAGATCTAATGCCTACAACTGATTTTGAAAAAGGAGCGTAAGAATACTCTTCATTCCAGACCTTTTTGCACGATTTGCTAACAGCTGCCACAGAAGCATGTAAGCAGTAATATTACCCATGCTTCATTCGTGAATGAAGCGGGATGTAAACTTAATATGCGACACAATAAAAAGTATCCTTAGCCATGCAGCCGACACTTGTCTGGAACTGCGCGACCGCTACGGTCGCAGGTACGAATCCTGCCTCGGGCATGGATGTGAGTGATGTCCTTAGGTTAGTTAGGTTTAAGGAGTTCTAAGTTCTAGGGGACTGATGACCTCAGATGTCCCATAGTGCTCAGAGCCATTTGATTGGTAGAGCGCAGATGTTATCCGACCACCTAGTACCAGAGCTCTTAATGTGCAAATATTTCCTCTCTCTGTCGTGACGTCATTTCTGATACTAACTAAGAAGGGAGTGCGGGGGGGGGGGGGGGGGGAGGCAAAAATTTACACGTGCCATCTGCCGACAAATACCATAACGTGGCCACTGAGAGGTCTGTAACCTATCTACGAATATATATGACTTCTAACTCAACGTTTGATTGTCTGATTGCATGCTTGCGCTTCTGCGGATAAAAGGTTAAAGGGGCAGTCACATGAAAATTTGACAAATGGGAAAAATCAAGTAAGCTGTTTATTATTTCAAAATTAATCGCCATAACTGTTAATACATTTAACCCAATGTGAGACAAGATGGTCAATGCCTACATGCAAATGTGTCTTCGGTTGACTACGGAACCAAGATTGCACCCAAGCGCGCACCTCTTCATCTGAAAGAAATCGACGGCCACGGATGCCCATCAGGGCTACATTCATATGGAAATCGCATGGGGCGAGATCGGGAGTGTATGCAGGAAGTGTAAGATCTTCCCAGCGAAACCTCTGCAGCGTAGTCAAAATAACATCTGTAGCTTGTGCCTTCGAGGGGCGTGCGTTCTGTAAGCGATTGCGACTAGGGCTTAGGAAGGAGGGAACGTCCTGCTGATATCGAGGTCATTAGAGATAGAACACAAGCTCGGATTATTACAGGATGTGAAAAGAAATCGCCCGTGCCCTTTCAAAAGAACCATCCCGGCATTTACTATTTTGGGAAATCACGGAAAACCCAAACCAAGATGGCCGGACACGAGTTTGAACAGTCGTCCTGCCGAATGGGACTCCGCCCGACGCCACGAAAACTTCGCGGGCGAGACGGAAGGAGCGGTTCAGTACATATTGCTGGAAAACGCACACTGTTCACCAAATGTGGTGCCCTCTGATTTCCACCGGCTGACACACTGAAAGAAATATACAACTGGAAAACGTTTAGGATCCTGCGAAGAGATAATGACAGCTGTAGTCATTTTGCTGACGTTGCAGAACCTCGCTTTGGGGATGGAATTTACTCGTTGAAAAAACGCAGAGCAATGTGCAGTTCTGTAAAAGTCGACTAATTGGAAAAATGAGAATTTGTGTCTTAAAAATCACGGTTTTCGGTAACAGGCCGATATATTTTCAGCTTTCACTGCTAGGACCGGTGTCAGATGCTGTCGCAGTACACAGCAGTCAGGTGACTGATCTGAATAGTTGTGCGTTATTATCAAGAACTGGCTGTAGCAGACAGAAACTCTCTCTCTCTCTCTCTCTCTCTCTCTCCCTCTCTCTCTCCAGTTTTCTTTTTCTTCGTCTTTAGAGATATAGAATTTAACAACGTTTACTTTATATAAAAAGTTTTAACAGTATCCACATAAAAAATTTTGGGGCATTATTTTTTAGCACTTCCTCGTATAATCTAACATTTCGACATGCACTTGAAAATGGCTGTAAAATCCATGTCATGACTGTGTGAAATAAATGAACAGTTATTTAGGCAAATGGCGAAAATTTCTTTCAACAAGATAATATAGAAGTTCGTAGCATCGCCGGCCTACTTTGGAGATGTGCACAGTCGTCGGAGAACATACAGGATGTCTTTCCTAAGCATCATCAGGCGCATTTCCTCTGGTGTTTCAGAAAATAATGGCAATTTCGTTTTTGCAATGTGCAGCTAGAGTCAGCCCAAACAAATACTGCTCATCAGGTCTTTCACGAGATCCTCCGCGTCGACCGAAAGCATCGGTTTGTTTCCCGTTATGAACAAAGTCGCTTTCGCTGATCCCAAAGGTTCTGCAATCTCACATAGTGGACGGAAGATTACTTTCACCTGAAATTTACAAAGGATTCTTGCTATTTTAAAATAGATGTTGCCCACGAAAGGAAGAAATGCTAAAGACTTTGCCAGCGTATTCTCCTCTTTATCCATTTCCTGATTCTTGGTTTTAAATGAGAGTGCCCTGTTAATCTGCCAGATGGGAGGGATGGCCTTACATGTTCGAAGTTTCGACAAGCTACGTGGTATGAGAGAAAAACTGTTTTTAACCTTTTTCAACAATGGTTCAAATGGCTCTGAGCACTATGGGACTTAACTACTGAGGTCATCAGTCCCCTAGAACTTAGAACTACTTAAACCTAACTAACCTAAGGACATCACACACATCCATGCCCGAGGCAGGATTCGAACCTGCGACCGTAGCGGTCTCGCGGTTCCAAACTAACGCGCTTAGAACCGCACGGCCACAACGACCGGCTTTTAACCTTTTTACTGAGATGTCGGGACCACGGCATAATACCAAAATTTGCCAGAGTGACGCATTTTATTAAGACCGCCGCTTATTGAGAAAGCTAGCAATGCTATTGTTAAAGAGAGGATTTGCTGCACAAGACGAAGACTGGATGTCATTTCAGAACAATTGTACCAGTTACATCTAAAAGCCGCTACACATCTTTTTCCTTTATCATGAGATTGGGTTGATGGAATGATTTTGGCCAAATTCGACTGGATGCATAAGGAAACAAGTTTGCGACAGATGTCAAAATTTGTTAATCTGTTAACACAGCTGTCGTCGCCACAAGAGATAAGTGCAAGCCTGTCCGTTGTTAATTTCAAGGAGAAAAATTTGCGCGATGTGACGCTGTATTAAGCAAGGAACTCAATTTTGCACCTACATCTAGAGCACTGCCTTTAATTAGCTGTGGCCGGCCGGTGTGGCCGGGCGGTTCTAGGCGCTTCAGACTGGAACCGCGCCACCGCTACGGTCGCAGGTTCGAATCCTGCCTCGGGCATGGATGTGTGTGATGTCCTTAGGTTAGTTAGGTTTAAGTAGTTCTAAGTATAGGGGACTGATGACCTCAGATGTTAAGTCCCATAGTGCTCAGAGCCATTTGAACCATTTTTTTAATTAGCTGTGAGCGTGGTGTTGAAGAAGCTGTACGACACCTTCCTTCGGATGCTTCAGAAGGAACAAGAAGGGAAACCTGCTGTGCTCTTTTGAAAGTTCCTCATCAACATAATAACTTAACCTCTGCTGAAAGGACTGCACTACGAAATTCAAGAGAGCGCCCTGATACAGTAGTACTGAAGGCTGACAAAGATAATTTTGTTACCTCGTAGTGTGTATAATGATAAGATCTATGGTCTGCTAAGTGATTCTACCTATAGGAGGATTGGTTGTGAATCTACAGGACGCGTGCAACAGAAAACTTCTTTACTACTGAATTCCTCCTCTTTACCACAAGACAGCATTAAAGGTTAAGACCATCTGATTGTGTACCACTAAGACTGTATGGCCTTCCAAAGATTCACAAGGTAAGTGTTCCATTACGTCCAATAGTGAGCAACATTGGAGCTCCTACACATGATTTAGCCAAATATCTCGCTTCTCTGCTGAGACATTTAGTGGACAAATGATCACATCACATCCATAACTCAGTTGACTTTATCAACAGACTGGGACTCTCCCTCTAAGCAGTCTGGCCGTTTGGCTAGCTTTGATGTGGAATTACTTTTTACAAAGGCCCCTCTCGAAGATTCATTGGCACTAACTGGCAAAAAGTTTCAGGTGGATATCATTGCCCGGTTTCTGCATGCTCTGGCCTCAACCTATTTTATGTTCAACCAAGAATATTTAGAACAGACTGGCGACGTCGCCATGGGCAGCCCTTTGTCTCCTTTGGTGGCCAACCTTTTTATGGAGGATTTCGAGGACAGAGCGCATTAATCAGCTAACATTAAACCAGCTGCATGTTGGGGGTATGCGTACGATATTTTCAGTGTGGCCTCATGGAGAAGATAACTTCATAGAGTTTCTTCACCACCTCAGCTCCATTCGTGAAAACATTCGGTTCACTATGGAAATAAAGAAAAATGACTGTCTGCCTTTCTTGGATGTCTTGGTTTTACGAAAGAATGATGGCTCTCTGGGCTATTTATTTTATGTAAGCCCACTCATAATGATTTGTATTTGCAAGTGTCAAGTTGTCATCACCCTTCGCTCACTACGAGCGTGCTTAAAACACTGGTACACAGAGCTCACACTGTCTCAGATGAAGATAGTTTGCCTAAAGAGCTCGCCCACCTAAAGACAATGTTAAGAAGAAATGGATATTCCCCTCAGAAGGTTAACAGGGCACTGTCATTTAAAACACAGAACCACGAAATGGATAAAGAGGAGAACATGACTACAAAACTTTTAGCTTTTATTCCTTTTGTGGTCAACATTTCGTTTAAAATAGTAAGAATTCTCTGTAAATTTCAGGTGAAAGTGATTTTCCATCCATCATCTGAGACTGCAGACCTTTTCGTTCCATTGAAAGACGACTTGCTACTGCGGAAGGTCAGAATTTGCAGAACACCTTGTCAATGTGGTGTGGCTTACACAGGACAGACCACACACACTGTGAGAGAACGCTGCACTGAACATTAACGTTGCACTCACCTTTTGCAGCAAAGTAAGTCCGCTACTCCTGAACACTGTACTTCCTCTGGACGTTCAATAGACTATAACAAAACTATCATTCTGACCACAGCAACATCTTTTTGGGACTTCATTACTAAGGAATCCGCGGAAATACACCTGGCGGAAAAGCTGATGAACCGTAATAGTGGCTACTTGTTGAACAGTGGATGGAACCCCGTCATCTGTTCGATTTGTTCTAATCGAGGACGATTCACTGCGCTAACAGTCGCGGCGAGCGGTAATGCTGAGGGCAGCTGAGTTTCTTAGTTCCGCAAGGAAGGGCGCTGCCGCCGATACGTGTAGTTCACATGTCAACTTGATTTTGATGCATGAGCGGAACACTCGCAGCGCGCCGTATATTGTGGGACGGAACAAGGTTTTGTCAGTCTTCGATGGCTCAACTCACGATGGCTGGCAGATGCGCAGTCGAAATATCGTGGGATAAACTAAAGGACGATCGGCTACAAGCCCGAAATTTGTTTGAACAGCCATGAACTTCGTGTCAAAAATCCTCATTTGTAAAGGTATGGGATTAAGAGGTGTCACAAAATTTTACTACATAATTCGAAACAATCCGAAACAGTACCTACTCTTATACTGACTGAGTTAGAACCGATTGTGTTCAACTACTAAGGTTAAAGAAAGCATCATCCGTCTTCTCTAACTTCTCGCTGACAGGAGTTTTAAGGTAAATGGTTCAAATGGCTCGGAGCACTATGCGACTTAACTTCTGAGGTCATCAGTCGCCTAGAACTTAGAACTAATTAAACCTAACTAACCTAAGGACATCACACACATCCATGCCCGAGGCAGGATTCGAACCTGCGACTGTAGCGTTTAAGATAAATGAAACCAGGAATACTCCCAGTGTATCTGTACATTACACTCACGCAAGTTGTTTCTCAAAAAATATAATAATATTTGTGATCACCCATTAGTTCAAATCAAACAGATTGCCACTGATAAGATATTCCCCTAATTAAGCAAAACAGTAAAATATGCAAAGATAAACACTAACAAACTACACAAATAAAGAGGCGTTGGTAATTAAAAAGCGAATAAAAAGAAACAAAACTGTTTAGATTTTCCGTCATTAGTGTTAAGAACAATAATTTGCAATAATAAGGACAGTATTGGGAGTTAATGGGTCTGCTGAATAATTATGGAAAGAAATAATTTAATGAACGAAATCAAGTTTTGACTATTGTTCTGAATGTTACTGAAAAAAAGTTAGAACAGAAGTCCAAAATGATAGATTACAGTTACATAAAGTCAGTGCCAATGAAAAGTTACTATTGGTTCTGTAAAATTATTTTTTACGTCACTGCTTGGATAAATATACACTACTGGCCATTAAAATTGCTACACCACAAAGATGACGTACTACAGACGCGAAACTTAACCGACAGGAAGAATATGTTGTGTTATGCAAATGAATAGCATTTTAGAGCATTCACACAAGGTTGGCGCCGGTGGCAACACCTACAACGTGCTGACATGAGGAATGTTTCCAACCGATGTCTCATACACAAATAGCAGTTGACCAGCGTTGCCTGGTGAAACGTTGTTGTGATGCCTCGTGTAAGGAGGAGAAATGCGTACCATCACGTTTTCGACTTTGATAAAGATCGGATTGTAGCCTATCGCGATTGCGATTTATCGTATCGCGACATTGCTGCTCGCGTTGTTCGAGATACAATGACTGTTAGCAGAATATGGAATCGGTGGGTTCAGGAGGGTAATACGGAACGCCGTGCTGGATCCCAACGGCATCGTATCACTAGCAGTCGAGATGACAGGCATCTTATCCGCACATGGCTGTAACGGATCGTGCAGCCACGTCTCGATCCCTGAGTCAACAGATGGGTACGTTTGCAAGACAACAACCATTTGCACGAACAGTTCGACGACGTTTGCAGCAGCAGGGACTATCAGCTCGGAGACCACGGCTGCGGTTACCCTTGACGCTGCATCACAGACAGGAGCGCCTGCGATGGTGTACTCAACGACGAACCTGGGTGCACGAATGGCAAAATGTCATTTTTTCGGATGAATCCAGGTTCTGTTTACAGCATCATGATGGTCGCATCCGTGTTTGGCAACATCGAGGTGAACGCACATTGGAAGCGTGTACTCGTCATCGCCATACTGGCGTATCACCCGGCGTGATGGTATGGGGTGCCATTGGTTACGCGTCTCGGTCACCTCTTGTTTGCATTGACGGCACTTTGAACAGTGGACGTAACATTTCAGATGTGTTACGATCCGTGGCTCTACCCTTCATTCGATCCCCGAGAAACCCTACATTTCAGCAGGATAATGCACGACCGCATGTTGCAGGTCCTGTACGGGCCTTTCTGGATACAGAAAATGTTCGACTGCTGCCCTGGCCATCACATTCTCCAGATCTCTCACCAATTTAAAACGTCTGGTCAATGGTGGCCGAGCAACTGGCTCGTCACAATACGCCAGTCACTACTCTTGATGAACTTTGGTATCGTGTTGAAGCTGCATGGGCAGCTGTACCTGTACACGCCATCCAAGCTCTGTTTGACTCAATGCCCAGGCGTATCAAGGCCGTTATTACGGCCAGAGGTGGTTGTTCTGGGTACTTATTTCTCAGGATCTATGCACCCAAATTGCGTGAAAATGTAATCACATGTCAGTTCTGGTATAATATATTTGTTCAATGAATACCCGTTTATCATCTGCATTTCTTCTTGGTGTAGCAATTTTAATGGCCAGCAGTGCACACACATACTCCTCAAGCCAAAATACCGTGAGTGGCGGAGAGTAGCCTTTATTACAACTGTTCCACTCGCTGTTAGAGCGAGGGAAAATGTTTGTACGCCCCGTATGAGCTCTAATTTCTCGTATCTTATCTTCGTGGTCTCTACGTGAAATTTATGTTGGCGGCGTGAGATCGTTCTGCAGTGAGTTTTAAATGCCAGTTCTCTAAACTGTATCAGCAGTGTTCTACGAAATGAATGACTTCTTCCCGTGATTGAACGCAATCCAATCTAGCGCGTTCCAGCCCATCCTCCAGGTATTCCCAACTGCGCTCCCGAAGCGTATACGTAGCGCCTGAATGCTGATCGAACCTACCGGCAACAAATCTAGCAGCTCGCCTCTGAACTGCTTCGACGTCTTCTCTCAATCCCATACACTCGAGCAGACTCAATAATATGTTGCAGTAGCGTCCTATATGCGGTCTCATTAACAGATGAACCACTCTCTCCTAAAAATCTCCCAATAAACCGAAGTCGACCATTCGCCTTCCATACCACAATCCTCGCATGATCGCTCCATTTCATATCGCTCCGCAACGTTACACCCAGATATTTAAACGACGTGACTGTGTCAAGCAGGACACTACTAATGCTGTATCTGAACATTACGGGTTAATTTTTCCTACTCATTCACATTAACGTACATTTTTGTACATTAAGAGCCAGCTGTCATTCATCACATCAACTAAAAACGTTTTCTATGTCACCTTGTATCAACCTACGGTAACTTATCTTCGACACCTTCCTGTACACCACAGCATCATCAGCGAACAACCGCAGATTGCTGCCCACCCTGTCTGCCAGATCATTTATGTCTATAGAAAACAGCAACGGTCCTATGGCACTTCCGTGGGGCACTCCTGATGTTACCCTTGTCTCCGATGAACATCTGCCGTCGAGGACAACATACTGGGTTCTATTACTTAAGAAGTCTTCGAGTCAGTCACATATCTAGGAGCGTATTCCGTACGCACGTATCTTAGTTAACAGTCTGCAGTGGGATACCGTGTCAAATACTTTTCGCAAGTCTAGAAACATGGACTCTATTGCCCTTCATCCATAGTTCGCAGTATACCATTTGAGAAAATAGCAAGTTGGATTTCGCCCGAGTGATGCTTCCTAAAGACCTGTTGATACGTGGCCAGCCGGCCAGTGTGGCCGAGCGGTTCTAGGCGCTTCAGTCCGGAACCACGCGGCTGCTACGGTCGCAGGTTCGAATCCTGCCTCGGGCATGGATGTGTGTGATGTCCTTAGGTTAGTTAGGTTTACGTAACTCTAAGTCTAGGGGACTGGTGACCTCAGATGTTAAGTCCCATAGTGCTTAGAGCCATTTGAACCACTTGTGGCCATGAGCTTTTCGGTCTCTAGGAAATTTATTATATTCGAACTCAGAATATTCTCTAGAACTCTGCAGCAAATCGACGCTAAGGATATTGGTTTGTGATTTTGCGAGTGTTCTTTTACCCTTCTTATATACAGTCGCTTGGCACTTTGCGCTGGTTGAAAGATTCGCGATAAATGCAAACTAAGTAAGGGGCAATAACGTAGAATACTCTTTGTAAAACCGAATTGGTATTCCATCCGGACCTGTCGACTTATTTCTTCTCAACTCTTTCAGTTATTTCTCAATTCCAGCGATGCTTATTACTATGTCTTCCATACAGAACTCTGTGCGATGATCAAAGGACGCTGCGTTTGTACGATTGTCTTGCGTAATGATTGTGAGATCTCATACACCGAGGAGCGTAGGGGACGATGCAGGAGACCCGCACCGCTGTACTAGGCAAGGTCCTAGTGGAAGTGGTTTGCCGTTGCCTTCCTCCGACCGTAATGATGATGAAGTTGACACACCCAGTCATCTCGCGGCAGGAAAAATCCCTGACCCCGCCGGGAATCGAACCCGGGACCCCGTGCGCAGGAAGCAAGAACGCTGCCGCAAGACCACGAGCTGCGGACCTCGTGCGTAAACGATATCTTAAATGTGGAGTTTAAAATTTCGGCCTTCCTTTTGCTGTCTTCTACTGCCAAACCAGACTAGTCAACAAGTGACTGCATGGAAGCCTTAGACCTGTTTACAGATTTTACATAGGAACAGACAGTATCGTGGCACCATTTTCCAACAAGACAAACTATTCCCGACAGAACAAGTGTAGAACTAGCTCGGACGTCAACTCCGTCTCACTGCAGAGGTCCCAGTTGTTGCCCGTATCTGGGACATCAAGAACCAGATACAACAGTTGTGGTCTTCTCGACCGAATCAGTACTGGCATACAGGGCAGAGAGGGTGCAACGTCATATTGACAAATAGGCTCGCACTGCCTTTATTTTGTATTCACTAAAATACCATCACAAACACTCTCAATTCGTAAAGTTTCTTTCCACTTTCTCCTCCCCTTTTCGGTGCTACACTTTTTTTTTTTTTTTTTTGTCAGGCTGCGTATTTTTGACATGCTCGAGAGACGCTATAGAAATCAATACTATACATGAACTTGTGAATTTCTGTGTGATTTGTGTAGAAGAGACAGACTGTAAAGCGATTTTCTACCACTGGGGAGAACGGGGCTCTGTATTGGTCACCTACAAGCAGTACCTGTGACAACATCGGAACTTTGGACTTGAAACGTCAGATGGCAACTAATTTAGATCAGACTACAGCTCATGTTATTGTATGGTTCAACTGCAATGTTGTGTAATTTAAAGGCGCAAATAAACAACGGGCGTTTTTAATTTGCGTACAGTCTGTACCTATATCTTGGAGCACTCATTTCAATTACTCGTTACTAGCGGATTCAGGATTTTGTATCCCACAGCTATTCCATTAACTGGTGAACTGGGCCCTTTAGCTGCGAACGCTCATGGCACGTCATTTTCACGTCCGACATAGCTATCCCCTTCTACCAACGAGAGATTTAGCTAAACATACGTACCGGCTCTTCAAATGTGCCTTCTCAATTGCAATTTGTAGCTTTCCATAGCGTCCGCGTGTCGGTAAGTCCGATGAGTCGAAGTGGAAAGCTAGCGTTTAGCCGTTGAATAGGCCATACTGAGTGGACAGTAGAAATTGACATTTCAGTTACAGTTCCCAAATTTTTTTCTAAAATATATAAATGGAACAAAAGATCTGATTAGAAACAACCAGCGTTCAACCCTTTCCAGATGTCATTTGACAATATATATTATTTCTCAAGTCAACATCCATTTTTCGCAACACATATTAATTATATAAAGATGAATGAGATACTGTTAGAGAGGTTTTTTAACTGGCTTCTAACATTGCATACCGAGTTTGTGCTAAAACTTTTAACTATCATAGGCGTAAGGGCATCATGAATGCCCAGCTCCATACCTATATTTTGCAAAGCAAACTTATTATTCACGAAGAAGAGACTCTTTTCATACTACCTTATTACAAATACTATTTTATTTGTTTTAAAGTACTTATTAACTGTACAATTTGTATACATCCTTGTCATAGATAATCCAGAAATAGCACAGACAATATTCACAGTCAACGCCATTAATGCCGACAATGTGAAGGAATTTATGGACACATCAATACTGGATGCAAAAACTGAAGATTGCACTAAAATAAATGATGAAATTGTGAAGAACGTTGTGGAGGAAAATGAAAAGATTTACCACAGTTGTGACTCCGTACAGTCTGACGAGGGGTGTGACAACCAGTTGTATCCTGTAGAATTGTTACATACATTAGATCCGTCAGAATTACCGCCACATAAACTTACACTAAAGAAAAACTCTACTGCGATGTTGATAAGAAACCTAAACGCTAAGCAGGGCTTAGTCAATGAAGCACGCACAGTTGTCACAGAACTCAGTGAAATTACAATTAATGCTCAGCTGAGTGACGCCGGGAAAAATGTTGTACTACCACGACCAAACTTAACACCATCTCATCGAAGCATGCTTTTTTTTAATGTTGACAATAACACATTTGGCTATTAGAATAGCGTTTCCGATCACTATAAACAAGTCACAGGGACAAACGCATCAAAGAGTTGGATTGTATTTATCAAATTCCGTCTTTATTCACGGACAACTGGGTGTAGCTTTTTCAAGGGTAACTAAACCAGTTAATATATTTGCATCCCTTAAACAAAAATGAAAAACAAAAAGTACACGAAAATTACATTCTTATGTCAAATATCGTTTAGCCTGAAATGCTCTGTAAAGAATTTTGTTCAAATTATGTGCAAGGAAATGTATACACAAGGATTTTCGTTTTTCGTCGTTCGATTGACTTTTAAAGATGTTTTCATTCCCACATGTACCCTTATCACAACGGCTACACTTATTCCAAATGCTGTCATTATTTAAAACTATGAAAATGCGAAAGTTTCGCACAAGTCCCCTAGTATCTCTCCAGTCTACCACTTCTTTAGCATCACGTATCTGCGAGTAGAAAAACCGCTGAGAGTACCAGCTCAACACGTCAACGCACAATGCCAGGCCAATTTCCGCTAACAATACTTTGCCGACAGACGCATGTCACTGAATGCAACCCTTCTGTAATTATTACATTCACTACCACTCAAATGTAATACGAGTCAGAATCGCTCCTTCAGAAGTGATCAAAGGGTCGTTGGCATAAAAGAACCCCCTTTGTATCTCGAAAGACAATACATGAAGCCACACGCCTGGCGTTTGCTCTTCCAACAGCCGGAGGTAGCTAACAGTGATGAGGGTTGCGAAAGACGAATAGCAAAAGTGTCAGAGATACTTTACTTCTGCCTTACATTTCAGTTAAACTGAATTTCTGATGATGTTGTAAGTTATAAATAGAAGCAAAAAAGCCGCGCAGGGTTCACAGTCAATCATGAAGATAGAATCGAAAGTTTTCCAACGCTTTTGAAACTGTTGCATGAGGTCACAGTGAACACGCTTATCGACCGTAGGGACTATCATACCATTCATTAATATCATGAATGATGAACTACTGGTAATCATACAAAACACATTTGGTTCTGAGTTTTGTTGATTTCCAAAAATAAGAGAAATGAAAAAAAAACATAAAAAAGTCGGATAAAGTTGCAGATGTACAATCAACAATTACACCTACTAAAACGCTGTAATACGCATGAATCGTCTTGGTGCTATTAGGAAGATGGACATCAACAATACGAAACCATTTCCCCCAGATTATTCGTGGTGGTTTCAGAGCACTTCGTCAAAGATCTTGAATGTGACAAAAAAGGGTAACTCAACTGTACTATAACGAAAATGACGACTAATTTAGGATGACATCATAGAATGTATTTATGTCCCAATTTTACAAGATGCTAACTCCTCAAGTGCGGTACAGTTACGTCGACGTCATTTTCATCGTGTGGAACTGCAGTGAGGAACATCTCGCTGAATTTCTCAGGCATCTGGACGGTCTCTATGCCAAAATAACACTTGCTATGGAGGTAGAAAAGTTACATACATTTTCTGGGTACCTTTACTAGCTAACATCACATTATGAGCACAAATAATAGTCTTTTGATTTGAATTGATTGCAGGTGGTTTTGTTACACACACGTCACTTTACAAACGATTTGTTTCCAGCGCAGTCAGACTTTAAATGGCAACGTATTCGCTTTTCTTGTCTCTCTGTAATATCTTCAGGAGTGATGTAGGTATTAGTCTTCCTGGTTGCTGTGTACTTCTCAGCAAGTTCCTCTCCCAGCTGCAGTATGAAGTCGCTGCGTTTCAACTTTTTCTAGTACATTGTGCAATAAATAGGAAGTGCAGGTAAGCCAGGGAGAAATGGGTGCACGAAAAATTGCATGAAATCAAAAAAGAAATGATTGTCGGAAGGACTGACTCTGCATATACAAAAGTCAAAACGACCTTCGGTGAGATTAAAAGCAAAGGTGATAAATTTAAGGCTACAATGGGAATTTCACTGTTAAGCTCAGCGGAGAGAGCTGATAAGTGGAATGAGTACACTGAAGGCCTCTATAAAGTGATAGGCTGGTCTGATGACATGATAGAAGAATCAACAGGAGTCGATATAGGAGGGATAGTGGATCCAGTATTAGAATCGGAATTTAAAAGAGCTTTGGAAGATTTAAGATCAAATAAGGCAAAAGGGATAAATAACATTCCACCAGAATTTCTAAAATCATTCGGGGAAGTGGCAACAAAACGGCTATTCACGTTGTGTGTAGAATGTATGACTTTCGGGAAAATATCATCAACATAATTCCGAAGATTGCAAGAGCTGACAAGTACGAGAATTATCGCACAATCAGCTTAGCTGCTCATGCATCCACGTTGCTGCTAAGAATAATATACAGCAGAATGGAAAAGAAAATTGAGGATGTGTTAGATGACGATCAGTTTCGCTTTAGGAAAGGTAAAGGCATCAGAGAGGCAGTTCTGAAATCGCGGTTGTAATGGAATCGAGACTAAATAAAAATCCAGGCACATTCATAGGATTTGTCGACCTGAAAAAGGTTTTCGACTGTGTCAAATTGTGCAAGATGTTCGAAATTCTGAGAAAAATAGTGGTCACCTATATGGAAAGACGGGTAATATACAATATTTACAAGAGCCAAGAGGGGACAATAAGAGTGGAGGACCAAGAACGAAGTGCTCGGATTAAAAAGGGTGTAAGACAGGAATATAGTCTTTCGCACATACTGTTCAACGTATACGTCGAAGAAGCAGTGACGGAAATAAAAAACAGTTCAAGAGTGCAATTAAAATTCAAGGTGAAAGAATATCAATGATAAGATTTGCTGAAGACATTGCTATCCTCATTGAAAGTGAAAAAGAATTACAGGATCTGCTGATTGGGACGAACACTCTAATGAGTGCAGAATATGGAAAGAGCATAAATAGAAAAAAGACGAAAGTAATGAAAAGTAGCAGAAATACACTCCTGGAAATGGAAAAAAGAACACATTGACACCGGTGTGTCAGACCCACCATACTTGCTCCGGACACTGCGAGAGGGCTGTACAAGCAATGATCACACGCACGGCACAGCGGACACACCAGGAACCGCGGTGTTGGCCGTCGAATGGCGCTAGCTGCGCAGCATTTGTGCACCGCCGCCGTCAGTGTCAGCCAGTTTGCCGTGGCATACGGAGCTCCATCGCAGTCTTTAACACTGGTAGCATGCCGCGACAGCGTGGACGTGAACCGTATGTGCAGTTGACGGACTTTGAGCGAGGGCGTATAGTGGGCATGCGGGAGGCCGGGTGGACGTACCGCCGAATTGCTCAACACGTGGGGCGTGAGGTCTCCACAGTACATCGATGTTGTCGCCAGTGGTCGGCGGAAGGTGCACGTGCCCGTCGACCTGGGACCGGACCGCAGCGACGCACGGATGCACGCCAAGACCGTAGGATCCTACGCAGTGCCGTAGGGGACCGCACCGCCACTTCCCAGCAAATTAAGGGACACTGTTGCTCCTGGGGTATCGGCGAGGACCATTCGCAACCGTCTCCATGAAGCTGGGCTACGGTCCCGCACACCGTTAGGCCGTCTTCCGCTCACGCCCCAACATCGTGCAGCCCGCCTCCAGTGGTGTCGCGACAGGCGTGAATGGAGGGACGAATGGAGACGTGTCGTCTTCAGCGATGAGAGTCGCTTCTGCCTTGGTGCCAATGATGGTCGTATGCGTGTTTGGCGCCGTGCAGGTGAGCGCCACAATCAGGACTGCATACGACCGAGGCACACAGGGCCAACACCCGGCATCATGGTGTGGGGAGCGATCTCCTACACTGGCCGTACACCACTGGTGATCGTCGAGGGGACACTGAATAGTGCACGGTACATCCAAACCGTCATCAAACCCATCGTTCTACCATTCCTAGACCGGCAAGGGAACTTGCTGTTCCAACAGGACAATGCACGTCCGCATGTATCCCGTGCCACCCAACGTGCTCTAGAAGGTGTAAGTCAACTACCCTGGCCAGCAAGATCTCCGGATCTGTCCCCCATTGAGCATGTTTGGGACTGGATGAAGCGTCGTCTCACGCGGTCTGCACGTCCAGCACGAACGCTGGTCCAACTGAGGCGCCAGGTGGAAATGGCATGGCAAGCCGTTCCACAGGACTACATCCAGCATCTCTACGATCGTCTCCATGGGAGAATAGCAGCCTGCATTGCTGCGAAAGGTGGATATACACTGTACTAGTGCCGACATTGTGCATGCTCTGTTGCCTGTGTCTATGTGCCTGTGGTTCTGTCAGTGTGATCATGTGATGTATCTGACCCCAGGAATGTGTCAATAAAGTTTCCCCTTCCTGGGACAATGAATTCACGGTGTTCTTATTTCAATTTCCAGGAGTGTAGGAACAGCGAGAAACTTAACATCAGGATTGGTGATCACGAAGTAGATGAAGTTAGGGAATTCTGTTACATAGACTGCAAAATAACCCTCGACGGGCGGAGTGAGGAGAACATCAAAAGCAAACTAGCACTGGCAAAAAGGGCTTTCCTTGACAAAAGAAGTCCACTAGTATCAAACATAGGCCTTAATTTGAGGAAAAACTTTCTGAGAATGTGCGTCTGGACCGCAGCATTGTATGATAGTGAGACAGGGACTTTGGGAAAACCGGAACAGAAGAGGACTAAAGCATCTGAGATGTGGTGCTATAGAAGAATGTTGAAAATCAGGTGGACTGGTCAAGTAAGGAATGAGGAGATTCTCCGCAGAAGCGGCGAGGAAAAGAATATATGGAAACACTGACAATAAGAAGGGGTAGGATAGTAGGACATCTGTTAAGACATCACGGAATAATTTTCATGGTACTAGGGGAAGCTGTAGAGGGTAAAAACTGTAGATGAATACGGAGACTGGAATACATCAAGCAAATAACTGAGGACAGCACATCCAACAAGTAACTGAGGACATAGGTTGCAAGTGTTAACCTGAGATGAGGTTGGCCGCATCAGACAAGTTGGAAGATAGACGACTAAAAAGAAAGAAAAAAAAGTACCAGTTAGAACAGGAGATCCAGCAAGTTGTAAAATATACAGGCCAACGTGAGGATGGTACTTCGATTTGACTCAGAGTCACTGCACATTTAGAGTAGTTATAAAATGTAACTGTATCCGGTTTCTTCTTTAAAACTGCCTCATTTTTTACATAAGGATGCATAGTGATGAGAATCAGGTCATTCTTCCTGCACTTTTCCTGATAAACAGTGAATGTCATTTCATTCTTCTTCAACAACACTGTGCTATGTAATTCTCTTGCCTTCTTGACAGTGACTTTTATTTCCCTCGTCTTCTGATGAACTATCTGAAACTAGTGGTTGTGGCTATCTTCCTCAAATGAAAACTGCAGCGGTTCACCCTCAGATTCATGAGCCAAAATCTCATTCATGGTATTTACCCTGTGCGTTTCTGTTATTATACGTTTGCCATAATAAATGTGTATGTTGCATTCACTATTTATACAGTTAGAATCTACAACTATTTCAGTGAACAAAACATTGGCTGTGAGAGTCTGTGTACACGTCCGAAAGTGTATCAGACTATCAGACAGTGACATAAAAGTGAGTTCTGAAAGTGTTGAGCAAACGCAGTCTAAAAATAAACAATAAGTGAAACGAAATATGAGATTACTATAATGGCTGCAGCAGTGGGGTCAGAAATGACCCGTCCGTAGGTAGTGGGTAAGCTTAGGGACTGATGATTTTAGCAGTGAAGTCGCATAAGATTTCACACACTTTTGAATTTTTTGGTTTCCATCCATCGTAATGGCTTTGGGGCTGAGAAAGATGAAGTTCTTAATAAGAGGCGCTAACGTTTCTTTAGTCCTGGAATAGACCTTCACAATGAAACATTTTCTTGAGTCTCTCTCTGTGCCTCCGAATACCCAAATCTGTCCAGTTTCGTTCTTGAGAAGTCGTTGAATTTTTCTAATTCTAGGATTACTGTTAAGTGGTTTCAAAGGAACCTTAAGTATTTTTTGAAGTTTCCTTAAATGTTATTAATTCTAAGGAAAGGAAACTGGAATTAAGTTAATTTAAACCAGAGTCACCGTCCACGTGCCAAGAGTCAATTAATTTTCAATTATTTAAAAACTGTTATCAAAAAGTTATGAACCAAGAATGATAGCAATGTTTTTAGAGGACGTATTGCACCTCTGGTATCTCTGTCGTTAGATTTTGTATCGAGACGCACTATATCTATGAGAACGGTTCGCACCCAGGTAGACAAATTGTGTAGAGAACAGATTTTTTCTTAGAGAAATTTCACAGGGACCAACTTTACTTTCAAAGTAATCAGTTTTCTTTCATCAAAGTTCATAGTCAGATTCTGTGATTACAATAAGTTTCACACAGGGCGTGATTTTCTTAAGATTCTCGCAGTTATATTTAGTTATGCATTTTTGTCATTGAATTTTGTCATCAACAGTTAGTGTTATCAGCTGAGAAATGACATATGCCAGTACGACAGAAATTGGTAGTGTAGATGAGAACTGTAGCCCTCATCTTAGTAAAGGTCAAAAATATTTTAATCATTAGTATTGTAGCGTCAGGGGGATGAGATATGGTGGCATTAAATTCATGATTAGCAGACTGCACACCATTGTCCAGGGTCAAAACTCAAAACTTTTCCTAGTGTGTAATTAAGTGATAATTGGGCACAGTTAATGGTGATCCGTCCGTCAGATGACAACGTTAAGCTCGGTACTAATAGAGAGAAATAGGTCACCTACTGACACCTCCTCTCTCTTGTTATTATCAACACGACAAACACGTCACTACAGCCCATGTGCATTGTCATGTACGGTAAGAAGTTTCCGTCAAGGAGAAAACACGTTCTGCTGTGGAAAGATGTCAAGAGGGTGTGCAAATAAAGGAAATCCCCCACTTTAGACAGATAGATTCCAAGTGAAAACCAGCCAACGACACCGTGTATTTACATACTGAGAGAAATCAGTGACTGATAACTTGTTTTTACACATGAATACATTCATTTACTGTGATAAAAGGCAATGCATGAAACTGATCGAGGTTGTTGTCTTATTCCGAATCTCGAATCGTTTACTTCGTATGTATATCAGTTACTATAAATATAATTTGCCTCTGCCACAATGTCCATTATTAAAGGCCGCCGGTTTTAGAAAATTAATCTTCTTAATCTTCCATTTTCAGTCATTTTATTGGAGTTAGCCACATGATGTAGGATGGAAGAGCCCTCAATTGGCTAAATGTGCCATAAAATCCATGTCCTACCAACGGCGTAGTTATACAATCCATTACCAGAAGTAATGTTTACCACACGAGAACAAACAGTAAGGAATGAGGACACTATTGATTAACACTCATACAATAAGCCCGTTAGTTGTATGGGACTTGCTTAACGCAACCTGTTCTCCGATGTGGATCACGTAACTGTAACCTTCCATGTCTCAATGGCAGAGTTAACAGACGAAGACCCTTAAGCACTGCAACCAAGTGCTTCCAGGTGAAGCTATGTAGTTTGAATTGCAGGTTCAATGTTCTTCGACTCGATCACCACAGATGTAGTACTCCGTTTTGTTGAACGTGATTTACTTAATGAAGGTTTTACATTGTTTTTTCGTTGCCTTTTAATGACTCGACCATGGTCTTGTGTCCGGCTATGAAATACTTCTTCTCAATGTGTAGTTACTGCTGCAAGATAGTTGAATACTTCTACTCTAACTTCTCTTGAATAAAATAAGAACACCTTTCGTAACTGTAGTTTGTGTATTGTTCAGAAACAGATACATCATTAACGGATAACATCAGACTTGTCTCAGATAATAACTCCAACACGAAACCCCTTCAAAGAAGTCCATCCAAAAAAAGAATACGAAAGACATTTCTTTAACATTTAATTTGCCTTAATCAACATCATAACTATTGCCAAAAATGTATATCGCTTGCCCTTCCTAAGAGTCGTCAGGCGAATTTTCTCTGGAGTTTTGACAGCTATTTGCAATTTCATTTTTGCAATGTGTAGCTGAAGTCGGCTCAAAAAATGTTGCTCACCTCATCTTTCATGTGACGCCCAGAGTAAACGGAAAGCATCGGATTGCTTCCCGCTACAAAGAAACGTATTTCTAAAGCGGTATCATACACTTCTATTCAATAGCGCGGTCTTACGTTAGTCTGGTGCGATAGTTATTGTTAACAGGGACAGTGAAACATAAAGAATGACCAGTAATCCTGCAGCGAGTGAGTAGCGCTGCTGCGTGGCGGTAAACAGTCGTCGGCCAGGGCTATGCCATTTGCTGTCCATGCTAATACATAATGCTAAAACAAACATCGCACTAGAATAATTTAGGACCGCACTATCGAAAATAAAGTAGTAGTAGTAAAAGTAAAGTAGTAGTAGTCTTTTACCACAGGAGTAAGTAGTCGCCTGAGAATAGTAATGTGAAGGGAGATGAAGTGGACTAATCTCACATGTTCTGTGATTACAGGAAACAATTGTCAGAACCCGATTTAATGCTAGGAAACGGAAAACTAAAGTTCAGTGTTACTTATAATCCGTCTTGATGCAAAAATGTTTATTCCTCTAGAATCATCTTCAGATCTGAAACGATAATGATACTGATTTACTATTTCAAAAATGCAAATCTTATTTTTTTATACTGTCCGATCAACATCGCAGCCAACACCGAAATAGCGGGAACCACGGAAGCAGACCATGGAGGAAAAAAAGTCTATACCAGTGCCATGGATAGAGAAATCGCCCTTTGTTTTAGATCGTATAAAAATGATAATTTTATTGTGTACTTTAATTTTGACAAGTACAGATTTTAACCTTGACAACTACAGATTTTAATTAAGTATTTTAGAGATAAAAGTAAATTAGAAAAGCTACTTAATACAGTATGTGCATATGTAATGTAACAAATGTACCAGACGCCACCTGTCGGTATCAGTTTTACAATTAGTATAAATGACGTGCATTTTGCCAACCAATTTCATGTGACGCAGCATGTGAAGGTTGCTGTGTGTGGACGGGTTACTCTTGTAACCGAATTTGCAGGTACGTTCTGGTACATTTGATGTTGATAGGATAGGATAAAAAAAGGTTTGCATTTGTGAAATAGTAGATCAGTATCATTATCGTTTCAGATCTGAAGATGGTTCTAGAGGAAACGAAACCGGTCATGCGAATAAACATTTTTGCAATCAAGACGGATTATAAGTAACACTGTATAACCAGTGACTAAGGTATCCCATCAGACATTGTGTTTTTGCAAAACTAAAGTTCGTCTCTGAAAAGGATTGGTACTGACACAGTCATGGTGACGTATTTACCGAGATACTTCTGACGCGTGTGATCTGTATCAAGTTAGGCCAAGAGTGGACATTGAATGTATAGATACAAGAGCAGTGAGAATGATCACGATCTCCTTGGCTGGCAAAAGATAGTAACAGAAATACCGTGAGTCTGACACTCAACATTTCGAAAATACGTAGATCTAATGCCTACAACTGATTTTGAAAAAGGAGCGTAAGAATACTCTTCATTCCAGACCTTTTTGCACGATTTGCTAACAGCTGCCACAGAAGCATGTAAGCAGTAATATTACCCATGCTTCATTCGTGAATGAAGCGGGATGTAAACTTAATATGCGACACAATAAAAAGTATCCTTAGCCATGCAGCCGACACTTGTCTGGAACTGCGCGACCGCTACGGTCGCAGGTACGAATCCTGCCTCGGGCATGGATGTGAGTGATGTCCTTAGGTTAGTTAGGTTTAAGGAGTTCTAAGTTCTAGGGGACTGATGACCTCAGATGTCCCATAGTGCTCAGAGCCATTTGATTGGTAGAGCGCAGATGTTATCCGACCACCTAGTACCAGAGCTCTTAATGTGCAAATATTTCCTCTCTCTGTCGTGACGTCATTTCTGATACTAACTAAGAAGGGAGTGCGGGGGGGGGGGGGAGGCAAAAATTTACACGTGCCATCTGCCGACAAATACCATAACGTGGCCACTGAGAGGTCTGTAACCTATCTACGAATATATATGACTTCTAACTCAACGTTTGATTGTCTGATTGCATGCTTGCGCTTCTGCGGATAAAAGGTTAAAGGGGCAGTCACATGAAAATTTGACAAATGGGAAAAATCAAGTAAGCTGTTTATTATTTCAAAATTAATCGCCATAACTGTTAATACATTTAACCCAATGTGAGACAAGATGGTCAATGCCTACATGCAAATGTGTCTTCGGTTGACTACGGAACCAAGATTGCACCCAAGCGCGCACCTCTTCATCTGAAAGAAATCGACGGCCACGGATGCCCATCAGGGCTACATTCATATGGAAATCGCATGGGGCGAGATCGGGAGTGTATGCAGGAAGTGTCAGATCTTCCCAGCGAAACCTCTGCAGCGTAGTCAAAATAACATCTGTAGCTTGTGCCTTCGAGGGGCGTGCGTTCTGTAAGCGATTGCGACTAGGGCTTAGGAAGGAGGGAACGTCCTGCTGATATCGAGGTCATTAGAGATAGAACACAAGCTCGGATTATTACAGGATGTGAAAAGAAATCGCCCGTGCCCTTTCAAAAGAACCATCCCGGCATTTACTATTTTGGGAAATCACGGAAAACCCAAACCAAGATGGCCGGACACGAGTTTGAACAGTCGTCCTGCCGAATGGGACTCCGCCCGACGCCACGAAAACTTCGCGGGCGAGACGGAAGGAGCGGTTCAGTACATATTGCTGGAAAACGCACACTGTTCACCAAATGTGGTGCCCTCTGATTTCCACCGGCTGACACACTGAAAGAAATATACAACTGGAAAACGTTTAGGATCCTGCGAAGAGATAATGACAGCTGTAGTCATTTTGCTGACGTTGCAGAACCTCGCTTTGGGGATGGAATTTACTCGTTGAAAAAACGCAGAGCAATGTGCAGTTCTGTAAAAGTCGACTAATTGGAAAAATGAGAATTTGTGTCTTAAAAATCACGGTTTTCGGTAACAGGCCGATATATTTTCAGCTTTCACTGCTAGGACCGGTGTCAGATGCTGTCGCAGTACACAGCAGTCAGGTGACTGATCTGAATAGTTGTGCGTTATTATCAAGAACTGGCTGTAGCAGACAGAAACTCTCTCTCTCTCTCTCTCTCTCTCTCCCTCTCTCTCTCCAGTTTTCTTTTTCTTCGTCTTTAGAGATATAGAATTTAACAACGTTTACTTTATATAAAAAGTTTTAACAGTATCCACATAAAAAATTTTGGGGCATTATTTTTTAGCACTTCCTCGTATAATCTAACATTTCGACATGCACTTGAAAATGGCTGTAAAATCCATGTCATGACTGTGTGAAATAAATGAACAGTTATTTAGGCAAATGGCGAAAATTTCTTTCAACAAGATAATATAGAAGTTCGTAGCATCGCCGGCCTACTTTGGAGATGTGCACAGTCGTCGGAGAACATACAGGATGTCTTTCCTAAGCATCATCAGGCGCATTTCCTCTGGTGTTTCAGAAAATAATGGCAATTTCGTTTTTGCAATGTGCAGCTAGAGTCAGCCCAAACAAATACTGCTCATCAGGTCTTTCACGAGATCCTCCGCGTCGACCGAAAGCATCGGTTTGTTTCCCGTTATGAACAAAGTCGCTTTCGCTGATCCCAAAGGTTCTGCAATCTCACATAGTGGACGGAAGATTACTTTCACCTGAAATTTACAAAGGATTCTTGCTATTTTAAAATAGATGTTGCCCACGAAAGGAAGAAATGCTAAAGACTTTGCCAGCGTATTCTCCTCTTTATCCATTTCCTGATTCTTGGTTTTAAATGAGAGTGCCCTGTTAATCTGCCAGATGGGAGGGATGGCCTTACATGTTCGAAGTTTCGACAAGTTACGTGGTATGAGAGAAAAACTGTTTTTAACCTTTTTCAACAATGGTTCAAATGGCTCTGAGCACTATGGGACTTAACTACTGAGGTCATCAGTCCCCTAGAACTTAGAACTACTTAAACCTAACTAACCTAAGGACATCACACACATCCATGCCCGAGGCAGGATTCGAACCTGCGACCGTAGCGGTCTCGCGGTTCCAAACTAACGCGCTTAGAACCGCACGGCCACAACGACCGGCTTTTAACCTTTTTACTGAGATGTCGGGACCACGGCATAATACCAAAATTTGCCAGAGTGACGCATTTTATTAAGACCGCCGCTTATTGAGAAAGCTAGCAATGCTATTGTTAAAGAGAGGATTTGCTGCACAAGACGAAGACTGGATGTCATTTCAGAACAATTGTACCAGTTACATCTAAAAGCCGCTACACATCTTTTTCCTTTATCATGAGATTGGGTTGATGGAATGATTTTGGCCAAATTCGACTGGATGCATAAGGAAACAAGTTTGCGACAGATGTCAAAATTTGTTAATCTGTTAACACAGCTGTCGTCGCCACAAGAGATAAGTGCAAGCCTGTCCGTTGTTAATTTCAAGGAGAAAAATTTGCGCGATGTGACGCTGTATTAAGCAAGGAACTCAATTTTGCACCTACATCTAGAGCACTGCCTTTAATTAGCTGTGGCCGGCCGGTGTGGCCGGGCGGTTCTAGGCGCTTCAGACTGGAACCGCGCCACCGCTACGGTCGCAGGTTCGAATCCTGCCTCGGGCATGGATGTGTGTGATGTCCTTAGGTTAGTTAGGTTTAAGTAGTTCTAAGTATAGGGGACTGATGACCTCAGATGTTAAGTCCCATAGTGCTCAGAGCCATTTGAACCATTTTTTTAATTAGCTGTGAGCGTGGTGTTGAAGAAGCTGTACGACACCTTCCTTCGGATGCTTCAGAAGGAACAAGAAGGGAAACCTGCTGTGCTCTTTTGAAAGTTCCTCATCAACATAATAACTTAACCTCTGCTGAAAGGACTGCACTACGAAATTCAAGAGAGCGCCCTGATACAGTAGTACTGAAGGCTGACAAAGATAATTTTGTTACCTCGTAGTGTGTATAATGATAAGATCTATGGTCTGCTAAGTGATTCTACCTATAGGAGGATTGGTTATGAATCTACAGGACGCGTGCAACAGAAAACTTCTTTACTACTGAATTCCTCCTCTTTACCACAAGACAGCATTAAAGGTTAAGACCATCTGATTGTGTACCACTAAGACTGTATGGCCTTCCAAAGATTCACAAGGTAAGTGTTCCATTACGTCCAATAGTGAGCAACATTGGAGCTCCTACACATGATTTAGCCAAATATCTCGCTTCTCTGCTGAGACATTTAGTGGACAAATGATCACATCACAGCCATAACTCAGTTGACTTTATCAACAGACTGGGACTCTCCCTCTAAGCAGTCTGGCCGTTTGGCTAGCTTTGATGTGGAATTACTTTTTACAAAGGCCCCTCTCGAAGATTCATTGGCACTAACTGGCAAAAAGTTTCAGGTGGATATCATTGCCCGGTTTCTGCATGCTCTGGCCTCAACCTATTTTATGTTCAACCAAGAATATTTAGAACAGACTGGCGACGTCGCCATGGGCAGCCCTTTGTCTCCTTTGGTGGCCAACCTTTTTATGGAGGATTTCGAGGACAGAGCGCATTAATCAGCTAACATTAAACCAGCTGCATGTTGGGGGTATGCGTACGATATTTTCAGTGTGGCCTCATGGAGAAGATAACTTCATAGAGTTTCTTCACCACCTCAGCTCCATTCGTGAAAACATTCGGTTCACTATGGAAATAAAGAAAAATGACTGTCTGCCTTTCTTGGATGTCTTGGTTTTACGAAAGAATGATGGCTCTCTGGGCTATTTATTTTATGTAAGCCCACTCATAATGATTTGTATTTGCAAGTGTCAAGTTGTCATCACCCTTCGCTCACTACGAGCGTGCTTAAAACACTGGTACACAGAGCTCACACTGTCTCAGATGAAGATAGTTTGCCTAAAGAGCTCGCCCACCTAAAGACAATGTTAAGAAGAAATGGATATTCCCCTCAGAAGGTTAACAGGGCACTGTCATTTAAAACACAGAACCACGAAATGGATAAAGAGGAGAACATGACTACAAAACTTTTAGCTTTTATTCCTTTTGTGGTCAACATTTCGTTTAAAATAGTAAGAATTCTCTGTAAATTTCAGGTGAAAGTGATTTTCCATCCATCATCTGAGACTGCAGACCTTTTCGTTCCATTGAAAGACGACTTGCTACTGCGGAAGGTCAGAATTTGCAGAACACCTTGTCAATGTGGTGTGGCTTACACAGGACAGACCACACACACTGTGAGAGAACGCTGCACTGAACATTAACGTTGCACTCACCTTTTGCAGCAAAGTAAGTCCGCTACTCCTGAACACTGTACTTCCTCTGGACGTTCAATAGACTATAACAAAACTATCATTCTGACCACAGCAACATCTTTTTGGGACTTCATTACTAAGGAATCCGCGGAAATACACCTGGCGGAAAAGCTGATGAACCGTAATAGTGGCTACTTGTTGAACAGTGGATGGAACCCCGTCATCTGTTCGATTTGTTCTAATCGAGGACGATTCACTGCGCTAACAGTCGCGGCGAGCGGTAATGCTGAGGGCAGCTGAGTTTCTTAGTTCCGCAAGGAAGGGCGCTGCCGCCGATACGTGTAGTTCACATGTCAACTTGATTTTGATGCATGAGCGGAACACTCGCAGCGCGCCGTATATTGTGGGACGGAACAAGGTTTTGTCAGTCTTCGATGGCTCAACTCACGATGGCTGGCAGATGCGCAGTCGAAATATCGTGGGATAAACTAAAGGACGATCGGCTACAAGCCCGAAATTTGTTTGAACAGCCATGAACTTCGTGTCAAAAATCCTCATTTGTAAAGGTATGGGATTAAGAGGTGTCACAAAATTTTACTACATAATTCGAAACAATCCGAAACAGTACCTACTCTTATACTGACTGAGTTAGAACCGATTGTGTTCAACTACTAAGGTTAAAGAAAGCATCATCCGTCTTCTCTAACTTCTCGCTGACAGGAGTTTTAAGGTAAATGGTTCAAATGGCTCGGAGCACTATGCGACTTAACTTCTGAGGTCATCAGTCGCCTAGAACTTAGAACTAATTAAACCTAACTAACCTAAGGACATCACACACATCCATGCCCGAGGCAGGATTCGAACCTGCGACTGTAGCGTTTAAGATAAATGAAACCAGGAATACTCCCAGTGTATCTGTACATTACACTCACGCAAGTTGTTTCTCAAAAAATATAATAATATTTGTGATCACCCATTAGTTCAAATCAAACAGATTGCCACTGATAAGATATTCCCCTAATTAAGCAAAACAGTAAAATATGCAAAGATAAACACTAACAAACTACACAAATAAAGAGGCGTTGGTAATTAAAAAGCGAATAAAAAGAAACAAAACTGTTTAGATTTTCCGTCATTAGTGTTAAGAACAATAATTTGCAATAATAAGGACAGTATTGGGAGTTAATGGGTCTGCTGAATAATTATGGAAAGAAATAATTTAATGAACGAAATCAAGTTTTGACTATTGTTCTGAATGTTACTGAAAAAAAGTTAGAACAGAAGTCCAAAATGATAGATTACAGTTACATAAAGTCAGTGCCAATGAAAAGTTACTATTGGTTCTGTAAAATTATTTTTTACGTCACTGCTTGGATAAATATACACTACTGGCCATTAAAATTGCTACACCACAAAGATGACGTACTACAGACGCGAAACTTAACCGACAGGAAGAATATGTTGTGTTATGCAAATGAATAGCATTTTAGAGCATTCACACAAGGTTGGCGCCGGTGGCAACACCTACAACGTGCTGACATGAGGAATGTTTCCAACCGATGTCTCATACACAAATAGCAGTTGACCAGCGTTGCCTGGTGAAACGTTGTTGTGATGCCTCGTGTAAGGAGGAGAAATGCGTACCATCACGTTTTCGACTTTGATAAAGATCGGATTGTAGCCTATCGCGATTGCGATTTATCGTATCGCGACATTGCTGCTCGCGTTGTTCGAGATACAATGACTGTTAGCAGAATATGGAATCGGTGGGTTCAGGAGGGTAATACGGAACGCCGTGCTGGATCCCAACGGCATCGTATCACTAGCAGTCGAGATGACAGGCATCTTATCCGCACATGGCTGTAACGGATCGTGCAGCCACGTCTCGATCCCTGAGTCAACAGATGGGTACGTTTGCAAGACAACAACCATTTGCACGAACAGTTCGACGACGTTTGCAGCAGCAGGGACTATCAGCTCGGAGACCACGGCTGCGGTTACCCTTGACGCTGCATCACAGACAGGAGCGCCTGCGATGGTGTACTCAACGACGAACCTGGGTGCACGAATGGCAAAATGTCATTTTTTCGGATGAATCCAGGTTCTGTTTACAGCATCATGATGGTCGCATCCGTGTTTGGCAACATCGAGGTGAACGCACATTGGAAGCGTGTACTCGTCATCGCCATACTGGCGTATCACCCGGCGTGATGGTATGGGGTGCCATTGGTTACGCGTCTCGGTCACCTCTTGTTTGCATTGACGGCACTTTGAACAGTGGACGTAACATTTCAGATGTGTTACGATCCGTGGCTCTACCCTTCATTCGATCCCCGAGAAACCCTACATTTCAGCAGGATAATGCACGACCGCATGTTGCAGGTCCTGTACGGGCCTTTCTGGATACAGAAAATGTTCGACTGCTGCCCTGGCCATCACATTCTCCAGATCTCTCACCAATTGAAAACGTCTGGTCAATGATAGCCGAGCAACTGGCTCGTCACAATACGCCAGTCATTACTCTTGATGAACTGTGGTATGGTGTTGAAGTTGCATGGGCAACTGTACCTGTACACGCCATCCAAGCTCTGTTTGACTCAATGCCCAGGCGTATCAAGGCCATTATTACGGTGGTTGTTCTGGGTACTGATTTCTCAGGATCTATGCACCCAAATTGCGTGGAAATGTAATCACATGTCAGTTCTAGTATAATATATTTGTCCAATGAATACCCGTTTATCATCTGCATTTCTTGTTGGTGTAGCAATTTTAATGGCCAGTAGTGTAGTTCGCAGTGTTTCTTAGCCAAAGTCCCTTCAAAAAGAGTCTCCACATGCTGGTGTTGTCGGCGAGTCGTCGCCGATCGCGTTATTCTGTGATTCTTGAGCGCACAATCCAGTACATAGTGTTGTCTTTCGGATCTCCTTGGTCTTGGGCGCCTGATCATTATAACCACAGTCATTATAACCACTGAGTCATTATAACCACAGTTCTCAGATTTATGCTTTACTATTTGATCGCGGCTCGGTACATTTCACAGTATATCCGCCCGCACTGTGAAAGTATACTAAGATTATTGTATCGTGAATCAACAGTTCGCGGTTCATATGAAACTATCTGTTGTCCCCGCAATCAGTTCAGGTACGATGCCATCAGCACATCGTACATTCGAAGTTAGAGTTCTTTGCATCAATATACGAGAAGGAAATGCGTTACCATATTTTCTGCTTCATTTCAGTGTCCACGGAACCACTACACAGTCCACGCTGCCTACAATCGAAAACGGTGTATTTACAGCGTTCACTCAGCTTACTGAGTTTTAAGCTTAATGAGTGAAAATAGAATTCCGCCTTATGAGCAACGCGGCACCTAAAGTTACTAATACTTTATTCGCGGTTCACACCGAAATCACAGATGTGACAATGTTCAGACACTGATATTCTTCACCAGCCAATACGTAGTCGTACACAACAACTGCCTAATTGTTTTCGTTCCCGACTTTCTGTTGGTGCTCTTCTCTGTCGACCTATCGACATGGTTCTACTCCATTCACACAATATTTTCAAAGATACTCATTACGTCACTCTACAGTTTCATACAAAATCACGTCATCACATTGCTCGTTAATGGAGAACGAGTTTCAACATGGTGAACAAGAAAAAAAAGCAGCATCAGAACAAAATGAAAATAGCTATAACATTCATGACAACTGCATGGAGAGAAAGCAGCTTTCAAAGAAATAACTTTACAAGACTTATCCAGAAAAAAAATTTTCAGTGTATCATGAAAATTATGGAGAAAACCAGTAAAAGAAAGTATAAGAAAAACGAAAAAAAATCTATATCTTTCTGTAGTGTTACCTCCGCTCAGTCCAGTCGCGAACTTTACTAGATGCTTATCTGCGTAAAGGTGGAAATAGTGAACTGAACAAGGGAATGGAATTCGAGCGTTAGTTAGTTGGAGAGACGTGTCCTATAATTGTTTTCGTTAAACGTTTAACAGACAGTGAGTTGCAAGGTTTTATTCAGCCCTGTTGGCCTACTCCTGCACCATTGATGATAAAAGATGTAACGATCAAGGGAAGAGTAATGGTGCAAGGGACTTTCACGCGGGCTAGATGACGTACGCTGGTGCTAAATCTGGCCGCTTCTACTCATGCGTTCATTGCGTGAAATAGGCTTTAATATCAAGGCCCCTCAGCAGAGGCTGCAGGCGTGGGGGCTGTCTTACGAGACACAGCGAGAGATGAACAAGCCGGGAGATCTCGTAACTTTTTGTGCTGTGCCTGGTGCGTACAGCTTGTTTCATACAAGAGACTTTCTTGGTTAAAGAGAGTACTCAGCGCTGAGAGCGCGACTCGGCGTGTAAATCAATCGCCAATCACATTGCAAGCAAGTCGCTGACCAATTATCAATTGACTTTGCCGAGTGTAGGGTTCTACAATCTTGAGGATGCTGAAGATTGCGCCTGCACAGAAACAAGGCACTGTGACGTCGTCTGCTAACATCGAAAGTTAATCAATTCTCGAAGCGCACATTTATGTTATGATGTCGAATTTTGTGCTTTTTTGTCTTCTTAATCTTAATTTTATCATTTGCAGCGTTTTCGGGGCATATTAGAAAGGTACCAAGAAGACTTGATATTTTACACTGTACGTAAATAAGAACATAAATAGATTAAAAACGTTTTTATGGAAATTGTTTCAATAATAAAAAAAGTCAGGTATAGCGAAAGAGAAAAAAAACATAGTTTTCCGTTATTATTATTTTGCACTTTGAAAAGAAAAAAAGGCACAAAAGATAAAGCAAAAAAAGGTGCTACGTACTTCCTTCTAAAACTTTTTTTTTTCATATGTACATAAGCAAACAAATGTGGTCTCTCAAATGTTTGCACATCAATTTCTCTGTTCTTTGAGTTCTTAGCAATGTGGATGATTTACCATACGACTTTCATCAAGAACATCCACTATGAATGTCACTTTGGTCATTATTTAACTCTATTACAATTGCTGGTTGCTTAATTCTGTTAATATAGTCCGACATATTGTAAAAAGGGCGGTTTATCACGACCTCACTTTCAACGTTCAGGTGTCAAACTGTACAGCAAACATCGCACACAAGACACGTAATTTTGGCATCGACGAGCAAACAAACATGACCACTCGTGTCAGTAGAGTTTCGAAATAGGTAATACACGCCAGGGACGCTGCAGTAAACTCACTTGTCACAGGTAATCGATTGAAACAAGGAAGTCTCTCATTTGAAAGGGACTGAAAGTGGTCACAGATTAGGCCGCGTGATTATCACTTTACGAGCCGGTTATAGGACGCAATTGCGAGGTCTCGTCGCTTGTTCTTTCTTTCTTGCACTATGTAAAACATACCCAAACTTTAGTTCGTAGTGATTCAACAATGAGACAACGACATTGATCAACCACAGAGATTTAAATTTTCAGTGGTTTCTCTAAATACCTAGGTATTGTATTATATGTTAACCGGAGGCCTAGAAACGACGGAGAGGCTCCGTCCCCACCGCAGCCGCAGTGGTCCACAACCCCACGACGACTACCGCAGTCCACTTCACTTCTCCACCGCCCCACACCGAACCAGTCTTTCAGGGTTATTGTGCGGTTCGGCCCCCGGTGCCCCCCCTCCCCACCCCCCAGGGAACGTCGCACACCAGACTAGTGTAGCCCCTATGTTTGGGTGGTAGAGTAACGGTGGTGTACGCGTACACGGAGAACTTGTTTGCGCAGCAATTGCTGACATAGTGCAGCTGAGGCGGAATAAGGGGAACCAGCCCGCATTCGCCCATGCAGATGGAAAACCACCTAAAAACCATCCACAGACTGGCCGGCTCACTGGACCTAGACACAAGTCCACCGGGCTGATTCTGCCGGGGACCAGGCGCTCCTTCCCGCCCGAAAAGCCGTGATTAGATCGCACGGCTAACCGGGCGGACTAAATACCTAGGTAGTTCCTTTAAAGAGGACCTGGCCAATTTTCCTTCAACCTTCTCCAATCCAAGCTTGCGTTCCATCTGTAATGAATGACCCCGTCGACAAACGTTAAACACTAATGTTGCTTCCCTTTTCGACCTTTTTGCTCACTTGAAAAATATTTGGCAAAGTGACTTGTCTTCGAAGGGGCTACGAGTTAGTATATTACAATCAGGCTGGAAACATTTTCATCTCTCGGTAGCTGGAGCGAATACCTTTGCAATACATAATTATGTTCCCACTTCATCTGTGACGAGTCGGAACACTGTTGGGTCAGAATATAATCTGGCTACCTATATTCTACAAAATACACCACCGGAAAAACAACGCACCACCGTCAAGGACAAGGTCATTGTATTGATAAGTGAGATGACAGGTAGTTTATCACTGTAGGAAAGTGTGATAACAAATGCAGATCAAGTGAAACTCACACGTCACAGTAAAGGGTGTCCAAACAGCCGTATCAATACACAGCGTACCCCCCTCAGTCGGCAAAGCAAGCGTGTATTATCGCATGGAAACGATCATAAAGGTGCCAAATGGCAACCTGCAAATAGATTGTCCCAAGCATTTTACCCTTTTGTTGCAATACGTCAAAAGTTCTTACTGGCCCTGGAGAACGAGGGCGTTCCCGATTCATCACGTCCCACACGTGTTCAACTGGCGAGAGATCTGGTGATCTTGCTGGCCAGGACAGTTGTAAACCACGAAAAGCACTTTGCGTCTATGCAGCCATATGTGGACGTGCATTGTCCTGATGAACAAGCACATGACCTTTCTGTTGAAGAACTGGCAGTAGCATATGGATAGCAACCTGAGCATTGTAGCGGGCAGTGGTTACTTCACAATGCGGAAACACCGAATGTGACCGCGAATTGTAACTTAAGTCCCCCCACACCATGTATCCTAGGGTGAGACCTGTGTGTCATGGGAAGATGCATTCTGGAATATGCAGCTTACGTGGTCTGTGCATAACACGTGTACGTCCATAACTCGCTTACAGGCAAAACCCACTCTCATCACTGAAGACGATAGATCGCCAATGACTCTGCAGTCAACTCTTTCACGGCACCGAAGCAGCCATGCTTGGCGGTGTCGTGGCGTCAGTGGTAGCACGTCCACATGCACACGTGATCTCAATCCTGTTGCAAGCAGACGTTTCCCAGTGGTGCACGTGCAACATGTGCCCCGATTTCGTCCCTTGTTGATGTTCGGCCTGCCAGCGATGCTCGTAGAATGCGTCGACCTCGACGTGAATTTGCACTACGAGGACGTCTAGAACATAGTATACTGGTGTGTGAATGCTCCACAGACCGCTGTTGAAAGCAAAGACACACCACCGATACATTGCGTCCAACATGGCTTGGCTCTGAGCACTATGGGACTTAACATCTATGGTCATCAGTCCCCTAGAACTTAGAACTACTTAAACCTAACTAACCTAAAGACATCACACAACACCAAGTCATCACGAGACAGAGAAAATCCCTGACCCCGCCGGGAATCGAACCCGGGAACCCGGGCGTGGGAAGCGAGAACTCTACCGCACGACCACGAGCTGCGGACTCGTCCAACATGTGCAGCAATATATCAATATGTGTAGCAATCTGTCGATACGTCCATCCAACTTCCCTCAGTCCCACAACGCGACCCCGTTCAAATGGCTGAATTTGTTCAGCAGGAGTTTTTTTTCAGTGGGGCATGGTTGTATCCCAGAAAGAACGTTGCAAACACTGTTCATTCCTAAAATCAGAACAGTACTACCTGCATAGTCAAATCAGAGGGCGCACTTCGGTACGGATAAATAACCCTTGATGGCCACTGCACTGTAATCAACATAAAGCCTGTTGTACTGTATTTAGGAGATACCACTACGAACTGGTGTAGTGTTGGCTTATTTTGTGGACCTGTTCTGAACCTGCTTGCACCTGATCGCTGACCTCAGTGACAAATGAATCACTAACACTACAATCCCTCAGTAGGCACATATTATACCCAGGTTAGACCGATACAATCCTTGAGCAGGCTGTGTCTTTTTTTCGACAGTGTAGTGGCATGCTTTGAAGTGCATTTTAGTACTTTCACAAACGTAAACGTAACGTAAACTCCGTCCACAGGCCCTGGCGGGCCCAGGGTTACCGACCGGCCGCCGTGTCATCCTCAGCCCACAGGCGTCACCGGATGCGGATATGGAGGGGCATGTGGTCAGCACACCGCTCTCCCGGCCGTATGTCAGTTTCCGAGACCGGAACCGCTACTTCTCAATCAAGTAGTTCCTCAGGTTGCCTCACAAGGGCTGCGTACACCCCGCTTACCAACAGCGCTCGGCAGACCGGATGGTTACCCATCCAAGTGCTAGCCTAGCCCGATAGCGCTTAACTTCGGTGATCTGACGGGAACTGGTGTTACCACTGCGGCAAAGCCGTTGGCCAGTACCACCATACCAGGTAAAAAATACATCCATCCATTTGTTCTCACAAAATTCGCAGTCATACATATTTATTTTCATGACTGAAGATGGCCTCTCAGCCGAGCTGGTTACTTAAAAGATAAATATTGTCTATAATTACGTAACTATCGATTGTTTTCTATCATCGTGTATAAAATATTCTACCAAGAACTAACGGAACCATCAGTTAACGCTATTTACTAGAGGTTTGGAACAGCTCCACAAAATTTGTCAACACTACACAAGTTCGCAGAGGTATCCTGTAAATAAAGGAAACACCTCCTACGTGCCAACAGGCTTTGTGTTAGTTACAGTACAGTGGCCAACGAGAATTATTCATCCGTACGGAAGTGTATTAAGTGGCGCAACTTCGATCACGTAGCCAACTACTGTACTGTAGTGAAGCCTATTGTGGAGACAACTACGATCGGAAAGATTATCCCAACAGGAATCTTGCTCCTGTATGCGCATTCCTCAGACGTTGAGATAAAAAGTGCTCTGCTTAGGGGATATAGTGACGTACAGGCTTCTACCGGAAAAATAAATTCAACACACTGACTATGGAAGCTAATGCACACCGCAATGCATTCCGAAAAATAGCTGTGGAAATCTACCGCCTAGAGAGAGCTCAGGCACCCAACGAAACGAAAGCAGGTGATCGGATGGGGCTTACAAAACTAGTAATTCGGCACAATAGTAAGATCACAAGCGATGTGCCAGTTTAGAGCACACAGGTATATATGGATCTCAGACCTCCGCGGATCAGATGAAAATGACACCATCCAGTAATAGCATTCTTGAAATCAAGTAGTCCCCGTTGGGAGAAATTAAGGGAAGCCACATGGTTAGCACAGCTGCCCTGCAAATAGGTAAAGAAGGGCTGAGGAGATGGAGAAGCTAATCTCCTCTGGTCTGTCATTAAATTCTTGGTCTCGTACACGCGTGTTTGACTCCCCAGGGAAACAAACATCGATTCTAAAAAACATGTATGACAGTTTCGAGAGGAGCCCTTATCTTTACAAAATCTAAGGGATCATGGCATTAAAACTGACACTTCAACACCTGTTACGAGTTGAACATGAAACCATCTTTCGCACTCCGGAGACTGTGGACAGAATTCAGTTGATGTCGGTTAATCTCACTTCCAGTAACGATGAGTTAATGGATCTAGTTACTCAGATATTTCATAGAAGATGCCAACAGCGTCGACAGTGAAATCACTTACAATCTGTTCGTAATTGCTGGTAGCAGAAATCTTTTTAACCCATAGAAACCGTGGCCAGAGGGCTATACACACATGTACAATGTCGCACCGAGTATATTCAATGAGCTGCACAGGATACATGTAACACAGATCAATGCCATGTGCAGCGTACTGGCTGTGAAATAAGTCAAGAAACTGGCTGAGGAGATGAGTTTCAAGATAACCTGCTTCCAGAAGACTATACGTAAGCGAGGCAACAACCGACTGATGTCGTATACTATGCAACTCATCACTACCAGAGGAATTCCGATGTCAGCAATAATCATCGTCAACAAATCAGCGAGGGCTGTAGAAAGAACACACCTGAGTGATGAGCACGCCCTTGTAGTAGAATTAATCTCTCCTTTCAGCACAAGGCATCTTGTAAATACGTTCTTTTAGTACAGCGCTGAGATTAGTATTAATATAAGGCAGCTACGGTGTATCTGTGAAGCCTTACATCACAGAAATATATATACAGGGTGTAAATTTTAAGTTGACAAACCAGAATAACTCGAAAAATAAGCTTCACACGAAAAAATGTGTAGAATCCAGAGTTGATTATTTTCGAGGGGGACATCTGCTGGTGCTAAAATTAGCCCGCCACCCCACCCCCAGAGTGTGGGGGAAGAGGAAACTTTAAATTTCAAATGGGTACCCCCATTTTTTATTGTAGAATCAGATTCTACATAAAAAACTACGTACATTTTGTATTAAACAATAGTTTTGATTCTTGGTATTTGGCGCTGTAATTCAAGAAAATTCATGTTCTTGTTTTTGCGCGGAAAATAAAAAATGAGTTCTGCGGAAAAAATTAATACAGTGTTTGGGTCAACATTTGTAAAACACTAATTCCTCTCTCTCAAACCCCACTCTATGGGGACAGAGGAAGAGTTTTAGCGAATCAAAATTTACGAAGTAAATAAGAATTTTTTATTTATCCGTAACCATTTTCCACGCAAAAATGAGAACATGAATTTTCTTGAATTACAGCGCCAACTACCAAGAATCAAAACAAATGTTTAAGACAAAATGTACGTAGTTTTTTATGTAGAATCTGATTCTGCAATAAAAAATGGGGGGTTCCCATTTGAAAATTTTAAGTTGCCTCCCGCCCCACCCTCAGGGGGCTGGGGTGGCTTTACACCCTGTATATATATTTGACGACAAAGTACGAACAGTACCATACAAACAACTGTAAATAACTTTATGGTACTGTATCTGTTAAGACATGTGGGAATGACTTCCATGGTACTAGAGGGAGCTGTAGAGGGCAAAAACTGTAGAGCAAGACAAAGATTGGAATACATGCAGCAGATAATTGAGCACGTAGGTTGTAAGTGCTACTCTGAGATGAAGAGCATGGCATGGCAGAGAAACTCGTGGCGGGCCGAATCAAACGAGTCAGAAGACTGATCACCCAAAAAAAAAAAAAATCTGATGATGATGATGATGGCTTGATCGAAACTGATAATTAACAAAGATGTATTTCGTCATCAGCTCTTGGTGGTCCTGAAATATAACGTTCTTTAAAAAAAATACTTACGAACTGTAAGTCAACAGCTGACCAAGTAAAAACACTGATATCCTACTTTAGGTGTCCAATTTCCTAATATAAATCTCTCAACATCAGCTTATTTAATTCGAGAGCAGCCGTTGCTCTATGCTCCTTACACCACTGCCTACGACATACAAACTTCTCCATTAATTCGCAGCCACGGGACACGGTGAAGGATAGCCAGAGTGCTTACGTGACCCGGATCCGCACGTCCAGCAGCCGTCGCTGCGTTGCTCGTGCTGGTGCAACAGGTGGGACACCTGCAGAACGGCGCGCGCTCGGGTTAATGAATGAGGCACTCACCCACTTGCCGCGCGAGAGGTGCGGGTCCTCGAGGAAGGGCGAGTCTGTGACGACGATCATCACCTCCGGCCGGCGGCGACGCCTCATGGCGACTGCCCCGCTCGGCCGGGCAGACTCCTTGCGGTCCCAATTAGCGCTGCTAACCGCGATAATGCCCGCCAGTGTTTCTCAGCAGCCTCGCAGCTGGCCGCTGCCGCTCCGCACCTCCTCAGCCGCCGCCGTCAAGGCCTCTGCATGCTCAACGGAGCGGACCGCATTGCGGACAATTAACCCTTCAACCCCGTCATATGACGCTTCAACAAAAGCGTGCCTTCATTACAAGATCCGTCATATGACAGACAAACGAGAGATTACCCTCACTAGGACTTCCATCATATAAGATACCAATGAGAGTGTGCCATCATTATGAGATTCATCATATGATGAACCAATAGGAAAATTCCTCACTACATGCCCATTATATGATGGACCAACGAGAGTGTACACTTGTTACGGACCTGTCATATGACATACCAACGAGAATCTGCCCTCGCTGTGGTACCCATCATACGACAGACCAATGAACGCATACTTTCACTATGAGCCCCATCATATGACAGACCAAGTAGAGTGTGACCTCATTATGAGGCCTGTCATTTGATGGACCAAAGAAAGAGTGCCTTCTCTACCAGACATGTCGTATGATGATCCACTACGAACGTGCCCTCACTGTGAAACCCATCAGTGATGGACCAGTGGATTACACCATCATTATGAGGCCCGTCATATAATGGACCAACAAGATACTGATCTCGCTAAGCAGTCCATAATGTGATGGAGCAATGAGAGTGTACAGTCACTACATGATGGAGTTATGGAACAGTACCTTCACTTTGAGACCAATCATATGACAGACCAACAAGAAATGGCCTGTCCTACGAGATCCAGCATATGATCGACCAATGAGACTGTCTTCAGTACAAGACTCAGCACATGAAGGATCAACGAGAGAGTGTCTTCACCCTGCGACCCTCTTGCGAGTGACTAACAAAAGAATGCTCTCACATGAGACTGATCGTGTAACAGACCAATGACAGCACGGCCTCACTGCGAGATCTGTCACATTTTTTTTATTATTATTTTGAGCTTTTCCTCATTACAGAGGCTTATCTCCAACATAATAATTTACTTGAAAATTACAATACAAACAATAAACGTTCTTAAACTATAATCTCAAAATATTTCTCCAGGTGTTTCGATCTTGTGTGTCCTCTTCCTCTGCGCCCATTCTCCTCATTGTGTGCTGTACACTTTGGAGCCAGGTTGTCATAGGTCGTCCTCTTCTTCTTCTCCCCTCCGGTTCCCACTCCAGTATCAATTTTGATATTCTGGTTTTCTCCATTCGTCGTACATGCCCGTACCACTGTAATTTCTTCCTATCCATTACGTCATATATTCTTTCTTTTATTTCCATTCTCCTTATTACTTCGGTGTTCCTTATCTTTTCTTTCCTGGAGATTCTTGCCGATCTTCTCCAAGAGTCCATCTCTAGAGCTTGTAATTTTTTAATGTGCTTCATGTTAATTGTCCAGGTCTCCGTTCCATACAGAACCACACTCTCTAATATGGATTTGTATATTAGTTTTTTAGTTCTGCTCATTACATTCCTGCTCCATAAGACTGAGTTAAGCATCCCAATGACCCTCCGTCCGCTACTAATTCTTTTATTGATTTCTGACTCTGATTTTCCCTCGATTTCTAAAATGGATCCTAAATAACAGAAAGTGTTTATCTTTTTGATTTTCTTTCCTTCAATGTATAGCTCATCTGAATCATTAGTCAAGTATTCTGTTTTTTGGTAATTAATCTTCAAACCCCAAGTTTTGTATGCTACTGCTAGTTGATTGCACATATAGTTAGCATCCTCCCCATCTTGTGCTACGACTACTTGATCATCAGCAAATAATAAATGATGTAGGTAAACTCCATCTCTTATTTCTAATCCCATACTATTACATTTACGAGACCATGTTCTAAGGCTAATATCTATATAGATTTTAAATAATGATGGTGACATGGGACAGCCTTGTAAAAGGCCTTTGCTTGTTCTAAATTTTTGTGAAAGTTTATTACCAACTTCACTTGGCAAATGTTATCTTTATACATCTGTTGTATTATTTTAATCAAGGGAGGGTTTATGTTTTCCATATGTAGTGCTCTCCAAAGTAATTTTCTTGGAACAGCATCATATGCTTTTTCTAGATCTATGAAAATTAATCCTATATTTTTTTATTTTTCCCTATGTTTCTCCAAAATCTGTCGTAATGTGAAAATATGGTCTACACATGATCTCCCAGCCGTGAATCCACATTGTTCTTCTTGGGTTCTAAAATTTTTTTCCAGTTTGTTTTTAATTACTTTCGCAAAAATTCTCATTAATGTGTTTGTAACACAAATTCCTCGACAGTTTGAACAAATTTTGCGATCCCCTTTCTTAAATATTGTATTAATGTAACCTAGCTTCATCTCGTTGGGTATTGAATCTCCATGTATCATTTTGTTGAAGAGCTGTGTTATCAGTTTCACAATTTTGTCACCACCATATTTCAGACACTCCAGATTGATATTGCCTGGTCCCGGTTATTTACCATTCTTTCCTGTTCTCAACGCCTGAAGTACTTCACTTTCTAAAATCTGGATCTCATCATCTTCATGTCCTTTATCTTCCCCTGTTCCTTCTTCTAGAGATTCTTCTCTGTCCTCATTTAATAATTTTTGGAAATACTCTTCCCATTCCTTTTGTGTTATCAGTTGGAGATTAGTTTTGCTTTTTGTATCCTGTCGAAGCCCTTTCAATACTATCACATGACGAATTAATAAAGAATGCATGCAGTGTGCCATCACTACAAAGCCGGTCATATGAAAGACCAACAAAACTGTGCCTTCACTACAGGATCTGACAGATGATGAACCAATGAGACTGCTCTCACTAAGAACCCATCACATGACAGACCAGTGTCAGTATCCACTCACTATAAGAACCATCACATGATGTACTGAAGAAAGTGCGCTTTCACTTTGAGACCAATCATACGACAGACCGTCGAGAGAGTGCCTGTGCTATGAGACCCATGATATTGTAAGTAGGCTGTTTATGTTTTCTTATTGGCAACGTTACGTAGCGCTCTATATGAAAATCACTGGCTGTGCTGTGTGCAGTCTGTGGCTAGTTTGCATTGTTGTCTGCCATTGTAGTGTTGGGCAGCGGCAGCTGGATGTGAACAGCGCGTAGCGTTGCGCAGTTAGAGGTGAGCCGCCAGCAGTGGTGGATGTGAGGAGAGAGATGGCGGAGTTTTGAAGTTACATATATTATGACTTGTGATGATATTAAGGTAAATACATTGTTTGTTCTCTATTAATATCTTTCATTTGCTAACTATCTCTATCAGTAGTTAGTGCCTTCCGTAGTGTGAATCTTTTATTTAGCTGGCAGTAGTGGCGCTCGCTGTATTGCAGTAGTTCGAGTAACGAAGATTTTTGTGAGGTAAGTGATTTCTGAAAGGTATAGTTTAATGTTACTCAGGGCCATTCTTTTGCAGGGATCTTTGATAGTCAGATTGCGTTGCGCTAAATTTTATTTAGCTGGCAGTAGTGGCGCTCGCTGTATTGCAGTAGTTCGAGTAACGAAGATTTTTGTGAGGTAAGTGATTTCTGAAAGGTATAGTTTAATGTTACTCAGGGCCATTCTTTTGCAGGGATCTTTGTAGTCAGATTGCGTTGCGCTAAAAATATTGTATGTCAGTTTAAGCACAGTCGTGTATAAATTGTTCTAAGGGGACGTTTCAATATTATTGACCAATGGTATCGTGCCCTCAATGTAAAACCCATCATATGAAGGGTCAACGAGAAGTATCTTTACCACGAGACCTGACACATGATGCACCAATAAAAGAATGCCTCACTGTGAGATCTCTCGTATGACAGACCAGTGAGAGCATGACCTCTCTGCAAGACTCATCACGTGACAAACCAGTTACGGAATGCGTGGAATGTCTCGTCGATAGGGAGTTCCTCATATGAAAGACCAATAAAAGTGTGCCCTCACTACAAGATCTATCATATGACGCACCAACAACAGTACACTCTCCCTATGAGGCCCATCACATGACAGACCAACGAAAGTGTACCCTCCCTACTAGAAAATGACAGTTTTAAGCTATTCAGTATAAAATGTAACCCCGGCAATCAAAGTTTCAGATCCATCCTTTAATATAAAAACACAAGTTCACTGAAACTGTCTATTCAGGGTTATGTTTAAGTTACTTTTTCTTCTGTTTATAGACTGTCGATTGTTAATGAAAACAAATTATTAAATAATAGCTACAAGAAATGGTAAAATAACGTAACGTCATATGTATAAGAAACACTGAATAAAATTGATAACGCAGAAATTATACTGACTCAGTCACCCATCACATAAGGCGGAAAATCATTTTTTATTATTGGGCAAAGCTGAAAGTTCATTTTGAGAAGGAGTTCTAATAACATGTACTCGTGCTTATATGTAAAATTAAGTAATAATAAGGAATAATTGAGAAGTTAAAACATAACCCACAACAGAAATACGATACGTACTTTTAACACAGCCGGTACTGGTGCAAATCCGGGATCCGAAAAAAGGATGCTACACTTACTTTACTTCAGCGCGTCTAGTCTCGTGCCGCGATCCCGTTTGTTGATTTCCACACACGCCGGGACCAGCGAGCGCTGACCATTTCTTACAATCTGAGGCCACGCCGTGTGGCTATCGGCGGCTTCAGTGCCACTCTGCATTCCTCCGTTTCACAATGGTCACAGGAGGTTAAAAATGGTTCAAATGGCTCTGAGCACTATGGGACTTTAACTTCTGAGGTCATCAGTCCCGCCGGCCGTGGTGGCCGAGCGGTTCTAGGCGCTTCAGTCCGGAACCGCGCGACCGCTTCGGTCGCAGCTTCGAATCCTGCCTCGGGCATGGATGTGTGTGATGTCCTTAGGTTAGTTAGGTTTAAGTAGTTCTAAGTTCTAGGGGACTGATGACCTCAGATGTTAAGTCCCATAGTGCTCAGAGCCATTTTTTTCATCAGTCCCCTAGAACTTAGAACTACTTAAACCTAACTAACCTAAGGACAACACACACAACCGTGCCCGAGGCAGGATTCGAACCTGCGACCGTAGCGGTCGCGCGGTTCCAGACTGTAGCGCCTAGAACCGCTTGGCCACTCCGGCCGGCTCACAGGAGGTTAGACAACCCGTTATCCTGGATGGAGAGCCGTCTCCAGTGATTGCAGTGGTATCTGCTGTGTATCAGGCAGGGACATTCTAATACCAGATACAATGTTTACCAACACCTAAGGTTATATACGAGGTGCATTCAAGTTCTAAGGCCTCCGATTTTTTTTCTCCAGACTGGAAAGTGATAGAAACATGCGCATTGTTTTAAAATGAGGCCGCTTTCATTGTCAATACGTCCCAGAGATGGCAGCACTGTACGGCAGATGGAATTTTACCGCCAGCGGCGAGAATGAGAACTGTTTTAAATACTTAAAATGGCGACGTTTTCCTTACTTGAACAGCGTGCAATCATTCGTTTTCTGAATTTGCGTGGTGTGAAACCAATTGAAATTCATCGACAGTTGAAAGAGACATGTGGTGATGGAGTTATGGATGTGTCGAAAGTGGTTCGTGGGTGCGACAGTTTAATGAAGGCACAACATCGTGTGACAACAAACCGAAACAACCTCGGGCTCTCACAAGCCGGTCTGACGACATGATCGAGAAAGTGGAGAGCATTGTTTTGGGGGATCGCCGAATGACTGTTGAACAGATCGCCTACAGAGTTGGCATTTCTGTGGGTTCTGTGCACACAGTCCTGCATGACGACCTGAAAATGCTAAAAGTGTCATCCAGGTGGGTGCCACGAATGCTGACAGACGACCACATGGCTGCCCGTGTGGCATGTTGCCAAGCAATGTTGACGCGCAACGACAGCATGAATGGGACTTTCTTTTCGTCGGTTGTGACAATGGATGAGACGTGGATGCTATTTTTCAATCCAGAAACAAAGCGCCAGTCAGCTCAATGGAAGCCCAGAGATTCACCGCCACCAAAAAAATTTCGGGTAACCGCCAGTGCTGAAAAAATGATGGAGTCCATGTTCTGGGACAGCGAGGGCGTAATCCTTACCCATTGCGTTCCAAAGGGCACCACGGTAACAGGTGCATCCTACGAAAATGTTTTTAAGAACAAATTCCTTCCTGCCTTGCAACAAAAACGTCCGGGAAGGGCTGCGCGTGTGCTGTTTCACCAAGACAACGCACCTGCACATCGAGCTAACATTACACAACAGTTTCTTCGTGATAACAACTTTGAAGTGATTCCTCATGCTCCCTACTCACCTCACCTGGCTCCTAGTGACTTTTGGCTTTTTCCAACAATGAAAGACACTCTCCGTGGTCGCACATTCACCAGCCGTGCTGCTATTGCCACAGCGATTTTCCAGTGGTCAAAACAGACTCCTAAAGAAGCCTTCGCCGCTGCCATGGAATCATGGCGTCAGCGTTGTGAAAAATGTGTACGTCTGCAGGGCGATTACGTCGAGAAGTAACGCCAGTTTCATCGATTTCGGGTGAGTAGTTAATTAGAAAAAAAATCGGAGGCCTTAGAACTTGAATTCACCTCGTAGATGCGTCGATAATATCGGAACAAAAGCGACAGTATCACAAGGTATTGCGTGCTTATGTATGTTTAAGCTTTCCTTGTACACAAAAGGACTTATTTAGATGTTGTTATTGTTGTTGTTGTCTTTAGTCCGAAGACTGGTTTGATCCACCTCGCCACACTGGTCTACCCTGTGCAAGTCTCTTCTGCTCTACATAACTAACGCAACACAGTTGCATGTTCTCGTGAAGTACAACGCCTGTGGTTTCCCCTTGCTTTCAGCCGTTCGCAGTATCAACATAGGAAGGCTTTATTGGCGAATGTTACAAGGACAGTAAAGCATCCAGACTATGGGTCCTGCAGCTACTGAAAGGAATGCTGTCCCTCTCAATGAACCACAGATTAGATTACACATGTTTTTCATCTCATAACCTCACAGTAATGATCCTTAATGATGCATAATATGGCACGAAACAAAAATACGTCATTCATATTTATGAAAAAATAAATATTCTAATGTCCGTTCCACAGGCCCCAAGAGAAGTGGTCTCATATATATTGAAGAGGGAGGGGAAAATATAAAAAAATAAATAAAAGCTGAATTATATTTTCGTTTAAGGGGTGGTAACAAGCTGGTCACGAAACATGTAAATACACAATGTATTGAGCAACTTGTGACAATTCTTTGACTGTTGCAGGCACGTGTCATCAAACAGAAAATGAATTGGCAGCTTATTTACATTTATCACATTACAGCACCGAAGATACTCAGAAGTCATATTTAATGCAACACTGTCGTAATTTGACATTATTAATAATATATGACATTATTTATACGAGGAGCGATCAAAAAGTTTCCGTTCGAAGGCCGTACACTCCAGAATCGGTATGCCAATCAGGCAAAATCGCCCGTTACCCGTTTGGTAAAACACTGTGTCGTGCTGTGTGAGGAAGTCCGTGACTGTATGCTGCTGCACCTCCTGGTCCCACAGGAATCATCGGCTGTTCAAGGCCCTTCTTAAGGGACTGAAGACGTCATAATCGTATGCTTAGAGACCAGGACTATAGGGCGGTGCTCTTTAAGGTTCCCCCTTCTACTGTCCTGCCCGATCGACAGGCGTCTTGTGTCGAGCCGTGAGCAGCATAGAACTTGGGGCAGCATTACACGGTAGTGGCTTTCGACAGACGTGTTGCCCCATACACATTCTTCATTCTCCGATGGATGTCTATCGGCAGCCAAGAAAAGAATAGCAGCACACTGGTCATGTTTGGCTGCATTTCGCAACAACGTTGCCATAGTTGGCATTTCTTATTTACCACACGCATGTAGGAAAGACAAGAATGCCAGACTAGTCTCTTGCCTACAGTCAATGCCTACATACCTGCACCGGAGTCGTTTTTTTTCCCTTTATTGTTATTTGAATACCTGAACAAGCAGGTAGGCTGTCAGCGGCATGCTACGCCGCTCTTCAGCCATAGTGTTAACAATAACAGTTCAAGAAGGTTGAATTAGAATTAACATAGTGACGGGCAAAAAATAGTGGTCACAGATACACAAAAAACACGGAGCCGTTCACACTCGACGATAACGACACTGAAAACACGTTGGCACGGCGCACATAACACTGATGAATCCGACGGCACAAGTGAACGTAGAAGCGTGACGGCGGACACTAAAAACACAAAACGACGTCACATGCACGAGACACTGATGGCGATGATCTCTGGCACGCGAAAGTCCACGTAGCGTGTGCGAGTCCGGGGACATGCCAAGAGGGGAAGAGTGGTGACGGGGGGTGGAGAGGGGAGAACAAAGATGCCAATGGCTGAGGAGATGGGAGGAGGAGGAGGAGTAGAGGGACAGGGTATGGGAGGCCCGGGGGAGGAGTGGGGAGAAAGGGAGGAGGGAGGGAGAGTGCCCAAAGGAACAGACACAGGAAGAGGGAGGGAGGATCAAAGTTGGTAGGAGGGCTAGATGGAGGGGAGGAGGACATCATCAGGGAGGGGGAGCTGGCGGAAGCCACCTTGGGAGAGGGTAAGGAGGGTGGAGAGATGGAGACTGGGTGGGACGTGGGAATACAGGCGCGGCAGCGGGCGGGGGTGGGAGAGGATGGGTGAGACAAGTGGATGAGGAGGATCGAGTTTGCGGGAGGTGTACAGGATCCGTATCCTTTCAAGGAAAAGGAGGAGGTGGGGGAAGGGGATGAGATCATACAGGATCCGCGTGGGGCAGGGGAGACAAATGCGATAGGCGAGGCGGAGAGCATTGCGTTCAAGGATTTGTAGTGATTTATAAAAGGTGGGGGGGGGGGCGGAGATCCAGGCCGGATGGGCGTAACAAAGGATAGGGCGGATGAGGGATTTATAAGTGTGGAGGATGGTGGAGGGGTCCAGACCCCACGTACGGCTGGAAAGGAGCTTGAGGAGACAGAGTCAGAAGTGTGCCTTAGCTTGGATTGTCCGGAGATGGGGAGTCCAGGAGAGGCGACGGTCGAGGGTGACGCCAAGGTACTTAAGGGTGGGAGTGAGGGCGATAGAACGGCCATAGATGGTGAGATAGAAATCAAGGAGGCGGATGGAAGAGGTGGTTTTGCCTACAATGATCGCCCAGGTTTTGGAGGGATTGTCCTTGAGCAACCACTGGTTGCACCAAGCGGTGAACCGGTCAAGATGGGATTGGAGAAGGTGTTGGGAGCGCTGCAGGGTGGGGGCAATGGCAAGGAAGGCAGTGTCATCGGCAAACTGGAGAAGGTGGACGGGGGGTGACGGCGGCGGCATGTCCGCCATGTACAAAAGGTACAGAAGGGGGGAGAGGACGGAGCCTTGGGGAAAACCGGCGGAGGGGAAAAAGGTGTAGGAATCCGTGTTATGGATGGTGACATAGGAAGGACGGTGGGAGAGACAGGAGCCGATCAGACGGACGTAGTTAATGGGAAGGCCGAAGGTTTGGAGCTTAAAGAGGAGACCGGAATGCCATACGCGGTCATAAGCACGTTCGAGGTCCAGGGAGAGCAAGATCGCGGAACGACGGGAATTAAGCTGGTCGGAAAGGAGATGAGTGAGGTGAAGGAGAAGGTCGTCGGAAGAGAAGGATGGCCGAAAGCCACACTGGGTAACGGGAAGGAGGCGGTGCTGGCGGAGATGCTGGTGGATGTGTCGGGTGAAGATAGATTCCAGGACCTTGCTGAAGACCGAGGTAAGGCTGATGGGACGGTAGGAGGAGACAGCGGACGGCGGTTTGCCAGGTTTAAGGAACATCAGGATACGGGAGGTTTTCCACAGGTCGGGGTAGTAACCGGTGGACAGGACTACATTGTAGAGCCTAGCCAGAGTGGAGAGGAAAGCGACAGGAGCTTGACGAAGGTGACGGTAGGTGACACGATCGTGACCAGGAGCGGTGTTGCGTTTTGTGTGGAGTGTAGTAATGAGATCCTGTGTAGTGATAGGGGCATTGAGGTCCGTGTGTGCAATGTTGTCCAAGTACTGGAAACCAGGTGCGAGGGGAGGGACAGAGGTGTCAGTTCGATCGCGGACATCCAGGAAGAGGGAGTAATCGAACTGGGGATCATCGGGGATGGAAAATACATCGGAGAGGTAGGAGGTTCAAAATGGTTCAAATGGCTCTGAGTACTATGGGACTCAACTGCTGAGGTCATTAGTCCCCTAGAACTTAGAACTAGTTAAACCTAACTAACCTAAGGACATCACATACATCCATGCCCGAGGCAGGATTCGAACCTGCGACCGTAGCGGTCTCGCGGTTCCAGACTGCAGCGCCAGAACCGCGCGGCCACTTCGGCCGGCGGAGAGGTAGGAGGCAAAGTGATTGGCCTTACTAAGGGTGTCAGGGAAGGGGTGATCATGATGGAGAAGAGGATAGTAGGGGGAGGGTTTAGTTCCGGTAAGGTGACGGAAGGCTGACCAGAACTTGGACGAGTTGATAGGTAGGGTAGCATTTAAACAGGTGCATGTCTGTCGCCAGTCCCGGCGTTTCTTAGCCGCGAGCAAATTACGAATGTGTCGCTGGAGTTGCCGCTGGCGTCGTAGTGTGTCCGGGTCACATGTGCAGAGGAAGGCACGGTAGAGACGGCGGGATTCATGGAGGAGGAGGACGGCCTGTGGGAGTAAGGTAGGACGGTGGGGGTGGATGGCGACAGTAGGGACGTGGGCCTCCAGGGCTTCAGACAAGGTCTGCTGGAGAAAGGAGGCGGCATGGGTTACATCGTCAGGGTGGTGGTAGGTGAAGGGGTGGCTATCGACCTGGGTGGAAAGGGTATCCCAGTAGGCATTCCAGTTGGCACGGGAATAGTCATGGACATACTTAGGGGGAGGGTCATGGCAAGGGTCGGGGCGGGGGCGACGACCGTCTGAAACGGTGAGGAGGACAGGGAGATGGTCGCTACCAATAGGCTCCAGGACATCCACCGTTATGCAGCCAAGGAGGTTGGGGGAGGAAAGGATAACATCGGGAGTGGAGTTGGATTCTGGACGGATGGGCTGGAGGATGGGGATGAGGTCGCCTTGAAGGGAGGAGAGGAACCGATGCCACCACCATAACTGGGCGGCGGAACGACTATGGATGTTGAGGTTGGCGGCGATCACGTAGGAGGAGAAGGTATGGTCAATGTGGGGGAGGAAGTCGAAGGGAATAGGGGCGTTAGGGCGGACATAGATGGTGGCGCAGGTAACGGTAAGGCCGGGGAAGAAGAGACTAAGGATCAGGTGTTCAGTGGGGTCGGGAAGGAGAGGTTGGAGCCGAACGGGGATCTGGCGGTGGTGCCCAATGGCAACTCCACCACGCGCAATCGGGAGGGGATTATCGGAGCGGTGGAGGAGGTAGGGCTAAGTTTGGACGGTGTGGTGGGGTTGGAGGAAGGTTTCATTGAGGAGGAAGGCATCCACGTGGTGGGTGGCAAGGTGTGCAGGAAGAGGTTCTTGTTGGCGGGAAGGGAGCGGATGTTGTTGAAAAGGATACGGTGCTGTCGCGCCATGTCAGGGATTTAGACAAGGGTGTCAAGACGGGAGAAGGTGAAATGGGCCTGGTTGTTGGAGTAGGTGGCGTACATTTTGAGTTGGAAAATGGAACGGGCGGCGAGGGATATCTGTTGGAGGGTGTGGGGGCGCTGAAAAGGATGAACATTCTAAAGGATGATGGTGAGGAATCGGATGATGTCCTCAGCGGTAGGGGGTGGGCAAAGGGAATTGCCGGGAGGGTTGGGGGCGTCCAGAGGACAGACAGGGACGGTGAGTTCAGGAGAGGTCGGAGGGGGTCGGGCTTTACACTTTTGGGAGTAGGTGGGATGGGGGAGATTGCAGGTATTGCAGGAGGGATGGGATTGAAAGTTAGGGCACTGCCGGAGGAAGTGCGCTTGCCCACCGGAGTCGCTCTACGCTGCACATATACTGCAGCAACACCTTCAAGCGGAAACTTTTCTTTCGTCTCTTATAATACAGTGTACACTATTGTCCATGTTCGACCGAAATCGTAACGTTCAGCCGAAGGCGTACCTGAAAAACCTGGATTCATATACAGGGTGATCCATTGATCGTGACCGGACCAAATATCTCCCGAAATAAGCATCAAACGAAAAAACTACAAAGAACGAAGCTTGTCTAGCTTGAAGGGGGAAACCAGATGGCGCTATGGTTGGCCCGCTAGATGGCGCTGCCATAGGTCAAACGGATATCAACTGCGTTTTTTAAAAATAGGGACCTCCATTTTTTAATACATATTCGTGTAGTATGTAAAGAAATATGAATGTTTTAGTTGGACCACTTTTTTCGCTTTGTGATAGATGGCGCTGTAATAGTCACAAACATATGGCTCACAATTTTAGTTGGTAACAGGTATGTTTTTTAAATTAAAATACAGAACGTGGGTACGTTTGAACATTTTATTTCGGTTGTTCCAATGTGATACATGTACCTTTGTGAACTTATCATTTCTGAGAAGCATGCTGTTACAGCATGATTACCTGTAAACACCACATTACTGCAATAAATGCTCAAATTGATGTCCGTCAACCTCAATGCATTTGGCGATAAGTGTAACGACATTTCTCTCAACAGCGAGTAGTTCGCCTTCCGTAATGTTCGCAAATGCATTGACAATGCGCTGACGCATGTATCAGGCGTTGTCGGTGGATCACGATAGCAAATATCCTTCAACTTTCCCCACAGAAAGAAATCCGGGGACGTCAGATCCGGTGAACGTGAGGGCCATGGTATGGTGATTCGACGACCGATCCACCTGTCATGAAATATGCTATTTAATACCGCTTCAACAGCACGCGAGCTACGTGCCGGACATCCATCATGTTGGAAGTACATGGAGTGAAACATCTTGTAGTAACATTGGTAGAACGTTACGTGGGAAATCGGCTTACAGTGCACTATTTAGATTGCCATCGATAATATGGGGGCCAATTATCCTTCCTCCCATAACGCCCCACCATACATTAACCCGCCAAGGTCACTGACGTTCCACTTGTCGCAGCCATCGTGGATATTCTGTTGCCCAGTAGTGGATATTATGCCGGTTTACGTTACCGCTGTTGGTGAATGATGCTTCGTCGCTAAATAGAAAGTGAGCAAAAATCTATCATCCTCCCTTAATTTCTCTTGTGCCCACTGTAAGAACTGTACACGACGTTCAAAGTAGTCGCCATGCAATTCCTGGTGCAATCGATGTTGATGTAGCATTCTCAACACCGACGTTTTTGAGATTCCCGATTCTGGTGCAATTTGTCTGCTACTGATGTGTGGATTAGCCGCAACAGCAGCTAATACACCTACTTGGGCATCATTATTTGTTGCAGGTCGTGGTTGATGTTTCACATGTGGCTAAACACTTCCTGTTTCCTTAAATAACGTAACTATCCGGCGAACGGTCCGGACACTTGGATGATGTCGTCCAGGATACCGAGCAGCATACATAGCACACGCGCGTTGGGCATTTTGATCACAATAGCCATACATCAACGCTATATCGACCTTTTCCGCAATTGGTAAACGGCCCATTTTAACACGGGTAATGTATCACGAAGCAAATACCACCCGCACTGGCGGAATGTTACGTGATACCACGTACTTATACGTTTGTGACTATTACAACGCCATGTATCACAAAGCGAAAAAAGTGGTCCAACTAAAACATTCATATTTCTCTACGTACTACACGAATATGTAATAATAATTGGGGGTTCCTATTTTAAAAAAAAAAAACAGTTGATATCCGCTTGACCTATGGCAGCGCCATCTAGCGGGCCAACCATAGCGCTATCTGGTTTCCCCCTTCAAGCTAGACAATTTTTGTTCTTTGTAGTTTTTTCGTTTGACGCTTATTTCGTGAGATATTTGGCCCGGTCACGATGAATGGACCACCCTGTATAAACACGGAAGGGGTGACCGCATTTGATACGCAACCTGAGGTACGTCGAACGTCAGATCAGGAGGAGGTCGCCTGACAACGATGTTACCATCAACGAAACAAGCAAATATGAATATTTCTCTACGAAATTCTTGGCTCTGGAATTTTGCCGCGCAGGCCACTGCAAAAATGATCATTTATTGGGGGCAGTATTTGTCACAAGAGCTACAGTTGATGGAAACATGTGGCGCACATTTTGCTATTCTCGAGGGCTATTTGGATGGTAAAATGGCGGACGAGGGGTATTGTAGAACTCTGCGTTCACGCTTCTCCAGCCAAGTGTAACGTGCAGTCATCGGGGTGCAGTCAAAGAACAATTTCCTGCGACTCTGGAATCCCTCTGTTCCGGCGTAACATCAAGGGCTGGCACGTCGGCATGGAACGTAACCGCAGAGGCTGTGAGACGACGTCAGCCAATAGCCCGCTGACTAGGACCGCACCACGGCAGGAGTGGCCTCTACAAGAGGAGATTATAAGCGCCGCTGCTGCCAGCCTCGGCCGCACTAGAAGACAAGCCGTCATCCTAACTGTTTACCTGAGACTTGTGATCTATATCAATGGCGTGCATGGAAATCGTGTCTATCGAAGGCCATTGATTATTTGCATGTCGCCAACTGCTTGCGACCCACCTTGTACACAAGCAAGTTAGGTATTGTCAATTTGTAAGTAGGCTGTTTAGCTTTTTATGTTGGTAACGCCACGTAGCGCTCTGTATGAAAATCACTGGCTGTGCTGTGTGTAGTCTGTGGCTGGTTTGCATAGTTGGGTGGTGGATGTGGGGAGAGAGATGGCGGAGTCTTGAGAGCGGATGATCTGGACGTGTGTCCATCAGGGACAGTAAATTTGTAAGACTGGATGTCATGAACTGAGGTAAATACATTGTTTGTTCTTTATCAAAATCTTCCATTTGCTAACTATGCCTTTCAGTAGTTAGTCTCTTCAGTAGTTAGAATCTTTTATTTAGCTGGCAGTAGTGGCGCTCGCTGTATTGCAGTAGTTAGAGTAACGAAGATTTTTGTGAGGTAAGTGATTCATGAAAGGTATAGGTTATTGTTAGTCAGGGCCACTCTTTTGTAGGGATTTTTGAAAGTCAGATTGCGTTGCGCTAAAAATATTGTGTGTCAGTTTAGTGTTGATCAGAATAAGTAAAGAGCGAAATGTCTGAGTACGTTCAGTTCTGCTCAGCTGTTTGAAAGTCAAATAACGTAAGGGGTTTACCAGCACAGTAATTCAATAATTTTTCTAAAGGGACGTTTTAATTTCAATTACTGTGTTAAACTCCATTAATATGATTTGCTTGTATGTTGTCTAGCTATCCGAGAAAACAGCTTCCTAGGCACCCTATATTACACAAGTGGGCAGGATTCCACATACTAAAGTAAAGTACGACTCCGCGCAGTGACAAGAGGTTGGCCAGAATACGGGAGGTGGGCAAACTGACTCAAATAGGAGAGACGGCGGTCGACCTCGGAACCAGCGAGCGCGTAGTCAGGGCAAGAATGAAGCGCCAGATCAAAGACGCCGCGTTAATCGTGTCCAGACTTCATGAGACCAGAGACGCAGCGGGAACGAAGCGAGTCCACCGTCGCAGGCGCTGTCTATTGTGAAATTACACGAAAGGCGGAATTGGGGACAGGAAGTTTCCCAGGACACGCCTCATGCAGTGGAGATAATCAGACACACCGTGTGCTGGACTGGCGATCACAAGGACAGGATGACGCCGACTAGTACTGTATTGAAACTTCCTGGCAGATTAAAACTGTGTGCCCGACCGAGACTCGAACTCGGGACCTTTGCCTTTCGCGGGCAAGTGTTCTATCAACTGAGCTACCGAAGCACGACTCACGGCCGGTACTCACAGCTTTACTTCTGCCAGTACCTCGTCTCCTACCTTCCAAACTTTACAGAAGCTCTCCTGCGAACATTCTGGTAGTACTGTATTGACCACACAATGCCTGAAAAGGAAGAAAACAGCAGTCTCTCCATTGAAATACGAGGGCTAATGAGAAGGTCGTTTCCCCTATCTTTTGCGTGAAATTATGGTCTTAAATGCGAAGTCAACATACCCATTCCCAGTGTTCAACCTCTCTCAGACAGGCCCAGCCTAATTTCTCGGTAGCTCCGTGGCACGGCGCTGCTATCAGTTGTTGAGGATGGCGGTTCTGCTTCACATATCCACGGCGCATGAGCAACGAAATGTGATTCGTTTTCTATGGTGCAAGGGACGAATGCCCAACGAAATCCACAGGGAAAGCAGATCAGGTATGGGGAAAGGTGTGCCGTTCTGAGAAGCGTGAGGTGGTGGTGTTGTGAGGTCGCAAAAGGCTGTGAAGACTGGCATGAGAATGAGCGTTTGTGGAGGTTGCGTTCGTCACCGGCTGAGGAGAACATTTGCCTGTGTGGATGCAATGGAATGGTGAAAGTGGATCGGCGTGTGCATATCAAGGACATTTGCCAGGAGACTGGTATTTCGTACAGGGGTGTTTACGACATCACTAATGGGTTCTTAGAGCACCGGAAGATTTCAAGGAGGTGGCTGCCTAGTGATGAAAGGCTAGCGAGTCTTTGCTTCACTGAAACAAATGGTTCAAATGGCTCTGAGCACTATGGGACATAACATCTGAGGTCGTCAGTCCCCTAGAACTTAGAACTACTTAAACCTAACTAACCTAAGGACATCACACACATCCAAGCCCGAGGCAGGATACGAACCTGCGACCGTAGCAGTAGCGCAGTTCTGGACTGAAGCACCTAAAATCGCTCGGCCACAGCGGCCAGCCTTCACTGAATCATCTGCAATGCGATGCAAAGGGGGGAGGGGGGGGGGTACCGTAGTTTACGGACTATAAGACGCTACAGACTATAAGACACACCTTAATTTTAAAATAACATTTTTATCACTTTTATCATTACAACGCAAAGCCAGACCAAAAAAAGTTCTTAGTTTATAACACCAAACTGACCTTTCAACCCCCAAAATTCATCATCTGAACTTTCTTTTTCTTCTTATTCTTCCTCTTCATTGTCCTCTTCATATACAGCGTGTGTCAAAAAGGACTTTACAACTTCAAAATTTCATATAAATTTATTGAAAGAGGATATTGAACTAGCTTTAGTGTTATTTTGAGGGAAATACATCAAGTTTTTTTACATTAAACTAAAGATGTTGTATATGGCTTCCGTTGGTATCCTGCACACCTCTCATTGGAAGTCAATTTCTTCCCAACTCGCTGTAGCATTACAGTGTAACATGCTCAGTGGCGGCGTAAATTCTTGCTCTAAGTTCAGGTAGAGAAGCCGGCACAGGAAGTACAAACACGATATCCTTGAGAATCCCCACAAAAAAACACTGTGTGGTATCAGGTATGGGGAAAGTGGGGGCCATGTAATTGGCGCATAAAGGCCAACCCATTGACCTGGAAAGAAGTCACTGAGAAAATCGCGAACGTCAGCCAGGTAGTGGAGTGGTGCACCATTTTGCATGAAGTAAACATTTCGTTCTTGGTCATCCTCATCGATCTGTGGTATCAAAAATTGTTGTAACACCTCCAGGTACACCATCCCGTTGATGGTTCTCTCACGGAAAAAAAGGGGCCGTACACTTTGTTCTTGCTCAATGTACAAAAAATGTTCAGTGTAGGGCTATCACGAACATGTTGCAAATCCTACAGTCAGGTGTGTTAACCTTGCCACTTAAGTGAAAAGTCGACTCGTCAGAAAAGATGATTTCGTCCAAGCAATGTTCATACTCATGTAATCAATTTAGCATATTCCTTGTGAGCAGTTTTATCAGTGGCTCTTATTGCTTGTATTGTTGTCACTCTGTACGGTTTCAAATGTAAACAGTTTCTCAACACACGCCAAACAGTCATATGTGGGATTTGCAATTCGCGAGTTGCACGCTGGGTCGATTTCGTAGGGCTGTTGACAAAACCTTGTCTCACTCGCTCAATGACGACCTAATGATTTCCCATGTGTTACCGAGCACCCTGTTTCCACAAAACATTTATGCCACTTATAAATTGTAGGCCTACTAGGAGGATCTTTAACGTACTTAGTACGGAAACTACGCTGAACTGTTGTCGCCGACTTCAAACCAAAACACACATTGTCCAGTGAAGGCAGTCTTCCTCAACGTAACTGCCGCTAGCGCTCCTTATGGTGCGACTCGGCCTAGCGAATTATGCGAGACGAAACTTGATGTATTCCTTAGAAATTGACACTACAATCACCGCTGTAGGTATCATGAATTAATTTGTATGAATTTTCAAAGTTATAAAGTCATTTTTGAAACATCCTGTATAAGATGTTCTTCACTGCCATTGCGAGTGTTACTTATGCCGCACTTCTTGAAGAATTTAACAATAATGCGTTCTCTCACTTTAGACCACGACTGTTTTATACATTGACACACTTGTTTGGTTGTAGGTCGCTCTAAAGCTTCCTTCAGCGTGAATTCATTTTGGGTTTCATCTATCATCCGTTTGTTCCATTCCTCTCTCATACACACTTTAAATGGTTTACTTATCCAGACATCAAAAGGTTGCAATTGTGAAGCATAAATCCTCCCGGATTAACAGCAAGCTCTGTATTTCCCTGTCTCAATTTCTCCTTCACAGACTCTTTCAAAGACTGCTAAACTGATTTAGCAAAAGAGGAGAACTCTTTTTCAATAATACACCTTTCCTTCTCTCCCACACTCAGTTAATCCATTATTTCATGCCAGCCTGGTCCACACAACCATTGCCATGTACGTGAACAGCAACACCTGGCGGTATTTCAGGAGGTTTAGTGCAATTTTTCATGTCCACTTGTTTTGTAGGACCTTTCATGCCAAACAGTTCGGTTACTCGGCACATCAAATGTCAGGAGTTTCGTCCATGTTCGCTATTTGAGTTGTTTTCTTTCGATGTTTAATAGTAAAGTGATGGAAAGATAATATTTTCTCTTCATACTCTTGTGGCATTTTCTGAGGTATTTTGGCTTTGGTTCGCATGCTAAGTCAATGACGCTTCGTAAACCTGTAGCACCAACCAACTCCTCTCTTAAAGTACCTCAAGTTCCACTGCAGCGTTAGCTTACGAGCTTGTATTTGAATCATTTTTGTATTATTTCCAATGATGTTCTTGAATCCCTTTCAACAGGTTGTGAGCTAAGGGGCGAGTTGTGGCACCCTGGAGATATTATATGTTAAGAGTTGGGGCGGCCGCACAGGACGCTCGTCAAAGCCGCGGCCCGGCAGCGACCACGTGGTGCTGAAAGTTAGCTTAGCAACCGCGTGATGTCGCACAACGGCCGGTCCAGCCACATGGCTGGGAATTCCATAGTGATGCTGTGTTGATGAAGGAGGCACGCCGGGAGTGCCAAAGATGGCGGACTTTGTGAAACCTCAATGGCTGACATTTCACAGTTCATATAGAAATCAATAATAGCCAGATGAATCATGATACCTCAAAAAGAAACGTGTACATTACTATTATTTGCACGATGGTTCTGATGGTGTAATCAGATTTTCAATATCTTTATTAGTTTAGTATCTGACAGTAAATTGTACAAGTAACACCAAGCAACGAATTTCCAAAATATAAACGCTTCATCCGATTTTGTCGATCGCTGTGTCTTTAGAAAGCTATTAGTGAAAACCTGAATTAGTATGAATTACAGGCATATAACTTAAATAGTAGATGAATTATTGGAGGTCAAAGTGGCCGATTACTATCAATCGCGTCAGGCCACAAGTGCTCCACAGTTACATGAAGAAAAGGTAGCAGCATGTTTATGTTTGTATCCGATGTACAGGGTGTCCCAGCTATCTCGTCCACCCAAAATATCTCTGGAACAATAGCAGCTATTGGAAAACGACTTTCACCGGTATCAATGTAGGGCTGGGGCCCATGAATGTACATATTTGGAAACATTCTAAAACGAAAGCATATGAGTTTTTTAACACAAACTTATGTTTTTTTTAAATGGTCCTCCTATATCTTTTCTTCGTCAATCCATAGCAAGACAAAGCACGTACACAATGGCGTTGATTGCATCGCAATATTCCCATTACATCCCGAGATATTGAGACGCGAAGAGCCATGGCTTAGAGCGATATGAACCATTTGAACTTGTCATTATTTCAACCTCCATCGCTCACACGCAGCGCACTGACTCCTTACAAGCCTGACTGACCTGTCTGCGAGGCAATGAAATGGAGTAGCGAGGCGCCGTCAAATCAACACGGATGTTATTGTTCGGTGAACTTATCGAAGGTGAGAATCAAGCCGTTCACTATTCGACCGCTAGGGGAAGCAAAATGGCAGCAGCGGATAAACGCACCAAGACGACTCTCAATTATGGAGACAAAACTGCCAAAGATGTCTGTGCCACTCACATGGGGTCAAATGAGTACCGAGGAGCGAAGACTACAAGGCCTGCTGAGAAACTCTATCAACAAATAGAGTCAGCATACACGCCAGAGACATAAACCAACGTCATATGAAGATGATATCTGTTCTTCCGGACATGTTCTCCACGTATACTTGTATCTGTCAACGCCACTGACGAGACCGTCTATCACTAACATGTCCGAAAGAACAGATACCATCGGCGACCATGCAGCTCTCTTAGAATAAAATGATAATTAAATCGAAACCCTAAGCTGTCGACAGGCATTGATGTACATCAACGGGGACAGTTGAAAATGCGTGCCCCGACCGGGACTCTAACCTGGGATCTCCTGCTTTCATGGCAGACGCTCTATCAATCTGAGCCACCGAGGACACGGAGAATAGTGCGACTACAGGGACTTATCCCTTGCACGCTCCCCGTGAGACCCACATTCCCAATTTAATGTCCACACACTACATTCGTAGTGCCCCTGCCCATTATAAATGGTTCAAATGGCTCTGAGCACTATGGGACTTAACTTGTAAGAGGTATGTGCTGCCTGCGATATGTAAGCTATAAGAGAATCAGACCAAAGAGCAGTGTTGACTGCAGTACGAACTGTGTAGCAGTAGCAGTAAGTTGTTGCTAGCGAGCAGTCGCCTGTCTGCGCTTGTCAGTCCTGTCTGGTGTATCATGTTGGCTGGGCCGGTCGCGGTGCAGCGATGCTGGAGCCTGAGTATTATTGTATAAGGTAAAAAAGCAGACTCGCGTATATATATTAATATTATGTAAACTCACATGTAAACTTTTAAAAATGTCCTAATAATAATCTTTGTCTAATTTCTAACAAGTATTCATTTCAATTTAAAGAATTTAATTTTTTTAATGCATGATCATGCCGATTGTTGCAAAAGAAAAATCATTTGCTTCCTTTCATAAATAACAAATGTATAGGCCAGCATTGCACAGAGCTGTGCCGGAAAAGAGCTATTGTAAGAGCAGATAGTTTACGACTTTATCGAGGTGAGAATTTTTGCTTTTTATTCAGAATGATCTTACAGGGCCATGACGCAGCACTGCTATCGTCCAAATTTTACCAGGTTACTGAATTAATTTTTGATTACGAGGTTTAGGAATTTTTCTGTTTCGAGCTTATATTAAATGAGAAAAGAATTTTGTGGGTACATTAAATGGGAACCAATTTTGTTCAGAGGTTACACAAAAAATAGAATCATATTATTATTATTGTTAAGTTTTATGTGAGGTTACACAAAAATTAGAATCATTAACCAAATAATATTTTAAATATATTTCGTGTGGGGAGGTTACAAACTGCTGAGGTCATCACTCCCCTAGAACTCAGAACTACTTAAACCTAACTAACCTAAGTACATCACTCACATCCATGCCCGAGGCAGGATTCAAACCTGCGATCGTAGCAGTCGCGCGGTTCCAGACTGTAGCGCCTAGAACCGCTCGGCCACTCCGGCCGGCTGCCCATTACACTCATTACTCGCGGCAGACAATCTTTCCGAAGCCCGTAAGAGTTCGGGCAAAGAGTGTGCATCCAGCACAGAAGAAGAAGGTCAATGGCCGGTTAGCCTTAACTATATGAAGATGGTATCTGTTCCATCCGGATAGCCTTAACTTTATGAAGATGGTATCTGTTCCATCTTCATATAGTTAAGGCTAACTGACCATTGACTTTCTCCTTCTGTGATCGATGCACACGCATTGACCGAACTCTTACGGGACTCGTAAAGATTGTCTGCCGCGAGTAATGAGTGTAATGGGCAGGGGCACTACGAATATAGTGTGTGGACATTAAGTTGGGAATGTGGGTCTCACGCGAACCGTGCAAGGGATAACTCCCTGCAGTCGCACTATCCTCTGTGCCTTCGGTGGCTCAGGTGGATAGAGCGTCTGCCATGTAAGCAGGAGATCCCGGGTTTGAGTCCCGGTCGGGGCACACATTTTCAACTGTCCCCGTTGCTGTATATCAACGCCTGTCGACAGCTTAGAGTCTTGATTTAACTATCATTTCAAGCCAGCGTCATCCTGACCACGAAGGAAACTGTCGCTAATGTGAAAAGGTTATCAGAGGACCGTTTGCAGTTCCACGCTTCCTACGGAGTTTTCCATCACTCGCACTGACGGTAACGAGGAGCTAGGTGGAACAAACACGCGGTTCCTGAGATCAATGACGGTGGAGTTCACGAAGTGAACGGCTAACCAAAAGCAGGTCCAGAGCGAAGTAAAGTCGTCTGCAGCATATATAACAGTCTAGGGAGTAATCCCGTCACAAACGTAATGTAGGTGAGTTCGGGACTCTGCCGTTCAACAGCGCATAGGTTAAGACTTCAAAGACCAGCAAGAAAAGGGCTGCGATATTTACCGGCATACTCTCGCAAGCCCCCCATGAACCATGGACCTTGACGTTGGTGAGGAGGCTTGTGTGCCTCAGCGATACAGATTGCCGTACCGTAGGTGCAACCACAACGGAAGGATATCTGTTGAGAGGCCAGACAAACGTGTGGTTCCTGAACAGGGGCAGCAGTCTTTTCAGTAGTAACAAGGGCAACAGTCTGGATGATTGACTGATCTGGCCTTGTAACACTAACCAAAACGGCCTTGCTGTGCTGGTACTGCGAACGGCTGAAAGCAAGGGGAAACTACGGCCGTAATTTTTCCCTAGGGCATGCAGCTTTGCTGTATGATTAAATGATGATGGCGTCCTATTGGGTAAAATATTCCGGAGGTAAAATAGTCCCCCATTCGGATCTCCGGGAGGGGACAACTCAAGAGGATGTCGTTATCAGGAGAAAGAAAACTGGCGTTTAACGGATCGGAGCGTGGAATGTCAGATCCCTTAATCGGGCAGATAGGTTAGAAAATTTAAAAAAGGAAATGGATAGGTTAAAGTTAGATATAGTGGGAATTAGTGAAGTTCGGTGGCAGGAGGAACAAGACTTTTCGTCAGGCGAATACAGGGTTATAAATACAAAATCAAATAGGGGTAATGAAGGGGTAGGTTTCATAATGAATAAAAAAAACAGGAGTGCGGGTAAGATATTACAAACAAAATAGTGAACGCATTATTGTGGCCAAGATCGACGCGAAGCCCATGCGTACTACAGTAGTACAAGTTTATATGCCAACTAGCCCGGCGATGATGAAGAAATTGATGAAATGTATGATGAGATAAAAGAAATTAATCAGGTAGTGAAGGGAGATGAAAATTTAATAGTCATGAGTGACTAGAATTCAAGAGTAGGAGCCGGCCGAAATGGCCGTGCGGTTCTGGGCACTGCAGTCTGGAACCGAGCGACCGCTACGGACGCAGGTTCGAATCCTGCCTCGGGCATGGATGTGTGTGATGTCCTTATGTTTGTTAGGTTTAATTAGTTCTAAGTTCTAGGCGAATGATGATCTCAGAAGTTAAGTCGCATAGTGCTCAGAGCCATTTGAGCCATTTTCAAGAGTAGGAAAAGGGAGACAAGGAAACATAGTAGGTGAATATGGATTAGGGGTAAGAAATGAAATAGGAAGCCGTCTGGTAGAATTTGGCACAGAGCATCACTTAATCATAGCTAACACTTGGTTTAAGAATCATAAAAGAAGGTTGTATACATGGAAGAATCCTGGAGATACTGGACGGTATCCGATAGATTATAGAATGGTAAGACAGAGATTTAGGTTGGTTTGTGGGATTAAAGGGACCAGACTGCGACGGTCATCGGTCAGAGATTTAGGAACGAGGTTTTAAATTGTAAGACATTTCCAGGGGCAGATGTGGACTCTGACCACAATCTACACTCCTGGAAATGGAAAAAAGAACACATTGACACCGGTGTGTCAGACCCACCATACTTGCTCCGGACACTGCGAGAGGGCTGTACAAGCAATGATCACACGCACGGCACAGCGGATACACAAGGAACCGCGGTGTTGGCCGTCGAATGGCGCTAGCTGCGCAGCATTTGTGCACCGCCGCCGTCAGTGTCAGCCAGTTTGCCGTGGCATACGGAGCTCCATCGCAGTCTTTAACACTGGTAGCATGCCGCGACAGCGTGGACGTGAACCGTATGTGCAGTTGACGGACTTTGAGCGAGGGCGTATAGTGGGCATGCGGGAGGCCGGGTGGACGTACCGCCGAAATTCTCAAAACGTGGGGCGTGAGGTCTCCACAGTACATCGATGTTGTCGCCAGTGGTCGGCGGAAGGTGCACGTGCCCGTCGACCTGGGACCGGACCGCAGCGACGCACGGATGCACGCCAAGACCTTAGGATCCTACGCAGTGCCGTAGGGGACCGCACCACCACTTCCCAGCAAATTAGGGACACTGTTGCTCCTGGGGTATCGGCGAGGACCATTCGCAACCGTCTCCATGAAGCTGGGCTACGGTCCCGCACACCGTTAGGCCGTCTTCCGCTCACGCCCCAACATCGTGCAGCCCGCCTCCAGTGGTGTCGCGACAGGCGTGAATGGAGGGACGAATGGAGACGTGTCGTCTTCAGCGATGAGAGTCGCTTCTGTCTTGGTGCCAATGATGGTCGTATGCGTGTTTGGCGCCGTGCAGGTGAGCGTCACTATCAGGTCTGCATACGACCGAGGCACACAGGGCCAACACCCGGCATCATGGTGTGGGGAGCGATCTCCTACACTGGCCGTACACCACTGGTGATCGTCGAGGGGACACTGAATAGTGCACGGTACATCCAAACCGTCATCGAACCCATCGTTCTACCATTCCTAGACCGGCAAGGGAACTTGCTGTTCCAACAGGACAATGCACGTCCGCATGTATCCCGTGCCACCCAACGTGCTCTAGAAGGTGTAAGTCAACTACCCTGGCCAGCAAGATCTCCGGATCTGTCCCCCATTGAGCATGTTTGGGACTGGATGAAGCGTCGTCTCACGCGGTCTGCACGTCCAGCACGAACGCTGGTCCAACTGAGGCGCCAGGTGGAAATGGCATGGCAAGCCGTTCCACAGGACTACATCCAGCATCTCTACGATCGTCTCCATGGGAGAATAGCAGCCTGCATTGCTGCGAAAGGTGGATATACACTGTACTAGTGCCGACATTGTGCATGCTTGTTGCCTGTGTCTATGTGCCTGTGGTTCTGTCAGTGTGATCATGTGATGTATCTGATCCCAGGAATGTGTCAATAAAGTTTCCCCTTCCTGGGACAATGAATTCACGGTGTTCTTATTTCAATTTCCAGGAGTGTATTTGTTATGAGCTGTAGATTAAAACTGAAGAAACTGCAAAAAGGTGGGAATTTAAGGAGATGGGACCTGGATAAACTGACTAAACCAGAGGTTGTACAGAGTTTCAGGGAGAGCATAAGGGAACAATTGACAGGAATGGGGGAAAGAAATACAGTAGAAGAAGAATGGGTAGCTTTGAGGGATGAAATAGTGAAGGCAGCAGAGGATCAAGTAGGTAAAAAGACGAGGGCTAGTAGAAATACTTGGGTAACAGAAGAAATATTGAATTTAATTGATGAAAGGAGAAAATATAAAAATGCAGTAAATGAAGCAGGCAAAAAGGAATACAAACGTCTCAAAAATGAGATCAGCAGGAAGTGCAAAATGACTAAGCAGGGATGGCTAGAGGACAAATGTAAGGATGTAGAGGCTTATCTCATGAGGGGTAAGATAGATACTGCCTACAGGAAAATTAAAGAAACCTTTGGAGATAAGAGAACCACTTGCATGAACATCAAGAGCTCAGATGGAAACCCAGTTCTAAGCAAAGAAGGGAAAGCAGAAAGGTGGAAGGAGTATACAGAGGGTCTATACAAGGGCGATGTACTGGAGCACAATTTTATGGAAATAGAAGAGAATGTAGATGAAGATGAAATAGGTTATATGATACTGTCTGAAGAGTTTGACAGAGCATTGAAAGACCTAAGTCGAAACAAGGCCCCGGGAGTAGCCAACATTCCATTAGAACTGCTGACAGCCTTGAGAGAGCGAGCCAGGCCAAACTAAACTCTGCCATCTAGTGATCAAGATGTATGAGACAGGCGAAATACCATCAGACTTCAAGAAGAATATAATAATCCCAATCCCAAAGAAAGCAGGTGTTGACAGATGTGAAAATTATCTAACTATCAGTTTAACAAGCCGCAGCTGCAAAATACTAACGCGAATTCTTTACAGACGAATGGAAAAACTGGTAGAAGCCGACCTCGGGGAAGATCAGTTTGGATTCCGTAGAAATGTTGGAACACGTGAGGCAATACTGACCCTACGACTTATCCTAGAAGCTAGATTAAGGAAGGGCAAACCTACGTTTCTAGCATTTGTAGACTTAGAGAAAGCTTTTGACAATGTTGACGGGAATACTCTCTTTCAAATTATGAAGGTGGCAGGGGTAAAATACAGGGAGCGAAAGGCTATTTACAATTTATACAGAAACCAGATGGCAGTTATAAGAGTCGAGGGACATGAAAGGGAGGCAGTGGTTGGGAAGGGAGTGAGACAGGGTTGTAGTCTCTCCCCAATGTTATTCAATCTGTATATTGAGCAAGCAGTGAAGGAAAGAAAAGAAAAATTCGGAGTAGGTATTAAAATCCATGGAGAAGAAATAAAAACTTTGAGATTCGCCGATGACATTGTAATTCTGACAGAGACAGCAAAGGACTTGGAAGAGTAGTTGAACGGAATGGACAGTGTCTTGAAAGGAGGATATAAGATGAACATCAACGAAAGCAAAACGAGGGTAATGGAATGTAGTCGAATTAAGTCGGGTGATGCTGAGGGAATTAGATTAGGTAATGAGACACTTAAAGTAGTAAAGGAGTTTTGCTATTTGGGGAGCAAAATAACTGATGATGGTCGAAGTAGAGAGGATATAAAATGTAGACTGGCAATGACAAGGAAAGCGTTTCTGAAGAAGAGAATTTTGTTAACATCGAGTATAGATTTAAGTGTCAGGAAGTCATTTCTGAAAGTATTTGTATGGAGTGTAGCTATGTATGGAAGTGAAAGATGGACGATAAATAGTTTGGACAAGAAAATAATAGAAGCTTTCAGAATGTGGTGCTACAGAAGAATGCTGAAGATTAGATGGGTAGATCACATAACTAATGAGGAGGTATTGAATAGAATTGGGGAGAAGAGGAGTTTGTGGCACAACTTGACTAGAAGAAGGGATCGGTTGGTAGGACATGTTCTGAGGCATCAAGGGATCACCAATTTAGTAATGGAGGGCAGCGTGGAAGGTAAAAATCGTAGAGGGAGACCAAGAGATGAATACACTAAGCAGATTCAGAAGGATGTAGGTTGCAGTAGGTACTGGGAGATGAAGAAGCCTGCACAGGATAGAGTAGCATGGAGAGCTGCATCAAACCAGTCTCGGGACTGAAGACCACAACAACTCTCGCCAGCGGCCGGCTCCAGGGTGACGTCCTGGTGGCAGCGGCAGCGCTCCGCACTGATGGTAAAAACCGACCATTTTAAACGTTTACCGATATGTTGGTTGTGAATAACCGGTATTTTTCGGCATTTGTTTGGTTTCAGTAGTACCATGTGTTTTTTTATTTATTACTAATAACCGACTAAAAAAACGAAATATCAATTAGCCACGGCAGCAGCGCTAATTTTTTTCGTTTTTAAATAAACATTTTTGTTAAGGACTAATTTTTATTCATAAATTTATGTTGGTCTGAAATATAAAAATGGGAAAAGTGATCAGTGTTATTTTAATAACAATGGCGTACGAAACGAGCAACAAACACATGCTATTTTTGTTGTTGCCGGCATCTGTGTACTGCGGAATGTAAATATTTTTACAAAGTGAAATAGCAATGGAGTGCAATCTTTCATTTGTTTTAAAAGATTGAAAATTTGTCTTCCATTTCTATAAAATAATAAACGAGGAAAGAAATTGTTGTTGTTGTCTTCAGTCCAGAGACTAGTTTGATGCAGCTCTCCATTCTACTCTATCCTGTGCATGCTTCTTCACCTCCCAGTATCTACTGCAACCTACATTCTTCTGAATTTGTTTCGAGTATTCATCTGTTGGTCTCCCTCTACGATTTTTGACCTCCACACAGCCCTCCAATACCAAATTGGTGATGCCTTGATGCCTCAGAATATGCCCTAACAACCGATCCCTTCTTCTAGTCAAGCTGTACCACAAAGTTTTTTCCAATCCTATTCAATATCTCCTCATTAATTATGTGATGTACCCATATAATCTTCAACATTCTTCTGTAGCACCACATTTCGAAAGCTTCTATTCTCTTCTTGTCTAAACTATTTATCGTCCACGTTTCACTTCCCTACATGGCTACACTCCATACAAATATTTTCAGAAACGGCTTCCTGACACTTAAATCTATACTCGATGTTAACAAATTTCTCTTCTTCAGAAACGCTTTCCTTACCATTGCCAGCCTACATTTTATATTGTACTTCGACCATCATCAGTTATTTTGCTCCCCAAATAACAAAACTCTCATTTCTTAATCTAATTCCCGCAGCATCACCCGACTAAATTCGACTACATTCCATTATCCTCGTTTTGCTTTTGTTGATGTTCATCTTATATCCTCCTTTCAAGACACTATCCATTCCGTTCAGCTGCTCTTCCAGGTTCTTTGCTGTCTCTGACAGAATTACAATGTCATCGGCGAACCTCAAAGTTTTTATTTCTTCTCCCTGGATTTTAATTCTTACTCCAAATTTTTCTTTTGTTTCCTTTACTGCTTGCTCAATATACAGATTGAATAACATCGGGGAGAGGCTACAGCCCTGCCTCACTCCCTTCCCACCCACTGCCTCCCTTTCATGTCCCTCGACTCTTATAACTGCCATCTGGTTTCTGTACAAGTTGTAAATAGCCTTTCGCTCCCTGTATTTTACCTCTGCCACCTTCATAATTTGAAAGAGAGTATTCCCGTCAACATTGTCAAAAGCTTTCTCTAAGTCTACAAATGCTAGAAACGTAAGTTTGCCTTTCCTTAATCTATTTTCTAAGATAAGTCGTAGGGTCAGTATTGCCTCACGCGATCCAACATTTCTACGGAATCCAAACTGATCTTCCCTGAGGTCGGCTTCTACCAGTTTTTCCATTCGTCCTTAAAGAATTCGTGTTAGTATTTTGCAGCTGCGGCTCATTACACAAGTGAGCACCGGTGGATACACAAATGAAATGTTGTCCTTACAGCAGATGAAGCTCTCAGCAAGTTTAAACAATACGTGAAGTTTTGTGAGGCAGATGGTCAAAAGCTGGCAGTTATAGGAGGCAGCATATCAAAGTGCGCACACCCCATCCATAGCGATCGCGAATAGCGCAGTGCAGTGGAATAAAATACTCTTTTGTTTTGATTTGTTCTTGTTTTTCTGTCTTTTGGAACCTATCAAGAAAGACGTACATAATATATTCTTTCTTCTGTAGTCATTCCTAAAGCAGAAACAGGCCACATCCGTTCCGGAAACTGATCACACTGCGTTAAAACCGCGTGGTGTCACATATTTTACTTTTTTATTATTACTCATTTACTTTTTGTACACACTGCCTGGCAAAAAAAAAAAAAAAAGTGAAGCATCCAGAAGGTGACAGCGTAACGAAATGAAACTTCATGGTTGAAGGGAACGTGATCTTATTTCAGTGATTACAAAATCGAGTCAGATTTCTAAGAACTTGGCAGTATGAGTCCACCTATCAGTAAGATGTTGAACCTCCTCTTTTTTTTAATACATACACCAATTTGGTTGGGAAGGGTGTTATAAAGCTGTTGTAACCTCTCCTGAGGGAGGCTGGCCACCAACTGATGTAACTTGTCATTGATATCCTACATACTGGCCCTGGAACACTTTCTATCAGGACAGATATGGGGATCTTGCTGGGCACAGGAATACTTCAACATCATGCACATCATAGAGACATGTGTCGTATATGGGCAAGAATTCTCAGTAATAAGGTATTGAAGTTTCCAGCACAAGCTGCAGATTTCCGCCCTCATCACTGGTCATGTCAGATTATAACATCACACAATGTTGTCAAATTTCCCCCCTGATTCTCCTACCATTCCTCTAATGTCACAGTCCAAGATAGTGGACCGACTTGTCCATGATAGGTAATCCATGATGCTCACTTGTGCTAAGTACAGAATCCAAGAAACTGGACCTAAGATCAGTCTGCAAAGTTGCCAGGTCACTTGTGCTAAGTTTAGAATCCTATCCTTGGTTTAAAACGATGGGAAATGTAAAGCAGTCGTCAGCCTTAGATGTCGCAAGTTTATAATGATGGGAAATCCCAGATTGAAGTGGTGTCACATTAAGCATTTGCGCTGTGTTTGGTAGGATAGGATAGGAACAATTGTGTTAGTGTTTTATTTATTCAAACAAATACATTTCTCACAAAATATAGAGTCCATCCTGTAAAGTGTAGTATTTGCCGATAAGACCTGTACTTTGCAATCCAAAAGCCCAGTTCCTTGGTACTTACAAGCACTTTGTGATGTACCTTTAAAATCGCTGAAAGCCTCACAAATGGTGCAGTCTTCTGAGGTTGACTCCATGAGCATCTGTGAGGCATGAAAATCAGTGTCACCATAAAGAGGATGAACATATATGGTTTACAGAAAGAGGTGGAGAGAGTAGAGCTGTGGAACCACTATGGTTAGAACAGTGGAAGCTTTGAGATTAAGGTGTTCAGTTTGTGACTTCAGTCACTCGATTGTAGACAAAGGCTTTCCAGCATTATGGATCCAACGTAAAGCAGCTGCTGCATCAGTCCACTCAGTCACTTTCCTTAGGTCGCAGTCAGTAGCTTGGCAGAAGAAGCATGAAAGTCTTGTACCTAAAAGTTCTCCAAATAGGTCTAGATGTGGCAGAGTAGCCCTTTTGAATGATGGAAGTCCTGCCTTACTGCATACTAGATGAATGACAAGTGTTGCAGATGTGCAATTGAAGATAATTGATATTACCATGTGACCATTCACAATTACTGCTGAAGATGCGCAGGGAGTTATTTGCCAGATGTACATATCAGATATATCCACAGGATTCCTAAAGCATTTCTGACGAATGGCCGCGTGCTTTCTTCAACAAGGTTACTACCAATTTATACCACATTCATTGTGAGCCATCATTTTCTATTTTGAACTCAATGTACACAGTATGTTAGCCTCCAATCAACCATCCTACAAACAGAAAACGATCTAGTGTTTGGGCTAGTATTGCATTTTTAAATGATTTTTTTCAAGTGATTTTTCCCATAAATTGTAATGAATGATTCAGCTTCTATCCAAACTGCTTGCAAGTACTGTATGCTGGAAGCAACAGAGAAATCGTGTAGTTTACATTAGCCCTTCACTTCATCATTTGCCAGACTCTGAAGTGATATAAGGGATAAGATTCTAAAGCTTATAGGGGCTGGTATATGTTACAGGAAAAAGCGGAGTTGTCCTCTTCTTGCACCGAGGTCATGGCCATATCATGACTTGATAACCTCTCTATGCTGAATAATTGATTTCAAAAACTTGGACTTCTCTGAATGACTGCAGGCTCTGGTGGTACAATAAGTAAAAATGGACATTGTAAAGTAGTAATGAAATCACACCAATGGTGGATCGGTGCCACATCGAAACGTTGCATCTTCCCTGTGAGAAAAGCTGAGAAATAGAACTCTTAATACAATAAATAACGAGATAAACATGTGATCTAGCACACTAGTAAAAAAAAAAAAAAACAACACTTTAGTAACTCAAAATTAATTCATGTATTACGAATCACTTACAAACTACAGCCCACAATGCTTACATTACGGTGGCTGAAAGCAGAAATACCAAACGCTAACAGTTTTCTCCTAGCTGCCCTCTGAAAAATTTTAAGTCTGTGCCTTCCCTTATTACACATGTGATGCAAATATCAACATTAACTCTTTGTTGACAAATTGTCACACAAAATTTTACACAAAAAATTATTTTTTAGAAAATGATATTACAATGCCCCCTTGAATGACTATGATACAATTTGATGCTTCATTGGGAGTAGTTATTCGGTCTTTTTACACTGGGATAGAAAAGTTAATGTGTATGCATTTCTTTTACTTGTCTGATAAAAACAATTGCAATTAGTGTACTATTCATCCATGGTGAACTATTTCATGCAGACTTGTCTTGTTGCACATACCAGCATAGTATATGAGCAACACAATGATCTGAAGGTGACTGTTGATTCCATACACCTGTCAGTTTGCGTAAGCGACACAATGCAGGCTGCAAGTCTATTGGAAGACAGACATCAGATGCACATTGTGATGTCAGATGCAGGTTGTGGTGTCACACGTGGCTTATGTGACATCACCAATGTGGTGTCAGGCTGGCTGGTTTATATCTTTGGAAAGCCCATGGTCCACGCACACAGTGCTGTTCTCATCCCAGCATCTGCTCGCATATGTGCACCAGTGGCGGGGGGTCTATAATTCATGAAACATTTTTACTGTCACAGCAGTCTTCTTTTGAAAGGATGCACTTATAATGGTGCATACAGGGTTAAAATGCACAGATAAATACACATACAATAGCCAAAAAACTTGATTCACTTCTTTACAACAGATAACAACATAGGGCCAAAATGTACAATTACTTATTTTTTCATAGAATTTTTTCATCTGGTAAGACTTGGACATTGCTCGTAGTATAAGAAGTTTAGACAAAACTAAAAGTTCGTTCTCTATTTAGATGATATGAGGTGTGTTTTTATAGCAAGGTCTGTTTTATTGTAGACACTAGTAGTTCGCTCACATACCGCAACGAGCGCATGTGTCGTGTACCGGTATGCCTCGGGAACAACTGTGCTCAGTTCCAGCTCTGTAGCTAACCTGTATGGTTCTGTTCTGTGCTTTCAAAATGTTTAAGATTATCAACTCACCCACCGCATGTGAGGTTCGCTCAGTGATACGGTTTTTGTCACCAAGGAACCTGTCTGCTGCAGAAATTCATCGACAGATTTGCGAAGTGTATAGTGATACTGTTATGAGTGAAAGCAAAGTGTGTAAGTGGGTACGAGAATTCAAAGATGGCCATGACAACATCCATGATGAGGACCGCTCCAGTCGCCCTTCTTTGATTACAGATGATTTGGTGGCTTCAGTTGAAGCGAGGATATGTGAGAACAGGCGCTTCACAATAACAGGTCTCTCAAACGAATTTCCTGGCGTGTCGAGATCTGTGCTTTACAACATTGTTTCTGAACACCTAAAGTTTAGGAAAATGTGCTCCCGTTGGGTCCTGAAACTCCTAACAGAGGGCCACAGAAGCCAAAGATTTGAGTATGCAATGAAGTTCTTGACTTGTTACCACGAAGAAGGTGTTGGCTTCTTGAGTCAGATTGCAACTGGAGATGAAACATGGGTTTCGCATATCACGCCAAATTGAAGCAATTGGTCGACTTCATGTAACGAGGAACCACTATCCACGCAGAAGCACACTGCCAAACCCTGTGGAAGCTACACAGAGCAATTCAAAACAAAAGATGCGGCATGCTGACAAAGGGAATTGTTCTTCACCATGACAATGCAAGAGCTCACACTGCAGGTCAGGCCTGCGATTTATTGGACAGTTTTGGCTGGGAAGTTTTAGACCACCCACCCTACAGTCCTGATCTTACGATAAACGATTGCCATCTGTTCCTCCACCTCAAACAACACCTCAGTGGCAATCGTTACAATGATGTGAAAATGGCAGAGAACTCTTGGTTATTGGAGCAGTACTTGGATTGGATTGTTTGGGTGAAGAGACCAAACAGCAAGGTCATCGGTCTCATCGGATTAGGGAAGGAAGTCAGCCATGCCCTTTCAAAGGAACCATCCCAGCATTTGCCTGGAGCGATTTAGGGAAATCACGGAAAACCTAAATCAAGATGGCTGGACGCGGGATTGAACCATCGTCCTCCTGAATGCGAGTCCAGTGTGCTAACCACTGCGCCACCTCGCTCGGTCATATTGGAGCAGGCGGCAAGTTTTTATGAAGAGGGTATTTTAAAATTGGTTGAGAGGTATGATATGTGTTTGAACAAACTTAGCAACTATATCAAAAAATAGAGTGAATTATGTACTTTCTGAAAATAAAGTTACTTTTTTGAAATAACCTTTTGTTGTGTACTTATGTTCAAATGGACCTTACTTAAAAAACACGCCCCATGCATTGCTATTTTATGGTCAAAAGCTGTTAAATTCACACAAGTAATAATGTGTCCATAACACTACTTATGTATGTAGGTATTATTATGTACATTAAAAGGTTCAGTAAGGCGCACCACACAAATGCCCAATGACAATCACATTTTACGCTGGCATGCTCATGGCCTAGTTCAGACATGATCACTGGATGCAGCACACCATGTTTGTGTGATACTGAGTTTTCTCAGTGATGGTTGGTGTTGTAGGTAAGTTCCTGTGCAGTGGAATCCACCGACATCCCTTCAGTAGCACACCCTCTTGGAGCAAGCACCTTTGGTTTTTCATAACGTAAGTGTACACCTTTGAATCCAGCAGAAATGCTCTTTATATGTTCAACGTTCGTTTAGCACCGCACCAGGAATTGAGATTACACACAATACGCTAATTTGGTTGTTTCCAAAATTGGACGCCACTGAAAGGATCCCGATTTGAGAGTAGAGAAGAGATAATGCTGAACACAACGATAGAGCTGAACACCATTCCAAAAGAAGACTTCCAGAGGTGTTTCCGGCAGTGGAAGGATCGGTGGGCTAAGTGTGTGCAAGCACAAGGGGCCTACTTTGAAGGGGATTAGGGTCCCAACTCTGTCAGGTATTAGAAATATTTTTTATGGCCAAAGGTCGGATGATTTTTAGACAGGCCTCGTATATTTCTTTCTTCTTGCTTTAGTTGTTCTCCGTACTTCAGTTATCATTGATGCTGCAACTGCACCATGGTCACTGATACCAGTTTCAATGAGGACTTCCTCACAGAGATCAGGTATATTTGTTGTCATTAGATCCAATATATTTCCAACATGATGGAGGTTCCTATCTGTTCTAGGTAGTTTTCAGAGAAGACATTTAGTAAAGTTTCACAGGATGTCTTATCACACCCACCACTAACAAATCTGTAATTTTCCCAGTTAATTGTTAGACAATTAAAGTCTCCACCGATGAGACAAATACGATGGAGGAATTTACGTACAAGTGAACTGAGGTTTTCTCTAAAGTTTTCGGTTACATCAGGAGACGAGTCTGGTGGGCAACAGAAGGATCCAATTATCAATTTATGCCCACTCCTCATACTGAGTCTTGCCAAAACAATCTCACATTCAGCTTCAATCGCTGTCTCAGTGGATCTGAGCTCCTTGTCTACTGTGACAAGTACACCACCTCCATTTGACCTATCCTTTCAATTTACACTTAAATTGTCCCCAAAAATCTCAATGCTATCACTTTCAGTTTTCAACCAGCTTTCTGTACCTAGTATTAGGTAAGATTCACTGCTTTTCATGAGCGATTCAAACTCTTTTCACTTTGTTGTGAATGCTTCAGTAGTTAACCATTATGATTTTAACACTCACCTGTGTGAGGCATTTCTTTCTCTCTTACGTTGATACTTCTGGGTTTCCTACAGGTATCATTATCTGGATTAGATGCAGTGTCGCCTAATCTAAAAAACCCTTGTGTGCACCCCACACACAGTCGGCTACCTGAGTAGCAGCCTCTGACATGTAGTACACGCACCTGAGCCATTTAGGGGGACCCTACAGTTCTCAACTCCATGGCACACAGCCAGTAAGTTGCAGCCTAGCATGTCACAGAACCTTCAAAGTCTCTGATTCAGTACTTCCTCTCAACTATGAACCAAAGGGTCAAGGTCACTTCTGGGGACAATGCTGCAAATTGTGAGCTTTGTCAAAACTCCATGCCCTAGAATGGTCTTCTCAGTCTGTTCTCCCTTCACTGGAATGACCCAAGAGTGACCTCTGAGCCCAGATGACAGGCGTCATTTGTTTCAACATGTACCACAGTCTGCAGTTGGTTGCACCCTGTTTGCTCAATGGTTGCCAGAATGGCTTCTTCAACATACACACCGAGTGCACCTGGTGTCCTTTCCTGTCCCTCACAGCAGTTTCCCTAAGGGGTACCATCATTTGCCGTACATTTGAACTGTCAACAAGTAATACACCCCTATCCTTTTGCGTTTGCTTCCTCCTGACACTGGACAAAACAGGTTTCCCCAAACCAGGTGAAGTGAGTCTCACTGTTTCAGGTTCAGTTTCAGTTTCAGTGAAAGACAGCATCTCAAACTTGTTGGTTAGGGGGATTGATGCAACACCCTGAGTCCTCCCTGGCCCCTGTCTGCCGTGTACAGGACACCAAGATCTACCACTGGCACACCACTCACTCAAGCGGATAGGTAATGACAAATCCTGTACTTTCTGCAAAAGAAACAGGATCCACAGGAGAGGATGGTACTTGAGGTACCTCTCGTACAGGTGTCACAGGTACATGACTCTCAGGAGCTCTTCCAATGTACCGATTTGCAGCAGCTGGCAATCATTTAACAATGGTCAGGGCGACTGAAAGCCGTTTATGAACGTCAACCATCTAATCCCATGATTGACAACAGCATTCACAGTAGTGCTGCATTTTGCCTGGTGCTATGTATTACAAGGCAGTGAACAAAAAACTTTAAATTAAACTTGCTGATCATCTTTTAATTTGTTGTGCTAAAAAGTTGCTAATTCACTATAAGAATTCAGGCAGATACACAAAATGAGATTTCTATTAAGACAACACAAAAACATATGGTAAAAATTTGCTAGTTTTGATGTTAATTAGTGTTGTTAGCAAACTTGAAAACAGACTTAATTTACAACAAATGAAGATAAAATATAGGGCTACTCCTCTTTAAGGGAAAACTAGATGTCACACAATATGTTAGAAAATTTGTTGCAGTAACTAAATCACAAATGCCAATTTGTTACAAATTGCTCGTAGATTATACAAAGGACAATGGTAGCTTCTGAAACTTCTCAGAAATGTACGTTTATTTGTGTTGATATACAATGAAATTCAAGGGTGATGTATACTTTGGCTGAACTGCGAGCCACGAATGCTGATTTACTAAGAATTAAATTATGTATCCAAAACACTCACACCGCTAACTTATGGGTACTGATACAATTGATGAAAGATTACACAGAAGAAGCAACAAAAACAGTAAAATATGTGAAAGTAGAACTTTAAATTCATGCATGATCTTGTACAAGTGGTCTCACACAACATAAGATTTATAAGTCGGCTTTTATATATAAACAAACGTGTATTGCACAGATTTTTCACTTAGCTGTTTCTGTACACACTTCTCCACAAGCGTGCTGAAGAGGAACATTGCAGCGCAAGTTTATCTCAACCAAAATTGCTAAAATGCGCAGCACCAACAAAGCACATGCTTTGCCTGTCTTATATGTCTGTCACTCATACAAATATCTAGGTGTAAAACTTTGTAGGGATATGAAATGGAATGATCACATAGGTTCAGTTGTGAGAAAAGCAGGTGGTAGACTTATATTTATTGGTAGAATACTGGGGAAGTGCAATCAGTCTACAAAACAGATTTCTTAAAAAACACTCGTGCGAATGGCTCAGGTGTGTTGGACCCGTACCATCCAGGAATAACAGGAGACATTGAAAGTATACAGAGAAGACAGTACAAATGGTCACAGGTTTGTTTAATCTGTGGGAGAGAGTCACAGATATACTGAAGGAACTGCACTGGCAGACTCTTGAAGACTAACAAAGTCTATTAGCAAAGTTTCAAGAACTAGCTTTAAATGATTACTCCAGATATAAACTAAAATTCCCTACACATCACTCATGTATTGATCATGAGGATGCGATTAGAATAATTATGGCATGCACACAGGTATACAATTATTCTTCCCAAGCTCCATATGATAATGGAACAGGAAGAAACCTTAACTAGTACAATGGGACGTACACTCTGTCACGCACCTCACAGGGATTTGCAAAGTGTAGATGTAGATGCAGTATAAGGTCGACACTTTAACCATGGGCAAAGGATGTAGTAGAAACAGTTTTTTGAGTATGGACCAATTACAATTTGAATGGGGAATGGCAAATGGACGAGCTTTATAGAATGTAGGAGTAAAGCAAACATATGCCTTGCTGAAATCTATTTCATCTGTAAGACAATCTTATATTGTCTAACTTCATATTTCATCTAATGTAACTGGATATATAAAAAATCTACACACAAAGTGGCAGCAAGAGCATATATATCGGGAAACATTCCACATGGGAAAAATATATAAAAAACAAAGATTTTGAGGCTTACCAAACAAAAGCGCTGGCAGATCGATAGACACACAAACAAACACAAACACAAGTGTATGTTTGTGTTTGTTTGTGTGTCTATCGACCTGCCAGCGCTTTTGTTTGGTAAGTCTCAAAATCTTTGTTTTTAGATATATAGATGATGAGACTTACCAAACAAAAGCAAGCGAAGGTTAGGTGGACGGCGGAAAGACACTCTTGGTGGAGTGGGGAGGATTTGAGGAAGTCGTATCCCTGCTGGAGAGCCACATTCAGAGTCTGATCCAGTCCCGGAAAGTATCCTGTCACAAGTGGGGCACTTTTGGGGTTCTTCTGTGGGAGGTTCTGGGTTTGAAGGGATGAGGAAGTGGCTCTGGTAATTTGCTTCTGTACCAGGTCGGGAGGGTAGTTGCGGGATGCGAAAGCTGTTTTCAGGTTGTTGGTGTAATGGTGCAGGGATTCCGGACTGGAGCAGATTCATTTGCCACGAAGACCTAGGCTGTAGGGAAGGGACCGTTTGATGTGGAATGAGTGGCAGCTGTCATAATGGAGGTACTGTTGCTTGTTGGTGGGTTTGATGTGGATGAACGTGTGAAGCTGGCCATTGGACAGATGGAGGTCAACGTCAAGGAAATTGGCATGGGATTTAGAGTAGGACCAGGTGAATCTGATGGAACCAAAGCAGTTGAGGTTGGAGAGGAAATTCTGGAGTTCTTTTTCACTGTGAGTCCAGATCATGAAGATGTCATCAATAAATCTGTACCAAACTTTGGGTTTGCAGGCCTGGGTAACCAAGGCGGCTTCCTCTAAGCGACCCATGAATAGGTTGGCGTACGAGGGGGCCATCATGGTACCCATGGTTGTTCCCTTTCATTGTTGGTATGTCTGGCCTTCAAAAGTGAAGAAGTTGTGGGTCAGGATGAAGGTAATGAGGAAAGAGGTTTTAGGTAGGGTGGCAGGTGATCGGCGTGAAAGGAAGAGTCGTCTTATTTTCCCACGTGGAATGTTTCCCTCTCCTCTATATATATAGTTATAATAGAAGGAAACATTCCACGTAGGAAAAATATACCTAAAAACAAAGATGATGTGACTTACCACATGAAAGTGCTGGCAGGTCGACAGAGACACAAACGAACACAAACATACACACAAAATTCAAGCTTTCGCAACAAACTGTTGCCTCATCAGGAAAGGGGAAGGAAAGGGAAAGACGAAAGGATGTGGGTTTTAAGGGAGAGAGTAAGGAGTCATTCCAGTCCCGGGAGCGGAAAGACTTACCTTAGGGGGAAAAAAGGACGGGTACACACTCGTACACACACACATATCCATCCACACATATACAGACACAAGCAGACATATTTAAAGATTAAATATGTCTGCTTGTGTCTGTATATTTGTGGATGGATATGTGTGTGTGTGCGCGAGTGTGTACCCGTCATTGGAATGACTCCTTACTCTCTCCCTTAAAACCCACATCCTTTCGTCTTTCCCTCTCCTTCCCTCTTTCCTGACGAAGCTGCCATTGGTTGCGAAAGCTGGAATTTTGTGCGTATGTTTGTGTGTCTATCGACGTGCCAGCGCTTTCGTTTGGTAAGTCACACATCATCTTTGTTTTATATAAAAGTTTTACTTACGAAAGGTTTCGGAGCCAGTGGCTCCTTCTAGCAGAAGGGTTGAAGGGAAGGAAGAGGGGTGAAGGTCAAGCTTTAGGAAAAGGGGTAGAGCTCGGAAAAGTCACGCAGAACCTGGGTCAGAGGAGACTTACTCGATGGGATGCTGCTACTTGGAGAGTAGATTTTTTATCTATCCAATTACATCATTGTCAAAAATTGACTATTTTTGTTGTTATATTCATATTTCATCTGACAGATTTCTTGGTAAAAAGGTGTACATTTGTTTCCAAGAACAAAATGGACAATTCAAACCAAGGTTGAGACAGCTAATAAAATGGTAAACTACTCTTAACATAGTTGTTCATGCAAGCAGCTTTGGCAAACTTACATGAAATCATGTATTAGTCAAAAAAGTCTTAATTCCAGTTTTTAAAGACAACACTTAACTGTTGCCTGACTCTTGAACTTGGCAAATCAAAGGAGCTATCTTTCACGAACCTGAAGAATCAGGTATTTTTAAATGGAAAATATATTCGCACAGAAATAACCCCAACAAACCACTACATACTTCCAGCCATTACATGTAAGATACATTACATGATCAGGTATTAATAATCAAGCTTCATTCAGTTGTTCGTCACCATATATCTTCACCAGTTTTCAAGGACATGATCATTTGTGCCTGGCAGACCAGAGGATAGTGACAGAGAAAAATGTAATGAATTTCATCAGTGCCAATATTACGAACAGGAAATGGTGACTGTGTTATCAAACACTGAAAAATGTGCTGTTATTGTTTGTACTGTTCTCAAAGGTTCTGCACAGAGCATTTTGTAATAAGACATCATCACATATGAACACTACCGTGTGATGCAGCAAAATATACCAGTACAGAGTTGCCAGTTTTCTAATAGACAAGAACAAGTTTGTATTTGTAGAAACAATGTATTTCATACCGATTGAGATGAATATAACCTTCGTACGTATAATTATGCACGTATTTGTAAACATATTTATGTATTTGTACATGTCAAAGAGTAAAAATAAATGTGTGTACAGTCTTTCCCATTACATACTGTATAGTTTATTTTTGTTATGGAATAACACTGCTGTCTGCCTACAAAATGGATGTATGACTCATAAATATACGCCCTTATAGTTCAAAAACAGGCATTTCCTTAACAGGGTATCATCATGGCTGCATTCATCAAGCTGAAATGAGCCCAATGTGAGTTTCAACCAAATACGACTAGTGCAGTTGAAACACCTACCTTGTCAGCACCACACATGACTGGAGCAACTGAATCACATTCTCCATCTGGGTTTTGACTCTCTCTCATTGTGCCCGTAAGTGATAAATATATTCCCCACAATGGTATTTTAAAACGCACCCAACCAACTAAATGTCCCATACCCATTCCACACCTTCTCCCAACCCCATGGCTCATATTCCTGTTATAGACTATAGTCTGTTCAAAATTACTTTGGGACTGGCAGTTTGGCAGGAGCACGTGGAGGTGCGGAACAGAATTGCCATGTCCCACACGAAGCACATGTAATCTTGCATTTCATTTGCTTACAAACTATTCACTTACAAATATGGAAACTGGGATCACCAAGATGTGGAATAGCTACACTATGTGATAATTTTATGTTTCTTGGTGGTACCGAATTAATTAGATGATAAATGGGCAGTTTATGAAAATGCATTTTCTGGCAACATTACTGAATTTACAATCTGCAGCCAACTTTTTATTACTGATGTTAGATGAACACACTAAGGAAATAAAATCTTCAGAAACATCAAACTCCAAATCAGAAATTCTGTCGGAGTTTCCTAACACAAAATGATGTCAATTAAATACAGTCTGCTCATGCAGGAAGTACTAAGTGGTCGCCCATATGGTTTTATTGCAAGAAGTGGATCATTAGGCCTATAATTAATCTATTATTAAGTTTTCTCATCCACCTACTTATTTGTAACAACAAAATATAAGATTTGTGTGTGTTTACTTCTGAGAGAGAACACAGCTTAAATAGTCCAGCCAGTATTGGGACAAAGAAAAAAAAAATCGATACAAAAACATTACTTCAGTACTGCAAATAGTGTAGTAATATTTATTTTGTCTGCTATAGATTGAATTCCTCAAACTTCATTTGGAGTTAGTTGCTGATAAGGCCTTATGTTGCTATTCACCACTGTAGACTGCACACTTCAAACATGCAACTGCATCCTCCTGTACTTCATTTCTGAGTTGATAACACAAAAACGCCACTGACATCACTCTCATAGTAATGATAGATGCTTCAGCTCTCACTGTTGTTACTTAACATAACGAAAAAACTGTTTGTGAATAATTTGAAAAAGACACAATTCCTTAATGGTGACCAATAACAAACCGAGTGTCAGATTTTCCATTTTGCAATAATAAATATGACATTGGGTTGCATCCACATGAAATTGATCTATATCAGTAATCTACTTATCCATACAATGTCTTTCCCCCAAGAGTTTCAAGCTGCGATGTTATTCCAGCTTCATTTTCTTGTCAATCTTCACAATTTTGTTTTTGTTTACATTCAGAGCTGCAGCAGTTCTATTGGTTACATTTTTAATGGACAGCAGCAAGCCGCCATTGAAATTCCCAGTTTCGAAGCAAGAACGTACAACACAAACAATTTATCTCAACTGACGTCATTTGACAATCACCTGGCCATGAGACCAACATAAAACTTTTTCATTCATAACTTTCGACAAACCACATTGAGGTGACAAAAGTCATGGGATATCCTCTAATATCGTATTGGACCTCCTTTTGCCCAGCTCAGTGCAGCAACTTGAGGTGGCATGGACTCAACAAGTCATTGGAAGTCCCCTGCAGAAATACTAAGCCATCCTGCCTCTAAATCCGTCTGTAATTATGAAAGTGTTGCTGGTGTAGGATGGTGTGTGTACACTGACCTCTCAAATTATGTCCCATAATTGTTTGATGGGATTCATGTCAGGTAATCTGGGTGGCCAAATCATTCACTCAAATGTCCAGAATGTTCTTCAAACGAATTGCAAAAAACTTTGGCATGGTGACATGGCAACTTGAAGTCAACGAGTTGCTGCAAATGGTCTCCAAGTAGCCACACAGAACCATTTCCAGTCAATTATTGGTTCAGTTGGACCAGAGGACTCCGTCCATTACATCCCACTTCGCTTTCTGTGGTTAGTTCATGCAGTACTGCTTTTCTGTTAGGACTGACAACACTATGCATTATGGAGGCGTCAGATTGCACATAAGGCCATAGTTTTCCCATTGTCTAGGGTCCAACATGTGGTCACGAGCCCAGAAGAGACACTGCAGATGATGTGATGCTATAAGCAAAGGCACTCGCGACTGATGTCTGCTGCCGTAGCCAATTAATGCCGAATGTCATGGCACTGTCCCAAAGTATACGTTCCTTGCACAACCCACTTCGCTTTCTGTGGTTAGTTCACGCAGCATTGCTTTTCTGTTAGGACTGACAACACTACGCAAATGGCACTGCTCTCCATCATTACATGAAGGCCGTCTGCCACTGCACTGCTGATGAAGAGATGTAATGCCTGAAATTTGTTATTCCCAGCACACTCTTGACACTGTGGACCTCAGAATACTGAATTCCCTAAAAATTTCCAAAACTTAATGTTGCATGCGTCCAGCTCCAGCAACCATTTTGTTACTCCCATCGTGTGGCTATAATCATGTCGGAAGCCTTTTCATTTGGTCCACCTGAGTACAAATGACAGTACTGCAAATACACTGCTCTTTCATACCTTTTGTATGCGATAGTACACATCTGTATATGTGCATATCACAATCCCATGACTTTTGTCAATTCAGTGTACTTCAGACATTGACCGGTATAACGTAACAACAAATAAAAACTCCTGCAACAGTAAAAAGACAACAAACTAAATCAAAGGGTGCAACTATAACACAGGACAAGGAGTCCATAACCCACACACAGGACACTTCATCCTGAGTAGCAAACAGCTGATTCACCTGCCAAAGTAAGAGCTATGTCCCCGACCTCTACAGTGGCCATTGTCATTAGCAAATCGTCTGACAAACTCAATGGCCGCCACCAAACTTATCAAACTGGAACATCCAATTGCTGAGCACAGATTTCAATGACTGCTTTCGGCACTGCATGCATTCTTCCCATCGATACCAGTGTTTCTAAACTGTGCAGGTGGGCACCCCCCCCCCCCCTCCTTATAAAATATCCTACAGTACATTCTCCTCCCTCCCCCTCAACCATCACTAGTTCCTTATCCACCTGCCTCTGTCTCCTTCCCTGCTACAACTCCAGCCTAACACACACACACCTGATATTCGCCCAGTGCACCTGCATAGTCCTTTTCCCTTCCTGCTTCCGTTTTCTTCCTTTTTCCTCCTGTACAGCCTCTCAATGCTGCACCTAACAGCCCACCATCCTGTCCTTGCCACATTCCTGAACACTTCAACATGCAGCTCTACAGCATCTTTCTTACCCCACCTCTAATGTGATATCCCTCCTCCTCCCTGCCTCATTTTTCTGCTGTACCCCGCCACCCATCACACCAGCCTAGATCACTATTCACCACAGTGACACTACGATACGAGAGTGGTCATTGGATGTTGTTGACTTGTTTACTTATGAATGTGTGTGTGTGTGTGTGTGTGTGTGTGTGTGTGTGTGTGTGTGTGTGTTTGTTTCTTTGACACTAAAAATAAACATGTACAATTGCTTTGTGATCAAAAATGTATTTATTAAGACATTTTATCATTACATACAAACTGCTTAAAATCGTAACAGGTAGGATTCAGATATGTCAATGACTACATCAAAAAAATTTTTTTTTGTTCTGGATACGCATATCAGATAAACTTTCAGAAGTCTATCAATGCAAGAAATGAGATTAATTGCTTTGAGTTACAGTATGCACTGCTAAGCACTTTTGATGGATGATAATTTGTTTTTGATAAAAGGTCTACTAACTGCAACAAATGATGCGGTCAAATTAGGTTGCTACTTTAGATTTACATATAAGCCTCCAAATATTCAACTTTTCCCTGCAACTGAATTTTCGGAGATTCATACACCAGTGAGAGTATCATGTCATCACACTAAATTACCTGAACAATTCCAAGACAATAATACACTTCACTAGACATTCAACCATTCGTTTTGCAAAGAAAAGGTTTCAGTCGAAGGTGGCATAATTACATGGCCATAGTTAGTTATAAAATTTTCAAACAGCTCCTTCTGCAAATGCATATAATTACCCACATAACTTTCCTTACTTTGTTGCAATTAACAGCCATGAAAAATACATGACAGCGTCAACATGACAGATCTATACAGCATCAGTCATTCTGCGATACAGTGAAGCATGAAACCAAACAGACTACTTCGTTTCTTAGCATTTACAGTTCACCTTCTCTCTCATTTTCAGCTAAAGCAAGAGGAAGGCATATATTATGAAAAAACAGTATTCACTAGACAAAGAAATTATTAGTCAGTCAGTTCTGCATGTCTACTTACTGTTTTATTTATACGATACATTGTGATCTGTTTTGACAGTTACTTAGACAATGCTTACAAAATGTAAATACTTAACAAGGAATGTATACCATCTAGTAAATAAATCACAAATATGTACATGTATGTCATAACAGCTACAGCTGTGTTAATACTGGAACAATAATTAAGCGTGAAGATCAAGTGTCCTATGGTGATGGGATTATATGAAAGCTATGGCATATGGTAACGATGTTGTACAATATAATCAAGATACATAAAAATATGCCACTGGATTCAAATTTTATGACATTCACCAGAAATTTAATTCCCATTAGCCTTTACAAGTTATGTCCATTTGAAAGGAACATCTAAGGACTCAGGATGAGAAGCCGACATATTACTGATGATTAAAGAGAGAAAATTCCAGCCTTTGACAGAACTTTGTGGAAAAGAATTTGGTCCATTCCACTGCACACACATGCAGATTTTGCACCTAAATACAGTAGAATGCTCATCTATTACTTCTCCGTGATGTTCTCAGTTGTTTCTCCAACTCAAATTGCCTAATATCAGTCCTCTGCAGGAAATCCAGTTTGTCAAGGTACCTGGAAACATAACATTTTAATTGTCAATCATAAATTAATATACTGAATGTGAAAATAAATATAATTCATGTAACTTTCATCACTGTGCGATGATGTACCCATGTAAGTTCAAACCTTTGACATGATACAGAAATCATCAGAAGTCAACAATGTAATGCAGAACAAAGCCAATCAAAACAGAAAGTGCATTAATATCTTAAGTGTTGAAGCCTCTTGGACTATGTGCAAGTCAATATAGAAAGGTTGATCAGTGAAATGGCAGTGAATAGCTTCCTGTTATGTTTTGAAACTGGGTTCATGTTAGTACACTTTAAAATCAGTTGATGACAATCAGGACTACAAGATTTGTAAATAAAGTAAAACACTGAAACTGTGAACTTGATTAGCCTGCATATGTATTCAAATTCCTACATCGTATCATCATGAACACCAATTACCAAAGGAAAGTCAACCAAATTTTTTTTTATCCTTTACAGTCAAATGCTGAACTTCAGACTGAACCACACAACTACATTTTAATGGGGAATTTTTGTCTTACAATTGTTGCTTTCTACATCACTGAAGACTAAGATAATGAAAAACTAAACTAAAAACTGAAATCTTATAAATAATAGAAGTCAATGCAAATCAAATTAGAATTTCTTAGTGAGGTCTTAGCCTATGTTGTACTCACCCATCACGACCACGATTGTGCGTTTGAAGTTCTTCTTCAATACCTTCAGCTTTCTTAAAACGATCCCAATCAAGCTTGGACTTCTCAAGAGTTCCCAATTTCTGTTTCTTGTTACCTATCATGCCCAGCACTGAGGACAATCCACCTCTTGCCTTTCCTTGGCCTCTTCCAGCTGCAGGCGCGGGAGAGAGAGATGTTGAATGAGGCTTTGTAGCTGCTGTTTTTGCTTCTACAGAATCAACTGGAACCTCCTTTGTAACCCTGTAAACAGTTTTTCGGGGCAATAAATTGCCAGTTCCAGCATGTCAACTTCAACAGACAATATAACAGCACCAATTATCATATATTAAGAGTATAATTTACCATTTTATGCAAATATTTTAAAATCTTCAGTTCTCTTGTGTAATCTTCAAAAAACCCAAAAACTTCCAAAACAGGAAAAGAAGTGAAGTGTTGACCATTACAAGAACAGTGAACCATGAACTGATGAAGTATTTCAAAACAAGTCACAAAATAAAGTACCATTAGCAGTAATCAGAACAAATAATTTTGTATAACTATAAAACACATATTTAAGTTTTGAAGCTAACAACGTGTAGCATCTTTTGCTGTTTTAATTTTATTATTGATCATATTAAACACTCCCTCCTCACCCCTTCTATCCATGTCACATAATCCTACATCGTCACTCGGTAATTATGAGACAAGATAAACGCAAACAGTATCTTCTGACAGCTCAGATGCTTGGGGGGGGGGGGGGGGGGCATTAGCCATGCTTGGAAAGCTCAGTCAGCAAAGCACTTGCTTGTGAAAGGCAAAGATCTGATGTCTGAGTCCCAGTCCAACACACAGGTTTAATCTACCACAAAGTTTCACATCAAAGTATATTTAAAAGGCAATACATAGCATCACTTTACTTTATCCACTGCATGTTTTTTCCCCTCCAAGCATCAAATAATTGTACTTTTTCTCCTTAGTGTTGACTTTGTCACTATTAGAGGTTTTTTTTTTAAGGAAAATGGTTTCATCTATTTGTCTTCTTGTTTGTATGTTGGCTAAGTTTTTTCTTTATCTGGTATCGTAAAACCAAAATAATTTTCAGTTTTCAGATATTTAGCATCTTTGGTGTAAGAACACTTATACTAAAATATTCAAGTCTTCATACAGCCTGTGCAATGTGTGATGAAAATAGTGCAAAAAGTACCATTAAGGTTAAGACAAAAAAGCACAAAATCCACTACTACAGCATGAGTGAGTGATGCCAGAATAAATTAAAACTTCCGCTACTAGCAGACCACTCTACCCCCACCACCATTTTCTTCTTGGGAATCCTCCACAACATTCCACTCTTTCCCATTCCATCTTGTGAACCATCTGTGCTAATGCCATGACATTCCATTCTGCCCCATTTCATCTTGTTAACCATCTGTGCTAATGCATTGTGGAACGTTTTGATATTCCATTCTGTTACGTGAATTGAGTCAGCCTTTAATCTCCCAGGATGTTTTAAAACGATTTACACTTTGCCACAGAGTAAAAGATTCATTCTGAAGCAATTAAAAATTATTGTTCTTCAAGTAAACTAACGGAGATTCTTCAAATTCATTGTATATGTATGTTGTAGCATAAATATCATAACATTTTATTTTTAAAATCTGAAATCTGCTTACTTTAACTTACTTTACTTCTTCTCCAGCAAACTCATACACTTTTGTTATGGTCACTTTATTCTCTCTCTCTCTATTTTCCTCTTGCTTCATAACAGTTGCTTCTCTATCAGACTTGCCATTTGGAAGAGAAGCATCATTCTTGTTTTTGGAAACTGACCCTGTATCTTTAAGGAAATCTGTAAATGAAAAACAAGAACTTAACACTTACTTGTTTATAATATCAAACACAATATAAATCTGCATGTTTTTATTTTGAAAAATAATGTACATACCAGGAGCTCCTGGTCACAAATTACAACTTAACATTATTAAATGCAAATCATAATAAATATGATGCAAATATAAATGAATGACCTGTGCCACTTCGAAGAAACTTTCAGTACTTAAAAATATGAAGCATACAATTTTTGAGCTTTATATAATTGGAAAACATTAAGTTTGCAGCACCCAAAAATAACAGTAATAAAATATGTTTTTACTGATCGGAATGTAAGTTTCATTTTATTTCCAATACCACACAAGAATTTTTGTACTGAGGAAATCAGCAAAGGTTTAAACATGCAGCAGTACTGACTGGATGAGGATTTCAATTTGTTTCTGGGGCATATACTAGTGGCAGGCATGGCAGTTATCACTGAGACAACCAGTTTTCAGTTACACTATTATATTTTTTCCACACCACCTTAACCTGATTGTTAAAAACAACTCAAAATAACCAGTTTATGAAATAACCAATATTCAGTCTTTTATTCCTATTATTGCCTGTAATAAATGTACAAATCTAACAAAGTCTGGAAAATTTTGACTCACTCAGATTCAAGAGACACAGAATCAAAATATTAAATAGGCAAATAAAAGCAAACTTAGTCCATCCTCATTCACTGCTTTTCCCAAAAAGTGAAAAATGGTTGACTACTACAAAAAAAAAAAACTAGCCAGTATTCTGCTACCCATTCTCATACTCAAAAATCATGGTGTAATCAGGTATCATACAACTATTTGGGCATTACAAATAGTTATGCTAAAGGGTGAAAACTAAGACTTAAGAACTCTTATTTTTTTTTGTTAATTTGTCTGTTTCCGAGGTCTACAAGCAGATAAAAGCATATAATGTAAACACAGGCAGAAGATCAGCTGCTTTCTATTTTTATTTCACAGAAATGGCAGATATATCTTTGATATTTTAAAGCAAACCAAGCATTGTACTTAACTGTTGTTTCACTCTGAAAAAATATTTCCCATAGTAGGGTTGGTACCATTCTGCAGTACAAGGGATGTATGGTGATGACAGCAAGAAAATACCGCACAGACCAGTTGGGGTAAATCTCACACACAGCACATACGTGTGTACCTTAAGCCACGACACATGGCCACAGGGACATTACTGTCTCAACAACACACTACCAGTTCCTATGCCATGTGTTTGTTGCTCATTTCTGTCAGCACTTTTATTAAAATAGTACTGATTGATATCCCCATTTTCTACAATAATGCAACTTTTCAAACCAATGCAAATTTTCTGAATAAAAATTACTCATTTTTAAAAAGGTTTATCCAAAAACAAAAAAATTAGGACTGCTGGGGCTAACTGATATTTCAGTTTTTCTTACTCGGTTATTAACACAAATAAAAAGACACCTGTTCTACGCGAGACAAAACAAACTAAAAAATATTGGTTATTCAGAACTCAAATACTGGCATCGGTTTTAACCTATTGGTTTTTCCCATCCATAACTGATAAGCAGAATGAAATCCACAGCCAACTGCTAGAAATTTGTTGCTGTGTCATGGAAGCTGGTTTCTGTGTGGCAGCATACTGAGAAAGTAAGAATGAGGGGTAAATTGCAGATGAGAGGGTTAAGTGGGGGGGGGGGGGGGGTGAAAGTGGGGGTGGCTCCAAATACAGCACTTGTTCAACATATTCTCAGCAAGCCCACACATCTCCCTATTTCTGTTCACACAACACAAATAGTGTCTGCCACATTGGAAGCACTCACCCACCCGCTACACACACACACACACACACACACACACACACACACACACAGTCAAGTCATAGTTAACAAACCTTCCACAAGGGCAACATTCTTTAATAACCAACTTCGTTCCTCACTTGCTTGCAGTTGCTTTCATACTTGCTTCGCTTGCTTCAGTAGATACCCCACTAAATAACTAGAGTGTGCCTGAAAAATCTGAAATTCTGCATCAACAGAAATGACAAAAACTAATGTTCAAATCTAGTGCCTCTCAATGTGAGTTCATTTTTAAAAGCACTGTACTTGATTGTTTCACGAATTTATTGGGCCACTCAGTTAGAAAACTGATTAACCGATATGATATAATACCTACTATTGGATTATTCCATGTCAAATCAACACATGGTCTAAGCCTCACCATCTCAGACTTTCTTGAAATTTGTCACATGTGTACTGTTGGCATAGACTAAGAGACATGTCAACTCATTTCTGAGTTAAGTGAGCTGAAAAGTTCTCATAAATGGGCCCAAAAACAGGGAACAGCAGTTTTTAGAATTGCTGTAGAAATTTTCCTAATTGAGCTACATCCTGGGATGATTACCATAGCACAGCATTTTTCATGCTCCTTCCTATGGAATACAACAATATATAGGTTAACATAAAATTATTTTCAAAACAAAATTTAAAATTTTTATTAATTTTTTTTCAAAAAGCACATTTTAAAATTTTCAAATTTGCTCCTAGTATTGTTGTAAATTACAGGCCAAATTGTAAATTTGGGATGATTTCTTCATTAGTAATAGAGGGAAACATTCCATGTGGGAAAAATATATCTAAAAACAAAGATGATGTAACTTACCAAGCGAAAGCGATGTGTCTATCAACATGCCAGCACTTTCATTTGGTAAGTTACATAATCTTAGACAGTAATTCAACTATGTACTCAATTTTTGCAACAATACTTACTGTCAGAGAGAGTGTAGCCCTTCCTGAGTGTACATATTCTGAGTTGATCGTGTGTAATAATTACTTACTTGAGAACTTATTGTTTAGGCCAAATATTTAAAACTTCCGTAAAACACAATGTTATTGGAAGCTAGAAAGTAATTTACAATGAGTCATGAAAATGTAAAAATTACTGGCTAATTTTTAACTTATGATCTTCTATTTCAACATTAAGTGTGTAAAACAAATCACTTTGTTAGAGACAGCAGAAAGCTCAGAAATGTCACATCAGGGATGCCTGAACTGTATCCACAAATAGTCAGTGGTCCAAAATTTTGTGATAAATGTAAGAAGGAAATTACTATGTTGAAAATGCACAGTCCATAAGTGACAAAAATGCTGAACCTGAACATTCTCACTCGCAAGCATAATGCACAGTGACACAGAATTTATGGCTACTTCAGAGGTTGTTCAGTTACTTAATATATCTGTTGAACGGTTGAGTGAATTTCCCATTGTTAAGAGAAAAATGGAATACAAGAAGTATTGCACATTGAAAGTATTGCACATTGAAAGTAAGAAAAATTTCCAGAACTATGAAATGTAATTTTTTCTCTGGTTCTGCTGAAAGTTTGTTACCAGAAAGTGACAGTGATGTTGATAAATGTGAAGCTGTAAAAAATCTGAAAATTAAGTTTTCGAACTGTATGAGTAGAACAAAAAGGCTAATGCTTCTAACATATTTAGCAGATAATTGGAGCATTTGAAAGGTTACGCATGAATTTAACGTGCCAAACTATATTGCAAGGCAGTCAAACAGAATTCTTAAAGAAAAAGGCTTTTCAGAAGGTCCAAATTTAAAACCCGAGAAAAGCTTGCCAACAGAGACAGTGGAAATTGTATGTTCATTTTATGATGATGATGTAGTTAGTAGCACAATGTCAGGTATTAAAGACTATAACAGCTACTGAATCAGATGGATATACATCAAAGATTTCAAAGAGACTCATATTGTGTAAACTTGAAGTGTGCAAAAATTTTAAAGAAAAGTTTTCCAGCTTAAAAATAGGTTTCTCTAAATTTGCTGAATTGAGACCTAAAAATTGTAAGTTAGCTGGTCAAATTGGCACACACACTATTAGTGTGTGCACAAATCATCAAAATGGTGAATCATGGTCATTAGTATCGATAGTCAACTGTGACTGCTGTGCATGGATCCAAGTCAAGCTGGCGACTGAAGCTGCAGGTGATGGGCATCACTACTGCGGGGATCTAACAGCCATCCAGCATGTCCGTGTCTGCTGAGTGGTCCACAATGGTGACCAGCCCAATTACTGCTCACACTGAGGCTGACCCCTCACCCGTGGCCGAGTGGGAGGTCACCTCAGGGCATGGCAGGTGGCGAAAGACTTCCAGGGGGCTGCATGTAAGGCCTCCCCGATTAGTCTGCTAATCAGGTTCCAGTTTCTATCTGTGGGTGCCACTGGCCCACAGCCACATGCAGTTGCTTCTCCTCTTTCAGAGAAAACCTCTCAGCCTGCAAGACCCGGGCAATCACAGGAGGTGGGATTATTGGTAACTCCAATGTTATGCATGTTATGGGGGCCCTTACGGACAGGGCTGCCAAGGAGGGGAAGAATGGCAATGTGCACTTCCGTGTACATACTGGGGGGGGGGGGGGAGTCATTCCAGATGAGGAACAGGTTCTTTCAGATGCCATGAGGAGCATAAGGTGCAGCCAACTGCGAGTGGTGGCTCATGTCGGGGGCCATTGATGACGATGACGTTTGGTTTGTGGGGCGCTCAACTGCGCGGACATCAACGCCTATACAAAGTCTGAATTTCTTCACAGTTCAATCTGGCCACTGTCACTGATGATGATGATGATGACAAAATGATGAGGACAATGCAAACACCAAGTTCCCAGGCAGAGAAAATCCCCAACCCAGTCGGGAATCAAACCTGGGACCCTGGGATCCAGAGATACAAACGTTAGTCACTAGACCACGAGCTGCAGACTCAGTACCAGTGATGTTTGTTGCTTTGTATTGGATGAGATTCTCTACGGTTTCAAATGGCAACAGAAGTGGTAAAGATTGCCAGTCTTGTTTGAAAGATGAAAGCAGAGCTCACCATTTGCAGCATAGTTGACAGGACCGATTGTGGACATCTGGTACAGAGCTGAGTGCGGGGTCTGAATCTGAGGCTCTAACGGTTCTGCGACCGTGTAGGCTGCAGATACCTTGACTTGCACCATAGGGTCATTGGGTTTCAGGTTCCACTGAATAGGTCAGGAGGCCACTACACGCAGGAGGCAGCTACACAAGTAGCAGGGATTGAGTGGTGCGGACTGGTTTTTTTTTTTTTTTTTAGGTTAGAGGGTCTCTGAGACTTGCACTCTTTGAGCCCGAGACACAAAAAGGACTTCTGTCTCGAAGGGTGTAGGTTGAACACAGGAAGAACATAGATATGGGAACCACCGGTGAAACAGTTGTAAATTGTCGTAGCTGCATAGGGAAACTATCAGAACTCCAAGCGCTAACGGAAAGCACTAATGCTCAAATCGTTACAGGCACTGAAAGCTGGCTAAAGTCACAGATAAGTTCAGCCGAAATTTTCGCAAAGAACTAATGGTGCTCCGAAAGGATAGGCTAAACAGAGTTGGCGGTTTTGCTTTATTGCTGTTATAAGCAAGTAGATAGTTCCTGTTAGTTAGTACTGACATTATGGCAACTGGAACAGAATAATAACTGGACCTTTTACAGAGCTCCCATCTCAAATCATACATTTGCTGAAAGGTTCAAAGTAAACCTGAGTTTAATTTCAAACGTGTACCTCAATCATAAAAAATAAAGTTGATGGTGACTACTTCACACTCGATATGTTGGCAAAAATCCATGTTTAAACCTGAATGTACATATAAGACATAATCCAAAATTGTGCTAAATGCATTCTCTGAAAATCATTTTGAGCAGTTAGTTCATGAGCCCATGGTAATAGTAAACAGTGGTGAAAACACACTTTATCTCTTAGTAACAAACAATTCTGAGCTAATAACGAGCATTAAAATGGATACAGGGATTGGTAAACACAGGGTTGTCATAGCGAGACTGGATATTTTAACCTCAAATCCTCCAAAAATAAACAAAAACTATACCTATTCAAAAAAGCAGATAAAAATTCACTTGACACCTTCCTGAGAGAAAATCTTCACTCCTTCCAAATTAACAATGTAAGGGAAGACCAGATGTGGCTTGAATTTAGAGAAATAGTATCAATAGCAACAGATATTTATACCAAATAAATTAACAAATGACAGAGCTGACCCCCGTGGTACACAGAACAGGTCACAACACTGTTGCACAAAGAATGAAAAAAGCACGCCATATTCAAATAAATGCAAAATCCCCAAGATTTGTGATCTTTTACAGAAGCCCGAAATTTAGCGCAGGCTTGAAGGCGAGATGCTTATAACAGTTTCCATAATGAAACGTTTATCTAGAATCCTGGCAGAAAATCCAAAGAGATTCTGATCATATGTAAAGTATGTTAGCAAAATTTCCAGAATTCAAATCAAGAACAGCTGGCAACATGGATAACTTAGAAGTAGTGAAGTAACTCAAATCACTTGATAAAAGCAAGTCTTCCAATCCAGACTGTACACTGACTAGGTTCCTTTCAGAGTATGCTGATACAATAGCTCCATACTTCACAGTCATATACAAGGTGTTACAAAAAGGTACGGCCAAACTTTCAGGAAACATTCCTCACACACAAATAAAGAAAAGATGTTATGTGGACATGTGTCCGGAAATGCTTAATTTCCATGTTAGAGCTCATATTAGTTTCGTCAGTATGTACTGTGCTTCCTTGATTCACCACCAGTTGGCCCAATTCAAGGAAGGTAATGTTGACTTCCGTGCTTGTATTGACATGCAACTCATTGCTCTACAGTACTAGCATCAAGCACATCAGTACGTACCATCAACAGGTTAGTGTTCATCACAAACGTGGTTTTGCAGTCAGTGCAATGTTTACAAATGCGGAGTTGGCAGATGCCCATTTGATGTATGGATTAGCACGGGGCAACAGCCATGGCGCGGTACGTTTGTATCGAGACAGATTTCCAGAACGAAGGTGTCCTGACAAGAAGACATTCAAAGCAATTTATCGGCATCTTAGGGAGCACGGAACATTCCAGCCTATGACTCGCGACTGGGGAAGACCTAGAACGAAGAGGACACCTGCAATGGACGAGGCAATTCTTCGTGCAGTTGACGATAACCCTAATGTCAGCATCAGAGAAGTTGCTGCTGTACAAGGTAACGTTGACCACGTCACTGTATGGAAAGTGCTACGGGAGAACCAGTTGTTTCCGTACCATGTACAGCGTGTGTAGGCACTATCAGCAGCTGATTGGCCTCCACGTGTACACTTCTTCGAATGGTTCATCCAACAATGTGTCAATCCTCATTTCAGTGCAAATGTTCTCTTTACAGATGAGGCTTCACTCCAACGTGATCAAATTGTAAATTTTCACAATCAACATGTGCGGGCTGACGAGAATCCGCATGCAATTGTGCAATTACGTCATCAACACAGATTTTCTGTGAACGTTTGGGCAGGCATTGTTGGTGATGTCTTGATTGGGCCCCATGTTCTTCCACCTACGCTCAATGGAGCACGTCATCATGATTTCAAACGGGATGCTCTACCTGTGCTGCTAGAACATGTGCCTTTACAAGTACGACACAACATGTGGTTCATGCACGATGGAGCTCCTGCACATTTCAGTCGAAGTGTTCATACGCTTCTCAACAACAGATTCGGTGACCGATGGATTGGTAGAGGTGGACCAATTCCATGGCCTCCACGCTCTCCTGACCTCAACCCTCTTGACTTTCATTTATGGGGGCATTTGAAAGCTCTTGTCTACGCAACCCCAGTACCAAATGTAGAGACTCTTCATGCTCATATTGTGGACGGCTGTGATACAATACGCCATTCTCCAGGGCTACATCAGCGAATCAGGGATTCCATGCAACGGAGGGTGGATGCATGTATCCTCGCTAACGGAGGACATTTTGAACATTTCCTGTAACAAAGTGTTTGAAGTCACACTGGTACGTTCTGTTGCTGTGTGTTTCCATTCCATGATTAATGTGATTTGAAGAGAAGTAATAAAATGAGCGCTAACATGGAAAGTAAGCGTTTCCGGACACATGTCCACATAAAATATTTTCTTTCTTTGTGTGTGAGGAATGTTTCCCGAAAGTTTGGCTGTACCTTTTTGTAACACCCTGTATAACTGCTCGCTTGACAAAAGATCTGTATCCAAAAACTGGGAAGTTGCACAAATCACACCAATATTCAATAAAAGTAGTAGGAGTAATTCACTAAATTACAGGCCCTTATCATCAACGACGATATGCAGCAGGATTCTGGAGCATATTTTGTGGTCAAACATTATGAATTACCATGACGAAAACAGTCTATTGACACACAGTCAACATGGATTTAGGAAACATTGTTCTTATGAAACAACTAGCTCTTTACACATACGAAGTATTGGATGCTACTGACAAGGGATTTCAAACTGATTCGGTATTTTTAGATTTCCAGAAGGCTTTGACACTGTACCATTCATTCAAGCAGCTTGTAGTGAAATTGCATGCTTATTCCAATTGTCTCCGTTACGGGACTGGATTCATGATTTCCTGTCAGAGAGGTCACAGTTCATAATAACTGACAAAAGTCACTGAATAAAACAGAAACGATTTCTGGCATTCCCCAAGGAAAGGTTATAGGCCCCCTTCTGTTTCTTAAAAGTAAAGTCATCACAAGATCAAAACAAATTGCAGAATGATTTAGAAAAGATATCTGTATGTGTTCTCCGAGTCTTTCGCAGCAGCATGACCGGATAAAATCATCTTTGTTTGAAAGCCACATCAATTCCAATGAAATTCTCGAGTTTTCGATAGCTAGCTCCACCATCGTCGTGCTGGGACTGGCACTATTTCCTGCTTATATATTTACGATTACTGCCACTGGCATCAACCAAAGAGGGCTGTAACGATGCGTGCGCAGAAGGCGTGTTGAGCAGCTCATAGCAGCAAGCCCGCTGCGGGACCAAGTGACATCTGGTGGCACAAGGGGCCAGCACCATGTCTGAAACTGCAGACTCCACCTCCCTACAAGTGTTAAGCGTCCGCCATTGCTTCCTTTTGACATCCAAAGCCCACCCCCACTCCCTACTTGATGTGTAGCACTTTGTCTCTGTTGAAATTGTTGCGGTTCGTTCTAATCTCAGCCACCTCTTTTATAACTGAGTCCCAGTATGCTGGCGCATGAGCCATGACTCTTGTGTTCTCAAAACTGTATTTTGTGTCCGTTTTCAAGACAATGCTCAACTATGGCTGAATTGTTGAGCTCCCTTTGCTTAATATGTTTCTTGTGTTTGGTGCAATGCTCCGCAACTGTGCAAACTGTCTGGTCTATGTAGATGCTGCTGCACTCGCAAGAGACACCATACGCACCAAGCACACAAAGAGCTATGTCGTCTTCAACAAGGCGCAATCTTCTCATATCTTGGGATCTTGGAGGCGGGCCATAACACTGGTCTCAATCAATGTCTCTGCAGTAGATGTCCTTAACTTGCTGTTCATTGCCCCACAGTATGGCAGGGAGCTGCTGGCTTGGCATCATCTGCCGATTCACAAGGTGTCCTTCCTCGGTGACACCTGAAAGCATTTGCAATTTCTCTTTTGCTGTAGACTTTCTCCCTGAACATGTGCCTCAAGTGCTGCAATTCAACCTGTAGGTGGTCATCGTCTGAAATAACTTCAGCCCTGCATACTAATGTGTTCAGGACTGCTTTCTTGTGTACAGGGTGGTGAAAACTACCTGCATTCAAATACCGATCAGTGTGCCTTGGTTTCCTGTACACTGAATGACCAAGCTGGCCTCCTGCCCACTCAACTAAAACGTCTAAGAACAGTAGCTTGCCTTCCTTCTTCATCTCAACGGTAAATTTAATGTTGGGCTGTACACCATTTATGTGAGCCACCTGTATATTTTCACCGTAAGGCCATACCAGGAAGGTGTCGTCGACGTACCTACAGAAGCAAGACAGATGCAACACTGCCGAGTTCAAATCCTAATCCTCAAAGTGCTCCATGAAGAAATTTGTGACTGCAGGAGACACTGGAGAGCCCATTGCTGTGCCATCCGCCATTTCATAACATTCATCGCAGTAGAAGTAGAAGAACTTCACAGAACAACTTGACTATTCCAGGTGGAAACTGTTAGGCCAAAAAATCCAGCACGTCCTGTAGTACTGGCACTCTCGTAAAAAGTGACACCATGTCCAGACAAACCATTACATCATTTCGACCATTTTCATTTTCTTGAGCGTTTCAACAAAGGTTTGCGAGTTTACAACATGGTGTTCACAATGACCCATTTTGGCACTAATAATCCTGCAAGATATTTTGCCACTCTTTAGATGGACGAGCTGACTGCAGTAGCAATTGGCTTAAGAAAACATGTTCCTTATGCATCTTTGGCAATCCATAACGCCAGGGAGGTCTGGCGGTGTGAGGCATTAATGTCTTCACCACTTCATTTGTAAACCAGATTCCTATAATAACTTCCCTGTCCTCTTGACTATGGTATTTGTAGGATCACAACTAAGCTGGCATGCATCGTCACATATAAATTTAGCACCTTCATATGGTAGTCTTCAGTGTTCAGAACCATGGTGGCATTTCCTTTGTCGGCTGGCAAGACAACCAAGCTCTCTTTGTCACACAACAAGCGCAGGCCACAGCGTTCCTCCAGGCTAATATTTGATTTTGGTGGCTTAGATTTCAACAGAGGATGGCTGGCAGTAAAGTCTGACATCCTCAGATGCTTCACGAGAGAGTTGCTGAATGCACTGCTTTATGCCACTAGTAATCTCCAAAACTGGCAGACGACACAGGACTGGTGACAAATTAAGGCCTTTAGTCAGCGTTGCCACAGAGCTGTTGGCCTTTAGTCAGCGTTGCCACAGAGCTGTTGTCCAGTTCGGTTTTGGAGAGATTAACAACTGTTCTGTAGGCCTTATAATTCTCCACTTCAGTTCTTCCACGAGTTAAGTGGTCAAACTTGTTACACTGCTTAGACGTCGTCTTGCACAAATTAGCACACTGTTGCGTTGCTGTGGCTATCTCTGCCCACTCTCAATCGAATGGCGACAAAGTTGATGACAATAAAACAGGTTTCTGGCATTAAAATCCAGCTCATACCTTGTCTGCCGTATCCGCTGTCTCACTATGGCATGACTTGTCCTCTTCAAAATTGTGTCCACTGCAGAAGTTCGGATGTGGTGCTTCACTAGAGCAAATCGAGGAATTACCTCCTTGTCCCAGCAGCATCACAAAAATGCTAAAGAACTCAGCAGATGTGATTTCTTTTTGCACAGTTTTCCAGCAGTTTCACACTGCACATTATGTCCTCATCATAGAGGAAAGTTATTTCCTCTGGGTCTTTCACAGCGGTGTGACGGAATAAAATCTTCTCGGTTTTCAAGCCACATGAATTCCAATAAAATTTCTGCATAGTTTTACTCCTGATGAGGATGGCAGAGCTAGCCATCGAAAGTTCGAGAATTTTACTGGAGAACTTCTAACGTTTTTCACAACTAAGTGTGTGTGTGTGTGTGTGTGTGTGTGTGTGTGTGTGTGTGTGTGTGTGTGTGTGCGCGCGCGCGCGCGCGCGCATATACTTCCCACTTCTCTTATACGAGTCAACTTACTTGGTGTATACAGCCGATCTTCCTCTCTGGATAGCTGGCGTCTGGAATCTCTACAAACTACTTCTTTGAAGAAGAATGATGCAAGTTACAGGAACCTTAACGATTCTCTCACCACTTGCGAAATAATTCGGTACTCAAAGAATACTTTTCAATAACTACTGGTATATTTGAGCTTCGTAAGAACAAAATTCACACTTCACACATCAACATTTAACTTCTCGTAAGTAACTCTTATCATCTCACATTAGAAACAGATTTAAGACCATTTAGAAAAGAGTTGGCTTAACAACCATGTCTCTACTGCAAACATATCGTAAAATATGTCTTGCCTCCAGCAAGTCCAAGATAAGAGTTTTTTCACAATTCAGAATCTCAATTATTCTTTTGTCACTAACAATAATCACAATTACAAACAGCACAGAATAACCCAGAAGTTCCTTGGTTCCTCCGTGTGCTTTCACTATGACTTCCATGGATTGCCCGACAGCACTTATCAGTGCCGTTCAAATGCCGTGTCGACCTTTTGCTCGTGACTATTTCACATCTGCGCACACAGAGAGGTGACGCGCAGTAGATAGGGTTCCTTTCTCCCACTTACATCTAAAATATCGTGTGTTCGAGAAGGTGGAGGGCCGAGTGGTTCTAGAATTTATGCAGAAATTTTCGAAACATTATAAATTTTATTGGAATTGACATGGCTTGAAAATGAGAAGATATTATCCATATCTGTATGGTGTGAAAACTGGCAGTTGACCCTAAATAATATAAAGTGTGAGGTCATTCACATGAGTGTTAAAAGGAATCTGTTAAACAGCCAAATCTAGAGTCCATAAATTCAACAAAATACCTAGAAATTATAATTACAAACAACTTAAATTGAAAGAAAATACAGAAAATGTAGTGGGGAAGGCACACCAAAGGCTATGTTTAATTGCCAGAACACTTTGCAAATGTAACAGGTCTACTAAAGAGACTACCTACACTACGCTTGTCCATTCTCTTTTGGAGTACTGCAGTGAGGTTTGGGATCCTTACCAGATAGGATTAACAGGGTACATAAGGAAAGTTCAGGGATGAGCAGTACATTTTGTATTATTGCGAAATAGGGAAGAGAGTGTCACTGACATGATACATGATTTGCGGTGGACATAATTAAAACAAAGGCGTTTTTTGTTGTGGCGGAATCTTCTCACAAAATTTAAATCACCAACTTCCTCCTCCAAATGCGATAATATTTTTTTGTTGCTGACCTACACAGGGAGAAATGATCAGCATAATAAAATAAGGGAACTCAGAGCTCGCACGTAAAGATATAGGTATTTGTTTTTTTCTGCATGCTGTTCAAGATTAGAATAATAGAGAATTATTGTGAAGGTGGTTCAATGAACACTCTGCCAGGCACTGAAGAGTGATTTGCAGGGTGTCCATGTAGATGTCGATGCAGACGTGGAACTAATGACAGAAAATACTGAACTGAAAATTATTACAGAAGATAAAATTCAAAATTACAAGCAATGCCCCACAAAAGTGCTTTGTAACCTATTGATTGCAACATGTAGAAATGTGCTTACTGTCCTGGTGAAACTGACATACATAAAATTTTGGTGAAAATTCAACTGAAAAGTACAATTTCATCAGTGGGTTTAAGTTGACTGTTGTAATCTAGAGACTTTGGAGAAATATTCAGAAGAGTTTATTGACTTATTCTGCAGAAAGTTGCCTCTTTGGTTCAGCATGACTTCATTGCCAAGCAGCAGGGATATTTTCTTAACTGTGCAAAAGACATCCTGAAGGAATTGGAATTTGTCATGTATGATTTTTCTGAAAATTACAGCATAGTTCTACAAGATGAAGCTCAGAGTTATCACTGGACAAACCAACTCTTTGTTATATCTTTCAAAGAAGAAGACAAAGTTGAACATCTTAGTTATGTAATTGTTTCTGATTCATCATACTACAACAGAATTGCTGTATACACTTTTCAAAAAACTAACTTTTCTGATGGCTGTAATGGATCTGAGAGATATGTTATTTTTTTTACCGTATTTGTCGATACCAAATTGTAAATGTTTTCTTATATTTTTTGTCAGAATTTATTATAATTTGCCTTATTATATGTTAATTTACTTATATTTTTGAGAGTGAAAGCATATTGATTACTATTAGTAAATGTATCGAAGAATAGCAAAGAGACTGATTACAAGTGGAAGCTTGTGTGTTGTGTAAAATATCTTTGACGCTAGAGTTGTCTTTGACTGTACTCAGTCGGCAGTTAACTCTTGGTGTGCGTTGACGGTAGAACAATGTGAAGGTAGCCGTCATAAATAATTTTGAATTATGTTACTGTTTTTTTTTTTGTATTAACTATAAGAAGAAACTACATTTGAAGAATTTGTATTTGAAACACCAAAATGAGGGAAACACGTTGAACCACGTCAATTCTGCAACCGACAAAGATCCATTGTGGAATCATACTTAGACAACTGAAGCCAAGACTAATATCGCCTTGTAAACGTCTAACGGAAGAGGTACTGTCACGAAATATGGCAAATTTAAGTAAATAAAAAATAGTGACCATATTTTCAAACTTTGTGTCTCAGTCGGGATACAATATTTCAACTGGTGTCTTAGCCGGGATGCCATATTTCATGGCTACATTTAAAAACCTTTCAAAAAAAGTTATTCTATTTTTCAGATGGGCCTGCTGCCCAATACAAAATAAAAAAAAAGAACTTCTTAACCTCTTGTTTCCATGAGGAAGATTTTGAAGTGAAAGCAGAGTGGCACTTTTTTCCCCACAGCACAAGCCAAAGGGGCTTGTGACGGGTTGGAGGATCTGTAAAGAGATTGGCAGCTCGCACCAGTTTGCAAAGACCCTATGGAAACCAAATACAAACCCCCCTGCAACTTTTCAAATGGGCTGTAAAAAACATTATCAATGTAGACTTTGCATATTCAGATTAAGAAGACTATGTTGAACCAGAATGTTTTTTTCAAAAATCACTTTGAACAAGCACCGACTACCAAAGGAACACATTAATTCCAAGAACTAGAACAATAATATTGGTGAAAAGCTTTGCTTTCAATTGAGAAGTCTGCAAAAAGAAAGAGTCAAAATCTCTTGATACACTAAAATTAGCAGACTTGTCAGGTGACACCACTGTTGTCTATCAAGCAAACTGGTGGCTCAGGTGTGCCTTATCAGCGAAATAAAGAACTCGTTGAAACAAAAATAACGTTTCTTTAACAGCTGGGCCACCTACATCATTCTCATATCCACCTCATGCCAATATTCTGTGAGTCTCAGTAATGGAAGTTCTGGTGAAAATAAATCCTGCAAGTCCTTCTGGAAGAACTTAAACTTTAAAGTGATTTGTACTAAACAAATGAAGCCTTTTCAAACTTAAAATGATAAATAGACCCTGTTACTTAATAGTTAGTTTTATTCTGGAGTATCTACTTGAACCTTTATCACAACAGTGTTCATGTTTATTTTTTATAAAAATGTCAATATCAGTAATGCTGTACTAATTAACAAGAGCACACAGTTGAATTATTGGAAATAGAGCTTCAGTCTTCATTTTATTTACTAATGAAGAAATTATCACCCCAAATTTATATTTTGCCTTGTGATTTCCAACAATACTAGCTACTCAGGAATAAAATTTGGAAATTTTAAATTACATACTTTTTGGGGAAAAAATAAATTAAAATCTTGTTTTGAAAAAATTTTACTATATTAATTTACATATTATTGTATACCATAGGAAAGGTCATGAAAAATGCTGTAGCTCAATTAGAAAAGCTTCTACAGCAACTCTGAAAACTGTAATTCCCTGTTTTTGGGTCCTTTTAGGATAACTTTACAACTATGTATTTCAGAAACAAGATGACATACTCAGTAAAATTTCTTATTTTTCTAAGCCTATACCAACAGTGCACCTGCGCCAACTTTCAATAAAATCCAAGATAGTGAGGTAGAAAATGGTCTTTTCTGAGTTGATTCAACATGGAATGACCCCATTGTGAGACTAAACTAACTACATATTTCAGCCAGGCTCTTGTATCTTAGCACTACAAAAGAGGAAAAGAAAAGAGGAAACTTATCTACAACCCTGTCAACTATAGTCAAACTGTGGAATGCAGTCTCCTCTTCCATCAATTTCAGTGTTCTATACGATAAAGCAAGTGACCTTGTTTTATTTTTGTTATAAATGAATCATCATATTTTCACTGCATGAATGAAATCAGAAAAGTTGAAATTAGTGCCTCTACAGGTACTACTGCTGAACCCAATAACACTTTTGCAACAGTGATACATCACCAGCAGACATTCTGTAAGAGTGAACCCTACAAAGTGACTAGTCTGGTAAACACGCTTTCCTCTCATTGCAAGCTCTATTTATTTGGTCCATATAGCAGGAGACCTTGCATTATATACATCTCCTGCCTATGGCGTCCACACATTTTGAACATGAAGGTAAGAATGTGATTAACAAAAACAATTCAGTTTAAAAATTATGGATTTTAACTGCATGCAATATGAAATACACTAATCATAAGTGGTGAAACACTTGTAGTGGGTGTGCCTCTCAAGGAGTTTAGAAGCAGCACAGGAAACTGTTTAAATATATTATTAACTTCACACAAATAATTTCTGAGATTAAAGTAACTTACCTGACCACAAGGAGTCTGCCTTTTTCTTTTCTTCTTCTTCAGTCAAAACATTTCGTTCTTCCAGTGTTTCTTTGACTTCTTCTTTCTCATCATTTTCAGGAGCCAATTTCTTTCTCCTATAAATGAAGATAATGTAAACTGAGGTAAGTGACAGCCAAATCTAAATGAAACTAATTAACAAATTGAGAAAATTATAGTTATACCAGTAAAAGTGATCTGAAGAGAGGATAGAGTAGCACACAGAAGTAAATCTTTTAAGAATCCTTTCTAATCCTGCACTATATTGTGGCATTCAAGTTCTGTCTTAAGGGGAAAGAAGTTTTAAATATCACACCGAAAAAAAAGAAAGAAAACAAAAAAAAAGTTATGTAATTATTATTATTATTTTGCAGGTACATATCTGCAGTCACGATACACTTTTGAGTACTCAGGCCACATACTGTATCATACGACACCCCACCTAATGTGCTGCATCATTTTGTTTTGGCTCCTCTAGCAGCATGCTATGATATTGTGGTACAGGAATTTAAATGTGTACTAAGACTGCAGACAGGCACGTAAAGAAAAAAAGGAATTAATTTTATTAACTTTATTTTTTGAGGTGATTTTTAAACCTTAGGACTACCTCTTGTAGTTGCATATTCGTTATCACATCACTTGATCAAAGTATCAAAAAGAGATAAAAGCCACAACTGGATAAGTACTTGTATTAAAAATGTTATCGCACCGTAACTGCCATTAAAGTTTACTTTTAAAGTGGAATAAGTGTGTAAGAGTAACATACCATGAGGACAATCACTTCTGGATGCACACATTAAAATTATTCATAAAAATCTTAAAATAAGAGACTGAAATCTGTGACATATTACTACATTTTGAAACAAATAATAATGTAGCTTACCTAAATCTTTTAGCAGTTTTGGTTTTCAACTTTTTGGAACTTCTCTTTCGTTTTCCCTTCTCTTCTGGTTCCTCTTCACTTGCGTCCTCATTGGCTGCTTCATTTTCATCCGATTCTTCTTCTGAAGGTGGGTTGCTTTCAGCTCCTACAAATGAAAATGATTTTTGTGCAACTTGCATTCTTCTTTGGTCAAGAACTTACATTACTGACCTAAAGTCAAAATGAGAAATGATACAAGGAACGAACAGTTCTAATTACATCAACCACAAGAAGAATTCAGTTTAAATAACACAAAGTTACAATACTTCATTGCATAACAAATCTGAGCTAGCAAAGTCCTGAACATTCTTCCTGTAATTGTACATTGTTTTTTAATATTCCACTTAAATGAAAAACAGACAAAATAAACAGCTCTTCAACACTTCTTTTTAATTTTCTTCAGTTCTCATAAGGGAAACTACCTCATTTTCCTCAAAACAATTAATTTAAAAACACAAATTTACATACTTAATCAATGGCTGATAGAAGTTACACATATTTATGTAGCTGACCAAAACAATAAATGAACTATAATAAAGTCTACAGTGTATATCACTATGTAACAAGATGAACGTTACAATGTCCATATAGCAACTCAGAAGATCAGTGTAGGAGCCCTTATTTTCACTGTACCAGGTAGGCAAAATCAAGTGAAATCTTATAAGAAGTGAAGTTTTATATGGTGTTTATAAATTTTCATTAAAGGCAATCATTAATGGCTGCAGTATAACAAAAGACACAGTTGGGTCATTGCTTGACAAGTGGTCTAGACATTCCAACATGATGAACATGTATTTTGATGAAGCTTCGTGTGAACACTCGCACATGTTCCCAATGAACTGATCACTAATTAAATACTTAGATAGAGATAGTCATTTTTTTAGCCCCATGACGCTGCTTTCAACAGTGTACCCCTAAGTTTTCGAAACCTTTGAGATTACAACTTTTTGCATCCTCCTAAGTGACTTAATAAAAATATTTAATGACCATTTTTCACATGGATAATTTGAGGCAAAGTCAGAAAAGCCACTTAAAAAAAAGTGAAGTTTAGCTTTTTATACCTTCGGAAGTGAGTGTGTGCTAAACCTGAAAATTTTGCATGTGATAAATTACCAACAGTGTCTTCAAACATGAAATTTTATTCTCTTACTGCTTTCCCATAGTTTATAAATTGAGGACAAAGTTTATGTTTTCTTTATAAGACAGCCCAAAATGGGAGTCTTCAGTACACATTTGCAAAAAATTATTTTTTGCAAACTTTTTAAAATAATTTTCATTAGAAAGGTCATGTTCTAAACCACTTCAAAAAATAAATTTGGTTCTGCAATGCGAGCATGTAAGAATAATTAGTGGCAAAGTGAAAGTGCAGTGAAAATACAGTCATATTCTGCTGTAACTAAAATCTGACATTTTTTATTATATTTTACAGTTGTTTCTGGGGAAAGTAACATAAAAAATCCTGAGGAATAGGCAGTGAGCTTGAGTCAGAACAACTCGAGAAAATACAAAAAATAAAAGTGTCTTCTTGTGACTGATCATTACATATTTCAGTCAGTTTTCTTTTGTTAGAACCACAGAATCAAACTTGATATAGACTTGTCAACCCCCACCACAAAAGGCACCCACAAATACTGATGCAACCTCATTGGCAATGGAAGCTTCATCACGGTGATGCCGCAAGTTGCTAATGCTGTTACGAGTTCCTGGCACAAAAACACGTATCTACGGTAACCCAACAACCTTATAGTCTCAACCTGGCTCCGTATGACCTTTTTTTTCCCCTTAAACTGATAGCTGAAAAGGAACTTCATAGATGTCACTTCAACAATGAGGCCAAAGCAGCAAAAACTTAACGGTGACCCTGAAGAGTATGTCAATGAATGACTTCCAGCACATCTTCCAGGAATGACAAAGGAGGGTGGACAAGTGGATTGCATTGGGGGGGGGGGGGGGGGGGGGGACAAAGGTACGCACGAGTGATTTTTTATAATAAAGTGACATCTGGGCATTGGTGCCAGTCTTTATTAAACATCCACCAAGCAAAATTAATGCTCTAGGTCAGTACAGTTTTGGCAGTTTATTTAGATACTTTGGCACGTGTAAACAACAAATAAGTACTGCATAATTTAACAAAAAAGTGTCTCCCACCCAACACAGTTTCACTTAACACCACTTTACGTAAAAATGACAAGGCATTTTTAGGCTACATCTTCATATGACAAAATAGTTTTTCGAATAATTTCCATGTCAAGACAGCCCATACAGGTGTGAAGTGCCCATTATTCAGAAAAAGCTCAATAAAGTTTTACTTGTGAAAAAAATGGAAATTAAACACACAGTTTGATGACCTCTGAATCCTTTTGATGACCCCAGAACTCTTGCCCTGTTTTCACTATGCCAGTTGAAACTAAATTTTTGCCACAGACCAGATATTACACACATCTTTAATGTGCCTATGTATGGTAACTTTGAACCTCTGAATCTCAGCAAGGGATAATGATATCAAAAAAAGGCTCCATAACAACTTATAGTAAAATTTTCAATGTTGTGCCATGTATAGAAATTACAGAATTGGCCACCCCACAATCTGTACTTTTGGTACCCAAAAATCATGGATCTTGGTAACGGATAAAGATTTTTAACAATGATAAAATGGCAATTCTAGATAAATGGCTAAAAATAATGTATAGCAAAAATTTGAGCCATAAAGCTATGGCTAGTCATTTAGATATTTGCGACCCATGGCAAAAAAGACTAAAAACCAATGTTTGCACTTATTTTCCATGAAGTACAGTATCTCTGAACCATTGGATTTTAGTAACAGATAATGATATTGAGAAAAAATTCGAATTTCACCAAGATCACCATCTTAAGAAAGTGTGGTAAACATTTCAACAATATGCCACGAATAAGAATCACAAAATTCCCACAACTGGTACTTGTGGTTCCCAAGAATTGTGGTTCTTCATGGTTTTCTCAGCAACCGTCCTTGAACAAATGGTGCTTTTATATGCCACCTAAGACAAACCCTATGCCGCACTTAATGCAAAAGAACACACACATTTGCTCAATTTGCCTGCTCTGTGGGAAGTGTGTAATGTTTAAATTTTGATCCCATTCAGGACAGCTACAGTACGCCCTTCCTTCCGATAGTTATACTAATGTTTGTTGGGCCAAGAACTATCCAAAACACTTGATCCCTGATCTCCATGATCAACAGAACCCAGAAAATGTCAACTCCCTCCCCCCCAATTGCATTTTCGTGTGTTCCATTTTGGAGCACACTGATACACAACTGTCGTGTATGGGCTCATTTTCTGCATTTTTACAAAAATTATCAACTTTGCCCTCAATCTGCAAACTACTGGAAAGTAGTAGGAGGAGGATAACATTTTATTTTTGAAGACCGGGTTAGAAACTCATCACATGCAAAGTTTCAGGTTTATTATGAACTTACTTCCAGAGATAAAAAAGCTAAACAGTACAGTTTTTTTTTAATTGAGTTATTCATTAACCTGAGAATCCCTGACAAGTTTTTCGATATCAAATTGGATTCAACCAATGTGATGGAGGCTACAGCTTCCTAAATTCTACAATGTCAAAATGAAAATTTCTTGGCAAGACAATAAACCTCTGTTGTCTGCATCAAAATTAAACTGATATTTAGATGAAGACTCCTATATTAATGTATTTTGTCAAATATTTTTCAGTGAATAGACATCATTCCCGAAGTCTGACTACAGAAGATTCGCAAACTGGCCATCCATGGCAGTAACTATACTACCACAATGCTTTACAGTTACATATTTCTTTCGACGTGCAGTTCCAATTATGGTGAAAGGGTGGTGGTCTAACAACTTTGACTTCACACCCCCTCAGTATCCACATTGCCCAAACAATGTTTTGGTCAGAAGAAAGATGATTTCAATTTTTCCTATCCATGATCTTTTCAGCATATGGAACTGACTGCCTTATTCAGTGGAGGGCCACTGGCTTCCAATCACTGCTGTTTCATTTCTGGTGCAGAATTTTGGCTCAATATCTCATCCAATGTAACAGATTGGAATGCAGCATCAGTAATCTGTCAACAGGAAAGACAGAGCGCACGCGCGCGCACACAGAAAATTACAACATAAAATATCAGTTTCTCAAGATCTCTAATTAATGTCCATCAATGGTTTCTTTTGTTTTTGGGAGGAGAACAAAACCACATGTAATAAAATGTGACAAAGCAGGTGTGTGACTGCTCAAGAACAGCATCAGTCCGGATTGCCCTGTGACAGGCCACATTGTTCTGATGAAATAAGATACCTTGAGAGCCCACATAGGATCATCTTTGAGCACTTTTCTGGGATTATTTTTGAAAGTTTAGTAAGTCACACACTTGTCAGACATTTATCATCTGCCACCCAAATGCTGAGTCTTAGTTCTCGGATTATACGCTGTTTCAAGAAACAGTAAATATAAGACCTTAGAGATGGCAGCTAGTATAATCTGAACAACATAAGAGTTGGGTGAAATGTTGATAGCCTATCACAAGGATGGTATTACTATAAATGAAAATTTGTTTTTATTGTGTAGGTACCTGTTGCATAATTACTTCAGTCGTGTGTCAACTTGGAGTGCAGAATAATTTATTCAGAAGAAGAAAGAATGCATGTATGAATGAATGTGGATTCTCGTGTCTACACACTACCTCACTGTGCAAGCAGTCTGCTATGCATCCATTGCTTGGGAGTTTGTGCTGGTTTTATTGCAATGAAACGGTGACAGAAAAAGAAAATAAAAAGGCGACTACGGGTAGAAATTATCTAAACAACAGAGGTGGCAACAATGATTTATTTGCAAATTTCAGAAGATCACAGCACAATTTTAGATTTTCTGCTTGGAAAACTGCTGCAGTACAATTCGCTAACTAGTATCTGCTTTGAACTATTTCATATGCATTTCAAAACAAAGCATTTCAGTGCTTATTCCTGAAACTGAAAAATCCTTAAGGGAGGTTCCTAGTTTTTGTGTTAGGCTCAATTAACTTTCAACACACTATTGATATTTTATTTTATAAAGTTGTTAACCCAACTTTAACCATAAAAGATTTTATACACATTCACACCCTTGGACTCAACAAATTCAAGACTGTTACAGCCCCTAAGATCCACTAGAACAGAAAAGAATTTTTTGCCTCAACAATGTCCATCATTTCAATTTCTAGTGGTTTTTTTGTGGAGCTACACATACCCCATCTTTTCTTTTCTAAGACATTGGGGACCTCAATTATTGTGCTACTACTTGCTGTAGCATGAATGTTTGTCCACAGTTTTCATACACACTTTTCATGAATCTGTAGGCTTGTTGTTCTTCGTTTTCTTACTTTGAGATTTATCTAATAATTTACAATAATATGAGCACAGAGTTTTTATGTAATACTTGACGCTCATGGCATTACAACTCTCATTTTTGTTCACGCAATCTTCATAAGTTGCACTCCTTATGACACCTCTTTGTCTGTTGTCTATAAATTTCGGTGTGCTTTCTCTGGAGTCAACAGACATTATGGCACATCAATTGACTCAAAGCATAACCTGAACACACTACGTAACGAAACACGCATAGGCCCCCACTTGCCTATAGTGTGCTAAACAGCGCAACATATTCCCACCTAATCCAGGAAGTAATGCGCAACTATGCATGACCTCCAATTTGAAGAAACTGTGCATGTGTGCTTGCACTATTGGAAACTACAGGGTGGGGCACGAAATGTGTTACCATTTTGTTTTTGAATATAAACTTTATTGTCAATACAATCTGAAAGGAACATATACTACAATGAAGAGCCATCCATGGAGATTTGTTCTAACTTAGCACATGCTCAATATGTCCACCATTTCGTTTCCTAGCTTCCTTCAAACGAACACTAAGTTAGTGATTACCTACGGCAGACGTCTTCCGTAATTTCACTGCAAGCTTGAAGAATAAGTCTTCTGAGCTCCATTAAATCACGTGGACGTTTCGGGAAAATTTTTTCCTTTAGGTACCCCCAACAAGTCACATGGATTGAGGTCTGGACTATTGGGAGGGCCAATTTGGTCCGTCATTGAAGCGACCTGGAAACCTGAGTGAAATGACCCGCATGTCGAAATGCTCGTGTAAAAACTCCAACACAGTGTTTGCAGTATGTGGCCTTGCTCCATCTTGCATGAACCACTGCGTGTTGAAGGGCAACGCAGTAGCAAGAAGCTGTGGAATGAAGCTATTGCGAAGCATGCTCAAATAACGCTCGCTGTTCACAGTTTCTTCAAAGAAAAAGGGTCTAATACGTCTGTGACTGGAAATTGCTGCCCACGCTGTAATCCTCTGAGCAGAATGTTGTCATTCGTGAAGCACTTGTGGGTTTTCAGTGGCCCAAAAGCGAACATTTTGTTTGTTAACCACATCGTCTAAATGAAAATGCGCCTCATCTGAAAACCAAATGTTGTTGAGAGTTTCTTCCCTATTCTCCGCCCACTGAACAAACAGTAGTCTCTGCTGCTTGTGTTCTTCAGTGAGCTTCTGTGCACAGGTCATCTTGTATGGGTACATATGGAGGTCACTTTTAAAAATGCATTGAACGGAGCGTCTGGGTATTCCCAGTTGCACTGCTGCCTTTCTACATGATTTCCTGGGACTTCTCTGTACAGCAACTTGTACCGCTTCAATATTCTCTGACGAACAAACAGGATTAGGCCGAGGTCGCTTCGCTTCCAATACTGTTCCTTCCTGTACAAATTTATCGTACAACCTGTGGATGGTCTTCTTGCAAGGGACCCATCGTGTGTTAAACAGTTGTTGAAAACGCCTCTGAGTCACAACAAGGCTTTTCATTTCATGAAAAAGTAACAATTGGCGACCGTTGCTGTGTCGTTAGTCTTCCATTGTCAGCCATTGCTGCTTACTAGTCTCCTAGCGGCAGTATCGTGAATTACACGTCATTTCGTAACTCATTTGTTTTTCCAAGCTCTGCTGGTACTGCTGTAGAGATCCCAGCAGGATATCTACTGTGTGTCGTAAATTGTGAAAGAAACAATTGGTAACACATTTCATGCGTCACCCTGTAAGTGCTTGTGCAAAGCTGAACAATAAAAAGACGTCAAGTGGACCCACCATCAGATCAACTAATTTATCCACAAATGATTCTCTCTCCATATTTTTCTTCTGATACTGGATGGCACATGTTCTGTCTGAAGGGGTGAGTAGGACACAGCTGTACCGACTCTTCTTTCATTACTGAAAAGTTGTCTTAATGGTATTATGTCTCCAGCGGTGTAAAAATTTTGGTACACTATATTTTGACAATTGTCGAATTCTAATATTGAGTATTCTGTTTCACCAGTGCAATAATTTTTCCGCAAGTGTCACATCAGAGCAGATTCAACAAATTTTCTGGGTTATTTGTTGGAAACACTGAAATTCTCAATGGAGATAATAAGATAATGCTGCTTATTGTTGGAAAGCATTTCAAGCTACAGCTGTGTTATAAGGGTGGTATCATTGTTGGCTAACCACATTATGGTGCTAAATGCACTTCTAATGTAGATTGTGCATACGGTGCCAACATGTGACACGCACACTACCAGAAACCAATAAGGCCAAATTTTTTGTTTGAGTTTGCTAGCTAGCCCATCATTCGCTTGAAGAAACTAGGATATGAATTAACCAAGTTGTTTTCAACAGTAGAACAGTTAACAGGAAGGCATGTCTTATTTCAGATTACGGTTGAACAAACAAACCTCGAGGTCGATGTTACCTCTTTTTTTGACTGATTTTAAAATGTGTATGTAGCAGATGTTTACTTAACAGATTGAGAGATTTACACAATTCCAAGCATTTACCTTTGAAATAGCTGGTGGCAATGCAAGCATCAAATCTATGAAAAACACTGCATAAACTTGAAAATGGGTTGGTTGGTTTGGGAGATTAAAGAGACCAGACTGCTACGGTCATCGGTCCCTTTTTCCAAAAAACTAAAACCACCCAAAGAGAATAAAAAACGAACAACAAGAAAGACGGCAGACGACACAGGACAAGAAAGACTCAAACAGAGATCAGACAAAACAAATTAAAATCACACATTGTGAAGGTGGTTGGCCGACCATAGAGATAAAAAAGGAAAAGCCAACCACCGAGAACACGTTAAAAACTCAGTTTAAAAACCGTAGGCCAAAGGCCAGAATCAACACAAAATAATAAAATAAAACAGAAACACTCAGATTAAATGATAAAAAAACCCCTGCCCGAATAAAACGCAAAACTAAGCTAGCCATAGCAGGGTCATCAGTTAAAAGGGCAGGGAGCGTATCAGGCAGCGCTAACGTCTGCCTGAGCACAGCTAAAAGGCGACACTTCAGCAAAATGTGGACCACAGATAAAACGGAGCCACAGCGACATAGAGGTGGGTCCTCACGGCGCAGTAAGTGGCCGTGCGTCAGCCGAGTGTGCCCAATGCGCAGCCGGCAGATGACAACAGACTCCTGGCGGGAGACCCGCATGGACGACCGCCACACAGTCGTCGTTGCCTTGATAGGGCAAAGTTTGTTTCGCATGGGCAGGTTGCACCATTTAGTGTCCCATAGGTTGAAAATTTTGCAACCAGCAACCATCGAGCCGTCAGTGTAAACAATGCCAGAGCCCTGATACGTTGCGAGGATGGAAAGAAAGCGGCAGCGGAAAGCCTCCGGAGGGACTGAGTCCTTCGGGCCCTGTGCCAATTCCAGCTGAAGGCAAGGGCAAGGCACATACCATGGGGGTGTACGCAGAGGTGCCCGGAAAGGAAGCGGAAGACGTAAAGCCCCAAGCCCGGAGAGAAGCTCTCGGACACAGACTGTGATCGTACATCCAGCCCTGGGCCGGCGTTCTGGATGATGGACGTGCGACTGTGGGAATAGTAGCCGATAGTTAGGATGCCCGGGAGAGCTGAAAACATGGGCAGCATAAGAAGCCAGCAAACGTTGGCGCTGTAACCGCAGTGGAGGGACACCCGCCTCCACAAGTATGCTGTCCACTGGGCTGGTCCGAAAAGCACCAGTGGCAAGGCGTATCCCGCTGTGGAGGATTGGGTCCAGCACCCGCAACACAGATGGGGATGCTGAGTCATAAGCCAGGCTCCCATAATCCAGACGGGACTGGATTAACACCTGGTAGAGACGTAACAGGCTAGATCGGTCGGCGCCCCAGAGGGTGTGTCTCAAGCATCGCAGAGCATTTAGATGCCACCAACACATCTGTTTAAGCTGCCGAATATGAGGCAGCCAAGTCAACCGAGAATCAAAAACCACCCCAAAAAACCTATGTGACTCCACCACTGCAAGGAGTTCACCGTCAAGATAAAGCCGCGGCTCCGGGTGGACAGTGCGTCACCGGCAGAAATGCATAACACAGGTCTTGGCTGCCGAAAACTGGAACCCATGAGCTACAGCCCAAGATTGCGCCTTACGGATAGCGCCCTGTAGCTGACGTTCAGCAGCTGCAATGCCAATAGAGCTGTAGTGAAGGCAGAAGGCGTCTGCATACAAGGACGCTGGGACAGACGGTCCCACCGCCGCAGCGAGCCCGTTAATGGCTATTAAAAACAGGCGGACACTTAAAACAGATCCCTGAGGCACACCGTTCTCCTGAACTTGGGAGGAACTATGGGAGGTCGCGACTTGCATGCAGAAGGTACGATATGACAGAAAATTGCGGATAAAGATCGGCAGGGGGCCCCGAAGACCCCATCAATGAAGCGTAGGAAGGATGTGATGACACCATGTCGTATCGTACGCCTTCCGCATGTCGAAAAAGACAGCAACAAGGTGCTGACGGCGGGCAAAGGCAGTAAGGATAGCCGATTCCAGGCTCACCAGATTGTCAGCGGCAGAGCGGCCTTTACGGAACCCACCCTGAGACGAAGCCAGAAGGCCCTGAGACTCCAATACCCAATTCAAGCGCCGGCTCACCATCCGTTCAAGCAACTTGCAAAGAACGTTGGTGAGGCTAATGGGATGGTAGCTGTCCACCGCCGAAGGGTTCTTGCCTGGTTTCAGAATGGGGACAACAATACTTTCCGCCATTGCGACGGAAACTCACCCTCGACCCAGAGACGGTTGTAAAGGTCGAGGAGCCATTGCTGGCAGTCCACTGAAAGGCGTTTCAGCATCTGACAGTGGATGCGATCTGGCCCAGGAGCGGTATCAGGGCAAGCGGCTAGGGCACTGCCAAATTCCCACTCACTGAATGGAACAGTGTACGATTCTGGATGGTGGGAGCGAAACGAAAGGCTCCAATGTTCCATCCGCTCTTTAATGGAGCGGAAGGCCAGGGGGTAATTCGCAGAAGCGGAACTCAAAGCAAAATGCTCTGCCAAGCGGTTTGCAATGACGTCGGAATCAGTACAAACTGCTCCATTCAGTGAGAGCGCAGGGACGCTGACAGGGGTCCGATAGCCATAGACGCGCCGAATCTTGGCCCAGACCTGCGATGGAGTGACATGGAGGCCAATGGTGGACACATACCACTCCCAGCACTCCTGCTTGTGTTGGCGGATAAGGCGGCGGGCTCGCGCACACAGCCGTTTGAAGGCGATAAGGTGTTCGATGAAGGGATGTCGCTTGTGACACTGGAGCGCCCGCCGGCGATCTTTAATCGCTGCAGCGATCTCAGGCGACCACCAAGGCACAGTCCACCGCCGAGGGGACCCAGAAGAACGGGGAATGGCAGATTCGGCGGCAGTAACGATGCCGGTGGTGACCGATTGAACCACCGCATCAATGTAATCATTAGAGAGAGGCTCAATAGCGGCAGTGGAGGAGAACAAGTCCCAGTCAGCCTTATTCATAGCCCATCTGCTTTGGGCGCACAGAAGAGTGTCGCTGTGGCAGTAACAGAAAGATCAGAAAGTGGTCACTACCTAACAGGTTGTCATGCACTCTCCATTGGACAGACGGTAAGAGGCTAGGGCTGCAGATCGAAAGGTCGATGGTGGAGTACGTGCCATGCGGCACGCTGAAGTGTGTGAAGGAACCATCATTTAAAAGCGAAAGATCGAACTGTGCCAAGAACTGCTCAATGGTGGCGCTTCAACCTGTCGCGACCGACTCACCCCACAGATGGTTATGGGCATTGAAGTCGCCCAGTAACAAGAAAGGTGGCGGCAATTGGGCTATCAGCGCAGCCAGGACATGCTGCGCAACATCACCATCCGGTGGAAGGTAAAGACTGCAGACGGTAACAGCCTGTGGCGTCCACACCCGAACAGCGATAGCTTCTAAATGTGTTTGTAGAGGGACAGACTCGCTGTGAAGAAAGTTAAGGACATATATGCAGACGCCACCAGACACCCTTTCATAAGCTGCCCGGTTCTTATAATAACCCCGATAGCCACGGAGGGCGGGGGTTCGCATCGCTGGAAACCAAGTTTCCTGAAGAGCGATGCAGAAGAAAGGGTGAAGGCTGATAAGTTGGCGGAGCTCAGCTAGATGGTGGAAGAAACCGCTGCAGTTCCACTGGAGGATGATATTGTCCATGGATGGGAAAGGCGTGAAGGGACTGGGGAGGCAGATTACGCCTCTTGGTCCCCTGCTGCTACTGAGTCACTACCTGTGCAACAGCTATCCATTGCGTCCGAGGGACTGGCGAGATCTAGGTCCTCAGCGGACACCAGAATCTCCACCTCATCTTCAGACACAGAGTTGGAAGGTTGCGGTGGGACAGGTGCCACCGCAATGTCAGGATGCTTGGGAGCCTTTTTCTTGGACTGCTTTGCGCGCTGTGCCTTCGGTGGTTCTGGCTGGGAAGGCCTCACTGGGTCAGTTTCAGGGACTGAAGACGACCGTGACACCCTACGACCAGTGACCGGTGGTTGTTTGAGATACTTGCGGGTGTCCGCTTTGGCACTGGGCAAAGCCTGGGATGGGAGGGCCTCAAGGGACCCCTTCCGGGCGAGAGGAGCTGAAGAAGGCTCACGCTTCTCCAGCTGGGAAGGGGAAACAGATATCCCTGATGGTTGGGGTGGTGTTGCTTCTGAGGTAGATGGAGCAGGAGCAACAGGGAGTGAAGTGCTCTCCACAACCAAGGGGGCCGGTGAATTCTGACAGAGCTGAGATCGAAATGTAGGTGACGACACAGTAGAGGTTCTAACTGGTGTTGCAGCAGCGGCATAGGTGGATGTCATTGGCACAGGATGTAGCCGCTCATATTTCCGCCTTGACTCGGTGTAGTTCAGGCGGTCCAGAGTCTTATATTCCATTATCTTCCTTTCTTTCTGGAAGACCCTACAGTCCGGTGAGTAGGGGGAATGGTGTTCTCCGCAGTTAACACAGATAGGAGGCGGGGCACATGGAGTACTGGGATGGGAAGGATGTCCACAATCTCGACACGTGATGCCGGAAGTACAGCGGGATGATATGTGCCCGAACTTCCAGCATTTAAAACACCGCATCGGAGGAGGGATATATGGCTTCACATCACAACGGTAAACCATCACCTTAACCTTTTCGGGTAAGACATCACCCTCAAGGCCAAGATGAAGGCACTGGTGGCTACCTGATTATCCCTCGGACCCCGATGGACGCGCCGGACGAAGTGAACACCTCGTGGTTCGAGGTTGGCACGTAATTCATCGTCGGACTGCAGAAGAAATCCCTGTGGAATATAATACCCTGGACCATGTTGAGACTCTTATGCGGCGTGATGCTAACTGAAACATCCCCCAACTTGTCACAATTGAGCAACCTCCGTGACTGGGCAGAGGATGCTGTTTTGATGAGTACTGAACCAGAGCGCATTTTGGACAAGCCCTCCACCTCCCCGAACTTGTCCTCTAAATGCTCCACAAAAAACTGGGGCTTGGTCGACAAACGATTCCCCATCAACTCGCGTACACACGAGGTACCGGGGTGAATATTCTCCACTGCCGTCTTTAGCCATACGTTCCTCCCATGGAGTGGCCAGGGAGGGAATTGATATTGGTTCGTATTTCTTGCCGTTGAGGTTAGACCTCGATCTCTTAGAGACTGCTGGTGGATGCCCACCAGCGAGAGATGATGTACCACGCTTCATTGCGGGTCATCCGCCCTGATGCCACCCACTCCGACCAGGGTCCCTCTCCACGGGTGCCACCCAGCCTCAGCAATAGCCACCTGACAGGATGACCATTGCCCGGAGTCCTGATGCCCCAGGGAGATGGGCATCTACTCCTTGGCATACGTGGGGAGTTAACGGCGCAGGCATCAGTAGAGCGAACCCTGTGTTGTCAGGGGGCTACAACCAACAGGGTACATGGCGGCCCCACCACAACGGACTGGCTACTGTGCTGGATGTTAGGTGACATGTGGTCCATGGTCGCCGTCAGTGCAGAAAGTGGCACTGCACAGCGCAAGGCGGAAGTGCACGCAGGAACGTATCCATGCCTAAGAGATGGAGAGTGGGCAGGACTGCAACGCAACGACAAAGAAGCTGGCGAAAGGTCTTATCGCAAGATGGACACAATGCATCAAGTAAGGCGCCCTTCCCCAATTGGCTCGCCCTTCGGAAAATTTTGAGAGATGGAGGTCAAACCCAACAGGGGACCATCACATAAGGCCGAAAAGTTTGAGACTCCTTTTAGTCGCCTCTTACGACAGGCAGGAATACCGCGGGACTATTCTAACCCCTGAACCCGCAGGGGGATTGAAAATGGGAATTTTTTAGAATTGATAACACATTTTCACTGAAATATTTGTATCCAACTTCAACAGAAAGAATATGCAACTTGCACTCAAAATTTTTAACTCATTTACAGCCATTACTCTTAATGAATTTCACCTCAAAAAACAAAATAAACAGTGAAAATTTATAGCTTAATTTACTGATATTATGCACATGCGATGAGATGATGTCAATGCTAAAACTTTGCTGAAAGGACAGACTGAACAGTTATCAGTAGCCAGTTACACCAAATTCTTCACATATTTTTAGTTTTGTGCTCTTTTCACAGTGGCTGAGCTGGCAGTGTTGTGAAATACCAAAGAGCGACAATATATCCTTAGCCCCACAACTGATGGCATAATTGATTTGGCTAACTATTGGATTCATAAGAAGAGGAAATGCTAATTTATTTCTGGTGAAGGGCAAATTAGAATCTTGGTAATATTAAGATTCTAGATGAATACACGTGGTCTCGACTCCCCTACATTAATGGTTACTACTTCTTCCTTTCAAGATAATGCCAATCTAACTGTTCTGGCATCAGTTTCATCTTTTCACTGGTCATCCTATGTTCCTCTTTCCTTCCCGTTTGTACTCTAAGGCCACCTCTGGAATCCTTGTTTATTCCATTCATTCCAGATGTTCCTTCTAACGGTTACTGCCCATATAATTATATAATGAAAACTAAATTTGAGCACTGCAAAGTTTTCTTGATCACAGAAACTAATTTGACAGAGAGAAATAATCTTCTATATCTGACAGAGGTGGTATCCACCTATCAATGATTTTAGATGTGTAGCTCACAGTTATGTTGTCCAATGAAATATCTGTACAAAAATGAACTTTATTTCTGCAACAAAATAACCACAGAAACATCTTGCTACAGAGCACGCCAAATGATATGTGGGTCATCACTGTACAAATGATCATGGTGTTCAGATTCTGCTCATAACTGTGGCAGGCTGATCACTAGAATAAAAAGAATGACACAGTCACTCTGCAGCACATGAAAATCTCCAGCCTAAATGCTTAGCCATGAGTCCATATACACAGAATTTAAAAAAAAAAAATTTACCACACTATTCTTGTCATCCGCTAAAACAAATGACAACTCCCCCACCTATATTTGGTGTGTACTGTTCTGTCAACATATTACTGAACAATTGTACAAATAAAGTGTGTGATGTTTTGATAGTATGTCCAGCAGTTCTAACAAAAAATTCCCCTGGGTTTTCCAGGGTCACACTGTGCTTAGATACTAACAAATTTTGATCGATTTTATGACAATATCTACAAATTTTGTCAACACATAGGAACATAATGGGGCCTATGTTCAGAGTTAAAAGAAAGAACACTTTAAATGAATGCGGTATATTTTAACCATAAAATAAATGTACCTGAATCTGACAATAGGATTAAGAGCAAAATGTAATTTTAAAACAGAAATTACAGGAAAATTAAATAATCCAGTCACATTAATGTGGCCATCACCTATGTTCAATGTCAAAGTGCAATAACCACCCACAGGCAGCAGGTGGTATCACCAGCAGTAGAGGAAGCATGCTGGGGGAGACTGGAAACAGTGCAGTCATTGTCGTAATGCGGAAACAGAGGAATTTATCTGATGTCCAGAAGGGCATGATCATCGGCTTTCGGGCCAAGGCTTGAAGCTTTTATGATACAGCTAAGTTTGTAAACTGTTCACGTGCCGCCGTGGTTAAAGTACATCATGCATAGCAAACTGGCTTTATCCAAAACTGACATTGAGGCAACATTGTTGCACCAGTGGCCACAGAGATGTGCAACTGCTAAGTAACTGACTACCCAGATGAACCAATGGGCTACCAACAGTGTCTCCTCGATGACTGTTCAGCTAATGTTGCTGCATATGGGCCTCTGCAGCTGGCTACTGGTGCATGCACTTATGCTGACTGCTGTTCATTGGCAACTAATGCTGCCATTTTGCATGTTAATAGAGCAACTGGACATTCTCTGAAAGGTGACAGGTGGCCTTTAAAGATTAATCGAGTTATATGCTCGATCGGATAGATGGCTGTTGGCACATACGGTGTGAAACATCTGAAAGCAAGCACTCTGCAACAATCGTCAGAGTAGTCCAAGCTTGGGGAGTGAATGATAGAATCAGGCAATGTTTTCATGGCATTTCCTGGGCGACCTTGTCACTCTGGAAGGCACAATGGATCAACACAAGTATGCATCTATTCTTGGGGACCATAACCAGGATTTTGACAGGTGGTCACATTAATGTGACTGGGCAGTGTAGAATGAGGCTAGGTTGCAAAGGAAATAAAAGATTAATAAACATTTACATTAGGAACAATCAGCTGTTGGGAGAAAACAGAAGAGCATTATCCATTTCAGTAAAAAATTATACTTTTCACAAAGAGCTCTAAGAATAAAAGCCAAATACCATTTAAATAAAATGATTATGGAAGACACAGTAATGGACTAACATGATAAGGACACATATGTGGACATTAAGTAAAGTGACAAGCAGGTAGTCTTTAGTGATAGAACTACTACTTCAATCTCTGACACCTCATTCCCAGCACTTTCCACGAATTTTGTTTTCGTAGTCTGTAGCACTCTTCTTCTTTTTCTCATGTACATTTGAGGACTTCTTAGCTGTCCTTTTCTCAGCTACTGTTTCACTGTACCTACCAAGTGCATTTCAGAAGCTGTGCACCAATGCTATGCCCAACTCCCTCTTCTCATGGTCAGTAGGACTAAACGTGGACTACTCTTTATGAAAAAAACAAGCCAGGGGCAATTTATGCAGAATTTTGGATACCATACGCTTCATAAACATAGGCACTCATTCCATCATGCCAAGATATCTTTCTCCAATATGTCACATTGACTCAGAGCTTTTCTGTTCTTACCTGATGTCTGTTTTTTGAGGTTGCGACTGATTTATGTTGTCACTTAGATCTGTTTAGTAGCTGGCCCATTTCTACACACTTTTGGTTTGACAAATTTTCTCATTACTTCTCTGGGATGAACTGGAGGAAAGTACACAGGAAAAGAGTTTTAAGAGGACATCCAACTGAAATTTAGACAGAAACAATTTTTAAACAGCCATTAATATTTGCTGAGCCTGGACTGACACCATTTTATTTTCCACCCACCAAACAGCGCAAAACTTCTGTGCTTGTAATATTTTTCAATCCAATAAACTTTACCAACAGCTGTACACTTTAAGATGTTTTATTTTATTTTTAAAACAACCAGTTTAGGCAGTTTTGCCACCTTTAGGCCCCTGCATAATAAGAGCATACATGAAGTAATATAAGGGTGTACAAATCAAGTTTACAAGAAGTGACAGGTAATCATAATACCGCTTAAGCTTAAAAATGATGAAAGTATTGGCATTAAATCAAATGTATATGTACATCCAGCACAACAGACTAAAACATGTTTATGTATTTGTTAGTAGCATCAAACCAAACCTCTGTGTATATTCAGCACAATAGACTAAAATATGTGTACATATTTGTTAGTCATAAAACTATTTAACATCACAGATTTACTAGGGAACATGTAAATTCAGTAAAAAGATCAGCACTAGACAGTGTACAATCAAGCACTCCGTATAAACAAAGCTCTTTTTTTTTAAATTTTCTATTTATTTTTATTATGATTTATTTACTTATTTATTTTTTGTAATTATAAAATCCTATAAAATTCTTTTAGGTGGAGAACCGATAGTATATATGATTACCAATCTTCATTTAAAGTAAAATGTCATACAGTAAGCTACGAAATACAATAATATGCATATTTACAGCCCAGACAATATCACGGATGGTAAGATAAGTAGTACTCACAGCATCAAAAATAACTTGACACAAAACCCACTGGCATTCGAAATATTAAGGAAAATAGCATGCATAGCGAACACTAAGAATATTAACAATTATCTTGTGGCCTAGGTTGCACAGTAAATCAGAATAAAAGATACGATTGGTTTCCTTTGTATCACTTCACAGGTCGGCGTTACCACAGTGAAACAAATCAACAAGAAAGTCAAATCCTACTTAAGCAAGGCAAGCCCTCAAAGTTCACATCCGAAAACTTTATACAATTTCACTGGGAGTATACGGCACTACCTAACAAGAACTATCTACAGATGCCAAACCATCTAAATACTAAGACATAGCAAGTTGTATCATGATAGGGAACATGGGTATGGAAAAAAATAAAAGGTAAATGAGGTGTGAAGACCACCATATTGTTGAAGCTGAAGTCCATACAGCGAGTATCATCTATCTCCATGGACACCAAAACTCATCTCCAGTGAGAACATCATAACTTTCCCCCTTAACTGTACGGGGAAGTAAGGACAACACAGACATCTGACTGAAAGGTGATAGGTAACTCTAGTTCACATTATAAGGTATCGTATAAGATACAAATAAACTAAAAACATGGTCACTAATAAACATATGCTCCCTACCATGGGAGTAGTTTGCTATAAAGCAGATACAAAGAGTTGCAGAAAACAAGATCTACGAGTTCATCTGAAGGTGACATATAGTAAGCTTCAGGTAAACAATCAGTGCAATATAGTAAGGATGAAAAATTATAATAAGGATGAAAAATTGTGTTCACTCTTAGACAACAAAATATAGGAGAACAGCCGTATATTGTCGGAAACAAAGGTGAAACATGTAAGGGCTTAAATAATATGGGAACTAGTGTCGCCTATTGTCAGCTACCACCATAAGCCAATTGCTTCTTAGACCCAAACTGACACATTCCCCAATTCACTTGTGTGAATTCGGTATGTCTTGACTACATATGATGAGTAAGATTACAACCCGCTTACTTTATCAGCGTGTCAATGGTGTCCTTACTTCCCCATACAGTTTACGGAGAATGTTATGATGTTCACACTGGAGATGAGTTTTAGTGTCCATGGAGATAAGATACATGATACTCATTTTATGGGATTCAGTTTTGACAATATGGTTGTTTTTGCACACTCATTTACCTTTTATTTTTTTCTGTACCCACATTCCCTATTGCAGCACAACTTGCTATGTCTTAGAATTTAGATGGTTTGGCATCTATAGGTAGGTCATGATAGTTAATGCCTTATACTCCCAGTGAAACTGTAAGAAGTTGTTGGATGTGAACTTAGAGGACTCACATCGCTTAAAGTAAGATTTGACTTTCTTGTTGATTTGTTTCACTGTGGTAATGACGACCTGTTAAGTGATATAAAGGAAACCAATCGTATCTTTTATTCTGATTTACTGTGCAACATAGGCCACAAGATAATTGTGAATATTCTTAGTGTTCACTATCCATGCAATTTTCACTTAATATACCAACTGCGGTTGGGTTTTGCATTAAGTTATTTTTGATGTTGTGATAACTATATGTCTTACCATCCGCGATATTATCTAAGTTGTTAATATGCATACTTTTGTATTTCATAGCTTACTGTATGACACTTTACTTTAAATGAAGATTGGCACACTTACATACTATGCGGTCCCCCATCTAAAATAATTTTATAGGATTTTATTATTATAAAAAGTAAATAAAAAAATTAAACATAGCAAAAAATTAAAAAGACAAGCTTTGTTTATATGGAGCTTCTGATTGTACACTATCTAGTCCTGATCTTTTTACTGAATTTACATGTTCCCTAGTAAATCTGTGATGTTAAATAGTTTTATGACTAACAAATATGTACACATATTTTAGTCTATTGTGCTGAATATACACAGAGGTTTGGTTTGATGCTACTAACAAATACATAAACATGTTTTAGTCTATTGTGCTGGATGTACATATACATTTGATTTAATGCCAATACTTTCATCATTATTAAGCCTAAGTGGTATTATGATTACCTGTCACTTCTTGTAAACTTGGTTTGTAGACCCTTATATTACTTCATGTATACTCTTATTATGCAGGGGGCCTGAAGATGGCAAAATTGCCAAAACTGGTTGTTTTAAAAATAAAATATCTTAAAGTATACAGCTGTTGGTAAAGTTTATTGAATTGAAAAGTACACACCAGCCAATGTCCCCTGGCCATAATGGACCAACAGAGATTGCTTGTAATATTGTTGAAATCAGCTTGATGCGAAGGAACATATTTAAACAAATTACATAAAGCTCTCAGAAACTGAACAAGGTGCTAATCAACACAAATACAATCTGTTTTAGTCCAAACATAAGGAGCCATCTGGATTACCCTCGACTTTGAGCTTGCTATTCAGCTTTCTTAGGAATGCCTTATTAACATTAGGGCCATACACGGCCATCTGAACCACTTGCCTTTTCAGATCTATCTCAGATTGGGATTCACTTGCCTCAAATCCTTCACCTAAATCTTTAGCAGTACCTTTTGTCAAAAACACTGAGGTAGGGTACGTGCTTGAAACCTGTCCCAATGCTCTATTCCAAAAACAAACATATCAAACTCATCACTAACATGTCACAGGCAGCAACACTCTCTTGCTGTTTGGTGAAAAAGGCTTCAGTCCAAACACAATACTACAATTACTTTTGAAGCTGCATTTTTGAGGCAATATTACTGTCTGGGAACACATCTCGAAAGATATTAACAGGCTACCAATGTCCCAAGAAGACGTGTCTCACAGCAGCCAACAGATGCAAATGGATCTCTGCCTTCATCACACCATCTCTCTGTAGTACGTAACCATTGGCCATTGTTCAGAAGTTCCTGCAATATAAGTCTGATGTGATTCGCTGGAAATAATGCCTGGTTGGTGCAACATACCACAACTGCATGATGCACTCCCTGCCTGCACTGCAGCAGGCTAAAAATGGAGACAATTAGAAATACTACCTTTCTTAACTGAAACTGGTAATTATATTTTACAGTGCACCTGCCAAATCGAGGACACCATCAGGACTGTCCTTTCCATTTTTCGAGTTGACGATCAGCTGAGTGGGTCCAGAGGTGGCTACACCTGATGCAGTAGAATTGGAACCATGACCATTTGTGGAGACACCATAACCTTTCTAGCATTCTCAAGCCCAGCTTGCTTCTTTCCCTTGTATGATTGGACAAGGCCTGCTTGCCTATATTGCTGAACAAGAAGTTGGTTTTACAGAGTATGAACCAGACACAATTTTTCAGACACATTCTCTGGAATCCACCAAAATTCTGGAACCTCAGTCCAGGGAGGAATGAACACACTTCCAGTTCATCAAGTACATCCTGAGGTAACATATGCAGAAGATAGGATTGCATCTAAACAATATAATGAATGCAGCCAAGAGTTCACAAAGAAGGAAAGCCACTAAAAAATTTTGCAACCTGTGTTTTTTCTTTATTATGAGCAACTTCCACCCCACTCCCTCGCCTATCTCTCTCCCTGGAAAAAAATAAGGCAATAAAATCTTCCTTGCACCTGTGCAATGAAAAATTATTTATGTTGACTATTACCCACAGCAGCATCAGAAATGTTAGCCAGTGAGGATGCAAATGATGGGAAGAATGGCCTCGCTCCTCATGCACCAGGCACCTACTCCCACAGTGCCCACTTACCCTACAGCCTCCCGCAGCTCAATGTTTAGCTCAATGTTAACCAAACGAACTGCACACCAAAGTCCGATGACTGCTTGTTGGTGTTCTAATTACTCTACCACTAAAGATCTATAATCAATTTTATTCCTACACATCACAATAAGATCAATAGCTGTTGGCATTTACAACAGTAATTTTTAGATATACATCCCCAGACTGTACTGCATGCAGACCTATCACGTCCTTGTATCCCTAGTTCAAAATAAATGGATTCAAATAGGCCACAAACTCCCCTAAAAGCACATGTCTTTGGGATAACACCACATTAACAAACAAGTAACTATTCCCAGTATTTGCCAGAGCCACACCCCTCCAAATGCGGAGCCATGGTGCTATCTTGGCTGAAACTGAAAGGGCAGTGCAGAATAGGGAGAAACACATTACCAAAGATTTTAACCCTTTGTTGCCTGACGGTACTTAAAAGTACCAGTAAGTTTTGACTCTCATTATTTTCTTGTGGTGCAGTTTCGTGATCTGAGAGCCTGCCGGTACATAACAGTAACTCTGCTCTACTGTTTCAGAGATGTTATTGTGCAATATATAGACCTCTCTGGCGGTCAGAGCTTGAAATTGTTATTCGCGCGCTGCTGTGAAAACAGAAGATTGTATGTGCTTGTTTCCATGGTGTTGCCCTGAATTTGTGCGCAATTTATTGAAACTTCCGTTGAGCTTTCCATTGTAAGTAGTTACCTTCTTTGTTTTTTTGTAATAGTTTGAAGCATTACGTTACAAGTGAGTGAGATAAAGTGGAAAATATGAAGCGGACTTATTAGTACCGCCAGGTTGTGCGAACACTTTATTGTAGCAACAGTGCGTTACCTCCACTTTTTCTCACACAGATGGACGAAAATCGTAAAACTGGTGGCTACTTTCGACCTTTGAGTGATGCAGAGATTGAAGCAATTTTGTATGAGGACATTCCCTCTGATATTTCAGAGGATACTGACATCGAAGATGATGACGAGAATGTTAATAATTTTGACAAAGCTTTTTCGTGCAATTTGCAAGAGGCAGATTGTGAAACAAACTCCACTTGTTCGGATAATGATCCCTCAGAGAGTTCTTTGCCGTTTACATCTTCACCTCAATGTGAATATTGGGCAAAGAGAATGTGGAGAGACAAACACATTGAAACAAGGAACTGTGAATACAGATATAGTGAAGGTATCTTCTTACACTTAGATTATCATAAATTCTTTTTCAGCATTAGTCAATTTCTTCTTTTTCATTTCACGAATTACTATAGAATCCTGTTCCGTCTGTGACAACTGCAGTACTATTTCCATTCATGTATTCGTTTTGCAGGGCCTATGGAAGAACTATTTCAGGATTGCCTCACAGCTACTGATGTTTTTATTTTCATTTTGAAGCCAATTGTAGAAGACATAATTTTCCAGAGCAATCTTTACGCAACACAGAAGGGAAAAATTTTAAATCTGAAGGAACATGAGCTGTTTGCTTTTTTGGGAATTAATTTATTTATGGGTTACCACAAGCTGCCGTCGTGGAAACACTACTGGTCTGCATGTGATGACCTTGGTATTTCTATTTTAAGGCGATGCATGAGTAGGGACAGGTTTGATTTTATTTTGAGTAATTTAGATCTTAACGACAACACAAAAATTCCAGAAAGAAACACTGATAAACTGTATAAAATACGCCCGCCTCTGACTGCTTTGAATAAGCAGTTTATGTCCATATGCAGGGGCACTAGAGAACTCAGTATTGATGAATCAATGATTGTCTTCAAGGGAAGAAGTAGCATAAAGCAATATAATCCATTAAAACCAATCAAAAGAGGCTATAAACTATGGGCAATTTGTGATCAAAAAGGATACACACTCAATTTTGAAGTGTATCAAGGTAGAAATGAGACACTGGAGAAGGACTTTGAAGGGTACGGTTTAGGGGAGAGAGTAGTACTGAAATTGTCTAAACCGTATTGGGGTCAGTACAGAAAATTGTACTTTGACAATTTTTTCACTTCTATTCCACTTTTGGAGAAATTAAAATCCGTAAATACATTTGCCTGTGGAACAATTAGAACAAACAGGAAAGGTTTGCCAGCGAATTTACCTAAAGAAAAATGTCTAAAGCGTGGGGAATCAAATCACAGAGTGTCATCTTTAGACCTAACAGTATTTCAATGGAGGGACAATAAAGTAGTGTATTTTGCGTCAAACTTCCATGGCACTGAACAGAGCGTAGTGTCAAGAAAACAGAAAGATGGAACTAGTATGACAATACCATGTCCAGCTATTGTATGTGATTACAATAAAAACATGGGTGATGTGGATCATGCGGACAGATTACGTTCAGCTTATGGTCTTGACAGGCGATCAAAGAAATGGTGGCACCGTCTCTTCTAGGGAGCAATAGAAATTTCTTTTGTCAATGCTTACGTCATTTTCAGTGATCTACATGGGGCACTGCCACTGCTGGAATTCAGGCGTGCTGTGGCACTAGGGCTAATGAATGAACAGCAAGTGCCAAATCTCAAAAAGAGAAACTCTGGTAAAGATGAAATAACTCCCCCAAAGAGAAGGAAAGATAACTTTTCTGTTCCTAAGGATGTACGTCTTGGCAACCGAGGAAACCATTTTGTAGTGTTCAGTTGTAAAAGAGGACGATGCGAAATGTGTGCGAAAAATAAAATTCAGTCGAGACCACATTCACAATGTAGTACATGTAAAGTGTATTTGTGCTACAATGAGAAAAAGAACTGTTTCCTACAATTTCATGAGGTATCACTAAATATGTGATATGTATATACTGTCAAAAATGTATAGCTAAGTTACTATGTATTGTAAAGTTGCTCTACAAGGTAAATTTATGCGAAATTTAAGAAATCAGAAATATAGTATTTTTGTATAATTTGCTAATGTAAAAATATTTAATATTTACGTGGAATAAAGTACAAGTTATAAAAACTGGAGCATTTTTCTGCGCATGTTGTGATTCTGTCCATGGAGTCTGACGGTACTTCTGAGTACCAGGAGTGAAAAAAGTTGTAAAAAATAAAATAAAATTTCACAAAAAATCCTACCGTCATTTGAGGCCACAATAGCATAAATTCTGCAAAGAAAACGTTAAAAAGTAAATTTTTTCTTATGTCAGGAAACAAAGGGTTAACCTATATGATACCTGAATTTTTAAGTGTTTTAATTGCATTAATCTTCACATAATCTAGCATGGCATTAAAACAAGCCCTGTTAAATATTCTTGTTGCACAATAACTACCATCTTTGCACAGGTTGATCAAATATTTGTTTACTTGAAAGTTAGTATTCATATTAAATTTAATTTCAGTTGTAATTCTTTTCTTTCATTAACGGCAGCAAAGACTGTCAGTAAGATCAACCAGAGCTGTCAAGCAATGGTCACATGAGCTTCATTAGGGCTATTTGTGCACACAGGCAGACATATCTTCAGAGGCAAAGAGTTTTCATTGTGTAGCAATAATCCTTAGTCTCAAAATAATGTATGCCAAAGTTAAAAACAATACACAAATGACACACACCACATGCACAAACTGAAGACACTATACATAGGAAAATGCTTATGTGTAGCAAGTGGCACCAATGCATGTGCCGACATCATGGAACAGTTGAACATAGATGTCAGGCGAGTGACAAGTATGGCGAGTGACAATTTTCCTACAGCCAACATCCTATTCATATAATAAAAAGAGTTTTAAAATGTGTATTTTCTCTGCACAGTGAAATACTGCCAAATATTTAATAGAAAACAATCATAATCTGTAGTTCCTCTACAAGAACTATGCAAATGGCTGTGTATGTTCTTAAGAACATATTTTAGTCACCTTGGTATCTGAGGAAGAAGTTCATAAAATACTTTAAGTTTTTGCAGGAATGTGTCAAACACTAAAAACACATTTAAACACAGATTGAAAGACTTTTTGATAGGCAACTCCTTCTACTCTTATAGATGAATATCTTAACAGAGAATGTTACGCCAGCTTAAGTAAAAATGTCTAAGATTTCAGTTTTGACAGCACTTGGTCCCAACAGTCAAGATTACGATTTTGTGTATGGTAAATTTATTAATATTATGAGAAGGAAAGTTGCTACTCACCATATAGCGGTAATGCTGAGTCTGAGATAGGCACAAAGAAAGACTGACACAATTAAAGATTTCGGCCATTGGCCTTCATCATCAACAAGACACACACGCAAAGCCCCCCCCCCCCCCCCCACACACACACAAAAGCGACTCACAAAAGTGACTGCAGTCTGAGGCAACTGAAACCACACTGCAAGCAGCAGCATCAGTGCATGATGGGAGTGGCGACTGAGTGGGGTTAAGAGGAGGCTGGGGTGGGGAGGGGGTGGTATATTATGGCTGGCGGTAGTGGACAGTGAAATGCTGCAGTTTAGACAGAGGATAAGGGAGAGTTGGGGAGGGGGAGGGGGAAGTAGTGGAAAAGGAGAGAATAGTGTACATTCCATCCTGGGTTTTCAATTGTCTGATAAATTTATCAATAGTGCATAATGTTTTATTCTGACAGCGTGTTAATTCTGTAAATATTAGCTGTTCCAGTTTACCACATTGTATTCACCTATTTAGACAATTTCCTGGCAAATGATAAGGGTAGTAAGCATTGTATTAAAATGTTTTATGTTTTTAAGTTATACTTTCTGACATGTTCCATACCCAAGAGAATCATCTCATTTTTTGGGTCTATGGAACGAAAACTGAATCTAATTTAATCTACTCTACTTTTCAGCATCAATGACCCACTTTTAACACTAAAATTTCAATTATGAAAAATTATAAACACATAAGGCTCAAAAAGTATGCGGGTCATTCCAAAAGGAATGAACAACTCCCCCCCCCCCCCCCCCCCAAAAAAAATCCAATTTCTGTTCAACATATTTGCTATTCACATAGGTCATAAATTTTTTTTTCCAATTGTATTCAAATTTAATTGAACCTGTTACTGCAAGTCGCACTGTCACAGCACTCCATCATTTGATGTTCATTTGAAGCAAAGTTCCGTTGTAGAGTTCCTGTTTTGTGAGAACGAGACAATGACGAACATTCAAATGAGACTGAATAAGGTGTATGGGGTTGACAGTATTGATACAGTTAGTCGTTGGGAAGCAGATTATCTGGTGAAACAGGCATACCAATATGCACGAACTTCCACAGAGTGACAGGTCTACATTTGCAGCTACATGCACAGTACACAAGTCACCGTAAAGTGCATGGTGATTGATACCTTGTACCATTAGTAGCCAATCCCTTTCCCGCTCCTCTCACAAATGGCGTGAGGAGAGGAAAAAAAAAACTGCCTATGTGCCTTCGTAAAAGCCCTAATTTCTCTTATCTTTGTGGTCCTTCTGTAAAATATACATTGGCAGCAGCAGAATCTATCTGCATTCAACCACAAGTTCCAGTTCTCTGAATTCTCTCTCAACAATGCACCATGAAAAGTTGTCTTGCCACAAGGGATTCCCATTTGAGTTAATGAAGCATCTCTCTAATATTTGCATGCGGACTGAACCTACTAGTAACAAATCCAGCATTACACCTTTGAACTGCTTCACTGTCTTCCTTCAATCCAATATGGTGGACATTTCACAAACTCTACTAGTATTCAAGAACGGTTCACACGAGTGTTCAGTGTGCTGCCTCCTTTGTAGATGACCTATAAAGTTCTCCTAATAAACATAAGTTGACAATTCACCTTCCCTACTATACTCATTACTGCACAGCACAATGTGCAGGTTTTCACAGTCTGATGTTGGCTGACAAACACATAACAATGAACAAACTTACAGTCTCTGCGGGAGTAAGAGAAGTGAGTGTATGCAGAATATTGAGAGAGTTGAAGCAGTAAAAGGGTTGTGCCAGGTAGAACTCTAGAATGTCTACTAAGCAACACAAAAGACAGTGTGCAACAAAATTTTGGAACACTACAACAATTCTCTTGAAACTTCCTGGCAGATTAAAACTGTGTGCCCAACCGAGACTCGAACTCGGGACCTTTGCCTTTCGCGGGCAAGTGCTCTACCAACTGAGCTACCGAAGCATGACTCACGCCCAGTACTCACAGCTTTATTTCTGCCAGTACCTCGTCTAGAAGGTGCCTCGTTTGGAAGGTAGGAGATGAGGTACTGGCAGAAGTAAAGCTGTGAGTACCGGGCGTGAGTCGTGCTTCAGTAGCTCAGTTGGCAGAGCACTTGCCCACGAAAGGCAAAGGTCCCGAGTTCGAGTCTCGGTTGGGCACACAGTTTTAATCTGCCAGGAAGTTTCATATCAGCGCACACTCCGCTGCAGAGTGAGAATCTCATCCTGGAACAATTCTCTTCCTTGCAAAAATGAGAACTGTTTGGATAACTTTGAACCACAGACTAAAGGTTAATTGATCGAATTGTCTCATGAAATTTGTCATATATGAAGAAATTCAAAACTGTGCCTCCAGCAGGAAAAGTGATAGCTACCATATTTCCTCAATTCAGGAAGACTGTTGCTTGTGGACATCATGCCATAGGAATCACTATCAGCTCTGAAGTGTACGTGGCAACCCATAAAGAACTTCATGCTTGAATAAAACATGTTCAATAACAATGGCAAAACATTAATTTTTACGGTAACATCATAATGCACATTCACATACATGTGAGAAAACCTCACTGAAATTGCATAGCACAATTAGACAACACTGAAGGCCCCACCCCCACAGCTTTGATCTGCCTACATGTGATTACCACCTCCTTGGTAAACTGATGTAATCCCTTCATGGTACAAGATTTGAAGACAATGACTTACTTGTGACGACTGTGGCTCAAACATGCTATTCCCGACTTTTTCCGTTCAGACATTCAGGCCTTAATTCCATGGATACATAAGGCAGTTGAAAGGAACAGAGAGTAGGTGCAAAATTACACTTTTTTGGCGCATTACTTTTGGATTGAGCATCCTGCATCTACTGTTATGTTGAATGTTATTGAGCACACACTATGTTATTCATGTATCTAAAACTGCATGTTAATTGGGACATGATTAATAAATGCAGGTGGTGGGGAGGAAAGATAGTTATAATACCGCATTCAACCATGAGAAGCGGGCTACTAACCAAAACGAAAATAGTGACAAATCAGATACTGTGCATCAGCTTAGACAGTCTGTGAAATCAAAATGGCAGATGTGGAGTTCTCCAAGGCTCAATCTTAGGTCCACCAGTGTTCCTTGCGTTTCTGTCAAATATACAAGAAGCAGTATTAGTTCTTTTTGTGGATGACCACAGTTTTGTAATCAATCCAAGCATGAATACAGCAACAGAAGAAGTGGTAAACAACATTCTTAAGAGTGTCACTAACTGGTTTTCTGTGAATAGTCTCACTCTCTATTGTGAAAAGGCACACCATATTCATATTCACTTCTGAACATCAGGGAGGGGTACTAAACCAATGATAAAGGTAACACATGGTGAGGAAATAATAAATATGTTGGAAATTTCAAAACTTTTACGTGTATGACGAGATAAAGAAATTATTCAGATAATGAAGGGAGATGAAAATTTCATAGTCATGGGCGGGTGGAATTAGATAGTAGGAAAAGGAAGACCAGGAAAAGTAGTAGGTGAATATGGAATGAGAGTAAGGAATGAAAGAGGAAGCCACCTGGTAGAATTTTGCACAGACCATAATTTAATCACAGCTAACACTTGGTTTAAGAATCATGAAAGAAGGCTGTATACATGGAAAAGGCCTGGAGACACTGGAAGTTTTCAGGTAGATTATACAATGGTGAGACAGAGATTTAGGAAACATGTTTTAAATTGTAAGACAATTCCAGGGGCAGGTGTGGACTCTGACCATAATCTATTGGTTATGAACTGTAGAATAAAACTGAAGAAACTGCAAAAAGGTGGGAATTTAAGACGACGGGACCTGGATAAACTGAAAGAATCACAGGTTGTAGAGAGTTTAAGAGAAAGCATTAGGGAACGATTGACAAGAACAAGGGAAAGAAATACAGTAGAAGAAGAATGGGTAGCTTTGAGAGATGAAATTGTGAAGGCAGCAGAGGATGAAGTAGGTAAAAGGACAAAGCCTAGTAGAAATCCTTGGGCAACAGAAGAGATACTGAATTTAACTGATGGAAGGAGAAAACATAAAAATGCAGTAAATGATGCACGCAAAAAGGAATACAAACGACTCAAAAATGAGATTGACAGGAAGCGCAAAATGGCTAAGCAGGGATGGCTAGAGGACAAATGTAAGGATGTAGAGGCATATATCACTAGGGGTCAGATAGATACTGCCTACAGGAATATTAAAAGATACCTTTGGAGAAAAAACCACTTGTATGAATATCAAGGGCTCAGACAGAAAACCAGTACTAAGTGAAGAAGGGAAAGCAGAAAGGTGGAAGGAGTATAAAGAGGGTCTATACAGGGGCGATGTACTTGAGGACAATATTGTGGAGATGGAAGAGGATGTAGATGAAGATGAATTGGGAGATATGATACTGTGTGAAAAATTTGACAGAGCACTGAAAGATCTAAGTCAAAACAAGGCCCCAGAAGTAGACAACATTCCATTAGAACTACTGATACCTTGGGAGAGCCAACCCTGACTAAACTCTACCATCTGGTGAGCAAGATGTACGAGACAGGCAAAACACCCTCACATTACAAGAAGAATATAATAATTCCAATCCCAAAGAGAGCAGGTGTTGTCAGGTGTGAAAATTACCGAACTATCAGTTTAATAAGTCACGGCTGCAAAATACTAACATGAATTCTTTACAGACGAATGGAAGAACTAGTAGAAGCCGAAGTCGGGGAAGATGAGTTCTGACTCCATAGAAATGCTGTAACATGTGAGGCAATACTGATCCTACAATTTATCTTAGAAAATAGATTACGGAAAGGCAAACCTATGTTCCTGACATTTGTCGACTCAGAGAAAGGTTTTGACAATGTTGACTGGAATCTTCTCTTTCAATTTCTGAAGTTGGTAGGGGTCAAATACAGGGAGAAAACGGCTATTTGCAATTTCTACAGAACCTAGATGGCAGTTATAAGAGACGAGGGGCATGAAAGGGAAGCCGCAATTGGGAAGGGAGTGACACAGGGTTGTAGCCTATCCCCAATGTTATTCAATCTATATACTGAGCGAGCAATAAAGGAAACAAAAGAAAAAAAATTGGAGTAGGAATTAAAACCCATGGAGAAGAAATAAAAACTTGAGGTTTGCCAATGACATTGTAATTTTGTCAGAGACAGCAAAGGACCTGGAAGAGCAGTTGGACGGAATTGACAGTGTCTCGAAAGGAGGATATAAGATGAAAATCAACAAAAGCGAAACAAGGATAATGGAATGTATCCAAATTAAATCAGTTGATGCTGAGGGAATTAGGTTAGGAAATGAGGCACTTAAAGTAGTAAATGAGTTCTGCCATTAGGGGAGAAAAATAACTGATGATGGTCGAAGTAGAGAGGATATAAAATGTAGACTGGCAATGGCAAGGAAAGTGTTTCTGAAGCAGAGAAATTTGTCAACATCACATATAGATTCAAGCGTCAGGAAATCTTTTCTGAAAGTATTTGTATGGAGTGTAGCCATGTATGGAAGTAAAACATGGATGGTAAATAGTTTAAATAAGAAGAGAATACAAGCTTTCGAAATGTGGCGCTACAGAAGAATACTGAAGATTAGATGAGTAGATCACGTGACTAATGCGGAGGTACTGAACAGAATAGAGAAGAGGAATTTGTGGCACAACTTGACTAGAAGAAGAAGAATCGCTTGGTAGGACATGTTCTGAGGCATCAAGGGATCACCAATTTAGTATTAGAGGGCAGTGTGGAGGGTAAAAATCATAGGAGGAGACCAAGAGATGAATACACTAAGCAGATTCAGAAAAATGTCAGGTTGCAGCAGGTACTTGGAGATGATGAAACTTGCACAGGATAGAGTAGCATTGAGAGCTGCATCAAATCAGTCTCTGGACTGAAGACCACAATAACAACATGTCCATATTGATGAGAATTTAAACTGGAGAAAGTACGTTTGGAACTCCTAAGAAACTCAGTTCTGCCACATTTGCACTTAATCACTGCAAATCTTTGGGAGAGAAAAATCAGTAAGATGACATATTTAGCATACTTTCATTCAACAATGTCATGTGGAATAACATTCTGGGTAACTCATTGTTAAGAAAGAAAATCTTTTTGCTCAAAAATGTGCTGTAAGAAATGTGGTTCTCACCCAAGATCATTCTGTAGACATCTGTTTTTTAAGACAGACCGAGTTGCAAAATTTGAAAATAAACTGAAAACGTTTCTGACTGACAACTCTTCGTAAACCATAGAGTAATTTCTATTTCTCTAATATGTACAAGGAGGTGGGTAGGAATTACTAACTCACATCTGTACTATGGAAATATGGAAGGGTCCGATTCCATCCGTCTGCTTTGACCCATGACATCACAAATATGGCGGAAACGACCATACACTACAACTCCAATATGGCACCTATGACGTCAATATGTAAACATGACAACAAACCCGAAAATACATTGAAAAACCAACACACACATGTTCCACAAAAATCCTAATGAAACTAACGGGACAAGCGTGGGAAACTGGGGGTTTTTGGGTGGGGACAAAGTAAACATAAACAAATATAGACACACACCACCATACCAAACCACACAAAATGACGAAAAAAACCAACAACACAAAACTCCCAAAATTCCACTAAACACAATATCTTCTGGAATCGGACACTTCGCTTGACCTACATAGCTCAACAGCAGCTCCTGATCCCACAAACTGGAATCTAACACTTCCCTTGACCCATATAGCTCAACAGCAACTCCCAATACCAAAACACCCACAGCCACAACCACCCATTGGAATAAAAGAGTTCCCTTCACCCACATAGGTCAACAGTGACTCCCAATACAAAAAAAACCACAGATATGACCACAAATTAGAATCTAAAACTTCCTTTCAACTGCATACCTACAAACCAGCACACGATACAAATCACCAATACAACAAACCACACAACTCAGAACCACCCCACCACACAACAAATACACTAAAAACAAGAAAAATAAAAACTTACCACAACAAAATTCCAGTGCCGTAACCTAGGTCAGCCACTACAATCTCATACAGGCATGCACCCAGCCCCCCCCCCCCCCACACACACACACACAAACGAAAAAATACACAACCAGAAGAAAAACCCAACCCACCCCTACCTCCCCTCAAAATAAAATACCCATAAACAAAAAACAAACACAAAATAAACAAATCTCAATCACACACTACAACTGAACAAAATAGATCCTCCACAAGTAAATCACAAACAACCCCCCCCCCCCCGCCCCATAAACACTACTCTCAACTAATCACCCCCCCCCCCCCCGAGCCGCAGCCACCCACCCGCACAAACCACCCTAACTAACCACCTTCGGCCTGTACATCTTACTAATAGCCTTTTTTTTAAAAAAAAAAAAAAACCACACAATGAGACTGAAGGTTAGAAGAGCGCTTCTTCCCCCTCCCAAGAGCTGACTTAACGGCCCCCCCACATCCTCTCTATGGTATTCGTACAAGCCCCCCGTCTCATAATTTTTAAACTCTGAACTATGGTTCACTACCAAATGACTGTGTCCCCTCTCACCCAACCCCCTATAGGACGAAAAAGCATCAGAAACTGCAGTAGAACCCAGTTCTATAAACTCCTCAATTAACCCCACTAATTCCCTCGTAGACCACCCCTCCACAACCCTAAAAACACATTCCGAACACCCACCACCCGGTACAACGCCCCCCCCCCACATACTTCACGACAAAACGAAAACCAGTCAAGCACATTCCTCTCACTTACACCAGTCTCATGAGCACAAAAACTGTGAGAGGATTTATAAAAAAAGTAGTAAGTCAACAACACGATCTCGCGCATTCCCAACTTTGACTTCTCGAACCAGAAACCACGTCGTATGGAGCGCCATTTGGTTATCCTTATGGCACCTTACAGTCCCTGGTCCGAGACACCGGAACTTTTGTCAATGTCATGTCATGCCCACAAACAGCGCACTTCACCGCCTCCGCCAACAACCCAAACAGCTGCAGAAATTTTATCAACCCCAGCAGACTCACCCCCATCATAGTATGCAAGCACACACTATTAATTTTATCTGTCATATCCATACCTATACAAGAGCAACAACAAATTAATTTACTCAAATTAGCACATGACCTACAGCGAACAGCACTACAATAGCTTTCACACAAAAACACTAAATCGTTAACTCACTGAAAACAATTCCTCTCCACACACAGCCAAAACGAGAACCAGCCAGAACAAGCAGTAACACCAAACTGACCCCAATACACCACACAACACGAAACCCTTAAACACACCACCAGAGGGCACCACCAACAGCATCACGACACCTACACACGCACACCAAACTCCGTGCCGTCATGACGTCACACGCCACAATAGCCTTATGTCACGGGTCAAAGCTGATGGGTGGGATCGGACGCTTTGGTTGACCCCTGTACTAGCCTACTTACAATATAAAAAAATAAAGATTTATAATGTTCAGCATTTAGCCATATTTACAAATTAATTTGCAATGCGAATGTGAAACGACTCATTCCGCATAACTGCGATTTATCATGCAAATGGTCCACAGAACATAAAACAAACCAACTCAACAACCCACCTAAACCTAAAATCCCGTGATGTCATTCGTGCAACCATATTGCAAAAGTATCTGTAATTTTGCCATAAAAAATATACTTGGGAAAAAAAACAAACAAGGGAAAATCCATGGGCATAGACAATCTCCCCTTCCCCCCCAAAGTACAACAAAAATGCAAAAAAAATCATCAATTTCACACTAAAAAAATTTAAAAAATAAAAAAACAACCTAACATATCAGTAGCTTCAATTAGCCACTACCACTAAACTGATACCAGTTAACCACGAAACAGTGATATCCACAGGAAGGGCAGAACACAAATGCTGGTACTGATAAACTTGCTTAACCTATACTGCTAAAATAAACCCAACAATACCCACCAACCACAAAAGTCTCAAACTTAACAAGCCATTTACAAAGTATGACTGATATCATCAAAAAATGGTTCAAATGGCTCTGAGCACTATGGGACTTAACATCTGTGGTCATCAGTCCCCTAGAACTTAGAACTACTTAAACCTAACTAACCTAAGGACAGCACACAACACCCAGCCATCACGAGGCAGAGAAAATCCCTGACCCCGCCGGGAATCGAACCCGGGAACCCGGGCATGGGAAGCGAGACCGCTACCGCACGACCACGAGATGCGGGCGACTGATATCATCATTTGCACTAAATCTATACAGGTAAAATGAACAACACCTCTTCCCCCCCCCCCCCCCCACACACACACACACAAGATTCACACACTTTTCTTCAGCACAAAAGTGTTAGGACACAGAGCAGAACTCTAATCACCTGTCCTATTCTTGTAAAAGCTAACTTCAATACGTTCAACGTGTATGTATATTCTGAGCTACTTATTTTCACTGCATTATGATCACAAATCCTGTATCATTGTGAGATGATCACTGGATGAATAAATAAAATGCTTAGATCATGCTTTTTCTTTAATGGCTAGAAACTACAAATGTAAATGTTATATATATATATATGGGTCGGATACATTAAAGTGAAGACAAGGCTGAAGAGACTCCATGCAAGTTCGCTCGTCTCAAAAAGACGGAACTATTATAAATTTCTTCCTCAGAGGAAAATGAAGTTTCACAAATGGTACTAAATCATATTTAAACCACTTTGTAGAAGTTATTCTGCACAGAAAAGAAAATAATTTATTGTTTAAACTTTTTATGGCATTACACTTTCATTATGATATTTATAAAAACACATTTAATACTGTGAGAAAAAAGGTATTTCTCGAGAATCGTTCTGGGTATTGTAACTGTTTACTAGTGCATACACCTTATGCATAACCCTGGAATGACCCAAACAGAGAAAGAACTGAAGAGCAAATTACTGGAGTAAGAGTTTATATAAAAAAAATAAAAACACATATCATTATTATGCAGGATTTTGGAACAGGGAGAAATATTATTACCCAAGTATGCAAAGCGCACCAAGGGGATGAAGTAAGAGTGACTTGGTGGTCCCTCTTATGCTGTTTGTAGTTTATGTGCACTACATATAAGGCTAAATAGAATGAGACAAAGTATTCATTGGAGGTTCATACATCATCTAATACACACACCTTTACTGAATTTGCCCAAGCAGACTTTTTTTTATGGTGAGTGTGCTAATTGTTATGTGAAAGTAAAAATCAGGGTATCCTGCACATCAATCCATCACCACAACCTTTATTTCACATTCACATCTCTTGGCTGCGCACACACACACACACACACACACACACACTCTTGGCAACAAGTCTAGTGTACAATTGAAATTTTCAACAATGCAACTACTTGAGCAGTGAAAGAACCTCAGATGTTACAAGCTCCATACAGAATTCACCCACTACTGCTCACATACCTGAACAGTCTAATCATACCCAGACAAGAGATCATCTTTTCCTTTTTTTTCTTTCTTTCTTTTTCTTCTGGGATGTTTAAGCTCTTGACTTATGAGGGTTTAATAGTTGCTGCTGCTACATATTGTCACAAAAATTCCTTAAAATGAAAAACCATTGTATATTCAGATAATGATTGAAACTAACCTGGCAATTAATTAGCGAAACAGATAGAAACCATCCTTGTAGAGCATATTTATCCTATCCTTGTACAACATACTGAAGTATTGCCTATTCTATGTATGTATTTTGTGCTAATAATTGTATTACCGTGACAACTCCCTACATGATTTTGAGATGATCCTTGGATTGAATAAGTAAGTAAATCAAATTGCGTACTCTGATCACAAAATATCGGTTACGTGTGAGAACACTGGAGTAAGCCTTTTGGATAGATAACTAAATCCACAGACTGTGACACAACATTATGCAAAATTGCGCACGTTTACTGCTAAGAAAAGTGGCATATTTAGTCAGGTACCTAAATGCAAATACAATAACTGAAAACTGAACATGAGAACTTTTTGGTATCCAAAGAGGCTATAAACGGTTAATTACATATTAATTGGGTTATTCCGGATTCGTCTTATATCGCACGTTCAAACAATGCTTTTAATGTAATTTACAGGCCTATAAAATAAATTCTAAGGCAATTCACTGTATTATCACGCACGTGGCCAGAAATGACAGCAGCATTTCGTTACGATCTGATAAACGATTTTTCTTTCAAACGCTTCAGCAAATACCTACATTTTTTAGGTTGGTCGTCATACAAGCTACTCTAAGAATAAGCGACACACGCTTATCTCTTTATTCGTACAGTCTCTCGTACGCGACAAAAATTTTCTTACATGAAATGCACCACTTTCACCTCTTGATTACTGAATGCGCACATGTTCACATACCGATACAAGAAGACATACAGCCCCGTCTACAGGTACATGTTTTATTTCGATTGCGACGGGAGGAAAAACGATATAAATACACACAGACAAAACTTAAAAAACAAATTCCTACCTGAAGGCACATAATCTTCATCACTCTCGTCACTGTCCGAAGGCAGCTCCCTTTGATCCATACCGCCTAAATACAAAAAGTGTTCTCAGTCAAACAGAAATTTCAGTTGATTAGGTATACATCTAATTATTAAACACCAACATAAAAAAGCAACACCAACAAATGTAACAATTTTCCTATACCAAACTACAAACTCGTGTGATACAAAACGCTAGGAATACAAGCAAATTTACCTTGTACTAGGTAGGGACCGGTACAATACAGATTATTAGATGAGGAAATAGCTCGATTTGACGATAGATTTTTACGATTCTAGTTAACCTTAAACGAACACCGTGGCGTCCTAATACAATATACGAGGTAGTTATTAATACTTTTTAGGAACTTTTATGTATATTATCCGACAAACTCACTCTTTCTCTCCACTCAATATGAAAATAATGCATCTTTGAACTCAGAAGTTTCGCATACATCCTTGAGTGATTCGGTTATGCGTCTTTGGTGTCGGACCAGAGAGTTCAAACACGTTATGGTGGCGAGGAGTAAGGTATGTGAATGACATGAAATTGTGTTCGGTAGTGTTTTCTCCGTATGTAAATAGTCATCATGATCTCCCGTTTCAAAAGGTACTGGCATTATCATTTACCGAGGGTTCTACGGCAGAGACCCGATGTCATGTTTTCCTTTGATAGTTAAACTTGCCGGACTTTCAACAACAAAACAATTTGAATAGCAGAAAGTAAATAATTCTGGAAGAATACTGTGCTCATTTTCATGCGCTAGTAGCGAGGGGGCGAGGTGGTCAAGGTCGAAAATTAATGTTCAGGAGCAACAGATTTCAGGCTTTTTCAAACTCTATTCGACCTTTATTATAATGGAACAACTAGAAATAACTTTATACGACACTTGAAGTTTAAGAGAAAGAGAATTGTTTGGATAAGCAATTCATCACTTCATAATGTCAACGGAGTCACAAATTCCAGAGGTTGATAGTGGTGCTACTATAAGTCTCGCCCAAAATGATCCACTGAACACTTTTGCTGGTAAGAGCCAAATATACCTCTACTCATTTTCTGAAGCCACTGGTAAGAAGACATAGGTAATCGTTATGCTTGTTTCCAGAAATGTGGTACCATGTGTTCCTCTGGGCACTTCTCTCTTCAGTCTTCGTCCATGCAGTTGCTGCAGCTATAGCATTTGCAACACTCAGGAAACACATTTATGGCAAGTAAGTTTGCTATCGTTTTACAAAACCCTAGAAGTCAATGCTGTTGGTGTTGTGTTGATGACTTATATAACTGTTGTGTATTGTTACTTGCAGAATACATGCCGTGATGTATTTTATCACATACCCTCACAAAATAACATAACACTATGATGAAATAATATGTCATTCCCTGGAAGTGGAACATTTTTAAGTAATTAGCGGGAACTAATGACGAATGTATTTTTATTTGGAGGAATAATGTTGGGTGAAGTGATGTGAATATAAGAGATACAAGGAAGATATTACACGGAGGAGGCAGGAGATTTAATTTTGCAATAAGAAATTGTCGAAGTAGTCAGCCACTTTTAATGTAAAGCAAAGCAATCATTAGCCATGTGTTAGGTTTGGATGTGTGTGACTTAATGTTTTGATGAACTTATCCTGTGTTCTAGACTCCCTAGTTCTTCTTTGATAAAACTTGTTGGTAGTTGGCAAGGGCCAATATTACACCGCTGTGGTACTATATAGTTCCATTACAACTAGTAGTTGTTGGACGTTTTCTTTCAATATGTTTGAAGGAATTCTTCGCTCTTCACGTGAGTTTTTACCAACTCCTCAGAGAAAGTTTGTTATTATGTAAAGCAATGAAAATAATTAATATCTTCAAATGCTACTTTTGAGAACTGGACATATTTTGTAAGTCACTTTACTGCAGTTGAGCATGATGGTAAGGCTCTTAGATGAAACTTGTAAAGATCAGTTACTTCGTAGTCTTTTCTATGCTTTTGTACTGATGCTTGGTCCGAAACAAAACATAATTACTACTGTTCATGCAAACTAAGTTGACGCTTGGTACAGTGACTGACAGGAGTGACAGTAAATGAGAAATGCATTTACCATTTTTCCCATTAGCCACTGTGCAGGGTGTCAACTTAGTTTGTGTGAACAGTCTGCTTTGACCAAGGATGTCACCAATATGGTGGAAACTATCATTCACAACTACTCCAATATCACGACTATGACATCATTACGTAAACATGACAACAAACACAAAAATAGATCGAAAAACCATCAAACACATATTTCTCCAAAAATACGAGGGCGAGTCAAATGAAAACCTTAAATATTTTTTAAAATATTATTTATTGTGCAGAAGTGGTACAAAGCTGTATCACTTTTCAACATAATCTCCCCCACACTCAATGCAAGTCCTCCAGCACTTACAAAGTGCATAAATTCCTTTAGAAAAAAATTCTTTTGGTAGTCCATGCAACCACTCATGCACCGCATGGTGTACCTCTTCATCAGAACTGAACTTCTTTCCTCCCATTGCTGCTTTGAGTGGTCCAAACATATAGAAATCACTTGGGGCAAGGTCTGGTGAGTATGGTGGATGAGGAAGACACTCAAAATGCAGGTCTGTGATTGTTGCAACTGTTGTACGGGCAGTGTGGGGCCTTGCATTGTCATGTTGCAAAAGACACCTGCTGATAGCAATCCATGTCGCTTTGATTTGATTGCAGGCCACAGATGATTTTTTAGGATATCCTTGTATGATGCACTGGTGACAGAGGTCCCTCTAGGCATGTGTGGTTCCAAAATGACGCCTTTTTCATTCCAAAAGTGTGTCAGCATAGCCTACTCTGCCGATGGTTCTGTTCGTAACTTCTTTGGCTTTGGTGATGAGGAATGACGCCACTCATTGCTCGCTCTCTTCATTTCCGGTTGGTGGAAGTGAACCCAGGTTTCATCCCCAGTAACAATTCGTGCAAGAAAGCCATCACCTTCTCAATCAAAGTGCCGAAGTAGTTCTTCACAAGCATCAACACATCGTTCTCTCGTTTCAGGACTCAGCTGCCATGGCACCCATCTTGCAGACACTTTGTGAAACTGGAGCACATCATGCACGATGTGGTGTGCTGACCCATGACTAATCTGTAAACGTGCTGTAATGTCATTCAGTGTCATTTGGCGGTTTTCCTTCACTATGGCTTCAACTGCTGCAATGTTCTGTGGAGTCACAACTTGTTGTGCCTGACCTGAACGAGGAGCATCTTCCACTGAAGTCACACTATTTGCGAACTTCCTGCTCCATTCGTAGACTTGCTGCTGTGACAAACATGCATCACCGTACTGAACCTTCATTCGTTGATGAATTTCAATAGGTTTCACACCTTCACTACGCAAAAACCGAATAACAGAACGCCATGTGACGGTATGTGTACATCTGCACTATGCTGCCACCCACAGGCCATTCTGCATGCTGTTTGTAGCACGCTTACCGACTTATAGGATAACGGCGCAAAATTTCAATTTGTTTTTACAAATTTAAGATTTTCATTTGACCCACCCTCTTATAATGAAACTAATGGGACGAGCAAGGGAAATTTGGGGTTTTTGGGTGGGGACAAACTAAAAATTAACACATGCCACTAAACCAAACGATAAAATAAAATGATCACAACCTTCCCAAAATCAACCAAAAACAATATCCTCTGGAATCGAACACTTCCCTTGACTTATGTGTCAACAGAAACTACCGATACCAAATCATGAAACCCAAAACTACAACCACATCCACCATCATCACTACCTCAAAAAACACAAACCAACAAAATTGGAATCAAACACTTCCCTTGACCTATGTAGGTCAACAGCAACTATCGATACCACACTATAAATCTCAAAACCTTCACCACCACCACCACCACAGTTAATAGTACCATAAAAAAAGCCGTAGAAAATCAAAATTGGAATTGAACACTTCCCTTGACCTGTTATTCTTACATCTCCACATATAGCTGTCCCTGGTCTGAGACACTGGGACTTTAGTAAGCCTCATTTCTTCACGACACACTGAACACTTTACGACTTCATCCAAAAATCCGAATAGTTGAAGAAATTTCATTAGAGACAATGCACTGTCCCCAATCATCGCCGACAACCGAAAACTGTTGACCTTGTCAGTCATATCCATACCTACCAAAGACATAAACAAAGCAATTTACCAAAATTCACACATGAAAAACAGAAAAAAATTACAATAATGTCAACATAACAAAACCAAAATTGTTAACTCACTGAAAAATATTCCGCTGAAAGCACAGTCACTACTGATACCACACACGTGCAATACTACCACACAAATGAACCCCATATTCCACATAACACGCTACCCATAAACACACCAACAGAGAGAACCACTGACCTCAACAATACGCCACCTATAAACACGCCACACACGCAAACTAAACCAAAAACATCACCTAACACACAACACATAAACACACCACCAGAGATCACCTTCGATCACATCAAAACGTCACCTAAAAACACGCCACCCTCACAAACTAAATTCCACACCGTCATGACGTCACATACAACAGCCGCCTTACGTCACGGGTCAAAGCAAACGGGTGGAATCGGATGCTTCCGTTGACCCCAGAAAATAGTCAAATATAAAGGTACACGTTTTCAACAACTTATCAGAACACTACTTTCTTATGGATAATGCAGTGAAGCTTAAGACTGAATTAAAGAACTTTCAACTTGGAAACTCCTTTCGCGTGTAGAGGAGTCTCTTTCAGAACTCTTTAAATTTACTTTTGTTAGTTAATGTGTAATTAAAATTGGCACTGTAATACAGTAGTGTCATTTCATAGTGTTGCACTTAAATTAAATCTACATCTTTGACTTTTTTCCTCATCGCAGACCTGTCTCCTTGTAGCCCGTGTGACAGGTGTAATGTACAAATATACTATAAAGTGCTGGCAGAATGTAAGTAATTTAGAAATAAAGGAGACCATCCAGTAGATATCAGAAGCATCGAGCCACTGTGACACACACAAATTTTCATTTGTGTGCCTGTTCATGACTCAACACTTATGCAGTTCAGTGAGTGGTCTCCTCTACTCTTAAATTATTTCCGTAGTGTAATGTGTGTTTGACACATAGCTACTCTTGGTTGTATTGGGGGTGGTATGACCTGACCTGAAAACTAATATACCCAACCAGTTATAAGGGGATCTACAGTTAATTTTATAATCAGAATCAAGGCATAACTTCTCATGTTTCATATAGTCATAGCATTGGCAGAGATGAAGAACACTAAAATGTCAAGAAAAAACTCTTGGACCTGTCTGATGTCAAGTACCAACTATTTTTATTTGCATCTCAGTACGTCAATCATATTCCATGAATCCCATGTAGGACAGTTCCAACAATAGCACCCAGCAATAGTCAACAGGTGCAAATAGCAGTCCTATAACATTTCATCAGGTCTGTGAGATGACAAAGTTGGAGAACTGTTTCTTCACAGTACTTGGTATTGCAGGAGATTCAGAAGTGATACTTTTAATATCAACATAGAATGTGCTACAACATTGAAAGTAACTGGTGTTGAGTGTAAAGTAACTGGTGTTGAGTGTGCACGCTGACCGACATTTACTGTATTCTTGTTTAAGTAACTCTCCAGTAACCCAATAAACCTTGGTATAGCATGTGCGATGAGAGGTATGATGCCAGAGCAAATAGAAATCACAGTTGTCCAGGCTCATTTGTCCATACAGTATGCTGGGGAATTTCCGTGTTCAGTGTTTGAGACAATAGTGTTCCTTGTTTGTGATTTTCATAGGCCGTGTGTTCGCTTGAGCTATTGCCAATGGAGGTGATGATCCATATTACAGTGGCAAAGAGTGCTCTTTGCTTCCTTGTATGTCTCAATTTTCTGTCAGTAGATATCTGCAGGTAGCAGTAGTTGTCTTTGTTAACTACTTTGGCAACTGTCTTTACCATAAAAAGAATTTATTGTCATGAATTCTACCACAGATAAATGTTTGATGCTCTAAGTCCACATATATACTCTGAAAGCCCCTGTACAATGTGTGGTGGAGGGTTCATTCTTCAGCTGAGGATGGGTTGGTCAATGCCATTGATGTTTTTGTACTTATGTAACATTTTTGGATTCCTTGCGAAACAGGTTGGAAGGTGGGTGATAGGTGGTCAATAGAAGTTTGCGATACCTCCTGTCTGCTTTGCACAGTAATGTAACTGGTCTGCTTTGCACAGTAATGTAACTGTATTGTTTTACGTGACATCATGAAGGTGAGTTGTGTTTGAAATGGATTGTGTGTGCAGAGCCCAGGTTTGAATATGCTGTGGTACTATGTAGTGTGGGATGGTTAAGTTTCTAAAGTGTTTGTGACTGATGTTAGTGATTCCTTGGACTCCATGAGTGCTGCTTGTGGGAATAATATTGGGAAAGTTTCTGGTGGTTTGTTAGTGAGTTATTTTGATGGGTAATAGATTCATTTTCAGGCTTGGAATTATTAGTGCACAATATTGTTTACAGTTGGAGATTTCATTTTGTGTGCTATTTTTTGTTAGTTATGGATATAGCTGCTGGTAAACCTTTCAGGATGTGAGGTCATGGTCCAAGAAACTTCCATTTCTGATGTTTCGTCCAGGACTGTGCTCGACATCTTCAGAGGTATTCCTCCACTGAGTCTTGCCGACTGACTGGTCGGATATCCGAGAGCGACATATATACTGTAGGAAAGGGGGCATGGTCGAAGTAACACATGATAAGCAGAGATAATTCTTGTCAAAGATAAAACTTAACTATCGCTTGTCATCTTGTCAAAGATAAAATTGTCTGGAGATTCTGCGGAGCTACTGTCCGTATGTCGCTAAGTTTCATTGCCTCCTCTTTTCTGTTAAAATTATCCGGATGCTTATAAAAGTCAGTGGCTTCTCTGCATAGTCATGGATAACAATTTGACTTTGTAGATAAAATTTCTGTTTCAGAAAACTTCACTTTGCGGTTTCCTGACTGAAGAGCATGCTCTGCTACAGCTGATCTCTCCATTTTTCCTAGTTGACAAAGACTTTTGTGCTCTTTTAGCTGTGTATTTATCCTCTTGGTAATTCCAAGATAAACTTTACCACATGTACACACATTTTCGTATACACCACAGGTCGACAGAGGAGGGCATTTATCTTACACAGATCAAAGTACTTGACTTATTTTCTTTGTTGGTCTAAAGACCGGTCTCATGTCATGTTTCTCCTAAAATCTTACCGATCTGATCCATTACTTTTTTAATAAAAGAGAGAGTAACTGTATTTTTCCATCGTCGTGGTTTATCCTTGTTTTTAGTCTTCTGTTCCTTTGTCATAAAATACTCTTTACCTCTTTCCCTGAGTAGCCATTTTTCTCAAAGGCTTGCTTCAAATGTTTTATTTCAGCATCCAGGTGTTCCGATGTGCATATCTGTTCAGCTCTATTGACAAGACTTTTAATGACACCTCTCTCTTGTTGTGGATGGTGATTGGAGTTTTTATGCAAATATCTGTCGGTATGTGTTACTTTCCAAAAAACTTTGTTCCAAAGTTATGAGACGATCTGAAGTTTGGAACATAAATTCTTTCGGAAAGTAACACATACTGACAGATGTTTGCATAAAAACTCCAATCACCATCCACAACAAAATAGAGGTGTGATTAAAAGTCTTCTCGATAGAGCTGAACAGATATGCACATCAAAACACCTGGATGCTGAAACAAAACATTTAAAGGAAGCCTTTGAGAAAAATGGCTACTCAGGGAAAGAGGTAAAGAGAATTTTATGGCCAAGGAACAGAAGACCGAAGGACAAGGATGAACCACGACAACAGAAAAATACAGTTTCTCTCCTTTTTATTAAAAAAGTAATGGATCAGATCGGTAAGATTTTACAGAAACTTGACATAGACTGGTCTTTAGACCAACAAAGAAAATAAGTAAAGTACTCTGACCTGTGAAAGATAAACACCCTCCTCTGTCGACATGTGGTGTATGCAAAATTCAGTGTACGTGTGGTAAAGTTTATATTGGAACTACCAAGAGGCGTAAATACATGGCTAAAAGAGCACAAAAGTCTTCGCCGACTAGGAAAAATAGAGAGATCTGCTGTAGTAGAGCATGCTCTTCAGTCAGGAAACCACAAAGTGAAGTTTTCTGAAACGGAAATTTTATCTACAAAGTCAAATTGTTATCCATGACTATGCAGAGCAGAGAAGCCATTGACTTTTATAAGCATCAGGATAATTTTAACAGAAAAGAGGAGGCAATGAAACTTCGCGACATATGGACAGTAACTCTGCAGAATTGCTAGACAATTTTATCTTTGACAAGATGACTGTCGATAGTTGAGTTTTATCTTTGATAAGGATTATCTCTGCTTATCATGTGTTACTTCAACCATGCCCCCTTTCCTACAGTATATATGTCGCTCTCAGACGTCTGACCAGTCAGTCGGCAAGACTCAGCGGAGGAGTGCCTCTGAAGATGTCCAGTGAGATCCTGGATGAAACGTCAGAAACGGAAAGTTTCTTGGACCACGACCTCACATGCCGGAAGGGTTACCAGCAGCTATGTCATTCGGTCATGAATGCCTTCATTCTGTGATCAGTTATGGATATGACAGTGATGTTCTCAAGTAGGTTCCTGCAAGCTGCAATGAAGGGATGTGTTGACCATGATTAAATTCCTACGGTTACTTGGTTTAATTGCCAATTACATGTAGTGTCACATTTGAGGAGAAGGTAGGAGATTGCTGCATCTTGGGCCAGCATAAGTGGTGTTGCCTGCAGAACAGTGTATGGCTTTAAATCCACAGGAACTCCTGGTTTGAGGATTCTGGGCTGTCCATTCGGGAGATTCTGTTGATGACACATTATTTCTGTTATTGCTAGATAGACGAATTTGCATGCTGGCTTACTTTGGTTGGTAAGTATGTATGTTTATATGTTCAATCAGGTGTTTCTTGTATATCGAAAAGGTGTTAATGCAATTTTTTATGTATTTTTGTGTTGTGCCCATAGTAGTTGGTAATTATATTGGATAGAGATTCGTAGGTATCGTGGAGTTTATTTAACCTACATTGGTGCAGCTAGTTTTTCAATATTAGTTAGGTGCGTGGGTTTTGGTTTTGTGATACAATGGACTTCAGTTCAGTTACGTAGGTCAAGTTATGTGTTTGTTACTGTTTGGTTTTGAGGTATTGTTGGTTTTGATTGAGCTATAGAGATAAAGTGAAATTCCTGGCACCGGTTTCGGAGCTACAGTATGTGCGCGTTTTGTGTGTTATGTACAACTTTGGACTCAACGGCATAGAGGAGTGGGCTACAGAGTGGTGCACCAACTGTTGTTGTTGTAAGGCTGGGCAAAGCAGAAATGGCTAGCGAACAAAATAACACAACCAACAGGTGATTTATTTAATAACTTGTATTTCTCCAAGCATATGAAGACTCATTAAAAATATGGCAGCAGTAGAGAGAGTTCAGCTGTCACAGTGTTATCTAGGATAAGGCTCACTGTAGTAAAGCATGAACGATTGAGTCTTGAGATACATTTAGGTAGTGTTTGCATAGCGAAGTGGCTCCAAGCACGAGTGGGCTGAGGGCCTGCCGCTGGTCGTCCCATATTGTGGCAGCAGAGGGCGCTCGAAGTACAGAGCTCTGAGGTGTGACTCAGCAGACATGCACCATTGGGTCCACCAGATCCTCCGGGACTGCTACCGGTGTCAGACGGAAACTTGCCGTTCCATTACCAACTGTAGAATAGCAGAGGGATGGTATCTATGTGTGATCCCACATTGTGGATTTGTGGTCTTTATTTGAGCTGTGTAGATCACATGAAATTTCCGGTATTTCTTCTTATTCTCTCCCCCCTCCTCCTCCTCCAGATACCAGTTTTCTTAAATATCACTTTGTTTAAACTTTTTTGCTTGATTTTTGCATTGATATTTGTTTTTGTATGTCTTCATTATTAGGATTGTCATATTTAGTTTTTCCCCGTCCAAAACTCCCATCCCCATGGTTGCCCTGTTAGTTTCATGTTAGTTCTGCAGTTAAATGTTGTTCATATTATTTGTCTCTTTTCATGTATGAATGAATGATGTCATGGCTGCCATATTGTATAAGCTTGAAATAGGGATGTCTGCCATTTTGATGACGTCACGGGTCCAGACCAAGGCCTGGTACCATGAACTTCAGTTATACCAAAGAAAGGTGCTGTCTGATGTGAAGCTGTGAGGAGAGGTTGAGAGTTGCGCCTGGATAAACTGAACCAGTATGAACATTGCCGACGAAAGGTGAGGTTCCGTGTTACCGTCCCAGCACAGCGCGCAGTTTCAATCTGCCCGTAAGTTTCGACATAGATGTTGTTGCTCATTCCCTTTTTTCAGTGTTACGTTGACAATGACACTAGAGTTGTATCTGTGTTCCGCATTCTCAGGCACATCTTGGACTGTTTTGTAGTCTATTTCTCTTGCAGAGATTACTGATTGTGACAGTTTTTCTGGTTACCCACTTTGAAGTGTAAGCCAACAGAATAGAGGAAAGGTCTAGACAAAAGGTGAACATATTTTGTGCAGTTTTTTAGTCTACAGGGATCAGTTTGAGCCTTTGATATTACCTGTCGGCTTTTGAGCCTTGACATCATAAGTTTGTGGATTGTTGGTTTGATTTGTTGGAGATTGCTAGTCGCATTAGTTTATGCTGTGTTTGTAGTCTGTATAGGGTTTGTGGAGAATGGTGTGATTTGTGCTGGTGAAGGCATGCGAGGTAAGTACATGTTACCTCTAGTTTGTGCTCTAGCCTGGTTTGCTTTCTCTGTGCTTATGTGTTGCATAGTTTGAAATAGCTGTCAGTTAAGTTCAGTAGCTGTATGTTGTGACACAAAATGGAAGATTTACAGTCCATAGTTACTTTTCTCCAGAAGTTAAATGTGATCAGTAATTACTGCAAATGTCATATGTGTTCAGAACAAGAGGCTGACTAAATTATCTACCAGTCGTTCTTCTGATGGATATATGTGGAGATGTCGACGTGGTTATTTGTGGTAGTCAGTCAGCGAAGTGGTTTTGTTTGAATGATTCAGCTTAGTTTGTCAGTTGCAGTTATATTAACATATTATTTTTTTATGTATGTACTGTCAGATATGCTGTGCATGAAACAGATGTCTGTGAACATACCATGATTGATTGGTTTTCATTTTGTGATGTAGTATGTGGGAAAGGTAAGGTTTACACTGGGTTTGTTTTGTGCATGACATTGGCTTTTGCTTCTCTTTTGTGATTCTAGAAGGTTTTTGTTGTTTTAAATTGATTTTGAAGAGGGATGGCTTTTTTAATCTTACCTAATAAGTTGACTTTTCATTTTTGTTTAATTGCTATGATAGTTTACTATCTGTATTGATATCTGTTTTTGGGCTTTCCTGTCGAGCTATATAGGTGAAGTGATGTTTTCGGAACTGCATTTTGTTAATTGCTATGTCTTTTTGCTGTTTATGTGTGTATTGGTTTTCTTTATTTTTATCAGTCTTTTGGGTTGAGCTGTATAGATCAGGTGATGTTTTCGATACCAATTGCAGTTAGTTTGCAGTTTTTATTGTGTCTGATACCAATTGTTGTATCATGCTTTTTTTGTTGCTTTTGTGTTAAGATTTTCATTTATTGTGGTTCTTATTTAGATTTTATTTTGTGCCTACCCAAAACCCACAATTTTCCACTGTTGCTCTGTTAGGTCCAACATTTATTGCATGACTCCATAATTGATGATTTTTTGTTTTATCGAGGGCTTCAGTTTATCTGATACTTCGTACAAGATAGCTGTTCACTACCATATCCTCAATCACTGACCAGAGCTCTCACTTGTAAAGATATGGGAATGTCAGCAAGATTCTCCCTTGGGACAGGAGGGTTGAGGACATGTCAATAAAAGTGGCTTTCTAAGTGGCTCCTGCACTTTGCCATAGAATGACAATTAAGATACTCGTTGAATTTCTGCAGCAAGACAAAACCATTACTTGGATAAGTAGCCAGTAATAATTGTCAGTGAAATTTGCTTAGAAAGCCAACATTCTTTTATTGTATTCCAAATTACATTTTTATCCCAATCTGTTGTTCTGATTTTTGTTTTTGTAATTTTTCATTTTAAATACTGATGTCCCAATTTTACAACTCACAAGGTGAATCCAGTGAAAATCTTTTTAAGAATTATTTGTTGTGTGTACATCACAAAACTACCATCACTTTTATACATAACCTACAAAGTTTTTGAATGCCCTTGGAGTAGAATTCATTTAGGAGACACTGCAACTATTTGTGCACTGTATGGTGCACAACTACATTGAACACAACTACTGATAGCCCAATGTTTCTTTTAGTTGTGGAAATATATGTAAATAATTCTCGTAAAGATCTAGTGCATATAACAAATGGGAAAGACAAACTTCAGATATCATCAAGTAGGCTGTGAAATTGGAGAACTTTCTGGATAATGTGGTGTGCTCATCCATGACTTACGTTTACAGTTCATTCAGTGTCATAACTTGCATCTACATATATGCTCTGTAAACCAATATGAGATGCCTGGTAGAGGGTACATTCAGTGGCAATAGGCAGTTTTTCCATTGTAATGTCGTCAACAGCTGTGGTGTTTCCTAGAGTTACGATGTGATGCCTGATCCAGGTGAGGACGTCAGCCATGGATATTTTAGTGTTTCAGACTTGTGGCTTTATTCATAGCATTGCTGAATCAGACATGCATCACCATACTGGAATAACATTCTACATTGAATTTAAATAGATTTGTCTTCACAATGCAGGAACCAGATAACAAAACATTGTTCATCGCCGGTGCAAGTGTCTAGTAGGGGGCAGCAGCTTGTACAATGTTCTTGTTTGGTGTTCAAGCACCTGCAAGATTCTGCCACCTAGTGAACAAGTGACAGACTGATAGGAATTTGCTTACCAAGTGGCAGACTACTGGTGCCGTTTTGCTTAATAAATTCCACAATAGCTGTCTTGTCCTAATTTTTGTAGTGTAAGAAGTTGTACAGAGTGGTAAATTGACAAATGGAGTATCAAATTGATGGGTGTGAGGTCTAGTTTTGGAGTGGAGAGGGTGGTGAGGAGGGGGGTGGGTGGATTAATAGCTTTGAAAAAATCAGGGTAATTAAGAAAAACTTAATTAGTGATTTGAGGGGAAAATTGAAATATTTCATGAAACAGCTGAAATGAAGTATCAAAGTTCATCTCTTAAAGGCCTAGCTAATTTGCACATAAAAAGTTATATTGGTGTGATATTTAATTGTGGAGTACTAAGTCCAGCACATTTTGAAGACAGAAGGCACTAGGAAAACAAATGAAATTTCAATAAGAACAATTTTTTTGAGCAAAACTTGAAAATAAAAAAGTTTGTCATACATTGTGTGAAATGATTTGTCTAAAAAGAAATAAACTAGATTAGGGAAGATGTCAGATGCTTTTGAATGATGCCCAAAATCATGTACAGCAAATGAGGTGCATCAAATGTTTCTTTATTTTATTTCTTACTTTTAGACAAATCATTTCACAAAACATTTGACCATTTTGATCCTCTTTTTCTTTCACACACACACACACACACACACACACACACACACACACACACACACACACACACATATTTGTGGTTTTCATTTGGATCAAGCATATATTTACACTGACAATGAGATGTCCCCAGCAGTAGACAGTAGGATTGATAGTTTGAAAATGTCCAAGTGACGTTAATGCTCCTGGTATCACACCCTGCAGCCATTCAGCCTGGTGGGCCATCATTTGCAAATAGCCATTGGGGAAAAGAAATTGGAGTTTCGTATGATGCTCCGGAGCTTAAAAAAAAAATACAGATTGCAGTTGCAGTCAAGTCTCCGAAGGAAGCACTCGAGAATCCACAACATCCAGAAGCAGATGCACCCAGTATGACAATATCAGTAATTTTTGAGAGGTGCATATGGGGCCTGAAGATGGCATATTGAGTTGTTGAAAATGGTAACGAAAACAAAATAAATTAACTTCTCAATTTGAATGGCTGTTTGGTGAATTTGTGTAGAAAAATATGGATTGTTTGCGTAGTGTAATGGTCACAGCAAAGGCCTCCTGATCAGGAGGTTAAGGGTTTGAATCTCATCAGAGGCTTTGAATTTTTTTGTAATCTTTATGAAAATGACTTAGACCTTCAGTTAATTCTAATTTCAGAAGGCTGTGTGTAGTAACTCTGCTTAAGCTGCACTGTTATTTATAGTATTTCCATTGCTATCATGCAGAGAAGGCATTGATTGTGTGTTGTAACTACCATACTTTATTTACAAACCAATTTCTACCAAGTTTTGAGACAGGGTTTTGTTATAGAAATTATTATAAGCACCTCACATTGGAGACCGCACAAAATTTTGACCTGTAAAAATCTACCAATCTTTGGGGATTTTGCGATCGTTTAATTCCCCCCCCCCCCCCCCCCCCCCCCTCTCTCTCTGTAAGTGTTCAGACGTGTTGTGTATCGTGGAGGATCAGCTCCATCGTTTGTTAATTTATTTGACATAAATTTCTCAAGTGCTGTCAATAGTATTTCTTTGAATTCAAACCACGTGTGTTCTACACTTACATTGTAATGTGGGAGGAGTGGAAATTTTGTATAAGGAAGGCACCAAGCAGAATTGTTATCTGCCTTTTGGAATAAATATATTTTTTGTTTATTTTTTGTGTGATCTGGGAGTTACAGTATTTCAGTCTTGCTATTACAACTGTGTGTTCACTAATCCCTGTATCCATTTTTATGCTCGTTATTTCCTCAGGATTATCCGTTGCTAAGAGGTTTAGTGTGTTTTCAAAACCATTTACTATTTGAATCGGCTCATGAACTAATTGTTCAAAATAATTTTCAGAGAATGTGTTTAGCACAATTTCGGTTGATGTTTTATGCATACCTCCAGATTTAAACATGTTTTTTTTGCCAACATATCAAGGGTAAATTGAAGTCACCACCAGTTATATGAATCGGGTACATGTTTGAAATTAGACTCAAGTTTTCTTTGAATCATGCAGCAGTCATATTATCTGAGTTTGGAGGTCAGTAAAACAATCCTGTTATTACTTTATTCCAACTGTCACGAATGAACTCTAACCCACAGGAATTATGTACTTCAATTTCAGTACAAAATAAACCACTCACTGTTTTAATGTTTTCTTTGTGGACAGTGAGAGATCATTCTAATATATAACACAGATTTTAAATCACATTGTATTGTAAGAGTTCCAGATAACAACAGTTATAATAATTGTGTTATTGGTACGCCTATTACCTAATTACTTCCTGGCCATGCGCATCATTGCCTTCCCATAAAGATTACCAACTTCACACAAGGCTCGCTGGTGTTGCAGTCACAAATCTGAAGACTGGTTTGATTCAGCTTTCCACATTACCATATCCTGTGTGAGCTGTTTCATTTCTTTATATTGCAGCTTACATTCATTCCAGCTTGCTAACTGCATTCAAGGCTTGTTCTCCCTTTACAGTTTTTAACTCACCCCCCCCCCCCCCCCCCACATACACGCACACACAAAACTTCCATCTGTTATCAAAATAACTTTTCCTTGGTGTCTCAGAATGTGTCCTATCAACCAATCTCTTCATTTAACCAATTTGTGCCTTGAGGCTCTTCTCTCTCTGATTTGATTCAATATCACGTCATTAGTTACTCAACTGACCCATCTAATCTTCTGCATTCTTCTGTTGCAGCACTTCTGAAAAGTTCTTTTGTTCTCATCTACTGTTCACCCTCCACATTTCTCTGTCACATAATGCCACAGTCTTTACAGACTTTCTCATTGGTTTCCATTACTGCTTATTTATTGTACAGATTGAATAACGTGGGAGATAGATTACCCTACAACCCTGTTTTCCTCCCTTCTCATGTACTGCTTACCTTTCATGCTTTCTTGTTTGACATCTGTAACTACAGGCTGTTTTTTTTTACAAGTTTTTGGTAACTTTTGCCATCCTATAGCTTCAGAATTTTAAGAGTTTACTCCAACTTGCATTGCTGGTTCGGAACCTATAAAAACTGTAAGTGTACATTTGCCTTTCTTCAGTCTGTCTTCTAAGATAAGTTGAAAATACAATATTGCTTCATGTGTTCCTAAAGTTCTCAGAACTTATCCTCAGTTCTTCCCCCAGGTTGGGTTTTACTAGTTGTTCCTTCGTTTTGTCCATAATTCATGTTAGTATTTATCAAGTATGATGTATGGTACATTTATGAGGGTGTTACGGTAGGGAACTGTAGGTTATTCCTAGATTACATGTCTCTTATGTCCTGCAGACCAGATGGAACAATTTGGTCATGGTTAGTTTACCAACGATCTTTAATAATTCTGAGGGAATGTTACCAATTCTTGATGCTTTGTTTCCGCTTATGTCATTCAGTGCTCTGTCAAGTTTCTTGTGCAACGTTTTAAGCGCTGCCTCATTTTTATTCACTTCCTCTTCACTTTTTATACATATATCAAAATGAGTTTTGCATCACCTCAGTTCCCAGAACTCCTGAAGATAGATGTTGACTGTGGATATTGTATCACAGACACAGTCCCTTTGACAGTTCAAAGATGTCACTAAACCCACCCATAGATGTAAACAACCATGCATGAGCAGTGCCTATTAGATGGAGGGGGTCCGACAGCCGATCAGTTCCAATCATTCCACCAGGAAGAAGGTGCACGGCTCATGTTGTCTGTAGTTCAATCATGCCTAGGCAGTCAATACCGCAGTTCGATCACGTCCGCATTATTACTTTGTGCCAGGAAGGGTGCTCAACAAGGGAAGTGTCCAGGCGACTTGAAGTGAACCAAAACGATGCTATTTGGACATGGAGGAGATAGAGAGACAGGAGCTGTCAATGACATGCATTGCTCAGGCCGCCCAAGGGCTAATAGTGCAGTGGATGACCTCTGCCTATGGATTATGGCTTGGAGGAACCCTGACAGCAGTGCCACCATGTTGAATAATGCTTTTTGTGCAGCCACAGAACATCGTGTTATGACTCAAACTGTGCGCAATAGGTTGCATGATGCGCAGCTTCACTCCTGACATCCATGGCGAGGTCCATCTTTGCAACCACGACATCATACAGCACGGTACAGATGGGCCCAACAACATGCCGAATGGACCACTCAGGTTTGGCATCGCATTCTCTTCACTGATGAGTGTCGCATATGCCTTCAACCAGTCGTCGGAGACGTGTTTGGAGGCAATGCGGTCAGGCTGAATGCCTTAGACACACTGTCCAGCAAGTGCAGGAAGGTAGAGGTTCCCTGCTGTTTTGGGGTGGCATTATGTGGGGCCGATGTATGCCGCTGGTGGTCATGGATGGTGCCGTAACGGCTGTACAATACATGAATGCAATCCTCCGACCGACAGTGTAACCATATTGGCAGCATATTTGCGAGGCATTCCTCTTCATGGATCACAGTTCGCACCCCAATATTGCACGTCTTGTGAATGACTTCCTTCAGGATAATGACACCGCTCGACTAGTGGCCAGCATGTTCTACAGGTATGAACCCTATTGAACATGTCTGGGATAGATTGAAAAGGGGTGTTTATGGATGGCGTGGCCTACCAACCACTCTGAGGGATCTACATCGAATCACTGTTGAGGAGTGGGATAATCTGGTCCAACTGTGCCTTGATGAACTTGTGGATAGTATGCCACAATGAATACAGGCATGCATCAATACAAAAGGACGTGCTACTGGGTATTAGAGTTACTGGTGTGTACAGCAATCTGGACCACCACCTCTGAAGGTCTCACTGTATGGTAATACAACATGCAATGTGTGGTTTTCATGAGCAATAAAAAGGGTGGAGATGATGCTTACGTTGATCTCTCTTCCAATTTTCTGTACAGGTTCTGGAACTCTCGGAAACCGAGGTGACGCAAAACTTTTTTTTATGTGTGTATAATCTTAAAGCTTCTTTGCTTTATATAGCCTTTCTATACATTCCCTTCCACTTTTCATTCCTCTCACCTTTGCTTCATACATGCAAACCATCTGAGCTTTTGATGTCATACAGATTCTTTTCTTTTCTGTGAAAGTCTGTATAACTTCCCTGTAAGTGACATACACCTTGCCTCTAATCCTGATGCTTATATAGCTGTTCTTACTTTGCAGTTCCTGTCAATCTCAGTTTTTAATGCATCTATAATGCAGTTTTTCTGTTTCATTTGCTGTGTTGTTATGTTATTTTCCTTTTTTCAGTCAATTTGAATGTATGTTGGGCCGTCAAAGTACAGGGTGCGTCAAAAAAATGTATACACACTTTGAAGCGTCATAGAAAATTTATTTCCCATTCTACAGTGTTAAATTTCTGGAAATGGAAAGCTTAAAGTCCAGTTGGAAAAACAAATGTACTTTCCAAATGTGATTAATTTTCAAACTGGTGGCCTTCAGCATCAATACATTTCTGAGTACGAGTCACCACTGATTCCGTACATCGTACCAAAGTGTCCAATGAGATTTCTGCGCACACTGCCTGAATCTCATTCCAAAGTGTGCCCTCATACGTCCCTATGATAGTGCGGTGGGGCGCCATCTTGCTGGAAATAAAACTCATCATTACCGTATAATGCACGAATGGCAGGGAATATGGAGTCAGCAAGCATTATTAGGTATGTTTCTCCAGTAACAGTACCTTCAAAGCGGAAAGGCCCAATGAGCCCCTTGCAGACAAACCACACCACACATTTACACCAGGCAAATTTACAGTCTTTTCAACTGTAATGTGAGGATTATCTTCAGTCCAGTACCCACAATTGTGCCTCTTGACAGGTCCATTGAGTTTGAATTGGGCTTCATCTGACCAAATTATGCTACCCATAAATCCCGGTTCATGTCTCACCATCTCCTGAACCCATTCATAAAATTCTAACCTTCGATCTGGATTTTCATCACTTAGCTGTTGCACCAGCCTTGGAATGTACACACGAAACGTAACATTACTTTCTCACAGATATTTAACCTTGTAGAACAGGAAATAAATTGTCTATGACAGTTCAAAGTGTGTATACATTTTTTTTGGCGCACCCTGTATTTGAGGTTGGCTTTATCTTTTTGCATAGCTTTTATATCCACATCCACTTCCATACTCTGCCAACCAATGTAAATTGAATGTTAGAGGCTACTTCCTATTGTACCACATATAATGGTTTCTTCCCATTCCATGTCCGAAATATACTTATGGGAGCAACATGTAGAGGATTGTAATACATTCTTTGTTCTCTCTTAATACTGGAACTTGAAGATATGTAAGTAGGCTATTATGGGATAATTGACATTTATCTCCCAGCATCTGCCAATTCAGTCATTTCAGCTTTTTCATAATACTCTCTCATGATTCAAACAAATGTCTTACATTCAAGCTGTCCTCCTTTGTATATATTCATTATCTTGTCGTCTCTGTTTGTTAAGGGTCCCCGTACACTTGAGCAATATTGTAGAAGCAGTCTCCTTTGCAGGTTTATTCTAAGTGCAATCCCCTTTCTAAATGGATTCCATGAACCAATATCTGCCAGATACCTTACCCACAGTTGAGTCTATGTGATCATTCCAGTCCATACCCTGACAGATTATTACACCTAGGTGTTTTTGTAAGTTGGATTTATTCAGTTGGTGTCTCTTTGATGGTGTGGTCAAAGAATATTACTTTCTCCATTTTGTAAAGAACACATTTTACATTTCTGGGCATTTAAAGATAACTGCCAGTCTTCACTCCACTTTGATTGAATCTTATCAACATCTGAATGGATATTAGTGCAGACTCTTCAATTAATATATCATTGTAATTACTGCATCATCTGCAAAAAGTTTGACATACTGTTAATGTTGTCTTCCTCTCACTAAAATGTAACATTAACAGCTAATGTCCCAACACATTTCCATGGACCACACATGAAGTTACTTTTACGTCTGTAGATTATTCACTATACAGCATAAAATGTTATCTCCTTACTTCCAAGAAATCTGTAGTGTAGTCACAAATTTTGACCACTGCCATGTACGGTCATATTGTATTTTTGTTAGTAAAGGTTGGTACAGTAAGGATTCTGATGTTTTTTTTTTTCGAATTCAAGAAGCATTGTGTCCACGTTACTGCCTTGACCCATAGCTTTCAGGAGAACAAGAATAAGGTTCTGCATGACAGTTGTCTTCAGAATCTGTGCTGGTTGGCATGGAGGCAATCATCTGTTTAAGATATCTCATTACGTTTGAATTTACAACTTGTTCTTAGATTCTACAACAGCTGGATCACTTCTACTTGTCTGGTAGATGGGTTTGACATACACTTTCTTCCAGTCATTGGTCATGTTTTTGGGTTTGAGTGATTTATGTTACGTAATGGTTAAGAGTGGGGAAAACTCAGTTGCAAATTTTGTATAGAATTTGATAGGGGGTTCCATTGGGCACTTTGACCTTGTTCAATTTTAGTTACTCCAGATTTATTCAATGCCAGTGATACTAGTACCCATATCACTCATTTTGTCAAGATACAAGAATCAAACTTTGGCAGTACTTCTGGGTCCTTCTTTCCAAAGAAAACTTTGAAAATGCTTTTGCGTAATGATCCTTAGTTTTAGTTTCTGTGTCATCCATGAGGATCTAGACACTAACTTTGGTGTCACTGATAGCCCTTTTGTATGACAGGAATTGAGACAGGTCTTTAATAATATTCTGCTATGGTATTTATTCATTGGTTCATGCATTCCATATTTGACAACCCCCAAACACACATCATTCTCTCTCTCTCTCTCGCTCCTGTTTGTTTGTTTAACACCTATTGTGTTCCTGAAGTCTCTCTCTCTCTCTCTCTCTCTCTCTCTCTCTCTCTCTCTCGCTCCTGTTTGTTTCACACCTATTGTGCTCCTGAAGTCTTGTGTTTTGTTTTACACATATTGTACAGCAGTCACTGTTTCTTTATAAATTTTGTTACCTAGACTGTATACCACAGAGGTTCCCCCCTGCAGAGTTTAATGTTTTGACTTCCTCATTGAGATAACACTTCTGACTCTTTATTTAGTTTACATAATAAGTTAGCCTTTGTACTTCTTTTAGTTCATCCCCTGTTGCTTTCAGTACTTCCTTCAAAGTTTCCCATTGTAATTCATCCCCTTTTTCAGTCAGTTGTTGCCTCATGCTGTCTTAGAAACTCTGTGATCTCCATTTTTCATAGTATAATTTTGCTTTAGTTGAATTCCATTATTTATTTGACTTAAGATGGGGTAAAAATACTGTGTTTGAAATTATATGTCCGTAGTGTTATCCAGTAGTTCCATTCCTGCCTTGTAATTGTAACTGCCTCTTCAATTTGAGTTATCTTCATTTTTAAAGTGTAGTCTAGTTTCTACTAACATTTATCCAATATGACTAGGAAAATCTTCCAGCAGTATGACTAGGAAAATGTTACTTACATAAATTCAGCCTATTTTTAGAAGTATAGTGTTATAAACTTACTTAACGAGGTACGCAGTTATTGATTCAGTACTGATCTCTATCCATAATGGGAAGCCTTGAACTTGCTTTGATTTTGTTTTTTAGAAGTTTTATGTTGATTGTAATTCAACATATGACTCCTAACTGTAAGTGTGAAATTTAATTTATTGCATTGTGTGTAGCATACTAATCAACAGTATTTTTCAGGTTTTTCCCAGTCTTCATCCTAATCATGGGTGTCTTAGCACCTTTGACTTCAGGTGTGGTAAGTAGTGCTGCTGTGGCATTTGTGTACGACTCCTCTAATATGCCAATGCGGGCGTTATATGCATTGTTCTGGGGAGTTGGACAAACTGTTGTGGCAGCCTGCATTGGTCTCACTCGGATACTTGCAACATTATAACAGCCAACCATTAATCTCTATGTTCTTAAGCATGAAAAGCGAGCCATCTTCAACTGAAATATCAAAGCTTTAAGCTGCAACAGAGATTTATACTCCGTGTCCTTAAAATATGGTTAATTCAGAAGTTTCTGTCTCTCAGACTCTTGCTGCACTAGTAATCAGTGACAGTAAACAATGACGAAATTGCTGTTTTTATTCAATAGTTAATGTTATGTTTCTAAAATTAATTCTGTGTTGTAATCATTTGTGTGCTTGATGATTGCTCTAGTGATTATTCTCGGTAAAAGTGATTTGTTCTCCAATGTTAAGTAAATTAATTCTAAGAATTCTTCATAATTACACAATTTTAGTTCTCTCTGTGCTTTTTGATAATTCAGCCCAGTGAAATTTGACACTTCAGAGAAATACTGTATTCCTCCTCCTACTTCAAAAGTTGCTATCACAATATTTGCCTACTGTTATAAGCTTTTAATCCACGTGTTTGAAGACCTAACATCATTATTGTGACATACTGTTCTAAACAGATACTATTTGGCATTGATTATTGTGCTGGTTGTGTAGCATTAATAATTTATCTACATCTTACAGATGCAGTGTCTGTGATATGTGTGAAAAATTTTCTTTACTACTATTTTCTGGCAGGTGGTTTGAATAACAGAGATTGTACTTATTTTTCTGTTGTTGCCCCAGTAATGCCCATATTATTGCAACCTGGTCAGCATAGACATTAATCTTATTTTATATGAAAAAAGCATTTGTATAAATTTTATTGTACATATAGTGTATTTTGATTTAATTAGTACAAAAGCAACATCATTGCTACGTTAAAAAAAGGTTTTGCTATGCTGACAGTTCTGTTGTTGGTGGGAACCAAATGGTAAGCTGTGGGCTCATTGTGAGTGGTTGCGATTATAGTTGATCCCGCCGTTGCAGCAACCATATTTCAAAAGTTCCTCAGGAACCAGTTCACTGAATTTGAGATTATCTTCTCATCCCTAATAGTCCTATTATTTAATTACCTAATGGATATTAAAGCACAAAACATTATATATCTTCAACTTCCTGTAATTTAATAAGATTTTCTGGAAACGCAAATGAGTCATGTACTTACTGCAGCATTCACAATGGTTGCACAGAATTTCTTGTATATAATAATGAAAACAATGTAAATATATATTGTAAGCTGTACAGATACATATTGTACAATATATTTTTATGACTAAGAACAGTGGATCATATAAATGGATCACATTATCATGAATTTTTTACTTTGTAGTCAATGAGAATATGTAAATACATTTGTGTATATATTGCAGATTATGTAAGCACATCATTGCGAGATAAAGTGGTTTAATTTTATATATGGATCAGATGAAACATGTTTGTTGTGTTTGTCATATATTAGGTTAAGTTTTTACCTTTTTTCAGAGAGACTGCATTTTAGTCTGTACGTGATAGGCAGTAAATTTTCTGTATATAAAACTATTCTTTTTAAACCCATTTTTACGGCTGATTCATTATAAGAATTCAGTTGTATATATACATTATCTCACTCAAAAATGTTTGTAATATTGTTGTGTGTTTAATAAGTCAAAATGTGGTGATGAAGGATTGATCTCAGTCTTAAAGACTCATGTTGTTCACATGGTTTTCAAAGTATTTTAATTTTTTGAAGAAGTGTGTGTGTGTGTGTGTGTGTGTGTGTGTGTGTGTGTGTGTGTGTGTGTGTGTGTGTGTAAGGATTTACTGCAGGCTTCACTTTGTGCAGACTGAATAATGTATTGCTGTTTGTAAATTTTATAATAGATCCAGTATTATTAATAGCTTCCTGCTGTACAAGTCCTAAATGTTAAGCATAATTTTTGAATGGCATCCTTTGGTACCATACAAAAAGAAAACAAGTAAAAATTGTTTACCAATTTTTATAACTAAGAATGAGTCCAGCAGTTTAATATGTAGAAAATTGTTTGCACACTAGTTTTCAATATGATAAATATTGAGAATAAAATTTTGTTACAAGAATTTATAAAAATATTTTTTTGGAGCATAATTTTATTTCTGATTTTCTTTTCCCTCCTGATTCACAGGGTATGGTGAAATAGTTTTAATTGCAAATGATTCTGAATGTGCTTGTTGCTATTCAATACCCATTACATGTTCTACTTTTTGAGGTGTGTCCATGTGGCAGGTCAGATTTTATTTCAGTTTGGAAAAAAACTTTTTGGAAGGTGAGGGTGGACTTGGGGGGGGGGGGGGGGAGCACCTGCTGGGTGCACCCTTATTCACAGGGTGTGTGCCCTGCTCAGTGCAGGGCTCCCTTCAGGCATCTAACCTGTTTTATTGTACTGTACACTATCTACATCTGTGCTCTGCAAACCACCATGAGGTACATAGCAGAGGGTACGCCCCATTGTACCATTTATTAGAGTTTCTTGAATGCCTCTGTGCGTGCAGTAATTATTCTTATCTTATCCTCATGATCCCTATGTGAGCGATACACGGGGGCTTGTAGTATATTCCAAGAGTAATCGTTTAAAGCTGATTCTTACAATTTTGTTAGCAGACTGTCGCAGGATAATTTATATCCGTCTTCAAGAGTCTTCCAGTTCAGATCCTTCAGTATCTGTGACACACACTCCCATGTATTAAGCAAACCTGTGACCATTCGTGCTGCGCTCTGTATACATTCAAAATCCCCTCTTAGTTGTTTCTGGTATGGGTCCCACTCACTTAAGTAATATTCTAGATCTGGTTGCATGAGTGATTTGTAAGCTATCTCATTTGTAGATTGATTGCACTTCCCCAGTATTGTCCCAATAAACTGAGTCTACCACCAGCTTTATTCATGACTGTGAACCTATGTGATCATTCCATTTCATATTCCTACAAAGTGTTACCCCCAAGTATTTGACTAGTCGGCCAATTCCAACAGTGACTCATTGACATTAAGTTATAGGATACTACATTTTTCATTTTGTGAAATGCAAAATTATACATTTCTGAACATTTAAAGCAAGTTGTCAAGTTCTGGACCACTTTGAAATCTTATAAAGATCTGACTGAATGTTTATGCAGCTTCTTTCAGATAGTACTTCCTGATTTTACTATTAATATTGTCTGCAAGATCATTAATATACAACATGAACAACAGGATCCCAACACACTTCCCTGGGGCACACCCAAAATTACTTCTACATCTGACGATGACTGTCCAAGATAACATGCTGCATCCTCCCCACCACAAAGTTCTCAATCCAGGCACAAGTTTCATTTGATACACCATATGATTGAACATTTGACAATAAGCTTACGTGTGCTACTGAGTCAAATGTTTTTCAGAAATCAACAAATACAGCATCTGACTGACTGCCTTGATCCAAAGCTTTCAGTATGTCGTGAGAAAAGTGCAAGTTGTGTTTCACATCATCGATGTTTTTGAAATCCATGCTGATTGGCATAGAGGAGATATTTCTGTTCAAGATACTTCATTATGTTTGAACTCAGAATAAGTTCTAAGATTCTGCAACGAATCGATGTCAAGGATATTTGTTGGTAGTTTTGTGGATCACTTCTACCTCTACCCTTTTTGCTGACGGGTGTCAAGAACTGGGCACGGTTTTTGTTGGAGGGATCTATAATAGATTATAGTTAGAAGAGGGGATGACTCAGCTGCAAATTCAGTATAGAATCTAACAGGGATTCCATTGAGACCTGGAGCTTTGTACAATTTTAACAGTTTCAGCTGTTTCTCAACACCGCTGACAACAATACTTATTTCATTCGTCTTTTCTGTGGTAGAAGGATTAAACGGGGCAATTCACCCGGTTTTCCTTTGTAAAGGAACATTTGAAAACGGAGTTAAGCATTTCAGCTTTTTCAGTTCCTGTCTCATTTGCTAGGGCCTGGACGTTAATTTTGGTATCACTATCAGCCTTTACATTTGACCAGAAATGCTATGGTAGTCATTGAAGGCGTGACACATTGCTCTCTTGACAGCCAAATCTGTTTCATTCAGCATCTCTGTCTATAGCCCTATTCTTCATTTTACACCTATTATGCAGTAATCTCTGTTTCTTTAGATGTTTCTCTACAGTGAGTGTATACCATGAAGATTCCCTCCCATTATGAACTATTCCGCTGGGTACATAACTATTCATATTCTGTCCATGGTCAATTATTCTTTTAAACTTGAGCCAGAGTTTCTCTACATGATCCTGCCCCCCCCCCCCCCCCCCTAGGCTCACAGTTCTTTTCTGAGTTCGTGCATGGCACACACGTCCGTGGCTGCATTTCCTTCACTCTGCTCTCCCTCCCTATCCTCGCTCCTTCCCCATTGCCCCCTCCTTCCCCTCTCTCGGTGTTCCGGTTTATATCCACCTAGTTTCCTGTGTAGCTTGCAATTTTCTCCTTCTCCCTTTTCTTTCATCCTTATCAGCATTTAGGTCCCTGCTTGAGGTTTGACCTCCACTTCAAAATTACCCGTCTTTAGTGTGAGCCACTTGAGGAAGAACTCCCTCCCTAGCATCTACAGTGTGGATTCCTCTCCCCCCTCCCTTCCCTGCTGTAACTCCTGCCACCCTGCTAGGTCACCAGCACGTGTAGCCAGTCCGTGCATGGGTCGATTATGTACCCCTATGGCTGAGCCCCCTGACAACACAGGGATCACACTACTGATACCTGTTCCCTCCCCATGTAGCCAAGGACTGGTTGCTTGTCTCGGAGCATCGGAACTCTTGGCAATGGCTGCCATGCCAGACAGCCCTTGCTGTGTGGCTGGGTGGCATCCATGGGGAGAGTGGATGGTATGCTTGGTGCATGAAGCATATCAAGCTTCAAAAATCTGACCGTTCTCTAATGGCTGTCTTTTCGAATGGTGGAGGATCATTGAATGCTGCAACTTTCCGTTCGCTGGCTACACCATGGGAGGAGGGCCAGGCTTGGGATGAAACATTTTCCCTGCTACCACGTCTGTACTAGGACGGATGGGGACAGATTCATCGCCACAAAGCCCTTGTTTTTTTTTGGAAAATATCAAGTAGTAGTCTGGTGAAGTGGAGTCAAGATGCAGTTGGGCTCCCTGTTGATCAAAGCTGCTTCTGCAACCCAATCCACAGCTCTTTGCACTTGTGAACATCTTGGCAACGTTGCAGTGTCTACTACCTGTCACCAGTCTCTGAATATGGCCCAAGGAGTGATTTTTCATAGGGACCTCATCCTGCAAACTGATGAGGGGCTAATCTGGAACAGCTTGGCGTTCATTTTGTTTGACGTGTGCAGGAGGGTCGGAAAGACAACTACACTGATACTGGTGCCTTCATTCTGGCCTTTGTGGGGGATACCCTCCCAGAGAATGTCAAGGTTATGTGCTACAGATGTGACATGAAGCCTTACGTCGCTCCACCTATGCGGTGCTTGCAATATGGGCTTCTGTCTTCCCACTATATGGCGGACACTGTGTGGTGACTGTAGACACCCACTCAATGAGGGAAGCCCCTGTGTTCTACCACCTGTGTGTATCAATTTTGCTGACCGCCACTTTCCTTGCTCGCCGGATTGCCCAGCTTCCAAGAGAGAAAAGAAAATCCAAGAATACAATTCCCTGGATTACCTGTCTTATGCTGAGGCTCGCCAAAAGTATGAGGGACTCCATCCAGTGCCACTATCTTCAACTTTTGCCTCTGTTACTTCATTTCCTCTTCCTACCTCTTCCTGACCCCAGCCCCATCCCCTGCAGTTCCCACAAGCTCCCATCCAGGAGCCGCTCCCCCTCCCTGGCTGAAGAAGTGCCCCCCCTCTTCGGCACCTGCTCGTGATCGAGATCCCTCCCAGGACCCCTCTCCCCAGCGTCTCTCAGGCCGCAAAACTCCTACCACCACTCGGCCACAAGACACACCATTTGTGCACCCCTAGGTTGCCCACTCTCTTTCGGTTCCACATCTTGCAGATGTGTGTGCTCCCCCTGTGCCTTGCCGTTTTCCCCCTCTGAAAGAGAAGAAGAAGAAAGAAGTTCTAAGACAAGCCCCCCCCCCCCCCCCCCCCCGCAAATACTCCCGGAGCTGCGATCTTGCCCCTTGCAACCTGAGTCTGACGTCTTATTTAAGGATGTCACCCCACCCTTGTCGGTGAGGACTACTGACCGAGTGACATGACCTCCTCTTGGTTTCTTTACATTTAACCTGGACTCTCGCCACATGCTCATCCAGCGGAATTGCAATGGATACTATCATCACCCACCATAAATACAACACCTTCTCTTCTCCTATTCTCCCCTTGTTCTTCAAGGAAGACATTTCTGTAACACATTTCGTGGTTATTGGGCATTCTGTCGGAACCGTGTCGGCTCTGGGCTAGCATCTGGTAGGGTCTGCAGTTTGGTTCACTCTTATGTCATTAGTGTCTGGATCCCCCCACTTAACAATGTGGAAGCAATAGTGGTTTGAATGCAAACGACTCCAGCAATCACTGTTTGCAATGTCTACCCCCCTCCAGGTAGGCCACTTCCTTATGTTGAACTGTCTACCTTAATCCAGCAACTCCCACCCTGTTTTACCTCCTTGGGGACTTCAATGTCCACAAGCCACTGTGGGGAAGTGCGACTTCAATGGGTAGGGGTCTCCTAATTGACCAACTTATTTACGGACCTCACTTTGTGTCTCCTCAATGATAGTTTCTGTACTCACTTCAGTGCTTGTCATGGTACCTTTACTGCTATCAATCTCACGATCTCCTCCCATGCCCTTGTGATTTCCCTACATTGGTCATCCCATGATGACTTCTGTGGCAGTGACCATTTTCCAGTGATTCTATCTTTCTCCTGCTGCCGCCAGGCAGATAGGCCCCCACATTGGGCATTCTGCAATGCCAATTGGTCTTTATGTATGTCTGCTGTGTGATTTGACACCTCCCTCTCGAATTCATTGATGGTGTCAGATCCGCCTCATTGTCGACTGTTACTGTGGTGGACCAAGGTTGTTGCAGTCGCTGTCCAGGACTGCCGACAGATGTTGCAGTGGTTTAAGGAACACTCTTCACAGACCAACCTCCTCGCTTTTAAGCATCTCCATGCCAAGGATCATTACCTTATTAATCAGTGTAAAAAGGAATGCTAGGAGTGCTATGTTTCCTCCCTGGGAATGTATACCTCTTCATCGCAGCTTTGGTCCAAGCTCCGTAGCCTCCTGGGCCACCGACGACAGTCAGCTGTCAAGGGTGTTAACCCCCAAGCTGGTGTGTGTACTAATCCATTGGTGCTCACAGAACACATTATGACACACTTTGTGACGCCATTGGCATCCTCTCCAAATCCTGATACCATTCTCCAACAGAATGCAGAGTTGAACAGACCCCCGTCTATTTCGTCTCACACCATACTGAGCCCTATAATGAACCCCTCACTGAATAGGAATTCTTGCAGGCTCTTATCTCTTCACGAGACGTGGCCCCAGACCCAGATTCCATCCACAACAAGATCATCCAACACTTGGATGTACCCCAGAGGCATCATCTGTTCAGGGTCTTCAACCGCATTTGCCTCACGGGTGCTTTTCCATCACAATGGCGAGACAGTATAGTTATTCCCGTCCTTAAGCCCAGGAAGAAACCATTGTCTCTCGGCAGCTACTGTCCAATTAGCCTGGCAGATGTACTTTGTAAACTGCTCGAGTGTGGCTTCTGGACAGGATGATCTCCAACTGACTACTCAGATTGGAAACAGCCATCTAACAGACTTTTACTCATAGCTGGCACATTGTCGCGGTCTTCTTTGACCTACACAAGGCATAAGACATGGCTTGGCACCATCACATATTAGTTACCCTCCATGACTGGAGCTTCCATGGTCCCCTTCAGATTTTTATCCATGAGTTTTTTCCTCGGCAGCTCTTCTGGGTTCAAGTTGGCACTTCAAACTCAGCACCCCTTGGATTCAGGAGAATGATATCCCACAGGGTTCTGTGTGAATTGTCACACACTTCCTCATTGCCATCAATGGGCTTGTGACTTCTGTTCGGCCTCTGGTTACCCCGGCATTATACATTGACGATTTTGCATCTGGTGCAGCTCCCACTCAGTAGCATCTGCCGAGTACTGGCTCGAAGGTGCCATCCCACAGGCCTCTGTGTGGACCACCTCCCATGGCTTCCAGTTTTCTCCCTCCAAAATGCGGGTTATGCATTTTTGTCATTGACCCACAGCTCCTCGATGCTGTAGTACAGTCCCATTTCTTGAGTCAATTTTGATAAAAAGCCGACATGGCTGCCCCGTACTCGCCACCTAAAGACTACATGCATGCGGAAGATTAATGCTCTCTGCCTCCCGGCCCACACATCTTGGGGTGCAGACCGTACCACTCTTCTCCATCTTTACCGTGCTCTGGTCTTGTCCAGACTAGATTGTGGTAGTAAGGTTTATGGTTCAGCAGCTCCTATCACTTTGAAACTGTTTGATCCTGTACGCCATTGTGGGGTGCATCTGGCTATTGGTACTTTTCACACTAGTCCCATTGATAGTCTCCTCACAGAAGCAGGGATCCTCCCTCTACAAATGTGACAGAGCCAACTCCTGGTTTCTTACACAATTGCCATTTGCCAATTCTCTGACCATTCTGTGTACCCTGTGCTCTTTGCCAACGAGGGATGTTTCCCTCCTGACACCTGCCCATGGGTGGGATTGCCAGTTAACATGCATCTCACTTCCCTCTGTTGGGATCTCCATCTCCATTCACTGGAATGCACCCTGTGACTTTCCTCCTATCCCCCCGCCCCCCGGACGAATGGTGCGTAGACCACAGATTAGGACCGATCTATTCAGGGTCCTAAGATCTGTCACCCCTATGATTTTCCGGTGTCTTGCATGTACCATCCTTGCAGAGTTCAAGGGTGCCGCCATCTTTTACAGTGGTTGTTCTAAGACAATTGATAAGGTGGGATACGCTTTCACATCTCCTACTGGCTTAGAACACCATTTATTGCCGGGATCATGTAGAGTGTTCACAGCAGAGCTTCTAGCCATTCACAGAGCCCTTATTTCTCAGGCCTCCCTCCAGTGTTATAATTTGTTCCTACTCAATAAGCAGCCTGCAGGCAATTGACCGATGCTACTCTTGTCATCCTCTAGAGTCTGCTACCCATGACCTTTTCTCTGCCATTGGCCATGCCATTTTCTCAGTTGTCTTTCTATGGGTCCCAGGTCATATGGGCATCCCAGGGAATGAACTGGCTGACCGTTTGGCTTGAGAAGCAGATACTTACCCGCCATTTACTTTCATGATCACAGATGCGGATCTACATCAAATCTCTTTGTTCTATACTGGAATGACATCTAGTGTGTCACTGCTTATAGTAATAAATTTCACACACGGAAGGAGTCTACTGCAGTTTGGGAATCTTCTTTCCAATCCTCTCAGAAGGAGTCCACTGTTTTATGCCACGTACACATTGGTCATAACAGGCTCACCCATTGTTTCCTTCCACAAAACGACCCACTCCCACAATGTGGTTGTGGAGCCAGACTGACGGAATCCCACATATTGGTGGAAGGTCCCCTTCTTTCGGTGCTTCGTGCTAGGTATAGTCTTCTTGATTCCTTAAATTTAATATTAGCAGACAGTTCATGGATGGTTGGACTGGTCCTCAGTTTCCTCTGTGAAAGAGGTTTTTATTTCCAGATGTAAGGTTTTACTTTATTCTTGGAGCAGGGGCAGGGTGGTTGTGGTTGGGACCTCTTTTCCAGTCTTCTTGGTCTTGGACCCCCATGACCACTCCCCCATGGATAGACCACCCCTTTTTTCCAGTTTTTAGATTTGGTCTCATCATTTATGCTTTTTACTGTGTGTTTTCCGATCTTCATTATTTTATAATTTGACTCCCCTGATGATCCATCCACTTTTAGTGGTCCCTCTTTCTTCTGTGGCTAATTTTGTAATCGTGGAACTGATGACCTCGCCATTTGGTCCCCTCCCATAACCCCTCCCAATTCATTAATCAATCAATCAATCAACATGCTCCTAACCTGTGCTGAAAGTTTGAAGTTCCGTCATCAAGATTATATATAATAGAGGGAACATTCCACATGGGAAAAATATATCTAAAAACAAAGATGATGTGACTAACCAAACGAAAGTGCTGGCAGGTCGATAGACACACAAACGAACACAAACATACACACGAAATTCAAGCTTTCACAACCAATCGTTGCTTCATCAGGAAAGAGGGAAGGAGAGGGAAAGACGAAAGGATGTGGGTTTTAAGGGAGAGGATAAGGAGTCATTCCAATCCTGGGAGTGGAAAGACTTACCTTAGGGGGGAAAAAAGGACAGGTATACACTCATGCGCACACACACACATATCCATCCGCACATACACAGACACAAGCAGACATTTGTAAAGTCAAAGTTTGGGCAGAGATGTCAGTCGAGGCAGAAGTACAGAGGCAAAGATGTTATTGAAAGACAGGTGAGGTATGAGCGGCGGCAAATTGAAATTAGAAATTAGCGGAGATTGAGGCCTGGCGGATAACGAGAAGAGAGGATATACTGAAGGGCAAGTTCCCATCTCCGGAGTTCTGACAGGTTGGTGTTAGTGGGAAGTATCCAGATAACCCGGATGGTGTAACACTGTGCCAAGATGCGCTGGCCGTGCACCAAGGCTTGTTTAGCCACAGGGTGATCCTCATTACCAACAAACACTGTCTGCCTGTGTCCATTCATGCGAATGGACAGTTTGTTGCTGGTCATTCCCACATAGAAAGCTTCACAGTGTAGGCAGGTCAGTTGGTAAATCGCGTGGCTCTGCCTTTGATCGTGTACACCTTCCGGGTTACAGAACTGGTTTAGGTGGTGGTGGGAGGGTGCATGGGACAGGTTTTACACTGGGGGCGGTTACAAGGGTAGAAGCCAGAGGGTAGGGAAGGTGGTTTGGGGATTTCATAGGGATGAACTAAGAGGTTATGAAGGTTAGGTGGACGGCGGAAAGACACTCTTGGTGGAGTGGGGAGGATTTCATGAAGGATGGATCTCATTTCAGGGCAGGATTTGAGGAAGTCGTATCCCTGCTGGAGAGCCACATTCCGAGTCTGATCCAGTCCCGGAAAGTATCCTGTCACAAGTGGGGTACTTTCGGGGTTCCTCTGTGGGAGGTTCTGGGTTTGAGGAGATGAGGAAGTGGCTCTGGTTATTTGCTTCTGTACCAGGTCGGGAGGGTAGTTGCGGGATGCGAAAGCTGTTTTCAGGTTGTTGGTGTAATGGTTCAGGGATTCCGGACTGGAGCAGATTCGTTTGCCACGAAGACCTAGGCTGTAGGGAAGGGACCGTTTGATGTGGAATGGGTGGAGCTGTCATAATGGAGGTACTGTTGCTTGTTGGTGGGTTTGATGTGGACGGACGTGTGAAGCTGGCCATTGGACAGGTGGAGGTCAACGTCAAGGAAAGTGGCATGGGATTTGGAGTAGGACCAGGTGAATCTGATGGAACCAAAAGAGTTGAAGTTGGAGAGGAAATTCTGGAGTTCTTCTTCACTGTGAGTCCAGATAATGAAAATGTCATCAATAAATCTGTACCAAACTTTGGGTTGGCAGGCCTGGGTAACCAAGAAGGCTTCCTCTAAGCGACCCATGAATAGGTTGGCGTACGAGGGGGCCATCCTGGTACCCATGGCTGTTCCCTTTAATTGTTGGTATGTCTGGCAATCGAAAGTGAAGAAGTTGTGGGCCAGGATGGAGCTGGCTAAGGTAATGAGGAAAGAGGTTTGAGGTAGGGTGGCAGGTGATCGGCGTGAAAGGAAGTGCTCCATCGCAGCGAGGCCCTGGACGTGCGGAATATTTGTGTATAAGGCAGTGGCGTCAATGGTTTCCGGGGGTAACGGACTGGGTAAGGATTCCAGGCGTGTGAGAAAGTGGTTGGTGTCCTTGATGAAGGATGGGAGACTGCATGTAATGGGTTGAAGGTGTTGATCTACGTAGGCAGAGATACGTTCTGTGGGGGCTTGGTAACCAGCTACAATGGGACGGCCGGGATGATTGGGTTTGTGAATTTTAGGAAGAAGGTAGGGGTACGGGGTTTTGGTGGGGTCAGGAGGTTGATGGAGTCAGGTGATAGGTTTTGTAGGGGGGCCTAAGGTTCTGAGGATTCATTGAAGCTCCGCCTGGACATCAGGAATGGGATTACCTTGGCAAACTTTGTATGTAGTGTTGTCTGAAAGCTGGCGCAGTCCCTCAGCCACATACTCCCGACGATCAAGTACCACGGTCGCGGAACCCTTGTCCGCCAGAAGAATGACGATGGATCGGTCAGCCTTCAGATCACGGATGGCCTGGGCTTCAGCAGTGGTGATGTTGGGAGTAGGATTAAGGTTTTTTAAGAAGGATTGAGAGGCAAGGCTGGAAGTCAGAAATTCCTGGAAAGTTTGGAGAGAGTGATTTAGAGGAAGAGGAGGTGGGTCCCGCTGTGACGGAGGACGGAACTCTTCCAGGCAGGGTTCAATTTGGATAGTGTCTTGGGGAGTTGGATCATTAGGAGTAGGATTAGGATCATTTTTCTTCGTGGCAAAGTGATATTTCCAGCAGAGAATAAGGGTGTAGGACAGTAAATCTTTGACAAGTGCTGTTTGGTTGAATCTGGGAGTGGGGCTGAAGGTGAGGCCTTTGGATAGGACAGAGGTTTCAGATTTGGAGAGAGGTTTGGAGGAAAGGTTAACTAGTGAATTAGGGTGTTGTGGTTCCAGATTGTGTTGATTGGAATTTTGAGGTTTTGGCGGGAGTGGAGCTGGAAGTGGGAGATTGAGTAAATGGGAGAGACAGGGGCTGTGTGAAATGAGAGGAGGTTGAGGTTTGCTGGAAAGGTTGTGAAGGGTGAGTGAGTTGCCTTTCCGGAGGTGGGAAACCAGGAGATTGGATAGTTTTTTGAGGTGGAGGTTGGCATGCTGTTCTAATTTGCAGTTGGCCTGTAGGAGGATGCTCTGAACAGCCGGTGTGGATGTGGGAGAGGAAAGACTGAGGACTTTTATTAAGGATAGGAGTTGACGGGTGTGTTCATTGGCTGAGTTGATGTGTAGGTGAAGGATTAGGTGGGTGAGGGCAATGGATTGTTCAGTTTGGAACTTGTATAGGGACTGATGGAAAGAAGGGTTACAGCCAGAGATGGGAACGTTAAGTGTGAGGCCTTTGGGGGTAATGCCAAATGTCAGACAAGCTTGAGAAAATAAAATATGGGAGTGTAATCTGGCTAGGGCGAAGGCATGTTTGCGGAGGGAATGTAAATAAAACTTAATGGGGTCGTTGTGGGGATGGTGTGAGGGTGACATGGTATTAGAAGGTGGAAAGTGTAACATGAGGCTGAAATGAAAGTGAAAATAAAGATATAAATATATGGGGAGAGATAAAGGTGAACTGGAAAGCAACTGGAGATCTGGTGTGAAAAAAGGCGAAAAAGTGTTGGTTATAGCTGGGCTTGTTGATCCTGTGGTGAACTTGGGTTGGTAGACAACGATGTGCACAAAGGTTAGGCGGTTGTGTTGCCACCAAAACACGTAAAAGGGTGGAGCAATTCGGGAAAATTTCGAAAAAACTGCGTGCAAATGTATTAAAAGGAGTGGGTTTGTTGTGGCAGATTGTGAAAATGAGGCTAACAATTGTCTGACGAAGAAATAATGACGTTAAAACCTGTGGCAAGCGGCTAAAAAAGATCATTGATGTGGGAAAAACGGAAATGGAAAAAAAGGCGAAAGTTATTAGAACTTGCCGAAATGGCTGTTTAATAGCTGAAAGGAACTGTTTGTGAACTGGAAACGGTGGATTTTATAGCAGCGGTAGTGTTGAAAGCGGAAAAAAATTGTTTGGTTATGGTTTGGAAGTGGGTTACGTATTATTGAGTATATATAGGCGGGATAAAATTGTGTGGTAGATTCGGTAATGAGGAGAAGGTGAATACAAAGTAAAACTACTTGCAAAAACAGAAAGAGAAAATAAGATAATCAAAATATCCACAGGTGTGCTGCCGGTCTATAGTGTCCAACGGGCACAATATTTCGGCGATCATACATGTCGCCATCATCAGGTGAACTGACGGACTGAGCTCCTGTGAACGTGCCGGCGCGGAGATCCGTACGCTATGGCTGCTCAGAGGGAACTGGGTTCGGTCGCGGCGGCGGCCGATTTAAATACCCTCCGCCCGCGGCGCGCTCCCTCCGCCGTCCGCACCCCGCGCCACGGTCGTGCGGTGGAACAGATTGCGACGGCGTCTGAAATGACGTCGGTGTGATGGCTCTGTCCATTACCTTAGGGGGGAAAAAGGACACACACACACACACACACACACACACACAGAAGCAGACATTTGTAAAGGCAAAGAGTTTGGGCAGAGATGTCAGTCGAGGCAGAAGTACAGAGGCAAAGATGTTGTTGAAAGACAGATGAGGTATGAGCGGCGGCAAATTGAAATTAGAAATTAGCGGAGATTGAGGCCTGGCGGATAACGAGAAGAGAGGATATACTGAAGGGCAAGTTCCCATCTCCGGAGTTCTGGCAGGTTGGTGTTAGTGGGAAGTATCCAGATAACCCGGACGGTGTAACACTGTGCCAAGATGTGCTGGCCGTGCACCAAGGCATGTTTAGCCACAGGGTGATCCTCATTACCAACAAACACTGTCTGCCTGTGTCCATTCATGCGAATGGACAGTTTATCACGGCACTCGCGAATGTTCGAAATATCACTTTATATCAAAATACAAATGAGTATTGATACAATCAATGAAAGATTACACAGTAACAACACAAAGAGTAAAATATGCAAATCTAGAAGTTTAAATCTGCACACGAACTGGTACAAGTGGTCTCACACAAAGGAAAATTCGTAAGTCGGCTTTTATATATAAATAAACTTGAGCACTGCATAGATTTTTCAAAACTCCTAAAATATGCAGCACCAACAACGCCTGTCTTCTGCCTATTGCAGCTAACAATGAACTATGCACGTGGTGATGTATTTGCAAAGTGGTCACTTGAAAGGAGAAGCCGGCAGTAAAAAAATCAACTAAGCCACTAATCTGTATATGATTCAAGAAACATATTATTGTAATAAGCATCCTGTGAGGCAATATGAAGAAACTTGTTACTTTATCTCATGCAGCTATGTCTTCAGTAAAATATGAATGATGCCCCCCAACTAGTACTCATCCATTATACATCCTAATATTTGATGCCAGTGCAAGGCACAAAATACAGATTCACTACTTCTTCTTTCAGAAACATTTCTGCTTATGTAGGTAATTCACAAAGCCTCTGCCACCCTTCTCTATTATACCATCAATTAATTGTGGTTCTATCTTGTTTGTGTTTTTATGTAAATTATCTTTTCATAGTCTTCATGCGACACTACAGTAATACTATTTCTCTGTAGTTTTGATGGAGCACCTTGTTACCCCTCTTAAAAATAGTGTAATAACTGCCTTTGTCATATCTCCAGAGATCTACACTATCTTCATTATTCTATTCAGCCAATGGATTCTAGTACGTCCTGCAGGCTTGGCCGTTTCCACTGTGATGCTATCTTCTGTAGGAGATTTGTCATTTATAATACAGCTTTCTCTACCACCAACCTCTGCAGAGGTTCTCTTTCTATTTTTCATGGCCGTTTATACATTTTTTCTATGTACATCAATGGTCCATGCTGAATTAAGGTGTGAGGGGGGGGAGGGGCAGGATGGGCAACATTTCATCCATTTCCGTGGGAGGACGGCCTTTGTAGTAAAATCACGTAGGCTACAGTTCGGTCACCTGACTGTCTACACATTAGCCATTTTCAGTGGGTACACGAGCTGGAACATCCCAGTTTAGAACTTGTTATTATCACTGTCTAAATTCTATATCAAACTCCAGCTGTGTAATAGAGCCAGTCAAAGATCTTCATTCTTAATATCTTGCCCAACTGCAAAATGGCACCAATGAAAAGCGTCCAGAATGCAAAAGAAAATAATTTCCGATACAGCAGGCATATGAGCCTATTAATGCGATCTAGATTACTGGAGAAGAACAAGATCAAAGCTAGTGCAAAAAAAGAGAATTCTGTTGTAGCATTTCCAAAATATTTCTCGATCTGAATATTTACAGGGCAATCAGAAAACTGGTTTTGCATTATTTCACTTAGGCAGTTGACACCTGACAGAATGCAGTATCAAAATACTCTACAATGCATTTTCAATAGCAGCACCAATGCAGGCTGTTCATGGCACAGAGTGTCAAAGTCAAGGTTTCTTCCTGGGAAAATACTGATGCTGACACTGATAGGGCAGAACTGTCGTCGTCTGTCATCATAAAAAATTGACTTATTTTCGCTCCACATACAGATGTTATAGTAATTCATTTCATGCTTTTGAATCTTATTAGTTATTATTTACTTTGGTGTTTGTGACATTGCAGATGTTCCATGACAACTTTGATATTTTTTACGTTGCCTGTTCTTCCACTAGAAGTCAGACATTTGAAAGTGAAACATTATTTAGATTTTACCATTACTGAGCAGGACTTGCACCTACACTTTGCGTAAATAAGAAGAAATAGATGTAATTTTCATTGAACAACCTTTTCGTAAGTGAAATACTCAGCTGTACTGGAAGAGAAAAGTATAATTGTTTCTGAAATTATTTGCTATGCTGGAAGGCAATCGTACCTGATAAGGTTAACAGGCTATGTAGTCCCTTATAAATATTTTTATGTATATTTGTCTGCTAGCAAATAAATGTCGATGTTTGGAAATGTAGTTACACTTTTCTGCAGTTTATCTTGCAGAATTGAAGAAAAACATTCCATATGAATTTTGGTTTCGCTATTAACAAACTTTATCACCATTATTTCCTTAATTCTGATACTATATTCTGGTTTTTGCACCATGGACAGTATCTCATAACCTCACTTTCACCATTTGTCACTGGGTTAAGTAAACTGATATGTTGATGTTCCAACTAGTGTGAAAACTCCCTTTGACAGTGATGTCACCTGACATTGTTCCATTGATATCTGTACTCATACATTCCATTGTCATGCAAAAGAATAACTTGAGTTGCAACAGGAATGAATAAAGAAGGTACTGTATAAGCCTAACCTTTAAACATGTGCAGTTAATGAAATCAGTATGTGTAGATAATGCAGATGCTTCTTGAATAAAGTTGACATTGTTTGCTCAGATATACTACTACTGATAAATATTACATAAGAACAAAACAAGTGCTTCCTACTTGTAAACTGGTATTAAAATGCGCAAGAACATCTGTATCTCAATATAACAAAATACATTTTTAAATACTTCAGGTATGCTTACTAACATTTGTGTTCTCCCTTACTGTCATAGAAGCACATACTGAAAATGTGACAGTATATTATTTTCAACAGGTTATTAAATATTGTATTTTCGGCGAATACAGTAATGTATAACATGCACAAAATCTTTCTATGAGGTTTAACTTCTGATATCATTTGCAATTACAAAATTGTGAGACACTGTATAAAACTCAGTTATGATGGAAATGATTATTCTGGTTATGTAAGCATCTTCTAATGAAGGATTTTGGTCTCATGCTGATCTGACAATTCTTTGCTTCAGCCACTGTTATAATTCATAACAGGTTTGTAATCTCAATGGGGTAAATAATGCATGGCAGCAGTGAGTTTGGTGGCTTACGACTTTTGACCTATTTATGGTTTTATCTGGGCCACCGATTCCAAAAATGCTTTCAGTTTTGCCTCATCAGCTCTAGTTTTTTAGATATAGCTTATTCATATTATACACCAGTCTAACCATACTGGTCTGCATCACTCGCATAACATTAAATACAGATAGCATTTGGATCATTCAAGAACTTCCTTTTTGCTACGAAATTGTATCAATATAACCATCGTTATTTATTTATACATAAGCTGCATCTGGTTCATTAGTTTTCTTACAGTAGGTCACTGAATCCTCATTTCTGTTTTCTCCTCTAATGCACTGACATTGGGCATTCACACTGGATGCTCCAACAAAAGTCCACCATCATATGTACATCCCATCGTTGGAGGCAAGATTTTTTTGCATTACTTTCTGTATGATCCTGTGAGAAGGATACTAATTTTCGCATGATTTCACAATGCAGATGTTTCCATATTGCTTTAATTTCGCATTAATGAAATTCTAAAATTAATAAACAGATGTCCAATTATCGTGGTTCTGAATTATTTAAATGAATGATAGATGTACACATTACATTCAGTATTATTTTATTATAGTCCTGATTATGTTTACACAACACTTACATTATAGTATCATTGGCCATCCTACCTAATCTTATCTTCTGCCGTGCTACACGGGAGCTCCTTTTCATTAGTCATTTCTGGCCACTGAAACGAATTATACTTTTAAAAAATTCTGTGTCGGTGGATGAACAGGGAACCTAAATAGACATTAAGAGAGCATTTGTAAAGTACAGATGCATTAATTTCAGAGCTTGCAGTGACTGAAACACAACTTTTTTCAGTTTGATTTAGCAGAGTGTCTTTAAATGCAAAATACCCAGAAATAATACCAGACTATTTTAACTCTTTAAAGATAGGTAATTTTTGTCGTTTTTCACTTACTGACGAAATGGTGGTATAGTTTGACTAAATTACATTAGGTGGACAAAATAAATCATTCAAAAGTCTAAATAACATGCTAGCATCACTTTGGGACATGTGCTTTTCAATTTTGTTTACAACTAAAATACAAACATTTGGCAGGAGGAGAGCTACTTCATGTTCTGATGAACCTCTAAATCTCTCAATAATCGTACCAACTAGTTTAGCAACATGGCCAGAAGCAATTACAATCATCCTCTCCTTCAGTTCTATTATTTTTGAAACCTACAGATGGGAATAGAGACAGACTCTTCTAATTCCAAACAACGTCTGCAATAATCCTACAGCTTTCAAAATCAAATTTTGATTGGAATTTGCCACATGGCAAAATTGGGCAACCATTTCACCATGGGGGCAGATTTTAGTGTCAATTGTTTGAAAAACGAGTGGAGGATATCTGAATTTGTATGCATGTAACAGGGGGCTTTAAACCAACCTCCCCATTTACTCTAGACAGTTTCCAGTTGCAATGAAATTGAAATATCTGGGAAGTTTTCCATAGGTATGAATGGAACATGTGTTTGATTTTGTCTGAAATACAAAAACAATTCTTTGTTTTCAACATAATGGCATTAAGTTCTTTGGCGCTTTCAAATTCTTTCGTAAGATATCATCAAATAAGGTGAATTTATGATTCCTGAAAATGATGTGAATAAAATGTTCTCCCATAATTCCCTCTCATAGTTCACAACATTTTAACATATACAGGACAGAATCAAGTTATTATGTACTTTTACATTCTAATGGTTAATTTCAAAAGCATGCAAAGCATGCAAGATTGCTTGAGAACAGACATTCTAACAAAAGCATTTCCTGTTCAGCGCTGGATCTTGAGTTTTGATGAAGACTATGAACACACAGCAGCCGGTAGAGTTGTTAGTTTAGTGACAAATTAGAGCAAAGTGTGATTTCCCTTCTAAGGAATGTGTTATGCTTGTTTGTACACTTAGGTGACAAAAGTCATGGGACACCTCTTAACATAATGTTGGACCTCTTTTTGCCAGGTGTCGTGCAGAAACTCAGCAAGTCGTTGGTAGCTCCTTGCAGAAATATTGAACCATGCTGCCTCTGTATCTGCCATCCGTAATTGCAAATGTGTTGCTGGTGCAGGATTTTGTACCTGAACTGACCTCTCCATTATGTCCCATATATGTTTGGTGGGATTTATGTCAACCTATCTTGCTGGCCAGGCAACGGCCTTGCCACAATGGATACACCGGTTCCCGTTAGATCACCGAAGTTAAGCGCTGTCGGGTGTGGCCGGCCCTTCAATGGGTGACCATCCGGGCCGCCATGTGCTGTTGCCATTTTTTGGGGTGCACTCAGCCTCGTGATGCCAATTGAGGAGCTACTCGATCGAATAGTAGCGGCTCCGGTCAAAGAAAACCATCATAACGACCGGGAGAGCGGTGTTGTGACCACACGCCCCTCCTATCTGCATCCTCAGCCGAGGATGACACGGCTGTCGGATGATCCCGATGGGCCATTTGTGTCCTGAAGATGGAACGCATCTCCTGGCTGGCCAAGTCATTAGCTCGAATTTTCCAAAATGTTCTGACATGGCACATGGTCATCCCTTAAAATTCTATTACTGCTTGGGAACATGAAGTCCATGAATAGATGCAAATGGTCTCCAAATAGCCAAACATAACAATTTCCAGTTAACGATCGGTCCATTTGGACCGAAGGATCCAGCCCATTCCATATAAACACAGCTTCCATGGTGCCTTGTTTACAGCTTGGGTCCGTGGCATTGTGGGATCTGCATCACATCCAAACCCTACCATCAGCTCTTACCAACTGAAATTGGTCTCACTTGACCAGGATACAGTTTTCCTGTCATCTAGGTTCCAACTGATATGGTCACGAGGCACTGCAAGCGATGTCGTGCTGTTAGCTAAGGCACTCGCGTCGGTCCTCTCCTGCCATAGCCCATTAACGCCAGTTATTTCAAGCAGTATTGCTTGTCTGTTACCACTGACAGCTCTGCGAAAACGCTGATACTCTCGGTCTTTATATAAGTGAAGACTGTTGGCCACTGCATTGTATGTGGTGAGAAATAACGCCTGAAATTTGACATTCTCGGCACATTATTGACACAGTGGATTTCAGAACATTAAATTCCGTAACACTTTCCGAAATGGAATGCTCCAATTACCAAGTCTGTTAAATCCTGTCATGCAGTCATAATCACGTTGGAAACCTTTTCACATGAATCAGATACTTCCGCCATCTGTATATGTGTGTATCACTATCCTTTAACTTTCGTCACTTTAGTGTATTTCATTTGCACAGTGTGGGGTGTATTGTTTCCTTGGTCGGTTGGCTGAGGGAAAGTCTGTAGATCCTAACCAACAGAACAAAGGAAAATCGTTATCAGAAGGTGTACAAATCTTAGTTTACTATCAGTGAGGTTTTATTGATAGTACATACCTGGTACATACGTTTCAAGCCATTTCTGGACTGCAGGGTCCTCTACCTTCTCCAGCGAGATGTTTGCTTTGAGTAGCATCATAGTTGTTTTTCACATTTAGCTTTCTTTACTTAACTAACGAGGGTTCTGTTGTTGCCTATTGTTTTACTGTTGAAATGTTTAATTTATATTCTAAATGTTCTGTATTTTTAAAAACAATGTTTCGATTTAGTATATGTCTCATCCATTCGATACAAACATTACAAAATTTATGCATCAAAATATTACTGACCAAAACGTATAAACTTTCACTCAAAAACTGTTTATCTTTGCTGTGCATCATAAGAATTTTCGGACGACCCACCTTCGCTCCTATTCACAAACTATAACTTGGTATTTGGCGAGCAGCTGTTGCGGCGAGTGAGGAGAGTAGAGACTGTGCTGCAGGGGAAGTGGGATGTGGAGGGAAACAAACTCTGCCTCTATGTACCGTAAGTATCAGTGCAGGCAACATAAATTTATGTTTGAACTTCCACCAGCTCCTGACAATCGGATTCATTTTCTCAAATGAAGTAGGAGGCAACAGTGCTATGCGCCAGCGCCCGCATATCCCAGTGAAAATAGCGCAAAAAAACGCAAATAGTGACATTACAGCTGCGGTACGCTACCCAGTCGGCACAGAGTATCTATAAATCACTATGGCACGATGTTTCCCGACTGTTGCCGACTGCTACCGATTAGAACAATGGAGTCCACATGCCTAGTTGTAGATCCAACGTAGTAGTGACTATGGTCACTTTATTAATTTTACCTGAACCACGACGCCGAACTACATCAATCCTTTGTTTAGTTAGTGATGCAGCCAGTAGATGTCATTAGCGATTTCCAAAAACATTAGCACTATAGCTTGAGGAGACAAGCTGAGGTGGGATTCCCAGCCACCCTGAAAACAACATTCCAGACATTTCGTTTCGCAACAAGCCTGGTGTCAATGACTGCAATATTTGTGTCGAATAATTAGAAAATACTTGGCCATCTCTAAACTCTTTAATTCATTGGCGTTGTGCCATGAAGAGATTTCACAGAATATTAGAGGTAACAGGTATTTCTGTTTGGCTGAGGAGTATTTGTTCTGTCTCTCTTTCCCTTCATGCATATCGTGGAACAAAATTACAAGCTCGTTATTCTCTGAAAATTTCGCTGTAATATCGCGTTTATCACGAAATAAGTAAATTTCGCTTTAAAATAACCTTAACACTAATTCGTGCAAATAAAATCATAATTTTCATATTCATAAAGACACTGCAAAATATCTTCAAAATATCTTCCTTCACGTTTATCGTTAATGCGAAAAAATCATGCCTCTAGCCATCGTCCATGATATCGTTCTGCCACTGAACTTATTTTCCAATGAAAATGCTCACCCTTTTCCTCCTTCATATCACCAAGACAACCTGGAATCGGTCCAGATGATTGTGCACATTGTATAATTTTATGCTCATGCTAAAACCAAGTGAATAAAAAGTAGTGAGCATGATCTCCAATAGTTCTTCTAGTTATTCATAGTTATACTTTCCTAGGAAATTCTGCCCTGTAGAATGACGATCACATGGCGATCTCAGTGTGTTTCATTGAGTCCTGGAAATTTCTGGTCATTTATGAGCTGTCAGATTTGTGATCCATCAAATATACCTGCTTTTATTTTCTTCATACTGGAGTATACAGCCAAAACATATTCCATTTCTGTTCAAAGCCTTGATTAACTGCTTCATTAATCAAAATCTTATATAGAATGGTTGCAATACAATCTTGTTGCTGTCAACCAAACGTTCTGTGATGATCCGTGTCTTCTCCAGGAATCATATTTCCTCTAAGAGGACACTATCCTCTCACCCAGTGTTGGTCTTTAGCTCTAGAGCCCCATAGACATATAAAAGAATGAGTATTTGGTGTAGCCCCCCTTGTCCTAGAAGAAAATTCATCATCTTAGATCTACACAGGTAAACTGTTGTTGATTGTGGCATAAGATCTTCTCCAGGCTGTGGCTGTTGTAACTTGATTTTCATGCATAGTAGCTGTTTGATTGACTGGGAGTGACATATATTTGTTCCCATAATGCAAAAGAACACATCTTAGGCTGTGTTTGGAGCTATCTACAAATAGTAACCACCATTCACTCGGTGTGTATCTTCTTATGCACAGTTTCATTCCTTACAGTCTTTCCTCATTGGTGCAAAAATCAAATTCGTTTTCTGTTGTGATGAATAACTGGACATTTGTTTCTCTTTTGTGACAAAATGTGACTTTTGTTATTTGTAACAGACAGTGTTTCTCCGCCAGACTGGAAACTAACAATTCTGATTACTTTTTTGTAAAGCTTGGATTTCTAATGAGGTCATTCAGTTCCACTCAACTGAAGTCAGTTACAGCTACGAAGAACCTGCAAAGTCACTATTATTTTGTTCTGCATAGTTTTCAAGTATTTGTCTTCCCCTGATGACCAGACATCTCCTCTGAATCTGTAACCTTTTTACAGTTATTGAAATTGATACCCTTTAAATTCAATGAACAAAAGTAACAGTCATTGCTATGGTTTATTTCTTCTCGCCATATCATTGGTGCCCCAAATTTCAAGCACTTCCATTTCCTATTTGTCCACTGTCACATGCACTCTGTGTATGTTTTACATACATTGTGAGGTGCCCAGGCCTTACATTGGTCTCCCAGTTTTACTCTGAAATAGGCCAAATAAGCTCTTTTTTCATAAAGTAAAGTATGGCGTTTTGTTGCTAACAGAATGATAGTTCCCACAGATGAAAAAAACACATCTGTATTATTCACACATTTTCTTCATAATGATGCCATGTCAGTGCCTATAAAAAACAGAAATAAATCTCAGAATAGGTAAAGTATGTATGAAACAATAATGTGATCAGAGCTTATATGTATATAATCAGTTAGTATTATACAAACGATCAATTTACAAATTGTGGAGTAAAACCAAAGTAGTTATAAGAGCAACATAAAATGATACCATAAATATCTCATAAACTGGAGGTGCTATAACAACATGGATGGTATTCTTGGAGTCAGCAGAACTATAATACTCAGAATCAGTTCAAAAATTTCGGACACTATGAAAAAAATTTTGTCCCTTGTTTAATGTGTGAACAGATCTAAAAACATTAATGCCAGAAATCTAAAGGAATATCCAGGCAGTTCTATCTCATAAACCTAATTCATGTACTAAATTTGAAGGATGAGGTGGAGCAGTTATATTTGATGATCTTTAGAGGAATCATCATAGTGCAATACCTGATATAAGATTAATTACACTGTTGCTAATTAATCATATTTTAAACCTAAAAACACCTAACGATCAATTTACAAATTGTGGAGTAAAACCAAAGTAGTTATAAGAGCAACATAAAATGATACCATAAATATCTCATAAACTGGAGGTGCTATAACAACATGGATGGTATTCTTGGAGTCAGCAGAACTATAATACTCAGAATCAGTTCAAAAATTTCGGACACTATGAAAAAAATTTTGTCCCTTGTTTAATGTGTGAACAGATCTAAAAACATTAATGCCAGAAATCTAAAGGAATATCCAGGCAGTTCTATCTCATAAACCTAATTCATGTACTAAATTTGAAGGATGAGGTGGAGCAGTTATATTTGATGATCTTTAGAGGAATCATCATAGTGCAATACCTGATATAAGATTAATTACACTGTTGCTAATTAATCATATTTTAAACCTAAAAACACCTAATATTTGAGAAACAAAATAAATGAAAATAATATAAAACATGACCATTTATTACAGAAAGTAAACCTATACAATCCCAAAAATTCACAGTTATTACATCGGCAATAAATATTCTTAGATGGGCAACAGACAAATAGGTAGTTAAAGAGTTTAAATGAACTTGATCACAACAAATAAATTTAACACTGTAAAAAACTGGTAAATCTAAAGAGAATCAGAAATAAATAAGCTTCAAACCCAAACAATAAATAATCTTAATTACACAAAAAACGTCATGTCCGTTTGGCTTCAATAAATTATTCTACCAGAAACTGGTGCCTCTACATGACCCCTAGCAAACTAGATACAGAACAAAAAATTAGGAATATTAACTTAAATTGCTAAAATATAAAATAAGAACTAACGTAAAATAATAAATAAAACACAGTGTATTAGCAAAATTGTAAACCTTGAATAAAAATATTAATGACGGCAAAGTAGTGATCAAAGAACTAAATATTAAATCAGCAGCAGCTTACAACCATTCTGTTGGTATTCTCAACCTAAAATTAAATTTAAAGTAGAAACTAACTCTCCTCAAAAAACCAGAAACATACCAAATTTAATCTAACAAATGAACAATACAATATAATCATGAAAATTAAAACCAGAAAAATAAAAAAAACGAACTGCTAAGAAGATTTATAAATCGACCTCTATCAGTAATAGTTAAAGAAGAAAACTCAAGAAAATTAGACTAAAAGAAAAATAATAAGTATTAAAATAATATATAATTATATTGAGATCAACATAAGATAAACATGAATTATAGAAACAAAACTAAATAGAAACATGAAAGAGTGAATTGTGAATCAGTCATAAAAATGATTCAATAAATAAACAGAGATCAAGAAAATTGTTACAAATAAATAATTAAAAAAAAAAACAAGACAATCCAAAAAATTAAAGAAATCATTACAATAAGAATGAAATTTAGAAACTAAAATAAAAAGACATAAAGCACCTACACAAAAAGACGAAATGTCATGTGGCTAGGGCCTCCTGTCAGGTAGACCAGACGCCTGGTGTAAGTCTTTTGAGTGTACAGAACTTCGGCGCCTTGCCTGTCGATGGGGATAATATGATAAAGCACCCATAAAAGCAATAAAAGGTAAGTGAATAACAGGCAAAAATAGTCATACCAAATCAATATGAAAAACAATAATTAATACAAACAAAGAGAGAACAACACATTCTTTCTTAAAATAACGTTCAATATACCTTTATGTTTTAAAGGAAAAAAGTAAACATCAGCAAAATAAAGCAAACAAAATTTAAAATAGTTAGAAAAAATTTAAAAATTGTTAGAAAAGCATCAATCTTGTAACATAGAAATAAGGGTAGCCGCCACTTTTAAAATGTTGGGGTAAATAAAGCTCCTAGCCTTAGACAACAAAACTACAGTTGTAGTAAACTAATACCACATTCATTAAATCAAGCTGACCTATATCGATATTACATGTTAGTTTTGTTACAGACCTTCCTCATTGATTTAAGATTCTGATTACCATATATTCTATTTTTAAAATTTCTTAGTGGCATATTACTTTTTTTATATTACCTAAATTGAATCAAACAAAAAAATGCAACTTAATTTTATTACTATAATTTTTTATTTAACAGTATGAGTTATTATTATATTGACATTAAGGGCTATAAATAAAACAACAAAACTAGAGAATTTTTAAAAATATGGAAACTATAAATAATAACAATACAAACCACCTTCACAATTCTCTATTATTCCATCTTGGATAGTGCGCGGAAAGAATGAACACTCATATCTTTCCGTACGAGCTCTGATTTCCTTTATTTGATCGTGGTGATCGTTCCTCCCTACGTTGGTCGGTGTCAACAAAATATTTTCGCATTCGGAGGAGAAAGTTGGTGTTTGGAATTTCGTGAGAAGATTCCGTTGCAACGAAAAACGCCTTTTTTTTTAACGATTCCAAGCCCAAATCCTGTATCATTTCTGTGACACTCTCTCCCATATTTTGCGATAATACAAAATGTGCTGCCTTTCTTTGAACTTTTTCGATGTACTCCATCAGTCGTATTTGGTAAGGATCCCACACCGTATAGCAGTATTCTAAAAGAGGATGGACAAGCATAGTGTTGGCAGTCTCCTTAGTAGGTCTGTTACATTTTCTAAGTGTCCTGCCAATAAAACGCAGTCTCTGGTTAGCCTTTCCCACAACATTTTCTATGTGTTCCTTCCAATTTAAGTTGTTTGTAATTGTAATACCTAGGTATTTAGTTGAATTTACGGCTTTTAGATTAGACTGATTTATCGTGTAACCAAAGTTTAACGAGTTCCTTTTAGAACTCATGTGGATGACCTCACACTATTCGTTATTCAGGGTCAACTGCCACTTTTCGCACAATTCAGATATTTTTTCTAAATCGTTTTGCAGTTTGTTTTGATCTTCTGATGAATTCACTAGTCGGAAAGCGTCGTCTGCAAACAACTGAAGACAGCTGCTCAGATTGTCTTCCAAATCGTTTATATAGATAAGGAACAGGAAAGGGCCTATAACACTACGTTGGGGAACCACACAAAACACTTCTGTTTTACTCAATGACTTTCTGTCAGTTACTACGAACTGTGGCCTCTCTGACAGGAAATCACAAATCCAGTCACATAACTGAGACGATATTCCATAAGCACACAATTTCAATACAAGTCGCTTGTGTGGTACATTGTCAAATGCCGGAAATCCAGAAATATGGAATCGATCTGAAATCCCTTGTCAATAGCACTCAACACTTCATGTGAATAAAGAGCTAGTTATGTTTCACAGGAAAGATGTTTCCTAAACCCATGTTGACTCTTGTGTCAATAGACTGTTTTCTTTGAGGCAATTCATAATGTTTGAACACAATATAAGTTCTAAAATCCTGCTACATATCGACGTTAACGATATTGGCCTGTAATTTAGTGGATTACTCATAGTACCTTTCTTGTATATTGCTGTGACCTGTGCAACTTTCCAGTCTCTGGGTAGGGATTTTTCGTCGAGTGAACGGTTGTATATGATTGTTAAGTTTGGCGCTAGTGCATAAGCATACTCTGAAAGGAACCTATTTGGTATACAGTCTGGACCAGAAGACTTGATTTTATTAAGTGATTTGAGTAGCTTCACTACTCCGAGGATATTTACTTCTACGTTACTCATGTTGGCAGCTGTTCTTGATTCGAATTCTGAAATATTTACTTCGTCGTCTTTTGTGAAGATGTTTTGGAAGACTGTGTTTAGTAACTCTGCTTTGGCAGCACTGTCTTCGATAGTATCTCCATTATATTGCGCAGAGAAGGCATTGATTGTTTCTTGTCGCTAACGTACTTCACATTTGACCAGAATCTCTCTGGATTTTCTGCCAGGTTTTGAGACAATGTTTCGTTGTGGAAACTGTTATAGTCTTCTCGCATTGAAGTCCTTGCTAAATTTCGAGCTATTGTACAATATCGCCAATATTGGGATTTTGCGTCTGTTTAAATTTGGCATGTTTGTTTCGTTGTTTCTGCAACAGTGTTCTAACCTATTTTGTGTACCAAGGAGGATCAGCTCCGTCGTTTGTTACTTTATTTGGTATAAATCACTCTATTGCTGCTGATACTACTTCTTTGAATTGCAGCCGCATCTAGTCTACACTTATATTATTAATTTGGAACAATTGGAGGTTGTCTCTCAGGACGGCGTAAAGTGAATTTTTATCTGCTTTTTTGAAAAGGTATATTTTTCACTTATTTTTCGGGGATTTGGGGATTCCAATATTCAATCTGGCTAAATCGGTTTTGATGCTCGTTATTAACTCAGGATTATTTGTTGCTAAGAGGAGAAGTGTGTTTTCACAGCTGTTCACTATTCGCATGGGCTCATGAACTAACTGCTCGAAATAATTTTCAGAGAATGCGTTTAGCACAATTTCGGATGATATTTTATCTGTACCTCTGGAATTAAACATGTATTTTCCAACATATCGAGGGTAAATTAAAGTCACCGCCAAGTATGAGTCGGGTACGTGTTTGAAATCAAACTCAAGTTTTCTTTTAACCTTTCAGCAAATGTATCATCTGAATTGCAGAAACTCAAGAAACTAAACTATTAAAGCACACAGATATGTATAAAATTCGCTCCTGGTTAGGAACTCGTAAATGTCACAAAAGCGGTTTACTTATCTGTTGCTGCGTCTGTTGTGGTCAGCTACTGCTGCCTGAGTGGATTATGCTAATGATTAAACCCTTAGAATCAAGACCCCCTTTATCTAAAAATGTTAATATATCACTAGTTGTTTTACCAGTACCAATTAACAATCTATTCTTATCAAATTTTTGATTGTAACTAACATTAATTTTAGCAATTCAAATTAAAACTTGGTTCTTTTTCCCTATACATAACAACTCAAATATTGAAAGAGCAGTTGGAAGTTTGGTTCACATGGTTTGAGATGTAAATAATATTTAAATTGTCTGACCATTATTTGCATAGGGAGCTTCTATACTTTTTATCTGTATTTGTTTACAAGCAGGATGAAGGATTATTTATAAATGAATAACTGGAATAGAACTCTGTCCTAAATTATTGCAACTACACTTATAGGATATGTTTTACCTTGACATCTAATATTGTTAGAATGGCAACAGTAATGACAAATCTGTTATCAGGAGTCACATATTTAGGAACAGATTTCGTTCAGTGCGACTGGGAAAGATTTTTCTGTAGAGAATGTAACATGAAATCAATTTCTTACACTCCATTTTGTATTATCATTTAACACTGCAGCTATAAGTGATGTTCATTTATTCTTTTTGCAACCAGTATAATCAAATAAACCCTTAGCACTAAGTGGAAATACTGAAAAAAAATCATTCCACCTTAATTTCCCATTTAGAGAGTTAATTAAATAATCATGTGTTTGTAACATTAGTATTAATTATATAAAATGATTAATTACTAGGAGATCCGGAGAATAATGTAGCAGCAAATAATTTTGACACACCACTTTTATTCAGCGAGAATGGTACAGGTCCAAATAGGTTAGGAGTTGTTATCGATTTATTTCTGTCAATTAGAATTCTAATACTTTTAGCACATTGTAATAAATACCAATTGAAATATTCAGTTTTAATCAAAACATATTTTGAATCATTGTAGCTGTTTTATATTTCTTAACAAGGAAAACAACTGGTTGAAAGGCCTTATATTAAAACAGAGAAAATTCTAAGAATCATTTATCTATTTTCTAACTTGTATTCATGTAACAAATACGCATTTAATTTTTCTGTTAACTTTCAACTTCTGAACAAATTACAGTGAATTAAAGAAAACAATAGAACTTTTAAACCCATAAAGGAAAAAAAATTATAGACAAAGGTGAAAACTTCTTGAAACTAAATACATTAAGCTTTTATAACTGACTCAAGACAAAGTGCCTTGAAATCCAGTAAAACCATGAGATATACAGAAGCAACAAGGGATAAAAAACATAAAAGATCGAAAACCACCTACTAAAAAATCGAAGCCAAGACTATACTTAATAAAACAATTTAAGTATATTCTGACAAAAAACACGTGCACCATATCACACATTAAGCCATGAAACTAATCTATTTCACCCTCATCAAAATCAAGAGTAGTATGATTAGTTTCACTGTATCAGCAAACACAGAAAGCTACAGACAAAGGAAAGTAATCGCAATAAATCAACAATTAAGTTTGTAATTCATTAAATAATATGGGTGTTGGAACTACCAATTCAAATACTTGAAGACAATAAAATCAAATCTAATGTAACATCATATGAAATAGTTTGAATAACAACCTAATGAAGAATAATTCGAATTTAATGTCCCAACATAAATTATAGCAGTGGAAATACCTAATGTAGGACAACATAAAACAATAAAGAACCGCGAAATAAACGTGTATAAGTTAATTAGTGAAACTTTTCCCAGCTAGCTAAATAAATTGTCAAATTAATCACAGATGGTTAATGACATAAATAATGTGATGTCATATGAAATTTAATCACTAGAAGTTTGTGGAATGCCAACAAACCCTACTTTATTAAGTCCCTTTTCAATATTAATATAAAATAAATTATTTCATTCGAACAAAGTTAAAAAAGCTTCGCCAATTAAAAGACAAACAACTAAAAGATGAAAATTTGAATACAACATAGGTAAATCAGAAAGTATCGACACTATCTGTAGAACTCACATGGGCCTTTCATACTAAAGCAAACATGTAAAACTTAGGAAAGGAATCGATTTGGTTCATGCCAGCCTGAACTGTGATCATATAAAAATTTAAAGACCAAACAGACCTAATTATTGGGCTAAATCTGCTTAGTCGATATGAGCTCTAAAAATTATTTAATTTTAATATCTAAGATAAGTGTACCTTATGATCACAATTTGTGGACAATGATTAATAATAATTAATGTTTTAATAATGAGCAGTTTTGTTTTTCTTCAAGTCACACTAACAAAACCTTCGTATTAAATATAAAACGACTATAAAGAACTACATAAAAACCAAATTTGTAAGTACAGAATATCTTCTCATTCTATAGGAATATGTAAGAGCTTTGAATCAAAAGATTGGTTTTAATATTCATCAAGAGACGATTGATTTCTGCAGTTATTATTAAGAAACTATTGAATATGTAACCTTCGTACAGACAAAATACCGCAGCTCCTAAAAACTTGGTCAGTGAGCAGCCCAGACTTCAAAATATTACCAAGAACACATGTTTTTGATAAACAGGCAGAAATCAATTTTGCTTTGTTCGTCCTCATGAATCAAGTATAGCAGCAACTATAAAACTTATAAACATACTAATTTGACCATTATTACCAATGTTAGTTTTAACATCTTAACAGAAAACCGAAAATTATATTAAATTCAAATTTAGAAATAAAAACAAAAATAATGATCGAGACTCCTGTTGTACCTTTTAAGATGAGAACAGACTGGTTAAGGGTTTTACCAAGTGAGTTAGGATAAGAAATTGGTTGGATTTTGTCCTTGTGATCTCTTAGTAAATAACAGTGAATTTATGAATAGTTTCATTTTTTGCGAGTGCTGTTAGATGATATCTCGTGTGATGGTTTTCATACATTATTTGTTTAGGAATATGAAGTTTGTCATTGCACTATTTTGAACTGTACTGTGTGCACTTGATGATTACATTTTTTTTGCAGTATAATCTGTTAAAGTGAAGTGATCCTACCACATATTTTCCTTCGTTTATGAGGTACCATAACCTTGCAATACTATATCACTGCTCATCAGAGCGTGCGAGCCTAACGATGCAAAGTGACATCCAGCCATGCTACATCACCTCCACCACTGTACCATGGCAAGCGGCGCAATCATCATAAACCCCCTTTCCTCATTCCACCAGAGCATCTCTGCATGCAGTCGCCCTACACAGCGGGCAATGGACGACTGGGTGTTTATCAACAAACCTACGTGATGTGGAGTGGCGAAGCTGTTCTGAATCCCTTGTGACGATTTTTTGTGTTGTTTAAGTATTTATCTAAAAAGCCGAGTACCCATGAATGTGGTGATTAAATGTGATACAAAAGTCTAACGAAAATATATAAAATGGATGTTGCAAAGATGAAAGGTATTTATGTATTCGTGTATTTGTTTCATGTACTGCATGGCACTGAAATAACTTTTACCCTTTCTTCCTTTTTTCTTTTTGAATCTGCTAATTACTAATGATAGTGGCTGTCAGTTTGATTACTTATTTATCTATGTGTGGCTTTGTACATCCTGTGATTGCTTCTCTTTTTGCTGTGTTATGATAATATTTCACCTATTGCTATGATGATAGCAAGTTCATTAGGTTTTATTAATGATTGTTACTGTCCAGTTTATCAGTACTTTATTGATTGGTCTCATGAATTCATTACTTCATTGACTAACTGAAAATTTGGTTACTTCATTAGCTACTGCAATGGTGTACTTTGAATTTGATGAATTCAGTTAGAAATAAACGACAGAAGAACGTTAATGTGCACAAATGTGGAAGTTAAATTAATATATGTTGTGCTTTACAGAAACTGATAGATTGTGACTAGGTGTTTTAAATTTCTATATCGATCATTCGTGGATACAAATTGGGCTGTTTTGATGATGTTAAAAATAATTTCTCTTGGTAATGTTGCAGTGTAGCGACACTCTTTGAATGTCAATGTCAATAACTTCAATATTTTTTTCATTAAAGTTTTCTGCTATTTCTTATTTACTGGGTACTTTCTTAAATAATCAATTTCATAGAGAAACTTAATGCCACCATAAATTTCCAGGGGAAATTAACTCACTATAATTTTTCGCTTACATTTTAATTTTCAAATTGGTGTATTTTGAGATTTTATTAATGATAGGATGGATAACTAAAAGAACTGTATTGCATAAAGACATGAGAAGAGACTGGCTAATCTTAAGAGCATTCCACCTGTAAAAAAGGGTGTTGTTAGTAGTTTTCAAAGGCCTGAACATAAATTTTTCAACAGAATTCTGAAGAAGACCGAAATAGAAGAAACTGTCTTGTTGGAGAGAGGGCTTTAATACAGTGTAATACCTAACACATCAGACAAAAATATTGTAGAAAGTACGATTGTACATCTTAAAATATGTCTTGATAGCATCAAAATGCTCGCTCTTGGCAAATGAGGGCAGCTCATGATGTATGTAACTTTTGTGAGAAATAAGCAGTTGAAAACACTATCAATACACTTGTGATAAACAGTTGATTAAAAATATTGATGTCAAGCTAAATGAAAACAATGGCCTTATAACAAAGTCTGACAAAGGGAATGCTGTAATCGTTGCTACTTAGAAGGAATATGTATCTAAAACATTACAATTTTTGGAAGAGAATAATTTTTCAGATGTAAATGAGGATGCAATCCCCATGATACACAAAGAAATTAGGCTTGCCATTAACAGCACTACACATTTGCTTAAACCATTTCATAAAAAGCTGCTTATTAATACAAATCCACAGGCCCCAAAATTGTGTTCCCAGTTTAAAATACGTAAAAGTCACCTTCCAATATGTCTGATTGTGAACAGTATGAACAGTGCATACCATGAGTTAGCAAGGTTTCTTCAGAATACAATAAAAATTATTTATTTTTCGAAATAATTATTCTGTGATCAGCAGTCAAAATCTAGTCAGTAAAACCAAAGATCTACAGTGTGATCAAGATACTAAATTGTTTCCATTAGATATTATGAATCTTTATACTACTGTATCTGTTCAAACAACCATGGACATAGTGATTAAAATTCTTCAGGGTATTATGCCGCGTCATTGCTAAAAACTAACAACAATAATGAACTAAAACCGACGTTTCGGCCGAATTGCAATGGCCTTCCTCAGGGCGCGACTGTTTTTGTATGGGGATAGGAGGAAAACTTGCTGACCAGAAGCCAAATGCTGATTGGCGGACAGCTACCAATTGTTGACGAAATGGATATCCACGAATAGCCCTTTTCCTTCCATCTTCCCTTATGTCATGACTAGCCAATCATATTAGTGGGCCAATTAAAGGTTTTACAAAAGTGACATCAGACATCGATAGTCTGTAATAAATAGAAGCACCTATCCCTATGAAAAACCAGTTGTGCTCTGAGGAAGGCCATTGCAATTCGGCCGAAACGTCAGTTTTAGTTTACTATTGTTGTTAGTTTTTAGCAATGACGTGGCATAATACCCAGAAGAATTTTAATCACTATGACACTGGCCGTGGAAGCCTACGTTCTTAAACCATTGACATGCCTGAAAAATTCAACTTATTTTTAATAAAGATATTTCTAAGGAGCAAATCATGAACCTAATTTGTTTTCTAAGAATAGTAGTAAAATACAATTCTTTTGTTTTCAGTGGCAACCTATACCATCACCCTGATGGCCTGGCAATGGATAACCCTCTGGCAGGCATCCTAGCAGATGTTTTCATTGATTTGCTAGAAGATAAATTCTTCAGCAATTTTTCTGCTGCTGATCTGAGCATTTTACCATAAACTGCGTACATGGAAGAGATTTTTATCATATACAGGGTGTATAAAAAAATCGTCTGATTTTAAAATATTATAACTATTATGTCTTTTGAGATATGTGCGTGAACAATATACTGTTGGAAAGAGCAAACTCTCGAGTTTCGCATGGTTCCTGCTCGGTAGCAGCAGTGTGCGTCCACTTCAGTGCTAGTAAAAATAGCGCCAGGACAACAGAAAGCGCTTTTTGTTCTACGTTTTTCACAGTGTGGGTCAGTAGTAACTGTTAAGCGTCACTTTTGGACTAGGTATGGTGTGGATACTCCTACAGCATGGAGTATTAGATGATGGCATTAACAATTCAGAGAAACAGATTGTTTGTGTAAAGGCAAATGGGCGGGTCATCCCCAAGTGTGTGACACAGAAGTCAAATGCACCCAACGTAGTTTCACAAGGAATCCGCAGGAATCTATTCGCCTTGCAGCTCTACAGCTCAACATGTCCCTTTGTGCGTGTGGTGTGTGTTGCGTCAACATTTACACATGAAACTAAACAAAATTCAGCCACTGCAAGGTCTTCATGAAAGTGATAACAACAATTTGGGGAGTTCTATAATTTCATTCTTGGTAAGATGGAGGATGACAGTTCCCTTCCACACTTAGTGTTTAGTAACGAGGCAAAATTCCATTCAAATAGAAAGGTGAACCATCATAATGTGAGAATATGGGGTAGAGAACAAACACATGAAGTTTTGCAATGTGAGAGGGACTCTCCAAAATTTAATATATTTTTTGCAGTTCCACGAGAAAAGGTGTATGGTTCATTTTTCTATGCCAAGAACACTGTTAAAGGAAGCACATATATCCATATGCTTGAGAACTTTGTTTTCCCATTGTTGGAGACTGATTCAGACGACTTTGTTTACCAAAAGGATGGGGCACCACCTCACTGGCATCTCGAGGCATGAGAGTTTTTAACTCAAAGGATCACTGTATGACGGATCAGTCGCAGTGGACCAAATGATTCAACCTTACATTTCTGGTCTCCACGGTTCTAGACATGACTGTAAGTAGTTATTTTTTATGGGGGCTTATAAAAGACTGTTTATGTGCCTCAGTTATCAACAACAATGAATGATCTGAGACACTGCAAAACAGTAGCTGCAGAAGCTGTCACTCAAGACATGCTCGCTGCAATGTGGTAACAATCTGAATACCACACTGACATACGCCATGCATCTCAAGGGGGGGGGGGGCATACTGATCACCTGTGAAGAGGTGTGAAAAAACCCTTTTGAGTTTCCTGTTCACCAAAAAATAAAATTCATTGTATATGTTTCTTAGTTTCAGAAATATAGAAATTCTAAATTGGATAATTCCTTTTGATACACCCTGTACAGTGGTTCCTGATAAGGAAATCAGCATTTGTTTGAAATTTTCAATGGTCTTCACGAAAAAATCAGCTTCAGTTGTGACACAGAAAATAACGATCGTCAGCTTAATTACTCGGACCTTAGTATTGCTATTGACAACGACAGACTTTCTTTCGGTATTTTTCAAAAAGCAACTGATAGAGATCAAATTGTGCCCGCTAGTGCAGTGCAGCATCATTCCCATAAAAAAGCTTGTTTCCATTCAGCCACTCATCGTGCAGCTTCAGTATCTTTGTCACCTGATAAGCTCAATAAAGAGATGAATATAATAAAAACAGTTGCACTATGATCTCTCGATAATTGACAAGATCTTCAAAGCTACACTGAAGCGCCAAAGAGATTGGTATAGATAGGCAAGCCAGTGATCTCCGAGGCAAGCATATTCAAATACAGAGATATGTAAACAGGCAGAATATGGCGCTGCGGTCGGCAATGCCCATATAGGACAACAATCGTCTCGGGCAGTTGAATCGGTTACTTCTGTTACAATTGCAGGTTATCGAGATTTAAGTGAGTTTGAACGTAGTGTTATAGTCGGCGCTCGAGCGATGGAAGACAGCATCTCCGAGGTACCGGTGAAGTGGGAATTTTTCCGCACATTTCACAAGTGTACCGTGAATATCAGAAATCCGGCGAAACATCAAATCTCCGACATTGCCGCGGCCGGAAAAAGATCCCGCAAGAACGGGACCAACGACGACTGAAGAGACCCATTAAAAGTGACAGAAGAGAAACCTTTCCGCAAATTGCTGCAGATTTCAATGCTGGGCCATAACGATTGTAAGCGTGCCAACCATTCAATGAAACATCATCGATATAGGCTTTCGGAGCCGGAGCCGAAGGCCCACTCATGTACCCTTGATGACTGCACAACACAAAGCTTTACGCCTCGCCTGGGCCCTTCAGCACCGGCATTGGACTGTTGATGACTGGAAACATGTTACCTGGTCGGACGAGTCTCGTTTCAAATTGTATCGAGCGTATGGGCGTGTACGAGTATGGAGACAAACTCATGAATCCATGGATCCTGCATGTCAGCAGGGGACTGGTCCAGATGTTGCAGGCTCTGAAAAGTTGTGTGGCATGTGCAGTTGGAATGATATAGGATCCCTAATAAGTCTAGATACGACTCTGACAGGTGACATGTACGTAAGCTTCCTGTCCGATCACCTAAATCCATTCACGTCCACTGTACATTCCGATGGACTTGGGCAATTTCTGGAGGACCATACATATCCAGAATTGCTGTAGAGTGGCTTCAGGAACACTCTTCTGAGTTTAAACACTTCTGCTGGCCACCAAATTCTCCAGGCATGAATATTATTGGGCATTTATGGGATGCTTTGCAACGTGATGTTCGGAAGAGATCTCCACTTCCTTGTACTCTTACGGTTTTATGGACAGCTCTGCAGGATTTATAGTGTCAGTTCCCTCCAGCACTATTTCAGACATTAGTTGAGTCCATGCCACGTCATGTTGCGGCACTTCTGCATGCTCACGGGGGCCCTACATGATATTAGGGAGGTGTACCAGTTCCCTTCGCTCTCCAGTGTAGAACTGACGCTAAAGTGACCACATTAGGCGTAATCGTTTTCTCAATTCCATTTCTTGGCCCCTTTCCTTATAAAATTCGTCTTCTTATTTAAAAAATTGGATGCAAAGTTACCTTCTCCAGTGACAATTGAAACCTTCCTGTCTCCTCTATATGTCTTTTGTTATGCAATCTTCCCTTCTACAATAACCTATGAAACCTTCGGTTAGGATTTCTATCTCTTGTTTAATAATAACAAATGAAATCTTTCCTTTTGAAATTAATTCTCTTTCTCAATAATAATAAGTTCAATCTTCGCATACAAATTTAAATGCTGCTTATTAAAAGTGATTTGCTGATTATTTCGACGAAACATAGAATGTGTCGTCGTCGTGGCCCCTCAGTTGTTACCTGCAATAACCCAAAACTGTTCCTTACCTTTTTTACTGTTACTAGATCGCCATGTGACTGCTACATCGAACTGCGACATGAATATACTTACTCTTTTTTAGTACACTCTATTAGCTGTTGGTGGGCTGTCATAATAAGTGGCTGTATTTATTACCAAAGCTGTCGTTATTCTTTAATAGCAAAGCTGACGTTATTCTTTAATTAATTTGACTGAAGTTACGTAGTTCATAGTTAAACTTTTTCTTGGCAACAATAAAATTTTCCAAAGGTTTATGTTGATAGTTTTTGGGATGGATTATAATCAGTAATGCAACATTGCTGGCAAAAATTAATTATATTCTGAAAGAAATGATTTTACAAACGTTCAAATGGGACTTACTTTTTACAATAATCTCACAACTAGCATTGCGCAAACATACCTTCAGTAGTCTTGAGTTTCTCAAAAAAATAATTCAATGATATTAGTTCCTCTTATGATAATACTTAGCTGATGTCTCTGTACATCCGTTTATAATCTCTTGTAAATCATAGCTGGTGGCTGGCAGTCATACTGCTCCTCTCAACCTCTCGCTTCAGAACTGCTACCAACACACTTCACATCTTGCTTACTACTGCCTTCCTACGAACGCTAAAGTGCGGTCTCTCCCGCCAACAATGGCTTCTGGTGCAGACAATCCCTACTACCATTACAAAATGTATCACTGCATGGTCTTTCCCGCTCTTTTCTTAAAATGTATCCATATGCGGTATCTCCCGCCCTTTTTAAAATTATATCAATGTGCGGTCTCTCCTGCCAACAATACTTTGGTGCAGACATTCCCCACTACCACAATTATTTCCAACATGACAAATATTAATTATTCCTACTTAATCCTAGTGAATGCATTATTGTGCCCAAGTTAGACACGAAGACCACACCTACTACAGTAGTACAAGTTTATATGCCAACTAGCTCTGCAGATTATGAAGAAATTGAAGAAATGTATGATGAGATAAAAGAAATTATTCAGATAGTGAAGGGAGACGAAAATTTCATAGTCATGGGTGACTGGAATTCGGAAGTAGGAAAATGGAGAGAGGGAAACGTAGTAGATGAATATGAATTGGGGCTAAGAAATGAAAGAATAAGATGCCTGATAGAATTTTGCACAGAGCATAACTTAATCCTAGCTAACACATGGTTCAAGAATCATAAAAGAAGGTTGTATACATGCAAGAAGCCTGGAGATACTGACAGGTTTCAGATAGATTATATAATGGTAAGACAGAGATTTAGGAACCAGGTTTTAAACTGTAAGACACTTACAGGGGCAGATGTGGACTCTGACCACAATCTATTGGTTATGAATTGTAGATTAAAACTGAAGAAACTGCAAAAAGGTGGAAATTTTAGGAGATGAGACCTGGATAAACTGACTAAACCAGAGGTTGTACAGAGTTTCAGGGAGGGCATAAGGGAACAATGACAGGAATGAGGGAAAGAAATACAGTAGAAGAAGAATGGGTAGCTTTGAGAGATGAAGTAGTGAAGGCAGCAGAGGATCTAGTAGGTAAAAAGACGAGGGCTAGTAGTAATCCTTGGGTAACAGAAGAAATATTGAATTTAATTGATGAAAGGAGAAAATATAAAAATGCAGTAAATGAAGCAGGCAAAAAGGAATGCAAACATCTCAAAAATGAGATCGAAAGGAAGTGCAAAATGGCTAATCAGGGATTGCTAGAGGACAAATGTAAGGATTTAGAGGCTTATCTCTCAGTTTGGATTCCGTAGAAATATAGGAACACGTGAGGCAATACTGACCCTATGACTTATCTTAGAAGCTAGATTAAGGAAAGGCAAACCTACGTTTCTAGCATTTGTAGTCTTAGAGAAAGCTTTTGACAATGTTGACTGGAATACCTCTTTCCAATTCTGAAGGTGGCAAGGGTAAAATACAGGGAGCGAGTCGAGGGGCATGAAAGGGAAACAGTGGTTGGGAAGGGAGTGAGACAGGGTTGTAGCCTATCCCCGATGTTATTCAATCTGTATATTGAGCAAGCAGTGAAGGAAACAAAGGAAAATTCGAAGTAGGTATTAAAATCCGTGGAGAAAAAATAAAAACTTTGAGGTTCGCTGATGACATTGTAATTCTGTCAGAGACAGCAAAGGACTTGGAAGAGCAGTTGAACGGAATGGATAGTGTCATGAAAGGAGGGTATAAGATGAACATCAACAAAAGCAAAACGAGGATAATGGAATGTAGTCGAATTAAGTCGGGTAATGCTGAGGGAATTAGATTAGGAAGTGAGACACTTAAAGTAGTAAAGGAGTTTTGCTATTTGAGGAGCAAAATTACTGATGATGGTCGAAGTAGAGAGGATATCAAATGTAGACTGGCTGTGGCAAGGAAAGTGTTTCTGAAGAAGAGAAATTTGTTAACATCGAGTATAGATTTAAGTGTCAGGAAGTCGTTTCTGAAAGTATTTGTATGGAGCGTAGCCATGTATAGAAGTGAAACATAGAGGATGACTAGTTTGGACAAGAAGAGAACAGAAGCTTTCGAAATGTGGTGATACAGAAGAATGCTGAAGATTAGATGGGTAGATCATATAACTAATAAGGAGGTATTGAATAGGATGAGGAGAAGAGACGTTTGTGGCACAACTTGACTAGAAGAAGGGATCGGTTGGTAGGATATGTTCTGAGGCATCAAGGGATCACCAATTTACTATTGGAGGGCAGTGTGGAGGGTAAAAATTGTAGAGGGAGACCAAGAGATGAATACACTAAACAGATTCAGAAGGATGTAGGTTGCAGTAGGTACTGGGAGATGAAGAAGCTTGCACAGGATAGAGTAGCATGGAGAGCTGCATCAAACCAGTCTCAGGACTGAAGACCACAACAACAACAACACTTAATCCTATTAATAAAATATAAACATCTTCCATAAATTGTGGTTTGGCAATACACAATAGAAATATACACGTATTACACAATATTTTGCATAAAAATCCAGAACGATGACCACGGAATTTGATCGCTTCCCTCCTCCCCTTCAACCAACCAAGCATCCTTAAACATCTTACTCACAATCTCAAATGAAGAGTTGCTCCTATACACAGTTCAAGAGTGTATAAAATCACTTGTGATATGTGTCCCATTTATTATATAGAACAAACTGTAAGATCTTTTAGTGTCAGGTAAAAAGAAAATTTATTGGGAAAAAGAGGCACTAACATACATAATTCCACTTTTACTGATCATCTGCTAACTTCGTAGCCTCCTACCGAAAAACGTTGAAGAAATTTCCGTTTTGCACAGAGAAAAGGAAGGTCATAGACTCGACGAATTCAATGACCTACAGAATTTCAAGCATATTTCTAAGAACGATGGCCTCATACTCAATGAACAGTTACAATTGCGCAACAAAAATTTTTTTCGTTGGTTTTAATCCACTACTTGCAGACTTTTGATTCCTCTATTTTTTAGTATATTATTCTGCCTCTAGTTCCAAAGCATCATTTTCTTCGAATCTCAAATGTGTACTAGTATGGTTACCTACATGCAGATATTTTTTGGATTGTACAGTTGTTTGTATAAGAAATTTTATATTATTCTGTCCTTCATGCAGTAGTAGTTTCTGTAAAGCCTAATAGATGGCTCTTATACTTGAACTGTTTCACTATCGTGTAATTTAAAAAATACATTTAGCCTTCTTCCCTTGTAATTTGGTTTTATAATTAACTCTTGTGTTTTCATTATTCCTGTTATAATACTTCACATGGACGCATGTCACTGTCTGCACCAGATAGGAGGCGCTACCTTGTATTTTTTTTTTGTGGCAGCAATGTAAGCCAATGGGCTGGTCAGTCAGACATTATTTTTAGCTAGGCATACATGACAAGGCTGGAACATCTTTTATTTTAATTTTGACTTGAGTCTAGTTGCTCTAAATTCTGACCATAGTGTTTTCGTAATGTAATTTTATGTAAGTAACCTTTGTACCTCATAAAACTGTTGTCTTAGTTAATGCATTTTTTGTCATAATTAATTTTGTTTTTTATTATTTCATAGGATTCTTCAAGATTTCGTTCCAAAGAAGAGACCCATATATGTGTCAAAAACGTAGAATAGTTGTACCAAACAGTTATTTGCAACCCGTTGGCTGTAAAATTTCTATGTTTAAAACTTGTATATGGTTGCTGTGTAACAGTTATGTTCGAAATTATATTCTTATATGAGCAACAGAAGAATAAGCAATTGAAGAGTTTCAACTAACTTGCTGAAAACAAATCTAATGGTAACACTAACTAATCGAACTAAAGATAATGAAAATTTTTTAAATTATAAACAAAAAGAGACCTTTACTACATGGAAAATACCATACCCACCAAACTTCAATGAAACAATTTCAAGAATTGTTCTACCATAAACCAGGGCCCCTATGTGAGCCTTAGGGATAAATAAAATACTTAAATTTTTAAAATATCTAAATAATAAGAACAAAAAGTAAAATAACGATATTAGCACAATTGCAACCATAAATAAAAGTAATGGTGAAAGCAAACTAACTATTAAACTATAAAAATTAAATAAAAACCAGCTCAGTTTGAGAACATCAACCTAAAATTAAAACTAAAGGAAGAACTAATCTAGCCTCAAAAAGTTTTAAAAAATATGGAAGTTAAACCATAAAAACAAGGAATTAGAATGCTAAGTAGATAAATAAACTCAACCTATACAACTGAAAGGTCTTTGTTGGATTCCTTTAATGTTAATTTCTTAAATCTGTTGTCATTTACGGCATAAATTCCTCTTCTAAATTTACTGTGGCTTTTCTGACTATCTGGGAGAAGACTGAGTAGTGGAACGTGTTACTTTTACACATAAACAAGAACTATCTGTCACACTACTACACTTTAAAACACAGTTTATATGTAATTCATGTCACACAGTCTCATACGGAACCTACATCCACCTTCTTTTATATACTGTATATGATAAGATACTGTCATCCCCCTTCCCTTCTGTGTGAGAGGATGAATGAGCAAATGTATTTCTAGTTGCATGCTTGAGGGTAGCAGACAAGCCTGTCTGCTAGAGAACAGTAGGACCAACGTCAGAACAGGTAGCCACGCTTTCTAAAAGCAAATAGGTTTCTATCCTTAGTGTGGTCCTGCCCGTCCCTTGTCATGTTGGTATAGGAAGCTGCCCCTCTGGCCACTTCCGTTTGTATTTGTGAGCCACCCCCAAGGAGGGACCAGGTCAGTCTGTCCGTGGCGAGCGTCTGAAGTGGTAAGATGTCCAGCTAAGCGCATGTCTGCTAAGTCCGTAGGACAATGGATTTCTTAAGTTCAGCCTAACTGAAAATTTAATCACCTTTATTTCAGGTTTAGCTCTAAAATATCTAATGTTATCTTAAATTGCAACGCAGTGTAATCCGAGTGTGAAGTTCAGAATATATTCCGGTAGTTGCTTTGTCACTACTTTGTGAGTAAAGTGGAACCACGTGTTGATCAGTAATTCTAACTAAGATCATCAATCTTAAATGCGAGTGTGCGTGAGATTATAACGTCTCGTCTTGACAATATTTTTCAATATAGCAACTTTTCTTTATGTTCAACCCACGTGGGGTGTACTTTGTGAGACCAGTACCACGTGCTTATACAGTTGTTTGAGCCATGAAGTTAATAGTAAGACGATAGTAACCAGTTCGAGGTTTTTCTTTAGTAAATTGCGTTTCGATGTAATTTATTTTAATTATCAAAATTATTGTGGAGTTACACTCTTTGTGTACACCAAGTTGACCACGTGAAGCATGTGGTGTAAGCATCAAATAGCCCTCAGCTACTCTTTTCGGGAAGATTTCACAGGGAGTTAGTATGAATTTAGTATACCAGTGTATCGTAATTATATGACGGACAGGATTGTGCTACGAACGTAACTTCTTTGGGTGAAAATTGAATCGGTTGGTTGTGGTGAATTTCTTCTTGCATATGTTTCAACGTTCTTCGTGTGTTATTTTATGAATGCAGTGTTGTATGCAGTCTCCCAATCTTGGCTCCATATTTGATGTGTTCCATAAGATTACAAACTCACATTTTCACAGTCCTAAATAAGGCACCAGCTTAGTTATGAATCAAATTTAATATGCTGAAATTTCAATGATCAATGTTAAAATAAATTTCCAAATATAAACTGATTTATTCCTTTTTATTTAAATTCTCTTTTATATATATATATCACAGGTTGTCGTATGACTATTAAAAGATTATAATTAATGTTAGTCTGGTTGGGAATTGGTAAGCTAGACTGGATACCTGGTGAAACAGTTGCACAGTAATGCAAGGTTAACTTCCCCAGACAGCTCACAGCTTTTAACCCGCTTTTATTGTCTATCACCACCGCTTTCATAGCAAATTAAAGTAACAACGTTACACAACCTATAGTAGTAATCATTAAAGAATCAGTACAAAAACTCAACCAAATCACAATAAGAGAAAAATAATCAATAACAGAATAATATCTCAATATTTTCTTATCCCCCCCCCCCATCATGAACATGGACATTGTCGTTGGTGGGGAGGCTTCAGTGCCTCAGCAATACAGATAGCCATACCGTAGGTGCAACCACAATTGAGGGGTATCTGTTGAGAGGCCAGACAAATGTTTGGTTCCTGAAGAGGGGCAGCAGCCTCTTCAGTAGTTGCAGGGGCAACAGTCTGGATGATTGACTGATCTGGCCTTGTAACACTAACCAAACCGGCCTTGCTGTGCTGGTACTGTGAACGGCTGAAAGCAAGGGGAAACTACAGCCGTAATTTTTCCCGAGGGCATGCAGCTTTACTGTATGGTTAAATGATGATGGCGTCCTCTTGGGTAAAATATTCCGGAGGTAAAATAGTCCCCCATTTGGATCTCCGGGTGGGGACTACTCAGGAGGACATTGTTATCAGGAGAAAGAAAGCTGGCGTTCTACGGATCAGAGCATGGAATGTCAGATCCCTTAATCAGGAGGTAGGTTAGAAAATTTAAAAAGGGAAATGGATAGGTTAAAGTTAGATATAGTGGTAATTAGCGATGTTCGGTGGCAGGAGGCACAAGACTTTTGGTCAGGTGAATACAGGGTTATAAATATAAAATCAAATAGGTTTAATAATGAATAAAAAATAGGAATGCGAGCAAGCTACTACAGACAGCATAGTGAACATATTATTGTGGGCAACATTGATACGAAGCCCACACCTACAACAGTAGTACAAGTCCATATGCCGACTAGCTCCTAGATGACAAAGAGATAGATGAAATGTATGATGAGATAAAAGAAATTATTCAGATAGTGAAGTGAGACGAAATTTTAATAGTCATGGGGGACTGGAATTCGATAGTAGGGAAAGGAAGAGAAGGGAACATAGTAGGTGAATATGGGATGGGGATAAGGAATGAAAGAGGAAGCCGCCTGGTAGAATTCTTCACAGAGCGTGACTTAATCATAGCTAACACTTGGTTCAAGAATCATAAAACAAGGTTGTATACAGGAAGAAGCCTGGAGATGTTGATAGGTTTCAGATAGATTATATAATGGTAAGACAGAGATTTAGGGACCATGTTTTAAATTGTGAGACATTTCCAAGGGCAGTTGTGGACTCAGACCACAATCAATTGATCATGAACTGTAGATTAAAACTGAGGAAATTGCAAAAAGGTGGGAATTTAAGGAGATGGGGCTTTGATAAATTGACAGAACCAGAGGTTGTAGAGAGTTTCGGGGAGAGCATTAGGGAACGATTGACAAGAATGGGGGAAAGAAATATAGTAGAAGAAGAAAAGACGAGGGCTAATAGAAATCCTTCGGTAACAGAAGAGATACTGAATGTAATAGATGAAAGGAGAAAATACAATAATGTAGTAAATGAAGCAGGCAAAAAGGAATACAAACATATCAAAAATAAGACGACAGAACGTGCAAAATGATTCAAATGGTTCAAATGGCTGTGAGCACTATGGGACTTAACATCTGAGGTCATCAGTCCCCTAGAACTTAGAACTATTTAAACCTAACTAACCTAAGGACATCACACACATTCATACCCAAGGCAGGATTCGAACCTGCGACCAAAGCTGAAGCGCCTAGAACCGCTCGACCACACCGTCCTGCTACAAAATGGCTAAGCAGGGAGGGCTAGAGGACAAATGTAAGGATGCAGAGGCGTGTATCACTAGGGGTAAGATAAATACTGTCTACAGGAAAATTATAGAGACCTCTGGTGAAAAGAGAACCACTTACATAAATATCAAGAGCTCAAATGGAAACCCAGTTCAAAGCAAAGAAGGGAAAGCAGAAAGGTGGAAAGAGTATATGCAGGGTCTATACAAGGACAATGTTTTGAGTACAGTATTATGGAAATGGAAGAGGAAGTAGATGAAGATGAAATGGGAGATATGATACTGCATGAAGAGTTTGACAGAGCACTGAAAGACCTAAGTCGAAACAAGGCCCCTGGAGTAGACAAGATTCCATTAGAACTACTGATATCCTTCGGAGAGCCAGCCCGGACTAAACTCTACCATCTGGTGAGCAAGATGTATAAGACAGGCGAAATACCCTCAGACTTCAAAAATAATATAAAAAAAGATGTGAAAATTACCGAACTATCAGTTTAATAAGCCACAGCTGCAAAATACTGACATTAATTCTCTACAAACGTATGGAAAAACTGGTAGAAGCCGACCTAGGGGAAGATCAGTTTGGATTCCGTAGAAATGTTGTAACACATGAGGCAATACTGACACTGACTTAGATTAAGGAAAGGCAAACCTACGTTTCTAGCATTTGTAGACTTAGAGAAAGCTTTTGACAACGTTGACTGGAATACTCTCTTTCAAAATCTGAAGGTGGCAGGGGTAAAATACAGGGAGTGAAAGGGTATTTGCAATTTGTACAGAAACCAGATGGCAGTTATAAGAGTCGAGGGGCATGAAAGGGAAGCAGTGGTTGGGAAGGAAGTGAGACAAAGTTGTAGCCTATCCCCACTGTATTTAATCTGTATATTGAGCAAGCAGTGAAGGAAACGAAAAATTCGGAGTAGGAATTAAAATCCAAGGAGAAGAAATAAAAACTATGATGTTCGCCGATGACATTGTAATTCTGTCAGAGACAGCAAAGGACCTGAAAGAGCAGCTGAATGGAATGGTCAGTGTCTTGAAAGGAAGATATAGATGAAAATCAACAAAAGCAAAATGAGGATAATGGAATGTAATCGAATTAAATCTGGTGATGCTGAGGGTATTAGTTTAGGAAATGAGACGCTTAAAGTAGTAAATGAGTTTTGCTATTTGGGGAGCAAAATGACTGATGATGTTCGACGTAGAGAGGATATATAATGTAGACTGGCAATGGCAAGGAAAGCGTTTCTGAGGAAGAGAAATTTGTTAACATGGAGCATAAAGTTAAGTGTCAGATGGTTCAAATGGCTCTGAGCACTATGCGACTTAACTTCTGAGGTTATCAGTCGCCTAGAACTTAGAATTAATTAAACATAACTAACCTAAGGACATCACAAACATCCATGCCCCAGGGAGGATTCGAACCTGCAACTGTAGCGGTCTCTCTACTCCAGACTGTAGCGCCTAGAACCGCACGACCACTCCGGCCGGCAGTTAAGTGTCAGGAAGTCTTTCCTGAAAGTATTTGTATGGAGTGTAGGCACGTATGGAAGTGAAATGTGGATGATAAATAGTGTAGACAAGAAGAGGATAGAAGCTTTCGAAATGTGGTGCTACAGAAGAATGCTGAAGATGGGTAGATCACATAACTAATGAGGAGGTATTGAATAGAATTGCGGAGAAGAGTAATTTGTGCCACAAATTGACTAGGAGAAGGGATCGGTTGGTAGGACATATTCTGAGGCATTGAGGGATCACCAATTTAGTATTGGAGGGCAGCACGGAGGGTAAAAATGGTAGAGGGAGACTAAGAGATGAATACACTAAACAGATTCAGAAGAATGTAGGTTGCAGTAGGTACAGGGAGATGAAGAAGCTTGCTCTGGATAAAGTATCATCGAGAGCTGCATCAAACCAGTCTATGGACTGAAGACCAAAACAACAACAACATTTTCATATCAGCATAAGAATAAAGACAAATTATAGAAGCCAGACTAGAATGAAGCATGAAAGAATTAATCACTCATAAGGAATGAATCATTAAACAGATAGCATCCAGAAAATTTTTATAAATAAATAATTTAAGAAAGACAATCCAAAAAATAGAGAAATAATCATGTATGTACGAATTTTAGAAACTTAAATAGAAAGACCTAAAACACCTTCATAAACAAGAAAAAATGACCCTGTCAACTTCAGTATGAAAAACAATAATATGAAAAAGGAAGAACGCTATATTCTGATATAATGGAACATTTAATAAAGGTTGAAATCTTGAAGAAAAAATGCAAAGAAGGCAAAAGAAGCTAATAAAGAAGTAAAAATGGAAAATATAAACTTCTGTTTTAATAGGTGTGTAAACTTCATGGATAGGAAAAGAACTCCTATCTTTGATTCATAAATTTGAGTTTCTAATACCTTAAATGATTAAAATAATAACAGTTAAAGCACTATCAAAAGTAATAAATTTAAATTTTACTGAATTAAGTCATGCTATGTCAATAAAACTTTTATTGTTTTACCAACCTTTTTATCTGGTTTAATAACAAGAATGAACACTGAAAGAGTTTTATATCATACATTCTTTTTGTAACATTACTTGGTGGTATATTGGTTTCATTTGTCTGTGCATGTTAAATGAATAAGTAAGCTGAAATGATAATTATGCAATTCATTATAAAGAAATAACAAACGGCTTACAAAAATTATATAATAATCCATCATTTATTATTACAATAAAAATAACAGCAACAATAGTAATAATTTTCGTATCTAGTGCTGTTAACAGTTAAAATTACTAATAGTAATGAAAGTTATAGCCATAAAAGAAGATAATTACACTAATGATTAGACCCTCCTGAATAAAATACCCTTTAATTAAATTTTTTAATATTTCTTTAGTTCATTTTCCAACCTGGTTTACCAGTGCTAACAAATATTTCACTGTGATGAAATTTTGGATCATTACTAGGAATATGTTTAGTAATTAAAATTGTACCTGGGTTATTTTTAGCTGTACATTGCACTTCAAATATTGAATTAGCTTTCAGAATTGTTGTTCACATCTTTTGAGATGTCATTTACGGTTTAATTATCAAAATATTACATGCAAATTGAGTTTCTATATTTTCATTTATGTTAATTACCATGTAAGATGAAGAATTTATTTGACATATATATATATATATATATATATATATATATATATATATATATATATATACATACAGGGTGGTCCTTTGATAGTGACCTGCCCAAATATCTCATGAAATAAACATCCAACGAAAAATGTACGAAGAACAAAACTCATCTAGCTTGAAGGGGGAAACCAAATGACCCTATGGTTGGCCCACTAGATGGTGCTGCCACTGGTCAAGCGGATATCAACTGCGTTTTTTAAAAACAGGAACCACCATTTTTATTACATGTCCGTGTAGTACATAAAGAAATATGAATGTTTTAGTTGGACCACTTTTTTCGCTTTGTGACAGATGACGCTGCATAGTCACAAATGTATAAATACATGGTATCACGTAACATTCCGCCAGTGTGGACAGTATTTGCTTCGTGATACATTAGCCATATTAAAATGGACCGTTTGCCAATTGTGGAAACGGTCGATATTGTGTTGATGTATGGCTACTGTTATCAAAATGCCCAATGGGAGTGTGCTATGTATGCTGCTCGGTATCCTGGACGACATCATCAAAGTGTCCATACCGTTCACCGGATAGTTACGTTATTTAAAGAAACAGGAAGTGTTCAGCCACATGTGAAACGACAACCACGACCTGCAACAAATGATGATGCCCAAGTAGGTGTTTTAGCTGCTGTTGCGGCTAATCCACACATCAGTAGCAGACGAACTGCGCTTGAATCCTGAATCTCTAAAACGTCGGTGTTGAGAATGCTACATCAAAATCGATTGCACCTGTACTAAAACATTCATATTTCCTTACGTACTACATGAATATGTAATAAAAATGGGGGTTCCTATTTAAAAGATCGTAGTTTATATCCGTTTGACCTATGGCAGCGCCATCTAGCGGGCCAACCATAATGCCATCTGGTTTCCTCCTTCAAGCTAGACAAGTTTCGTTCTTTGTAGTTTTCTCGTTTGACACTTATTTCTTGAGATATTTGGCCCAGTCACGATCAATGGCCCGCCCTGTATATAAGTATGAGTTGCATATATATATATACTATGAATTATTGGAACAGTATTTCTGTTCTTAGGAATAACAACTGCGTTTATATGTTCTACCTTGTGGTGAAATACATTTTTAAGGAGCAGCAATAATTGCAAATCTATTATCACCAATCCCATGTTTAGGAACAAACTTAGTTCATTGAGTCTGAGGAGGATTTGCTGTAGATCATGCAGAGTTACCAGTGAAAATGATGAGAGACCCCTGAAGGTGGAGGAAAATGTCTTTGAAAGGGTAAAAGACATTAAATATCTTGGGGCTATACTCAATTAAAGAAACGAGATACGCCAAGAAATTACTGCGTGAATACATGCAGGAAACAGGCCCAGGTTCACTCTGAGAAAGCTGTTAAAGTCCTGGCTTCTATTGGATCCTTAAAGACCAAGCTCTACAAGAGAATAATACAACATGTTGTCTTATATGGAGCAGAGACTTGGACCATCACCCAAAAGATGGAAAGAAAACTCCTGATATTTGAGAATGACATCCCCAGACGAATTTTTGGGCCAGTGAAGGATGGAGATGAATGGAGGAAAAGAAAGAACTGTGAATTGCAGGAGCTATACAAGTCGATGGACGTCATGGCAATGATTGAAGAAAGAAGACTCAAGTGGTATGGACACCTAATGCGTCGAAAAGCCAGATCATCAGACAGGTAGTGGAGGAAGCAAAAGACCACAGGGAAGACTACGTCCCCAATGGATTGATTGATCAGGTCAGAGAGGACATGAGTATGCTGGAGCTGTCTGAAGAAGAGTACATGGAACGAGGACGCTGGAGGATGCTGATTGGTGAGGCCAAAGACTGATTGTGGTTTGTGCAGCCAACACAGTAAGTAAGTAAGTAATACACCATTAAATCGATTTTTTGTTTCACATTTTGTACTAAAATTTATCAAGGCATCCATACCGGAAATTCGTGATTTGTTATCACCCTAAACAGTGTCAGATAACATTTTAGGACTAAATGGAGATACTGAAAAATTCCATGCCATTACTTTATGTTTAAGGCCTCAATTAAATTTGTATTAATAACATCATTATTAATGATATTACGTTTAATTAGCACTTATCTTCTAGGAGATCCAGAAAACTATGTTCAGCAACTCTTCTTGGTACATTTAACCAGAATGATACTTCTTATTTGCTTATGCTATTTTGAGATAATTTCAGAACTGTTAGACAGTGTGATTGGTCAATTTTTAAAAATTAGACTTCTAACAATTTCACTATTTTATGGTAATACATCGTTCTGTAGTATTATATCAAATATTATTTTGAAATATAGTAGTTGTCTGTTTATTAACATGGAATGGAAGATGGTCAGTTGAAGAACCAAGTATGATAACAGTAAAATTGTATCAGCCATTTGTTTTACCCAATTCATAATTAATGTTTGAGCGGCAAATTCATCAGAAAAATTATTTAAGTTATAAAATTTAAATAAGTTAATTCCCTTAAAAATGCATATATTTGAAAACTTAATGCAAGATGTTTAAGTCTTCTATTAACTTATTAATTTTCAAAATGATTCCACTAGAGAAATGAAACCAATACAATCTTTAAACCAACAAAGGAGTAAAAAAATTTATAGACAGACGTAAAAAACTCATTGAAGCTAAATACATTAATTTATCATAAAGGATCCCAGGTAAACTTCCGCAATGTGAAATAAAACCAAAAGAATATAATGGCAACCTTAATACAAAACATAAAAGGAAAAACCAGATTCTAAAACACTATGTCCATGTAGTATATATATATATATATATATATATATATATATATATATATATATATATATATATATATATATATATATATACTACATGGACATAGTGTATATATATATATGTATGTATGTATATATCACTGGCTATCAGTCAAATAAAGGACATATATGTATTTATGTGTATTTTCAAGTCGCTCTGCTCTTTTCAAAAGTATACATTGACATCCTCCAAAATAGTGATATGTATGTCTATTGTCATAGAATCGATACCATATCAAAAGAGAAATTTATCAGTCCTCAGAAAAAGCCAGTGAAGAACCACTTGAAAAATGTAGCAATATGTAAATAAGGTGACCTTTTGGAGACATGGGCTTTGCATATGACGCTATGAACTTTAGCCAATCAGCATCAAAATTTGTTTGCATCCTGCCTCTCTTAAAGGGTGCCTCCTCACAAAAAAATCAGTGAAAAAAGCCTGCAGATTTCAGCATACAAAACTGAATATATGACGAATACTATAGATGCTCCCAGTTCATTGAAAAAATATTTCAAATAAATTAATTAAATTGAAAAAATTGGAATACTTCAGAGTAATAATTCAGACTTATGGAGTGACGAAAGAAGCAAGCATCAGACCCTAGAAGCTCCAAACACACCTACAATAAAAAATCAATCGCCATTAATGCAGAAATTATAAATTATGGTACACATATAAAACTGCAAGCACTCTATGCAGAAGAGTTCATTGGCAAGCTTAAAAATAGGAACATCAGAAAAATATCAACAAAGAACTCTATCAAAGGATTCACAAACTTTTAGAAGCAATTCAAGGGAGGTGGGTCAGTTGCTATGGACAGGTGAAAACAATGAAGAATAGTAGATTAATTTAAATAATCTTCCAACATTTAACTCTCCCTTGTTTCATCCACAACACAAACGATGTATGTAATACACTTAATAAATAATACAGTAAAGTACAGACTTGGTGGTAAATAATTTTAGATCGTAAATAGCTCCAGTACCTCTCTGATAGCAGCCAACTTGTCATTCTCTCTGTGAACACCTCTATCAAGAATATTATCAAATATTAGACATCTGAAGAGTGTTTGTTTGGGGGGTTGTTTCGGGGAGAAGACCAGACAGTGAGGTCATCGGTCTCATCGGATTAGGGAAGGATAGGGAAGGAAGTCGGCCGTGCCCTTTCAAAGGAACCATCCCAGCATTTGCCTAGAGCGATTTAGGGAAATCACGGAAAACCTAAATCAGGATGGCCGGATGCGGGATTGAACTGTCATCCTCCTGAATGCGAGTCCAGTGTGCTAGCCACTGCGCCACCTCACTCGGTCTGAAGAGTGTGATGAATTGTTTTTTCACTCATGTGGTGTAAGTTACATGATTCAAATCTGTTGCTCTTTGCGATATCCCACAACTTTAGTAAATGCTTTCTAGAATATGTCAAAGATCTACATAAATATTGTAAACCAATGAGAGCTTGGAAATCTGTATATATAACAACTGTTCTTTTAACATTCCTTTTCACTAGAAAAGTTGCCACAAACTATAGTAATGTAAATATCAGTACATATTAAAATAATGAGTATTATATTTCCATTCAAAACTAACTTTGTAATATCGATTTATGTCTTTGTTATACGAGCTTCATATTTTGGTCCATGTAAATGCATAATAATATTACAAGATCTAGTTCTAACATTGGTAGGATATATAACTTTTCCTCCATCTAGCTTGTCCATCTTTTCCGAAAAGAAATACGTCCTCCTGGTTTACTTCTTCCTGAGATCCATATTCATCATGTTCTGACACTTCTTGTGCTGTTTCTGAATCATGACTACTTTCATGTACACAAGCCTTGTTCTCTGAGTCAGCAGCACCACTGTCAGGCTCTTCATCGCTCAGCTAATGGAACCATTTCAGCCATACATCAGGAGCTCTGCTAAAATCTGTCATTGTTTTGTTTGTACATTTAATATTGATTCCACAAACTAAAAGTATAGAGAATATTTACTTTTCATAGGTAGGTCTTCTAGGTAAAAAATCAAAGAATTATTTTCCTTATGCCTAAAACTACTCATGTGAAAGTTAGATTGAATCTAGGAAAGCAGTAAAGTAACACAAACTTACTTTGTTTCAGACTGTAGCAGTACAACTTCCGCAGATGACCAGTAACCCTCAAGCTATAATAATGCTCCATAAACAATACAGCCCTATGTAACTGAACGCCTATGATGGTTAAAGCTAACAGATGGAGAATTAATGGAAAGTAGCGAAAATGGCACGAACTCGGTCCACCCCAGTCAGCCAAAATGGAGAGAGAAATGCATGTGGATGACAAGTGTCGCTCACGTGAGCAGTAGAGAGTTAAAAAACAAAAGAAGAAACGTAAGTGAATCAAATAAACTCAGATATATGTAAAAATGATTATAACTATAAAAACATTCTAAACAGAGAAAAATTCAGAATCAAAAATAAAAAAAACCTCAACGATTTCCAAGAAAAGCAGAGGAATATGGAATAATTCACTCAGCTACAAAACCAACAGCAGAATGAGAGAATGAAAAAGTAGTGGGAGGATTGGAAGAAGAACCTGATTTGAAAGACCTATTCCTCTGAGTAACTATTTTATGTGATCTACAGTTGGTCTCATTCAGCACAGGAAGAATAGGAATAAGTTGTAGTAATGAATATTTGGTATTCTAATAACATAAATTTACTAATATTAAGTAATATCCTATAGTAATAGATTCCTGTCATTAGTAGCCGTGGCATACTAAGTGGTATACAGAGTCGTCCATAAATGTGAAACCATTATTATAAAAAAAATAGCAGGTGGCTGAACAGAAATTTAAAGTCAAGTAGTTTGAGATAGTAGAGGGAGGAAAATCTGTTGAGGCTATATTATCAATATAATGGCAATTTTAGAAGCTGTCCTCTTCAATGCAACTCATAATCTTTAAATAAAAAGGGTGTCATGTGACATACGAAACAAACAGAATATTACATGAGAAAAACGACAGTCCCTGGTATACTGGTTCACTGTCAAACACTCCAGGAATAACATATGCCATAATGGAAGCTATGCTGGTGATAATAAGTAAGGCTTTAATCTCCTTTTGAGCACAGCATGAATTTCATTTTTGTTATTCTTAGGTGCATCTAATGTCGTATTTGAAGTAGTGGAATGATTTCAAGACCTTGATATGCTTGGATGTATTAAGACAAATAAGTATGAGGACAACAACATCAAAGAAACTCACGAACTAACATTTGGTGTGGAAATCACATCACCTGTCCAGTCACATCCACCTTAATCAAACATAAGAAAGACCGAAGTGACAAAACAACATTTTATTATACGTATATCTAACATGAACATTATGGTTTAGCTTGATCCATTTGGTGTTTTCGCTATTCATATCCTGCTTAACTATATGGAAGATGTAAAGATATGCAGGATTTGTATAAAAGACAAGCGTATCACAGACCAATAAATCAAGAGTTGTGTCCTTAGAAAGACACTGTGGTCACAAAAATTGAGCTAGATCAGTTGAGGGGGAAACGAATGTGGTACATGGGAAAAGGTAACTTGCAATTGAGGTCAAGAACAGATATAGCCTGTTACCTCTTGGAATGATGGAGCTTTATTTAGCTGTAGAAGAATATAGCCACAGCAGACCACTGGTAAGAAATGAAAAGGCAGGCCAGAAACTGAGCTGAGCACAAAAAGAAAGATCTTACTGCTGGATAGTAATCATGAGAGATGTGTAGGCCAACAGCTTAAGGAAAAACGAGGGTCAGAGTTATAAGTATTGTAAAACCTAGCCTTGGACAGGTAGTAGAGGATACTGAAGCAATGACTAGGGATTTGAATAATAAGAACTTGTAATTATTGATAGTTGGTAGAGCAGACAATAGCCTATCAAATAAAACAGAACATATATTGGAAGGGACCTCAACAAGCTAGAGTCGTCAGCCTCACACACATGTGAGCTCTGTTGTGGTCCTGAAGCAGCATGTTCAAATTTGTATGAACATTGGCATCATACTAGATTGCTACTGACTTTAGATAGGGCTAATATTAGGTTATGCCAGTTGATGCTATTGTGAGATAGATATACACAAGTGGTAGAATTCTTGTGATTACTCGTCTGAAACATGAGCCTTTTATAAGCTAAACGCCCCATTCAGACGATAATATGTAAAGGACAGATTGCTACTCTGCACATAGAGGGGATGTTGAATGGCAGACAGGAACATGAAGAAAAAGATTGCTCTTAATGTGCCTGTTTGCTATTCAATGCCTCCTCTATAAGATGAGTACAACCTATCTTTTTCATATTGGTTTTATGTCATTCCAGATTTTCTATTGTTTCATTCAGTCAAGACTGCTTTAATTGAGGTTCTGATAAATGTAATGTCACATAAAAATGAAACTTGTGTGAATAAACTTACTGTGATACATCAGATCGTTAGAAGACTTAAAAGTAAAGTAAAGTCATATGGCATGAATGGTTGAGAGACCCCGAAGGGCAGGTTTAGCCACCTAATTGGAAGGGCTTTCCCTGTCTTCTGCACTTGCAGGCACTTTTCCTTCAAGCAGTATGAGAGTTGTGTATGCAAGTGTATCTGTTAACTGTAGACATCTATAATAGTGTGTTTCTATTGTAGTGTCATGTTGTAGATGATGAGAGAAAGGAGAGAGTGAAACCTGCTGCTGGAACATAGCCTACTTCTCCCAAAGTACACCAAGGGGCCCTTCAAGCTTAGGGTCCTGATCTAATGGAAGGATTACCATCAATTGTGCCGTGTGCTCTCACTTCATAGCAGACTATAGAGAGATTTGGAATTGAATCCAGGACATTGACGCAAAGGCTGGTGATCAGGGACTTAATGTCATCTCTGCTTCTGTTCCCTGTGCCATAAAGGCAAAGGGAAAATTGCCAGCAGCACGTGGCATAACTGGACAGTCACCCATCCAAGAACTGGCCATACCCAATGGTGCGTAACTCCGCTGATTTGGTGAGAACAGGTGATATACCTCACAAAGCACTTGACAAATGACTAGAAAAATAAAGTTTATGAACTTCTTGTTGATTTAAATGACCAAGAACATCAAAAGGAAGCTGATATATAATGCCTGACTGAGCACCATATGAATAGGTCCATATGTCACAATATAGAGGATTATAGATCAGCAGCCTATTTCTCTAAGAGAAAATTTGGAGAAAAGATGAACTGACTTTTTTTAAGAAATATCATCATCTTCTGATGCATTGAAACAAGTAGTATCTCCTTAGATCAACAATAGAAAGCCTGTATTTGTCAACTATTGCTACTGGAAACTCATTTGTACATTAATTATTACAGTATAGAGATCCTCAGTGGGAAACCTCCAAAGTTTTTAGAAAAAAAAACTTATTCTTTTTTATGCCACGGACAAAGAAAAGCAAATAATATTCTGTGAAGATTTTGATACTGATTTTGTGTAGCATTCAAGTAAAGGAAACAATTTGAAAATGTTGCTTAACACTTATAAACTGGGATTTGTTGTTAACTATCCCAACAGAATGAAGCTGGACACAGTGAACCTATTGACCAAGAGTCACAACTAGCCATACATAATACCTGTGTTCAGTGAAGAAGCATCATTAGAAGTGGTTAGAGTAGTTCATTGTACTGTTAATTTGTCTGACTTGTTCTTTGGTATGAATGCATCAGTTGAAATATTGGTGCTTTATGATCTCTAGATAGTTGGAAATTTCTATTAGCATTCTATTCCCCAAAGTTAGTTCAGATGCTGTAGAGTGCATGCAATATTACTTGGCAACTACATGCACAGAAGGTGCAGTAGGGGTGGGGACAATGATAGAAGTGGGGATTCCTTTACAGACAAAACAGTGCAGTAAGGGAGATGTAGTTCTATAGCTGAAACCTTCGCATAAACGCCTGTCATATGGAACTTGTAAGCTACAGTTCGTAAGTCTGCAAATGTTTTTGATAATAGGTTATGTCAGTATGACCACAGTCTAACATAACAGTCGCGACACTTCGACTCGATTTTGTTGCCTACCGCGCCAGCAGCGCCCCAAGCGGCCAGTTAGTTAAAGTGTGAGTTCGGCGCGTTCGTGAAAGCGAATAGTGGTTGTTTATTTTGATTTCCACAATGGTTTTTACAAGGGGGAATCGTTTGTAACGCAATAAATTGCAGCAACAACAGGAAGAAGATACCACAGCGGTCTTTTTTTAGGTTTCCTAAGGATCCTGAGATGTATATACCATCATGTTACTAAACTGTATCATCAGGATTCACTTGCAAACTACATGTGTATTATGAATAATGTTCGTTTTAGGAGAAGAAAATGGCTAGGTAATGGCAGACGAGAAGACCTTATGGAAAAAGACCTAGTTTACCTGTATAATAATATTAGGTTTTCTTCGCTACATTTCGAACAAAACCAGTTCATGAACGAAGACAATAATAAACTCGTGTGGAATACAGTATCCACACTGTTTGACAGCCCAAATAATCTACCTCAACTGACGATGAAGAGGAAACTGCCACAAAGATTCGACAATCCATCTAAAGCTGTAAAACAGACCTATGACACAGAAGCAGCCAGTTCAACTCTCCATGTATCAGTACCAGATTCGTGTGAATCCTCAACACAGACCTCCTTTGACGATGAAGTGGTTAGAGTAAGTACAGTTATTCATGTCTTACAAAAGCGTGTGAAGTTTAGCTCGCTTCGAGCAAACCTATTACAGGACAGGGAAAGTGCCTACAGACACAAACGAATATTGAAGACTGTAGGCCCGTATTTCCTTCACTTCTGTTGTTAGTCACTTAATTTCCCTAGTTTCCTTCGTGAGAAGGCATTATTTTGTAAGCACCTTGTTCACTAACAGATAGTTTGAAAATTATTCAAATATTTGGTCTTACGTGAAATGTAATGCAATCAGCTCATTATAATATTTTCAACATATTTCTCGCACTATTTAGCATTTGCTTGTCCCACTTAGAATAATGTAAAGATGAAGGTCGTACTAGTGGCAACAGGAGACGACAATGACAAACACAGAACGATAAATGAGCTGACAATCGCTTTTACGTGTAGAGGTACATGTCTGTGCTTCTTACGTGTGAATTTGTGTGTTTATGTTCTTTTGATACCAACGTGGTAAGCTGCAGTTCTATCCAACGTCACAAGAGTTTCTTCACGAATGTGCTGTAACTTGCCATTCGATTCACGGTTTTTGTCCATACTGGCGCTTATTTTAGAATCATTTGTAGAAACATGCCTTCTGATACTACACAAACCTTTGGAGGCACAAAAATAACTCAAATATTTCGTAAATTACGTAGGAAATGGGTGCAAAACAAACACTATGCTTATGACGCGTCTGACATTCACCTAACTCGCCACATGGAGCGCTAGTGTCGCTCCCTCTGTCAAACGGTAATAGCTTTTACAGCAGTGAGTGACGCAACTGTTTTGTTAAGACTGTGGTATGACGAACAATTCAATCGATTATTATAACACACACAATGAGTAAAAGATTATGCTGAAATTGCAATAGTGGAAGTGAATAATTTTCTCCTGTCTTGTACATCTTTCTTTCTTTCTCCTGTTAAAAGTAGCTTCTTTTCCCAAACACAGCGTAGTTCACACAATTTTACTTCACTGACATTCTAATGTAGCTTCAGTTGCGCCAGAATCCTGTAACAATTTGCTATTAATCAAACAACTGCGAGCAAGAGAGGTCAACAACTTATGAAAAGCTCCTAATTAGTATAAAAACAATTCTAAATCTCACTTCACCAGTTTTCGATAGCTCCTAAAATGTTTACATTACTTTCATTGAAAAAAAAAATAGTTATCCATAACGTGCAATAGATAAGAAAGTTTTGCATGTTAGCTACATGGCAAAATACTCTCCGTTTATTATGCTTTGTTTTGCCAAAAAAATTTTTCGCTGCCTCAGACAATAGAGATGTTATGTATATTTCACTTGCACTCTATCGATAGCGCAACGATCGGAAGTGAGTCCCTACAGATACTCCATTTTCTTGAAATTCGGAATAGATACAGATCTTGTCTCCAGTTTAGAGAAAAATCCAGTTATGGAGTCAAGTTCTGTGTTAAACTTGGAGAATACGCGAGTGTGACCTTTGAAAAGTGGGAATAGGCCTAAATGGAACATTTCTTGATAAGAGCAGACTTTCCCGCTGGCACAAATCACTTCTGGAAGGACGAAAACACGCTGAAGATGATTCTCGTTCAGGAACACCTTCAACTTCAAAAACTGACGAAACGTCGAATGTTTAAGTTCTCTTGTAATATCACGTCGACGTTTAAAAATAAATATGATAGGTGACCTGCTAGGCTTAAACACTTTTATCGTACATCAAATTTTGACCGAAGATTTTTACACGAAAAAGGCCTGTACCAAAATAGTGCATGAGCAAGACTAGTTCAGTTGTGTGATCACAGGTGATGAATCCTGGATTTTTGACTATAATCCTGAGACATAGCAGCAGAGTGAGGGATGACACACTGAGATCTCCTGGACCGAAAAAAGCTCCAATGAGCAAATCAAAGATCAATTCTGCATTGTTTTTTTGACTGTAAGAGTATCATGAATGAGGAATTTGCTCCTCCAGGACAAACCATCAGACAAGTGTTTCACAAAGCTGTCCTTAAGAGGCTTAGGAAAAGGGCGAATCGAGTGACCTGGACGTTGTAGACATGTGGATGTTGCATCATGACAACGCCCCATGTCACGCCGCCATTTCCATCATGTTATTTTTTACTTCAAAAGGCTTTCCTATTGTTCCACAGCGCCCTATTCACCTGATATGAGTCTTTGTAACATTTTTCGTTTCCTGAGATTGAAAAGTCTTAAAAGGACATCATTTTGGAACTCTGGAGAACATTCAAAAGAATGTGACTGACATGTTATAGACCCTACCAGCTGAAGACCATCAGCGCTGCTGTCAAGACGGGGAACAACGGCTCCACCAATGTGTAGTTGCCAAAGGTAACTACTTTGACGAGGACAATATTGTTCTTTGAAAAAAATTAAAACTTTGGTAAATAAAAATTTAGTCTGATTGTTTTTCTCAGATGCCTCATATTGGAATTTCGCACAGTACTTTGCTGAATATAGCAATATTATAGTAACTATGGCCGTTAATGAAATGACATGCAGTTCATAAGGAACCTAACACATGAGGCTGTGGGATGTGTGAGAATCAATTTTTTTTACTGCATCGTTTCATTAAAGTAGTTTACGAAGTTTTAGAGCAGTCGGTGTGCGCACACATCCATTCCTGCAGTGTGGCTGAGGCTTGCAGAGAACAAACCGACCGTAATGGAAGAAGCACATAGCTTGGTAGACGACAGACACCTGAGGCAATCACCCCTTTGAAACAGAGGGGTGTGCTCGTTTAGCACTAAGAACGAGAATGCGTTTTTGTGCACAGCCCATTTTATCTTGCGTGTACCTCTACTAGTCAATAACTAATTAATTACTGGTACCGGTATTTTAACCAGTTCAGTCTGTTTCTGTAAATCACAGCTTTTCCCTAGTTCCTCTTCCCAATATATTTCATCATATCTGCCCATCTAAGACATTGTTAAATATTTGAGAAATGATAATGACGATAGAAAATTAAGCCTAAACTTTTTATTGGTGCAATTGTGATTTATCTACCTTAATTGCTGATTTATACGATTTTTTTCAGATCCATTCATTTTGTCTGGCTTGCCTATTGTCTTCACTAACATGATTTTTCTGAAAGATGTTCGAAACTATACAGAACTGCAAACTAAAAGTGGTGTCCTAAAGTTTTTCCCTTTATTAACGGCTTTTTCTTCGTGTAGAGGTTCCTCACATGATTATATGCTCGTAGGACAGCTGTAGGCCCTATTTGTCATTTATCTATAGCCCTCTAAAAGTAATTAGCGATTAGGTTCAAAAGCACCACATTTATATTCATACTATGTGTGTGACTGCATACAGTGTCCAATTGTTTTCATCCTTTGCCTGGATCGTAGTTTGAATACCTCTGAGAATATTTCAGATCACGCAGAAACATAGTTAAAATGAACATTGAAAAAAATAGTAAAATGTTAGTATGTCAAGCTCAAAAATATTCTTGGATGGTCAAAAATACTCTTAAGTACATTACAGTATCCTTATTTTCTCTATGTCTGCTTGCTGAGTGCCTCAGTCATGGAACACCAAAATATAAGAAATGCAGGGCCCGTGTTGCGTCCCACTGGTGACCTGGCAGTGAACTTTGAATAAGAGAAAATATGGTGTGAAAATCCGTACTTTTGATTAGAAATACGCGATTTAGACGACAATATTTTTCATTTATACTTTAAGGGTGGGCCTCATAGCATAGTAGTAGAGTGTGTGCCTGGAAACCAAAAATTTTTTGGGACATTGTGAAGTGATACATTCGAGAAATCTTAATCAAAAACTAAAATTAATATCTCGTACCTAGGTGTCACAGTTACGTAACATTTTGTAAATGATGTCATGACCAGCTTTTGGCTATAACAATTTTTTGTTTGTATAACCCAATAATGTAATTTCCATTGCGATCATTTTCAAGTGGAATAATTGTGCCTTACCACAGGTCAAAAAGCATTAAAATCGTCTGATGTGACACGCCACAGAAGTTGGTTTCATTTGATTACGTTCTTCATTATGACTTCTTGTGGGTGTTGCACACTTTGAACTCCATTGTGAATATGATGCTCTTTTTTTCTCATATATCTGTATTGGGTGGAGTAAATGATTTCATATTTGTTTCTTTGTTTTTGTTCCATATAAAACAAAAGCTTATTTCATCGCATAATTTTCTTGTGATTCCTGTTCATTTGTTCCTGCTAACGAATCCCTGTGTTGTAAGTATATTGTTCACATTCTATTTTATTTTAATAACTGTTCACACATCTATTTGGAAGCAGGAACAAATGTGCATGGGACTCCTAAGACTTTGGCCAGAGTTGCTTGCATTGACTCCTTCTTTCAGCAGAAGGACTGGTGTTGTCATCTTCTTAGTAGCATAGCCCACTCTACACAAGCCAGAGCCTTCAGTGTGATAACGTCACCCAGTTGTCAAGTAGACAGCGCGACTTCCAGAATGGATCTCTCAATCCACATTAAAAACAATACTCTCTGAGATGTGCAGTTACATGTTTAACACATACACACAACAACAAATCACTGATATCTTCCAGTTTAAATAGCACAAATAGAATGTAAATAAGTCTCAAATGTTATGAAAGATTGTGCAGAAGTATATGGCGGCACATGTCATATTTAATGCTATGATTAACACAAGTGCACAAGAACTAATCCGTAATATTATTCCCATTTAAATGGTCAATAATGGAATTTTAATAAGTGAGGAAAAGTATGATACATGAAAAAAACACTATGCAGCTCTAACGTATAGAGCAGCATGTGTGATGTGAACATAATAACACATCTGAAAACAGTTTTACACTAACAAATGTAAAAGATGGTGACAACGTGCTATCACCTATTAAAATGTACCAAGTGCTTTGTGATATCATGGACAGTGTTCATTTCACTGATTTTCAGCTGAAACAACAAGTTTATATCCATCACTATTAACATTTGTTTCAGTTTTTGGGATTTTTTTCGCTGATAACCTGTAGAAACGTAATGAGTTGTTTTTGATACCTTCATTTAAAGACACGTCTCTAAGGCTCTTAATTACATTTTTTGCAAGCCAGTCTTCATTTCTCTTAGAAAGATTTGCCTGTAGCTTCAGTCATCTTTCGTTAGGAACTTTACCAGACTGAAATTAAGTTGGTTTACTTCACCTCTTCAGTCCTCGTGCAGCATATATGCTACATGCAACTACTATTTTTTTCTAGGTCAGGCAATTAGCTATACTTTCTGTGTCTTATTTACTGTAGCTTGTACTTTATACCATGTGTTTTCTGTGCATCACTTAGTTACGTTTCTGCGAGCTCCCTGTAGTTTGCTGCAACTGACTGAAGAAAGCTTTTTATCGCAGAGTTATGACGACTTCGAAAAATAAAGGTAATTTCTTCTCATTTTTAATAATTTTGAACTAGTATGTATTTTTAATAAGCTGTGATGTAAATATCCTAAGCTGTCGAATAAATGATTTATTTATGATTATTTACTGACTTTATTTATGATTATTTACTGACAACAGCACAGCAATATTTTTTTCTATGTAGCATTGAGTATACATTGGGCTGTACAGAGAGCACGTATTTCCAATGAGGTATCTCCACAAAACATCAAAACCTTTGCGATCACCAACAGCAAGATTTTCCATGCTATGTATCTACCTGAGATGATAAATAAAACATGGAAAATCGCTTAAGACGTGGGTTTTCTGCATGTAACCAATTCACATTTGTGCAGTGCATTGAATGCAAAATGTGTATCTGTTGCACAGAAAAGAGGACTCTTTTTTTCAGTTCTAGAAAAATAGAAGAATGGACCATATATGTAGAGATTTCAGGAACTAAATTACTCATGTCATTATACACTAAGATCAATGTCAAAAAGAGTGGTGCATTGCCAGAGGAGAAAACATGTTCCAGGTTTCCCACAGAGATAATTCTACTGTGGTACAAATAATAGGTGCATCAGAATGTGGGAATCAAATGGCGCAGCAACTTGAAAAGTACTCTACACTTGAAGTTCTCGAGACAGCGCAATTCTTGCGGGAAAAAGGCCTAAATTGCACACAGATTGCTGTTATTCTGACAGTGTATGGATCAAATGCAATGTCACGTCGAACTGTAATGAAACAGTGCCAACAGATTGATCAGAGCCACAAGACATGGTTGATGCTGATTGGTAAGGAAGGCCATCCAGCAGCAGCAGACGATAACGTCCAGGTAGTCAAGGAATTTATACGTAGCAACTGGAGATTTTACGATGATGAAGACATCCACAGAGCATTTCTCAAATGGCTCCATGACAAAGGAGTGGACTTTATCACAAGTAATTGAATAATAGAAAGTTCTGATTACTGTTTACAGATTTGGTGAATATACTGAAAAATAGTGTCATGCATCTGTGTCACTTTGAAGTGTAATGCAGCATTCAATAAAAGTTACTTGGACTGCCACAATAATATGTAACTTACCATTTGAAATCCCCTCATATAAAAAACTTTGGGTTCTGTTTTCGGATATAATAATAAAATTTTGTTTTTGTAGAACTTACATAAATATGTTTATATATTTCAGTTGTCAGCTTATAAATAAAATCCATTATAGGAATCCTTGAAAATGTGTCATTACTATGATAAAAATCGCATTTGGTTCCTGATTTAGGATATATGCTACATGCCCTGTATTTTGGTGAATCATATATTTTTTTAAATTTGGGTTTTGAGTCTTATTTTGTCCCAGAACTACACATAGACAAACAATATAAACATTTCAGTCACAAATTCTAAACTTAAGACTGATGTGGTTCAATATCTTGGTAAATTGGGGAATATTCTTGGAATTGCACCTTAATATAATTTTGGTTGATCTCCTAGGCAGCTCATTGATTTCCTTACAAATCTTTAAAAGTACCAATTGTTATTATACAATCTTCTTCAAAATGCTTCACATAAACTATTGATCTCATTTAGCGGGGTGGCACACTGGTCATCTCACTAGTCTCGCATTCGGAGGGATGATAGTTGAAATCCACATCTGGCCACCCAGATTTAGGTTCTATGTGATTTATCTGCATCGCGCCAGGCAAATGCAGAGATGGTTCCTTGGAAAGTTTGTTTTCCCATCCTGTCTCTAATTACATCAATGTTCTTGGGATGTTAAACCCTGGCCTTCTTTCATCTCTTGGAAATTATCCAGCCTTTCCTTAGAACTATTCTGTGCATGTCTCTATCTCTTGAGAATTGCTTATGTACAGCTGGGTGTGCTAGAAGCCCTTGATCGAGCTGGTTGTATAGCTTGTACACTGCTACATTGAGCCATGTCTTGACTTCAGTGGCGAGCTCCATGGCAGGCTGCATGCGTTCATCAGTTTTTGCTCCACCTTCTCTCACTGTGGCAGCTTGTATTTGTCTGCTTTCGGTGCTGACTGCCGCCGCTCCCTGCCGTGTCGCCAGTTACACCCACCAGCCTTCACTGGTAGGCTTTGCGGCTGAACTCGGGAAGAGTTACTGATATGTCTCTGTCCAAGGATGGATAGATGTGCGCTTTCTGCATCTTCTCCTCCATTTCTTCGTCTTGGCATTGTCAGCATCAGCAGGATTCATCTATGTAGCCCTTCTCACCCTATGATTTGCACCAGCGTTGCTGTATATTGAGAAGGTGTTGCAGCATCACCAACTTGCGACATGTAGTCCGCTATACAAGGCTCACGTCAGCTGGTTGTTCTTCAGCACCACGCGACTGCTATGTTCGCAGGTTCGAATCCTGCCTCAGGCATGGATGTGTGTGATGTCCTTAGGTTAGTTAGGTTTAAGTAGTTCTAAGTTCTAGGGGACTGATGACCACAGATGTTAAGTCCCATAGTGCTCAGAGCCATTTGAACCATTTTATTCTTCAGTGCAGAAATGTGGCTGTTGCGATTACCTCAGCATTTGATGCATTTCACCAGATCATGGAAGTATTTTTCCTTGTGGCCTTCTCATTATCGCCTGAAGCACTGAGGGTTTGAGTTGAATTCTGCTGGGAGAATCTTCAGCTTAACCTGAAAATGTAAGAATCTTTTCAGTTCGAAGATATTCTCTACTTCCTTCCTCTGATGCATATTGTTGGTCGTATCCACAATGTGAAGAGCAGTAGCCTCTTCTTATTCGTAGTTTGAGCACCACATCTCTGAACCCAGGGTACAGCAGTTCTCTATAGACATCCTCCTCGTTCCACAGCCTCAGCAGACCCCAGAGGACTGCCTTCACTTTTCCGTATCTACTTTCTCTGCTCACTTTCTCTGGTACTGGGACAATGTCTTTATCGAGATGAGATTTGCTAACCATATGGTCATACTTAGTTCAGATGGCTTCAAATGGCTCTGAGCACTATTAGACTCAACTGCTGTGGTCATAAGTCCCCTAGAACTTAGAACTACTTAAACCTAACTAACCTAAGGACAGCACACAACACCCAGCCATCACGAGGCAGAGAAAATCCCTGACCCCGCCGGGAATCGAACCCGGGAACCCGAGCGTGGGAAGCGAGAACACTACCGCACGACCACGAGATGCGGGCATACTAGTTCTTAGTCTGGATTTGCAACAGCCTGTCATTGTCAAAGCATTAGATTTCAATTGGAAAGTATACGATTTCCTTCAGCCTCCTGTGGAAATCTAACCAATCCCCGCCTTGTACCTTATATACAGAGATAGGACTGTTTCTCTCAAGTCCATTCTGTTCTTCACAATGACCCCAAGTTCATCCGCCACTTGCATTGTACCATTCCCATTATGGAAGAATAGCCTATCTCGTTTTCGTCGAATACGTAATTGTCTTTCTCAGTTGTCAGGGTTATCTTCACATTTCTAGCCACTCTTCCAAGTCCATCGCTTTTTTCTCAGGCTCATAAAGCACACTACACTATGGCTTTCTTGATCTTAGTAAAGGCTTCAGTGTTATTTATCATGGTATTCTCTTGCACAAGTTAAGTAATTGTAGAATAAGAGGCCAATCTAAAAGTGGTAGCCAATCATACCTCAACCACTGTCAACATATTACAAAAATAAAACGCAAAGGCAGTGAAACAGAATTTCTACTTTTTACAGTAATGAGCAAAATATCAAGTATGAAGTCCTGTGAGGTTAGTTGTGGGACATGGCTTATTTCTGCTCTATGTAAATCGACTGGGAGGTAAAATAACTGACAGAAGCAGAATACTCTTTGTAGATAACACTGATATTCCGATTAGATGACACAGTGAAGAAAAGGTGTAGGGAATTGCACCATCAGTAACACCAGGCTTGGCATAGTGATTCAGGACTAATAGGCTTATAATAAATTCTGAAAAATCTATGGCTGTTAACTTTCACACCACATGACACATCCATCCTGCTCAAGCTACATGTAAACACACTAAGTACAAATTTATGTGAAAGAGCCGTACATCTTACTGGAGTTATGTTATATAACCATATACTTTCTTACTTAAAATACATATCAACATTAAATACATTTCGATGATAGGCAATGAAATCTTTGTTTCTCCGTTTTGTAAAATTTTAAAGAAGAAGTAAAAACTATCTCTTAAAAAATAACATAATGTGTTACAGACAAAGTTGCTATATCATTTTGAAATCTCTTTGATAATGGAGTTACTGGTTACTGGAATCATGAGGTTTTCACGAACATATGGAGTCAGTGAGGTTTTCATTGCCTACCATCGATTAAAGTAAAGTTGATACGGTTCTAGCTGGACTATTGCTACTCTGCCTTTGAATGTACTAAATAAAATTGATGTACCAAATATTATTAATTATATAATTATGTCTTACATCGCTTTATAGTGTTATTTATTTTGATTGTGTTGATTATCTAGACTCACTTAACAACAATTGTAATTATAAATTCATTGTGTTACCTCTGACTTGTACTATATCGTTTGTACTAACAATCTACTAAAAATGATTTATTGAATCAAATAAAAATAAATACACTATAATGATGCAGCTATAGAAATCGTATCAAAAGCAGTGTTAAATTACAAAGAAATGAACACCTTAGCTGCTTTCGGACATGTCCAAAAAACAGATACCATCTTAGTTTATAAAAGCAGTGTTGTTGTTTCCTGCAACTCTCGTTGCAAACTGCATTAGGGGAAATAGATTTTATAAAATATGAATAGATAAAAATGTGTCTCTACAATACATATTTTTTAAAACATTAAATTGCTTTCCTATCTTGATATAGTATTGCCTTAACCTGTTTGAAGGATAAGAAGATTCCTAATTCATCATATTATTTCACAAATGATTCAAAATTATCAGTTGTATGTTCTGGCTTTTGTTAACTTTCCACAATGTTCTGGAGCACAGATTTCAAAATGCTGACCATTACAAAATATATGGGCATCAATGCTTTGTTCTATTAGCATTGCTTCTTAATTTGTGTAGGTAACTCCTTTCCCATGCCTGATCGATGGAAACAGTATGCTAAGTTATATCCATCCATATTAATCATTTTTATCTCAGTGGTCATAAGATATTCAGAAACGCATTTCAGATCTACCGGATTTTTAGCCTGTAGCTGATCTAAAATGCCAGAATCGTTTATTTCATTTTTTGAGCTTTTACTATTTCGGTACAATAAGTTTACTTCAAGCTCTTTCTTTTACTTCATTAAGGCCTAGATTTTTTGGCTGTATTTACTTCTCTTGATGTTAATAGTTTGAAATCTGAGTTTACCCTCAAAAAATACTAATCATGTACCAGTGACTACATGTTTGACAATTTCTTCCCATTTGTGTATGTGTATGTTGTTCTATTCTCACCCTTCTTTTTCTCTGTTTGTGCTATCTCATCTATACAATTATTAAGTGTTAAATAATGCTTTTACATAGAGTTCTCTGGTCCTTTAATCTTGTTCCCCTTGCACCGTTTACCCTCTCCATATGGCAATTTTCTTCAGTACTGATGTGGTGAAAAAAGCCGGCTGCGGTGGCCGTGCAGTTCTGGCGCTGCAGTCCGGAACCGCGAGGCTGCTACGGTCGCAGGTTCGAATCCTGCCTCGGGCATGGGTGTGTGTGATGTCCTTAGGTTAGTTAGGTTTAAGTAGTTCTAAGTTCTAGGGACTTATGACCTAAGATGTTGAGTCCCATAGTGCTCAGAGCCATTTGAACCATTTTTTTGTGAAAAAATTTATGGGTGGATTATTTAGTCCGCATCTTTGTTTGTTAAATAGTGGTTATGGGTCATAAGTGTTAAGAAAATGCAGAATGTACATGTTTAGTAGGATAGAAATGTTGTGTAGTATCTCTGTTTCACACATACCTATAGTAACACACAAAGACAAAACATTTTGACGATGATATCTATAAAACATTTACATGCAACTAATGTTTGTGTGTCTTGCTTAAATTGTAAGTATTCTGCAGTGCTAAAGGGGCTAACTATTACCAGGTGACGATTCAGTTGATTTCTGAAAGCTGAAAGCACTTATATGGAAAAGTGCTAAAAATGCGTCTTCATTTATCTGGCCTTTTGCCTTTGGTTTAAGATGTTTCCTTTTTATGTGGTAATTACTTCTACTTCTTATGTTGTAGTCAAGCAATTCTCTTTTTAATTCGCCAGTACAGTATGCTTTACCAAAAAGATTGGTTTCGTATAGGTCTATACAGATACTGCTTCGATGGTTAGTATATTATGTGCCTCTATAGCACAATGTTCAGAGTTCTTCTCAACCTTTAAATGTTCATTTTTGTTGCATGTGCTGAAGACTGTGCCCTTCTTAGCAAGTATCAGACAGCCATCCCTCCTGCTGTCTGATCTGCAGAAACTGTTGTCGATTGTCTAATGTGGAAAGCTGAAGAACACACTGTTTTCTTTTTTTGTGCCAGGGCTGTGGTGAAACAAGTAACATCAGTTCTGATACTATTGGTTGACAAGTAGACTTCAGTTTCTGTTTATTAATCATTGACTGGACGTTTTGATAGTGATACGAACTGAAAAAGTGACTGATCATACAGACAAGAGTGATAATGAAATGGACCCTGAAAAGGCCAATAGTAAGAATAATGGAGAGAAGGAGTGGAACTTCTGGATGTGGCTAAGAAGAAAGAGAAACAAGGAACAGGCCTCTAGACAAGGAAGACTTAAAGAAGGATATACTATCAAAATCAGAAAAAGTTGAAAGTTCAATAAATCCAAGATGTGATAGCATACAAAACGTTGTAGTAACAGAGTGTCATAGCACACAGCTAATAGAGGAAGATTGTGAAAATACACAGATCATAGAACCTACAGATGGCAATGGGAATTACAAAAATGATACAAATACTGATGGATGTGACATGAAAAATGCAAGAAGTTTATAGCCAGATCTGCAGATCTGTGGCCTCTTTGCAATTGTGTGAAAAGACAGTGAGACTGGCTAAATTAGAGGATATACGTGTGTTAACCATAGCAATAAGACACCTGGTTAGGCACAATCATCCAAAAGGCTCTACCATAAATTTTCCTGTCATGGAGGAAGTTGATGATATTCAGAACAGTGTCAACAACATGCCTATAAATATGATGGATCTGCAGACTCTACTTGTTGTCATCTTTAAGAGGAGACAGAAGACACTTGACATTAAAGCATCTGTATAGACAATTAGTGATGACACATTGCCACATTGTACATGGTTACAGGTTACACACGCAACATAAGTATGTGCTCACTAGTTTCCCATAGCATTCATTTGCAATCAGATCGCACCCCAACAGCAATGGAACAGAGACAAATGATTAAAATCGACCAGATATGCGATGCACAGTGCCATGGTGACGCAAGATCTTGGGAAAGTGTTGGAGGAGTTGAACCTACACATACTATGTATAAAGGAGCCATATTCCAGAAACAGGGCTATACACCCCATCCCTGTTACAGCACAGATCATAACATCAAGTCAACATTCAATAGCGATGATTGTGGTGCCAGGTGAAGAAACAACAGTAACAATATACAGCAACCCTGTGACTAACTCGCAGTAACAATAGAAATAATGACTGTCTTAGGAAAATTTTATGTAACTAATAAATATTTTGAGTTAATCAGGAGATACAACCACCATAGAAAACTCAAAAACAGCAGCAATACAGGATAGACACGACAGACATATTTTCGTAATGGACACAAATGCGAAATCAAAATTGTGGCATATCGACATCTACATCTACATCCATACTCCGCAAGCCACCTGACGGTGTGTGGCGGAGGGTACCTTGAGTACCTCTATCGGTTCTCCCATCTATTCCAGTCTCGTATTGTTCGTGGAAAAAAGGATTGTCGGTATGCCTCTGTGTGGGCTCTAATCTTTCTGATTTTATCCTCATGGTCTCTTCGCGAGATATACGTAGGAGGGAGCAATATACTGCTTGACTCATCGGTGAAGGTATGTTCTCGAAACTTTGACAAAAGCCCGTACCGAGCTACTGAGCGTCTCTCCTGCAGAGTCTTCCACTGGAGTTTATCTATCATCTCCGTAACGCTTTCGCGATTACTAAATGATCCTGTAACGAACCGCGCTGCTCTCCGTTGGATCTTCTCTATATCTTCTATCAACCCTATCTGGTACGGATCCCACACTGCTGAGTAGCAGAGTAATGGACAAAAGAGGACACTGCCTTCAAGACATTACACAAGAACTCGACCTTCATGACATGAATAGACCATTTAACTTAACTACATTCCAAAATAGCGCAGGTACAGCAACAAATATAGATATCACCCTCGCAGTCTCGGAAGTCAGTGACCACATTGCCCGCTGGAAGGCCTGTGATGGACAACAAGTGATCATAATCTCATTTACTTCACCATCGTAAGTGCAGATAAGGAAGTAGATAGTAAGAACCAGACCGAGCGACTGTACTGTCTATGCAGAGCGAATTGGTATCTTTTAAAAATTCCCTGTAATCCCGCTCTACAGTCCTTAAAACGTAGAGGAAGGCAGTTGCGGAGACATTACCAAAGATCTTAGGAGAAACAGAACTACAAAGAAGGCTGATTTTCTATCGAACACACAAACAACAATATAAAGAATTTCTACATCAAACAAGAGAAGAAAATGGGAGGTGTACATTAAGGACCGAATGGTAAAAGATGTTTGGGGTGTTCCACACAAACTTGAAACAAATATGGTTCGATCACCCACTGCATTATCAACCCTGAGAAGATCCGACCTCACAATGATGACAGACTGAGAAACATGAGTTCACTACCTATGCAGAACTTCGTTGCCAGATGATACAATGATAGACGACACAGAGTTCCATCAGCATCTTCGCTCTGGATTACTAGAGCAGCAATGGAATAATAGTGTTGTGATTCCATTTTCCCGGCGGAAGAGAGACTGCCAATAATGAAGTTAAAGAAGAAGAAAGCATCAGTATCAGACAGAATACTGGCAGAAGTGTTGCATCACGTAGTACGCAAAGTAGTGGCATATATAACATTATTATTAAACGAATGTCTTTTGCAGCGTTGGGTGCCCAGAATCCGGAAAAACTTGAATATCATTATCTTAAAAAGGGGGGAAAACAAAGACTCAAAAGAGAACCACAATCTTACACGCCTATTTGCTTCGTAATTGCTCTAGCCAAAGTACAGGAAAAGCTTCTGCCTCGCCGCCTGAGAGACGACAGACAGTTAATAGGCATGAGCCCCTGTAGAGCGCTTTCAGAAAGGGGAATTCCACCGTGAATTCGGTAAATCATGAAATGAATATTGAGAACAACTTAGATGACAAGTGTGTTATAGGCATAATGATTGATATAGCTCGAGCATTTGATAATTTGTGGTGGCCTGTCCTGTTCAAAAGACTGTAACAGATGGACAGTCCAAGGTGTCTCTACAACATTCTACGAGATTATTGCACAGACAGTTGACAGGCTGGTACACTTAGAATGTCCTGGAAAGAAAATTGTGAAAGACATCTCCAAAGGCTGCCCATGGGGCTCTGTTTATGATCCAGAGTTCTAGGATGTTGGCATAGAGCCATTACTGAACCAATTTCAGAATATAACGAACACTAGAGGCTGTATCGCCTATGCAGACGATCTGTTAATTACAGAATCTGCTAACAAAATGGCTAAAGTAGAGGAAAACAGTAAGGTAGTTCTTGAAACACTAAGCAATTGGTGCAAGGAAAACGATCTAACGAAAGCAGTGCACAAGAAATCTGTATGTTACTAAAAGGAATATTATTAAGAACGAGAAATCCCACAACCGGAATTAATGGTCAGTCTGTGAAAAGGAAAGAAGTATATGGAATTAACATTGACGAAACGCAAAACTTCCATGCACGTGTAGAAATCATCTGTCAGAAGGGCACTGAATTCCTAAATAAAATAGCAACAGTTGGCTAAAGAAGTTTTTGGATGCCACTAAGTGCAATAAGAATGTATCACTATGCAATTTTACTCGCTATTGTGGGCTATGGGTCGAGCATTTGGGCTCATAGAACTAGAGAGGTAAAGACAGCACAGGCTCTTGGCGAGAACAGAGGAGCGTACTCTTGCGCCTGACAGGCACATATAGAACAACACCAACTGAAGTGTTGCTGGTGATATTAGGCTTGCTACCTCTAGACACAGCAGTAAGAAAGAGTGGGGCAAAATATTGGCTCAAAAAGCGCGACTATGATAATTAAAGGAGATATTGGGGCACGAGAGCCATATCGAAAAAGGAAAATAAAAGCATGTATTGATAGAGAATGGCAAGAAATCTGTGACACGGCAGAAACAGGGAGGAGAATCTACCAGTTCCTTCCTAAAATAAAAGAAAGGACAAGAATGACATACTTCCCTTTGGCCAAGGGAGCTATACTCTATCTGTCAGGACATGGCCCACATCCCAGGTACTTACTAAAAATACGGCAGCGCACCACAGACATTTGTGAATGTGGAGCAATCAGTACCCAAGATCACATCATCTGGGAGTGCATTCGAATGGAATGGTTTTGATCGCCCCTTTTACGTTTACAATACCGAAGTTTCTGCAATAAAGTGACTTGCAGAGTTATGATACTTCTGGATTATTCTGCGTTGCTGCAAATGATGCTGAGCTACATTAGCACAAATGAGTGATTGTAAGTATTTGCTACACCATAGAATGAGACCCATATAATAAATATTAAAAAAGTTTTTGCCACTTTACAAAGTATCTGTTAAATTAGTTAAAGACAAAATCCACTGTTTACATGTGCAAACAAATCTATATTGCTATACAAAGGCAAGTCGTTGTTTATCATTGTTACGAAAAATCTGGAAATGTACTTGACAGATTTACTTCATATTTTTGCTCAATACTCTAATTAACATTCTGACAGACACGAATTAAAATTTCTGCCAGTGCTGGGATCCGAACTGAGGTCTACTGCTTACTAGATAGATGTGCTATCCATTATGATACACTGGCGCTGCAGCGACCACAGGTCCACAGGTTACTGTAGTATGTCTCCCACCCCAACACAAATTCCAACTCAAGCTTCAGCCCATCGCTATTCCCCTTCTAAATTCTCTGTGCAAATTTTAATTCATTGCTTTGTCATACATCACTATCGTAGATAAAGGTGAGACTCAATATGTCTGAGGAACATCATCTGCATGTGATTCATACATATGATATAGAAAGTGTAAAATTTCGAAAACATTTTGAACAAATTACTTCAGCTTTGTACTCAATACTTTAATGAACATTTGGACAGATATAAACTACACATTTTCTTAAACAACAACCTAGAGGTTTTCTGTTAAGATTGACTGTGAGAAATAAAATGCTGTACTGAGCTCTGCTGTGAAAATGTGCAATTGTTTCTCTCATATATATTCGTTTTTCATTACATATATTTTAAACAAAAATTGTATACAAAACACTGTTCTGTTTGTTTTCTTCCTCACAGGTGGTTTTCACAGAAAACAGAAAAGTGGTTTTTATGGATTATTGGCTTATGATTAGAAACCACAGAATACAATTTTGCAATAACAACAAACAAGGTTCAGTGTTGGGAAGAGGAGATGGCCATAGGGCAGGCAGGAAATGGACATAGAGAGAGGGAAGGAGGAGATGGACAGAGAGAGGGGGGAGGTGGTGATGGACAGAGAGAGGAGCTAGGAGGAAGAGATGGATGGAGAGATGCAGAAGGAGACACACAGACAGAGGGGGGGGAAGGGGATTAGGACATATACCCAATACCCACACATATTTAGCAAAGCATTGGTCAGTTTGCCAGTGTTTCCGATCAGACAAAAGCAGACTAAGTGACATTACTGAAGCTCTTTGATAGTGGAGGGGAAAGATGCATTAGGACAATAAGTTAAACGTTTTAACTTTTCTATCACACTGGCTTGTATGATACTGAGAAAGTAGACTGTTAAACAGGCTAGTGATATGGTGCTTCAGGGGTGGGGGAGGGGGCGGGGGCATACATATACACATTTTCTTTGCTTGTGGTAAGTGGACTTCACAGTTGAGGCCTTGACTGCCATAGCCTGTGTTTAAGTATGGAGTGTTGTTGTTAACTACAGACATTGACGAAAAAAGTGAAATTGTTGAACCAATACAATAAATTAACTGAATGATCAACAAGAGCAGAAACCTATCTAGGTGTTACACCCAAAGTAATCTATTACTGGTAAATGTGAAGAAGGGCTCTTCTTTGCCAGGAGTAGAATAGTAACATCCATTTCAAAACGATTGAAATTTTTAACTTAAATATTTGAAAGGATGATATGGTCGCTTAGGGATTTGCCTGATACCTCTATTTGGCGCATCCCCATTGAAATTTGGGAAACTCGCCAGCTCTGCCACCAGGAGAGTTGGAGGGCAATGAGAAAATAAAATACTCACAATGACTGGTCCTCCAGACAGGGGATTGAGCATTCGGCTAACAGCTCATCCCATAAAAAGGAACCCATTACGAAATGTCAAGAACATACCATGGATGAAAATAAAAACAAGGAACATAAAAAATGGCTTATGAGCATGTGACTATGATCAGTAATGCGGAACACTAGAACTTTAGCAATACCTAGGAGTCTCAATATTCTGTCAGAAGAACTAAATAGATTTGAACTGCATCTTGTTGCACTACAAGAAACAGAATACCTATGTATAGGAAAGCTTGAAACAGATCAACAGATTCTGTACCACAAGGATTGGTGCATGGAAAATTCGAAAAAGTAGTAGGTTTCATGGTCAGTAAAAGAGTAGCAGCAGTAGTAATTGATTTTCAAGTAATTGATGACAGAATAGCTGTTATAAGACTAAGATGTAGATTCACAAATATAACAATAATTATGCTACATGCCCCAACTAATCTAGTGGGGGATAATAAGAAAGGCTGTTTCTATGAAATATATTCATTAAGACATCAAGATGTGACATGACACTTTTTGTGGGAGATGTCATTGCTAAAGTCGGATAGGAGACCATTTGAAAGGGAATAGGAGGGATAAAAAGCTTTCATGCTGGAAGTAATGATAATGGAGTGAGACTTCTTAACTGTGCAAGCACAGCCAACCTAAGGATTGTGAGCAAAGGCTTACTTCAGAAGAATATCCACAAGGCAACTTGGGTATTACCAGATGGTAGAACAAAAAGCTAAATAGACCATATCCTGCTAGATCAAAGGCACAAAAGTTGTGTAGTGAATGTGGAAACCATGAAATGAGCTGAGGGAGGCTGAGACTACTATCTAATTATGACATAACTATGATAATGTATAACTATAGAAAAGCCAAGGAGAGAATAAAAATAATAAAGAGGCACAAGATTGGAAGACAACTCGACATTGAAGGGCTGTGTAAGATGATGAAAACAAGTGTGGAATCAGCAGTAGTCGAAGTGCACAGAAAAAGAAAAAGAAGCAAGAAAAATTTATGGTTCTCAGAAGATTGTGAGCAACAAGCGAAATAAAAAAGGTAGCAAAGGAAAAACACCTATAGAAAAATTCCAATGAAAGCAAAGAAACATATGTCAATGCTAATAGGGAAACCAAAAATCTTTTCAGAATGAAAAAAGGGAGAGCATGTCGAAATCTAGTGTAAAGAGCAGAAGAGGCTGAAATTCAGGGAATTGCAAGACGTTTTTGCATGTCAATTGTGTTCTTCAGAAAATGATACATACCATGGATGTAAGGCATTAGTGATAGAAATGGCAATACAGTTTTGAAACTAACAAAAGGTATGGAAATTTGGAAGGAATATTATGAGAAGCTTTCAAATTTTGAAGAGGGAAGTATAGAAATGGAGAACAACATAAATATCAGAATGTGGAGCCCTTAGTTGCACCACTGACACTGAAAGAGAGAGTAGAGGCAATCAGAAAACTAAAAAGCAACGAAGCTCTAGGGAGAGATGAAGTAACAACTGAACTACTTAAGAAAGGAGGAGATACAATTGCGAAACAAGTACGCAAACTCGTAACTAGTATTTCAAATGAAGGAAGAATGCTATCTGAGTGGAAAGAAGTGGTTGTGGTAAATATCCATAAAAAAGGGCAATAAATAAGAATGCAGAAATTATGGAGACATCTTATTAATAAGTACAGCCTAAAAAGTGTTCTCCAAGATTTTCCAGAAAAGATTTGAAGCGTATTTGTAACAGATAATAGACGAGAAGCAACTGGGAATTATTAACAATTATCCACCACTGATCGATGAAGCAGAGGAGGAAATTCACACAGAAATAAAAGTGAATATACTGCCCTTTGTGGGTGATGCTTCAATAATCGCTGAAATTCTAGAACACCTGAAATTACAGGCAAGAAAGCTGCTTCTAAAAGAAAAGGAAGTTGAATTAGAGGTAAATTACGATACAACAAAATTCATGAGGCTAGAAAGAAATTGTAAGGAAAAAAGTTGAGAAACTATACAGACTGATGATTGTGTGTTTGAAGAAGCAGAAGAATTTAAGTATCTGAGAGTTGTAGTAAATAACAGAAACGTTGAGAAACAAAAAATAGAAGCGAGGATAAAAGCGGCATCCAGAGCATGACATTGACTCAAAAACTTACTGTCATCCAAACCTTTATGAAGATGAACCAAAAGAACGATATATAAAACTATAGTCAGACCAGTATTCCTATCTGGGGCAGCAATATGCCGACTAGATAAGTATACAGAGAGAAAGATAAAGGTTGAGAAAGATAAAGGTTTTCGAAAATAAAAGCCTGTGAAAGATATTTGGGCCATTTTTTGGGGGAGGAAAATGGTGAAGAAAAAAGATAGAGGAGCTCAGGCAGGTAGACCATGTACCAGATACTGTTGTGGAAGCTAAGACGAGGGTGCTACCATGGGCCAGGCACATCTGAGGAAGATAGGAGAGATCAAGAAAGGAAGATGTGTCAGAGAAGAAATCCAGAGGTCGAACACCTGTAACCAGGTCGAAAATAGAATCTAGAGACCAGTTGGCCAAGGATCTTCAGATAATTGTAGAAAGGGAAGAAGATGCCAATGACAGAATTCGGTGGAGGAGGCTTCTTGACGAGGCCAAAAACCGGCTGCAGTTTGTGGAGCCAAGAGCGTAAGAGTAAGAGTATTTCTAAAGCCCTATTAAAAATATATTAAAAATATGACCTTAGCCATTAACATTTTTCCCTTAGAATCTGAATAATCGATATGCAGATGAAGTAACAAATACTTTTGGAAAGGTTTTCCCTATCCCACGTGCCTGCAGGCACCTTTCCTTGCACAGATGAGAGCTGTGTGTGTAAGTTTATCTGTAATGTGGTAGGTGTGTAGTGTTGTGTCATGTGCATGTTGGACATGATGAGAGAGGGGATAGGGTGAAACCCAGTGCCAGCACATAGCTTACTCCTCTTAAAGAGAACCAAGGGGCCTGCTGAGCCTAATATCTCCATCCAATGGACAGATCAGAAGCAACAGTGTCACAGCCCTCACATCATTAGACACTGTGGAAAGGTTTGGAATTGAATTCAGGACATTGGCGCAAAGACTTTTCACCACCACCCTTCCCGTTCTCATTGTTATAATATCAAATAGAAGACTGTCAACAGCAAGTGGTATACCCAGTCAGTCACCAACAAGTTTTGGTCCCACCCTTTGGTGATCTGACAGAAGCTGGTGTATGCACTTTGGTATGGCTGTTGATAAAATTCTATACAATTGTATTTACTTATGGACTGATTTCACACGTCACGTCACTTACTATTTTTATAATTCACTATGTGACTGTAGTGTTTAGATTGAGAAATCGGTATCATAGTTTATTTTGTGAACACTGAGAAGTCATTTACAGTTGTATACAATACGAATCACATGAAGCAGTGGCAACACGTTTGACCACACCAAAATCTCATACAATTTTGAGTAGTGATTCAGAACACCTTATTTAGTCTTGATAAACAATAGTAACAGTGACCTTGTACTGTAGTATGACACAAAACGGCATGTTCAGTCGTTATTATCAACAGTAGAGATGAACTAATTTTGTGGATCGAAACAAATACAAGAATTTTTTATATTCTTTTCATTCACCTTAAATTTTTCCAGCAGACGTTACATACTAATACACAAGTAATCCTAGGCTCAAAATGTGTTTAGAGAAGTGATAATCGTATGATGCCATTTCTGTTGAAAAACAATATACGAGGGTTGAATCTTAAATAGTGGCAACTACTTATTCACAACTGATACAAAAGAGTTACATGTTTGCACCTGTTACTGTCACCAGCATTGTGTAGAACCCGTTTCCAACGATGTGGAAGGCTTAGTAAACCGTTAGCAGAGCCTGTTCTGTTGATGGTGCGAATGGAGCTGTCTACTGCCTGTCGAAGCTCTGAAACAGTTCTGAAGCGAACGCCACCACTGCCCCACACCAAAGCCAGGGTTATTGTGCGGTTTGGCCCCCAGTGGACCCCCCTGGAAGCGTCTCACACCAGATGAGTATAACCCCAATGTTCGCATGGTAGAGTAATTATGGTGTACGCATATATGGAGAAAGTGTTAGCACAGCAATCGCTGATGTAGTGTAACTGCGGTGGAATGAGGGAACCAGCCCGAATTCGCCGAGACAGATGGAAAACCGCCTTAAAAACCATCCACAGACTGGCCGGCACACTGGACCTCGACACTGGGCGGATTCGTGCCAGGGACTGGCAGGCCTTCCTGCCCGAAAGCATTGCATTAGTCCGCATTGCTAACCGGGCGAGCTTCGAAAACGTAGTGACACCGTTATGTTAGACCGCTCGCTCACAAGTGACTGTGTTTCCGTCGATTGTGCGCACGCCGGTGACGTGGGACAGGCGAGTCCACTTGCTCGAAGGTAAGGTAGGTATGTCAACAACGTGTGCTATCATCGACAATAGTAGATTCCATTGCATAGTGTCTCCACAGCAGTGTTGCCACTATTTAAGTTCCAGCCTACGTGTTTCATTTAGTTATATGGAAGGAATCCAAGTAATTAAGAGATACTACATAGTGGGTCAATGTTTCTCATAAGGAATGTAATTTATTTACAAAACTATAAAATGTGAAAATGCAGTAACATCATTACTGCACTCAAATCATTGTTATACTGAGTGGTTTTGAAATAATGCAGATACGGTTTTAGTCACAGGTTTCTAGGAGCAGAACATAACATCCTTCTATATTTCTGGGACTATGATGCAATACCAGAAGAATGAGATGCCCAGAAACAACCGGTGGTAAATCGACATTTTTTCGAAAATAAGTTGTTGCCGACATTTTGTTCACTATGGCGTCATCTATCGGTTATGTCCTTAAAACACGAGCAAAACACCTTGTGTCTGCCCCAAAACGTACCTGCAAAATAGTCTACAAGTTCAAAAGGTCATGTACACATTTCTGGTTTGATACCAAAACTGAGTAAATCCATTGCATGATAAAATAGCAGAAATTGCTGTATCCTTAGCAAGCGCCATTACCTAGGAATGTTTCAAGAGCAAAACTGGCTTTGTGCACATTATGTATGTTATCTGAATAATGCTGCTTTCACAGCTAATTACCTCACAAATGTTAGTTTTGAGCTATGTGTGGTAGTTTCGCCAAGTAGTCCCTATTGCACACTACTGTGAAAAAAGAAACAGTAGCATGCTCCCTGTTGCTTTGCCATATTGGCGCGTGTTTCTTGGCTTGTCTAATTCGTGAGCGTATGGAGAACGTTTACAGTGTTTCTTTGCATGAAATATCAAGAGTGCTTTATCATTTCATCCTTAATCATGCAGGTTAATGGTAGAATAGACTACAATCAGTTTCAAAGAGGAAAGCCCATAAAAGATCAGCCAGTCCTTCTGCCTGAAAGATGAGCAAAGCAAACTGTGCAAAGTGAGATTGAATGATCAACTCTCGTATTTTGTGCCTTAATATGAACTTCATTATCAGCATATCTGTAAACTGTATTAGGTTCTTCAGGATTTTTTTTCATTCCCCCTCACCCCCCCCCCTTTTCCTCCCTCAGATTGTTGTGGAGTACTTTTGTTTGTCTTCTTGGTTTCCACTTCAGATTATTCATGTGACTGCAGCTGGTTAGCAGTGCTGAAAGCGCGATATAAGCCATGGCTGGCCTGATATCGTGACTCTGAATGTGGGTTGAATCAAGAGAAATCGTATGGCGCCACCCATTGTGTAGATGACAGTGCTGCTTGGGCAGCCGACATCAGTGCCTCAGAAACTCTCCACAACGACTCGGCAAGGTGAGATCTATTCGAGCATCATGGACAGTGAGGCGACGAGTGGCTAGGTCTTCACTGGCCATAGTGGATTGTGTGGCAAGGCGTGGATAGCTCTGGTAGCACTTGTGTTACTGCATCTGTCACTGTGATGGTGTCTTCATCAGGATGGCACGTTTTCCCCCTGGGGGAGGGGGGGGCGATCTCAGTGGTCCTCCTTGCCCAGTTGTTGGCATGTGGCGTCATCTGTTGTCCTCAGATGCGGAGGCACTGGTGGCCAGTGAATGTTCGCTGCTGGTTCTGTTGGCTTGCCTGTTTGCCCGGGTTCAGACATCGGAAGGAGCAGTCAGCCTTTTTCTTGAGTGGAACGCGGTGTTGGCAGGCTATTGCAGTGTTAAATATTTCATAGCCATGGTAGCTTGTGACGCATGGGCCACCATATTTCTTGCACTTGGGAGGGTGCAACTTGGGTAGTGGGCATCTTGTGCTGCCATGTCCACCAGTGCACTTGCACTTGCACCAGTGCATATGCCTTGGAGGGGGTACAGAGGCATGCCACAAGTCCCACTCCATAGCAGTGGAAGCACTTGGGTGAGCCTTACTTGTTCCATAGTCGTTCGATGGTGACTGAAGTGTCGACCATCCTCTTCACTGACACTGACATTTGGCTGGATTTGATGCACATCAACGAATGCACAGTTTCCTGCAGAGCTTGCTCCAGAGCTTCAGAGCTTCAATTAGGAGGTCGGTTCTCCACATTTGGGAAACACTTGAAGACTGGCTTGTTGGGATTATCTGGGACAACAGCATAAGTGTAGAAATAAAGTAAGAACTCAGCTGCTTCGCTTGTGACCTTCCTGGAGTCTTCGAAATTTGGGAATTGGATTCGCACATTGTCATTCCCAGCAGCCCTCACATTGATGACCGCTTTTTGAGACGCTGCAGGAATCTTTTGTACTTCTTCTTAATATCCATTATGATGGGTGGAGGCCGGTGCTCAGACTGCCCAGCAGGGGGTGCTGTACAGGAGATGGCGACATCTTCTGTAGGCTGGTTTCTGGTCGTCTGTATGGTTTCTGGCCATTTGCACAGCCTTCCTCTGTTCCAACACCAGTAGTTGATACTAGTTGGCGACTGGTAAGAGGTGAAGTGGCCTACAGAATAGACGCTGGTGAGGGAAGAGCGATATGCAAAAGAAGCAAAGCCTACTCGTCCATGGAACCAAATGTTAATCAAATTAGATGAGACTTAAAGCAAGCAAAAGCGAGGGATATTGACTTCCTGCTCAAAAAGCATTTTAGACAGACTGAGAGAGAAAACGGAAATATTTGCTTTGTACAAGAATATAAACAACTGTCAAACAGTTATGAACACAGCAGAAGATTACCCTGACCTTAAAATTCATCCAGAAGGTAATAAGGTGTCAGTTTAATTTATACAGCGCTGGACAGGACTTGTAAGCTTGTTGCGCTGTAATTACTTTCGAACTTATGTTTACTGTCATGTACTTGCTAACCACAATCAATTGTAGTCATTAAATCTTTTCTATTTCTTATTTGTACCAGTATTAAGGTGTCGTTTTACAGTTATGTAACGATAATATATGCACTTCTATCTGCACAGAAACAAAACTCTTTAGATCTGTGGGAAAGGATGCAAAACTCGCTGCATACAAATTATGTTAGATTACAACTGGAAGAAGAAAATACGAATATTTAAGGAACTGTCAGAAATATACTCCTTAGGTCAACATTAATCTAGAGTGTAAAGGAATTTTGAATATCTAGCACATGGAGACCTGGTGCACTCACTACATTTTGCTTCTGTTCACCTTGGGTAATGTAACAATACAACATAATTGCAAGTTAAGAGACACAGTTACCATTACTAAATGTATTCAAATTTCTAGCAATATCTATTCCCTGTATATTAATTATCACAGCTTGCAGTAAAGGCAGGTTTCCACAAGTGACAAAAGTAACTTGGCAGCAGGTGACATGATGGCTAATAAGGCAGTCGCGCTGGATACTGCTGTTTCCATATGCTCCTGCCAAATTTTTATGGTACTATTTTCAATATGGCGTCAGATGGGATTATTTGTACAGACATTGGTGTTGCCATTCAGGTTATGGTGCAATAACTGAGCGAAGAATTCAATAAGAAGAAGAAAAAGCACAAATGTTGGATTTTGAAGTGCAAATTACACACAAATATCATTGTAGCACCAAACAACATAAGCAACATAGTATTCATAAACGATAACCAATATGTGAAACATTTTCAGATAATGAAAGCTAATTTCAAGTGTTTGTAGAGGTGTGATTCGAGTTCTATTAAAAAATCCGATACATAAAAGATGCGGCTGTGGATGAAGTAAAATTAGAAGTGATACTTTGATATTTGTCATCTGCGATTAGATGTTCACAATATTTAGGTTTATAGCACACTCACAAATGTACAGTTTCAAAGTTTTTGTCTAATATGTTGAATTCTGTTTATGGGGCCCCAGCGACTCATTCAATCTAATATTTTTCACTCTTACACTCAAATCATTTAATATGACGAAATATTAAATTTATTCTATACCGAATTCTGGTTCTGTGCTTCATGGAAGTGCACTAAAGGACAATGCAGGCTAATATAATTGATCTCCTTTATTAAAAGTTACACTCAATCTGAAATGAAGCCACTAGAAACCTTGTTGCTTCCTTTCTCAAATCAACCAAGAATGTGTTTAAAGAGCATTGATGTTTCTATTTCTTGAATATGATTAGGCTATCTGAATATACTCCCCTGAGTATATGCCCAGTATTGCATTAATTTTCACCATTTTTAGAATTAAGTGTGCTGTTGTAAACCACAAATCAGCTTTCCCTAAGTAGATAATATTTGTTCACACAGGCAATGTTATCCATGCATCATATAATAGAAACATCATCACCTTTCACCATATAAATTAACTATTACAAGCTTATTACCACACTGACAAAACCCTGAAGATGCACATCCTATGATTGCAGCATAATAAAACATACTCAAAACAATTTGTATTGGAGATATCGTTGAAATTATGTATTTTAGTGTTATACATACGAGGGTGGTTTGCAAAAAGTTCTCGGAATCACCATGAGACGTCAACGCTAGCGCAACGAGTTGTGCCTGTAAACACGTGCCACGTCAGTGCTCATGGAAGGGAGCTCTGGCGGTAACGCGGCTCTGTTGTTATTCCTACACAGTGATTTGCAAAGACGGAAAAAAATCGAGATTCGAGCAGTGATTAAGTACTGCCTAAAGAAAGGTATGAAAGCAAAGGACATTCATGTTCATTTCCAGAATAGACTGGGGGACTCTGCTCCTTCATATTCAACTGTTGCCAAGTGGCCAAATGAATTTAAATTTGGTCAGAAGAGCTTAGATCATAATCCATGCAGTGGTCGGCCAAGATGTGTCACTATCCCAGAAATCATTGAAAAAGTGCACAAAATGGTCATGGAGGATCGCCGATTGAAAGTGCGTGAAATTGCTCACACTTGCCAGATGGTATCTGAAAGGATATATCACGTTTTAATTCAAGAATTAGAAATGAAAAAATTATCTGCAAGATGGGTGCCACGACTCTTGAGGCTGGATCGTTGCGCGTCCACATACATGTGCCGTTGCCATGGCAAAGTTACACGAACTAAGGCTCTGAGAACTATGGGACTTAACATCTATGGTCATCAGTCCCCTAAACCTAACTAACCTAAGGACATCACACAACACCCAGTCATCACGAGGCAGAGAAAATCCCTGACCCCGCCGGGAATCGAACCCAGGAACGAACTAAGGTATGAATTGTTGGCACACACGCCTCATTCACCTGATATGGCTCCGTTAGGCTTCCATCTCTTCCCAAAACTGAAAATTGTTCTTGGTGGACGAAGATGCACTTCAAACAAAGAACTGATAGTCAGACTTGACAACTATTTTGGAGGTCTGGACGAAACTCATTTTCGAGATGGGATCAAGGCACTGGAATATCGTTGGGCCAAGTGCATTAATCTACAAGGAGACTACAGTGCAAAATAAAAAAAGTTTCAGTGATGTAAGTACTTTTTTTCTATTCTGTTCTGAGAAATTTTCAAACCACCCTCATATATAAATATTAAAAACATCAAATATAGCGTGTTAACTTAAACAATGGTGGCCCTTTTTAAATTTATTCATTGGTGGGAGAAGGAAAGTGGTGTCACAAAGTTAAAGCATCTTCAACTTTTGTGGCATGTCTAAAAGTGACATCACTCGAGTGGTGCCACGGGATTCTGGGTGTTTCTAGGCGCAATTTTGGTGACTCCACTCGAGCATAGGCCAATTGATGTCATTTTTGTTGCATGTGGAAACCCAGCGTAATGTTGTGTACCATGAAAGCACATATTTTTCTCCCAGCATCGGCTATGAGCTTTAGCAACTGGTGATATGTGGATCTGTTATCGGTCTGCTCTACTTCATTTCATGTTACAGATCTATAGAATCTGTTGTTCATGTACCTAAGAAGTTAGTGTCATGCCAAAAGAATGGGCTTGTTTTTCAAGTGAGTACATAATTAATTTCTAATGTGCCAAAATGTTCTTAAGTAGTCGATAAGAATATCATTTTAGCTTTCAGCAACTGCTTGGAACCACTTATTTGTAATAGAGTAGAAGCCAATTCACAATGGCAATCACGGCAGTGTCACATCACAGCACTGTCAAGTCAGGATGTACTCACATTGCTCGTCACGTCACGTCAAATCGCTTAGCCAAGCACTGAACAGTTAAAGTGAGGTTATGAGTTATTGCCCATGATACAAAACGCCAGAGTATGGTATCAGAACTGATGAACTAATAACAATAAAATTTAGTAATGGTCAAAGAAAACTTCATAACGTATGTTCTTGATCAGTTTTGTGTGGTAAAGTGCAGAGAAGTGGAACAATATTTCAAAACATCGATATTTATTAGCTACGAAAACATACAAACACATCAAACAGTATTTATAAGGGAATAAATAGAGCCTGTATAACTGATCCTTACATTTTTTATCTTACATAACTAGTAACGTAATGAACAACTGTATTTTTCTTCTTCAATAGAGCTGACTTTTTCACTTAAAATGTTATTTAATGAAAACTGCTTCAACAGTTTATGTTCTTAATTATACAGTGTGAGTGTCAATGAGTTCTCTTTTCGTAAAACCTAAATAATTTGTTTCTTTCAGATATTTGACCTCGCTTGTGGAAGAACACTTAACGAGGAAAATATCCAAGCCAAATTTGTAATTTCCCACGAAAACAAACCATAATAATAAAAATATAAATTAAGAAATCACAGAAGCACAGGATCCAGTTCTATAACATGTGTGGGAGCGGTGAATATAGCTTAACTTCTGATATTAGCAGACGTCAACACTGCCAAAACTTTCTTCCCTGTAAACCTTGACGTGATATGATGTGGCGTTTCTTGACGATACTCTGACTGCTTGTGTGGATGCCACCATTTCCAATGCATTGTGGAATGTTTTGATGTGACGTGATGGTCAGTGTGAATTGATCTTAACACTTCATGGTTTGAAGTCACAAAATGGATTTAAAAGTTTTTTAGCTGGGAGTGTGAACTTTCTGTGCTTATATTACTGCAGGGCAGTCAATACTGTGAAGATGCTTTTTATTCCGGTATAACAATAACAATTTTATGTTTTAGTCGTTAAGGCCAATTCATACTGGCTGTCACAGCACTGTCACGTCAAGGTGTATTCACACTGCCCATCACGCCATGGCACATCAATTCAGTTCATGTTACATGATGTCAACCCGCATGACTGTCCTCAATTGTCTTTTTGCGGGAATTGCGATTTTCACAAGATGATTTTCAAATGTTTTCGCATGCGAAGTGCACATACACAATGCAGTAGCTTACATGCATGGAAGCTGAAGTCCGCATTTCTACGAAAAAGACATTTATTAGACTCGAATAGTTTGCAGCTTTTAGGGATAGCATGTGTATTAGAAAAGGAAGACAGAACTACAAAAAAAAGAGTATAGTTCCGAAAACTGTCATAATGTGTTACAAACGGAAATTTCACACACAATAAAAGGAGCTTGAGAAAGAGAACTCTGTTTTTTTTATATATAAGTAGTACAGAAAATCTCCGCACCAGCTTTTTCATTTGTCACATGAAATTGAATCCAGAACTACTAAGAGGAACACAGTGTTATGAGCTGCCATCATATCCCGTGAAAAACTGGTTTGTTTAAGTTTAGTTGCCAGTACAGTGCAAATTTTTGTGCAATAGTCGTATCTCCCTCAGTACCTTTCCCTTCAAGATATACAGCTTTTCTTTACATATTGTATTTGGCTTTTAATAGTTCAAGTACCTTATTTGTACTGTGGTTAGCTGCTGAAAGCACATAAATATAGACCACTGTCTGACACACAATACAAACAGATACTTAACAACAATTAAGCCTGCCACAGACATATTTAAACAAACAACTCTAATTCATTATATCGATGTAGGCTTCAGGAAAATGTATTTTGCTACTGGTGCAGTGTCTGTAGGTTTCAGTCCATTTCTTTGTGAAGAATTACAAATACCTGACAACATACAAATCGATTCCACTTACTAATCAATTTGATTCTACCCACAACATCTTTTTTGCTTCAAGTCACAACCATATTGCAATCCATTTCATTGTAAAATATTAAGTAAGGTACCAGTATATATAAAAATCCACTTTACAAGTGTAGTAGGGGGAGTAATTCAGTACACTAATGTCATACAATTCAGACAGCTGCCTCACTGCTACAGTTAATCTTTCATCATTCATTACAAAATTATAAATTTTAACCAAACAAAAAACGAAACAAAACAATTTATAATAAGTAATGAAAATGACAAACGACAAAGACTTAGTATAACAACTGATACCAGCCACAAAAAATCACGATGAAACGAAATGTGGAGATGAGGTCATAGTTGTGTACTGGGAGGAAATGAGCTTGTGGGGGGGGGGGGGGGGGGGGGGGAGGGGAGGAGCTCTTGTGATCGACAATAGATGATGGCGTCAACTATCAAAATTTTCTTCTCGAGTAAGCTTGATGGTGGCATGACATGACATGACGTGACGTAGTGGCCAGTGTGGACGCCACCATTTATAATGCATTGTAGAATGTTTTCATGGGACGTGACGTGACGTGATGTGAATTGCGAATTTACCTTAAAGCTGGGTTTCCATAGGCAAGAATTTCTTATTAGTCCGGCTTACATGAGGAAACCCCCAACTTACGTATAAAGGCCTGTCCACACGCAACGATCTGTCTGCGCAAATATCTGCGCACATCACATCTGCGCAGACAGATCGTTGCGTGTGGACAGAAGATTTGCACCAATATGAGGTGTGTGCAAACCTGGAAGTTGGAGTTGGAGGTTTGAGCGAAACCTCTCAAATCTATGGGTTCAAACCACATCTGCGCATACAAGTTGGAGCGTGTGGACAGAAGATCTCCGCAAATCTGGCGCGAAACAGCTGTTTGCTCAGTCTAGTGTTTGTATTTGTGCGCACTGGGCATTGAAATGGCTGATACTCGTCAGTGTTCTCGAGAGTTTGTACGTGAGTTCATTGAAATATATAGAAAACACCCATGTTTGTGGAAGATTAACGTAAAGAATATAGTGACCGAGACAAAAAGACAGCAGCTTATAATGCTCTAATTGATAAATTGCGGGTATTATTTCACTCAACTCTTGTTTCGATATTGCAGTTGAAAATTCCAAATCCTTGTAGCTTCTTCGTGTTGCTAGGAATCTTAATGTTACCGCCAGCCGTTCATGAGGAGAAATTGCCCTTCTCTATACAAGTATTTTTTCTCATAATATGAGGGGTTACAAGCTTTAAGAGATACTTATAAGTTTCGACATCCATCCGCAAATAATTTCGCCAGTCGTTAGGTTCGCCCTGCAACTCTCGCAGTAAATTTACGTGAGAAAACTGCTTTCGCTTTAGCAGCCACTGTCTACACCATTTTGACCGCTTTCTCTGTTTCCTGCGGTTGGTCTGAATGTTTTTTGTAACACAAGTTGCGAACACAGACCACAACAGAACTTCCTCCATTTCTATATTTCAAAATAACTGAATTAAATTTTTGACGTTTACGGGGAGCGTAGTCGCTTGCCACTGATATTTCTTTTCTACACCAACAAATGGCGGACGAGTAGTAGATTGGGGTTTGTGTCGTGTGAACACAACACATTTGCAGCGATCTTTTGCATGTACAGACATCTGCGCCGATGTCTGCGCAGACAGATCGTTGCGTGTGGACCGGGCTTAAGTTACGAAAGTTGAAAGGCATTCTACTTTCTTGCACAACGTCGCTTCCTCCACAATTGCCTACAAGCTTCAGCAATTGTTGATAGGTGGATCTGCTCTCATTGTGCTCTGATTCATTCAGCAGCACAGATCTAGAATCGTTTGTTTATGTACATGGAAAGTTAGCGTCATGCCAAATTAATGGGTTTAATCTTCAACCTCGCAAATAAATAGTTTTGAAAGGGGCATAATGTTCTTAAACAGTGTGATAGGAATATCGTTCTAGCATTCAGAGACTCTTTATGATTATATATGTATTGAAGCAGAGAGCATAAACTTACTGAGATTCATATTATTGCAGAACACTCAATGATGTAAATGTATTTTTTGTATATGGCAATAACTTCTTGCTTTTGTCTTTGAGTAGATATATTATTGCGAAATAGAGATTTGTTTGTCGCTTTAGAGATTTAAAACTACTATTGACCCTCGTTAAAATATCATGTAAATATAAGAGCTTCGTATTGGTGCTGTCATTGAGTAATGACAGTTCTGTATAGCAGTACAATGTGTGGTGACAAAATTAAGTCCTGTACCAGTAAAACATATGTATATTTATAGCCCCTGTGCCTATTAGAACCTTGACTAACTGTAAAAACAAAAATAAAACTGAACTGTTGAGGCAAAAACCTTAGTTTCTTATGTACCTTCGGTGCACTGTAGATAACATAACAATTTAGAAATAGTGTTCTTTGGAAAGCAACATATATATTGTAGTGGCTGCAGTTGCCAGATATCTCAATGTTACTCGTAATTTAATGCGACCTGGCAGGGCATTAGACTTTTGTACAGAGACAGAAATATGTCTCGAAAAGATTTCAAAACCGTTTTTACTCATTCGAAAATTATTTTCGAACAAAAAGTCGTCCTCACAAAGGCGTGTTCACATCTGTGTGCCTTGCAGCTAGTCACTGTGTGACTGTAGCTTGCACAACGCGGAAGTAGAAGGGTTCATTGTGAACACAGGTGTGAATGGAAATACTCACATTCACATGTTGTGGAAGAGGCATGCAACCTACAGCTGTGTCTCTACTTGCGTATGGGGCTAGCAAGGTTGCCCGGTGACTAGGCGCAAGGTGCACAGGTGTAAACGTACCTTAAGACAACACATTAATAGCGTTTTTGATGTTCCCAAACGATTCCTATGAGATGCTCATTTCCATAACCACATCTGTGGGTCGGTTTTTTCTTCGTCACCGTCACTATAAGTTCTTCAGCTAAGAGTTGCGTTAACTGCTGTACCAACAACTTCACTTGTCGCCAACTTGAAAGTAGCGTAAGTAACAATTCCAATTCCGGCGTGCGGAAACGCTAACGTGCGTGTGAGGGTAGTGGTAGGGGATGCATGTTTAAGAAATTCATACCTGTGGAAACCTGGCTTAATGCGAACTGGCGCGGCATTTTACATATATGTTTTTGTACAGAGCCAGAATATGGGTCAAAAAGATTTCAAATTTGATTTTACCCATTCTAACTAAAAGTCGCCCTCGGCAAATAATTCCTTTATTAGCGTATTGGATGTTCCCAAACATTTCCTACATCATGTCTATTTCCATAGATGACCAACATTTGTGGGTCCTTTTTATCTTCGTCAACTTCAATACAAACTCTTCTGTTAAAGAACTCGCAACTCCCCTTCAAATAACTCCACTTGATGCTGTTTTGGAAGTCGTGTAAGTTTCGTTCCCTACTTCGGCGTGTGGTTGCATACAAGGATAGCGGTGTAGGGGTGGGGATGCACTTTTAAGAAATTGATGCCTGAGGAAATCCGGCGTTAGCTAGGTAACTACCACAGCCGAATTTTCCATATGTACTGCATATTGTAGTAAACGAAACATCCAAATGAAAAAGAATTGATGGTTGATTGCTCAGCTTTTTACAAAATTCAAATAATTCTTTTAATTGTAACTTTTTATCGGATTTTGTTAACTGGCGAGCAGTTATTGGAATGGTGAAGTGTCTCCAAACACGAATATTTGTGTTTCTCATGTTGGTATTTCGGAACTTGACAGTTGCATTGGTTGGCAGTCCAAAACATACAGGTGAGATGGTCGCAGATCATCTGTTTACCATCCACGCGCGCTGTGCGTTGTGAAATGGGTTCAAGTAAATCAGTTTGTGTGTTTATTTTAAGGTGTTTATAAGTGTTTCACAACAATGACGTGAGGCATCATAGTGTTACGCTGCTGTTTAGAATATGGCAAATATATGTGGCGATGGTCTTGACCAGGATATGCATATGAACTGTGTTAAAGGAAACCCACACAATATAGAAATCAGTTACAGTGATATAGCAGTGAAGCTGCTAAAGGACAATTTATTGTTGACTGCGTTAGAATTGTATACGGAACTTCTTGAGGCTGGACGGGAAGTTACGAAACTGAAGGAATTTTTTTCGAACCCAGGAAACTTTGAACAGCAAACTTACACAAAGCCTGACATTGTAGAGATACGTGAGTATTACTCAAAATATTTAATTGAAAAGTATTTTTTTGTCGAAAGAAAAGCTTGTTACGCCTAACCATTGCTGATGTATTATTTCATTACGCGGACACATGTCGTCTGCTTAGTGGCAGATGTCGCTGACAGCTGTTAAGAATTTAACTCGTGATGATTAATATGCTAAAACTTGAATCCAATTTTTATTTTTGCCCACAGGCAGGTCATCGAGTCAGGTAACTCTAGATTCTCTGGATATAGGGCGTTATTCAGAGGATGGCGAAAGGGGTGTCGATGAAAGAGTTGCAGTTCTGGAATTTGAACTGCGAAAGGCCAAGGAGACAATCAGTGCACTTAGAGCCAACTTGACGGTTGCTACAGGTTTGTCAACAGATTAAATAACTGAGTCAGGTGCGGAATTAGTACTTTGTAATAAACTAATTGCTGTCTTACAGAGTCTGAAGCAAACACGCCTGAGGGTTCTTCAGCTAACAGACAACTGCACAATGAACCCATTAAACCTCACGAGCAAAGAGCACTTAATTTCCTGTTGAATGAATATTTGTTAACATATGGGTATAAATTGACATCAATTACATTCTCTGACGAGAATGAAAATCAGGTGAGAAATTATTGATCATAGTAAATACGCATTATGCCCTTTTTTCTCTTCTATTTCTTCTTCCCTGTGTGTCTGCTTCACTTCTGCTATGTCCCAGCCAAAAATAGGATTTCAGTACTATAGCTCATTTTTCCACCTGCTCTCTTCACCTTCCTCACTATCTTTGCCCTTCCCTCAGTGCCATTATTTTTTCCTAGCATTGGCTGTGGGTCAAGAGAAATATTCGATACTTGTTGTCGGCTTTGACACGTGGTACAATGTTAATAGCGTCTGTGATGTCACCTTTTAGCACGTATTTTCACAATGTGGTTGTTGTCTGGTGAAGCCAACAAATGTGAAAGCAAAAAGCTTGGTTGTGACGACACATTGGTCCGTAGCTTAGCCCACCATGTTGTTTATGACATTTGTCACATTTGTTATGTCACAGGTCATACCAATAACTAATCGTGAATATTCCTCATTAGCCCAGTCTCTTGTTTGAAGTTACGTAAGAACACTATGCACGACAGCATTTTAACATAGAACCTTCTGGCAGATTATGGGCAATGCTCTTGTCCAATGAGCTCTCCAACCTACCCTCACGGCTTCACTTCTGCTAGTACCTCTTCTTCACAAACTTTTCAGAAGCCCTGTGGCACACCAAGCTGGTGTAGCACTCCTGGAAGAAAGGGTATTGAAACAGGTCAGATGAGGCTTCCATAATGAGTCTTTCCTTTTACCGCCCACTTGAATTAGAATATGGCACACTGTTTTTACCCATCAGGAAGCTTCAAAGCAGCAGATACCCCTTTTTGAGCATTGTTTCTATTGTTGACAGAAATAGTTCTCTAAGAATTACTTCCAATACGCCTTATCTCTAGTTTATCTGTATCACTTCAATAGGACATTGTAAGTAAGGTTCCAGCAGTATCACTGCTTAAAACATTTATTGATTATTACGGCAGCTTAGAAAGCACAATATTAAATAAAACAGTGAAAAATCCAGAATGTTATAACAATGATATGAAAAGGATAGATTGCTACTCACCACATAGAGGAGACACTTGAGTCGCAGATAGACGAAAAAAAAGAAAAAAATCTGCTGAACTTTTAACTTTCAGACAAAAATTTCTTCAGAAACACACACACACACACACACACACACACACACACACACACACACACACCTGCTCCCATTCCAGCACTACACATGCCTTCTGTTGTACAACTACACCTAATTTTTCCCCCTTCTCTATGTCCCCCCTTCCTCCTCCATTGGCACAGCCTCCCAACTCTGCACCTACCAGCCCCATCCTGTCTGCACCATGGCCGTGCGTGCTGCCATAGCAGCACAACTTCCCCCACTCCTACCCAGCCATCCCTACCTGTCCCTGTCACATGCCTCCTCTTTACCCCCACCATCCACTCTGAATTGCTGGTCACATCAGATCTAGGCACAGCCTAGGTTCATAGACAGTAGCATGTTCTCTCTCTCTCTGGTGTAGGGAAGTGGCATTAAAAAATTACGGCTTTCCTTTGTCTGTCTGCAAATCAGTGCCTCCTCTATGTAGTAAGTAGCAATCTATTCTTTTACTGTTATTAAAACCGAAAGTTGACAGACTGTGTCACAGAAATGAAACTGGCCTTAAAATTGGGATCATAACATGTAGTGTCCTATTGTGAGCTTCCATGGAAATGTATCCAATAGGGGGCAATATTTTAAATTTGGCATTTTGATACAACTGATTCGTTTGGTTTGAAAATGTCTCGCACCTCGGAAGTGAATCTGCCAGGAAGCATGCATCACATATTGTATGTCAAATAATTGCTACTTTTAGCTTAATATTTTTTGAAGGTTGATTACCTTGGTACCTAAAAGTAAGCATGCTTAGTATATGCAAAGTAAATCTTGTATTACCAGTATAAATACGAATAACACCTTTTTGATTTAATTATACCCAATATTTTGGAGTACAAGAAGATAGGAATTAAAGTGAGAAAATATAGAAATTTTGTTCAAACGCCAATAATATTAGGTTGACCCTGAAAACTGAAATAGAAGAGAAATTGGACCATTTAAAGTGTTCTGTTAGTCATTAACAAAAATAACCAGGAAAATGCCACTGATTAATACTCGTCAAAGTGGGGAAACAGGAAATTAAGAAATGTGTTAGCTATGAAACATCACATCTGATTATGCTAATGACTTTATTGCATCATTTTCCTGCCTTCTATTTTTTTTAACTTTACTGAATTAATTAAAGTTCAGTAAAATGTCTTTTGAAAATTGCATTCTTTGAGGTCTTTTGGCTGAAGTGTGACTCAGGCTAGCATTCTGAGAGATGAAGCTCCGAAACCTCCCAAAACAAACTCATATTGGATGATACAGCTGACACTCAGAAGCCTGCCTCTCAATTTTGACACACTGTGCAGCTGGACAGCAGAATTCATAATTCTATGAATGAATGCATGTGCACTATGTTGCACCCCATGGATTGAGATGGTCACAAATCCTGGAGTGGTCCCAGCAAGCTGTGATAGATCATTTTTTTACTATAAACAAATGGTAAACTACTTTTGATTAAGTTGTGCCATGGGACAAGGGGGTTACTTGTGGGGATGGCAGACAGGTGATGAGCAGGGATAGTGCAACCATGTATACTCTGTACTGATAATAGAACTGGACTCCGTGTGGAATGACCAATCTGTGCAGCTTGATAAGGGCTGTGTGAGGAAGGGACAAAGAATAGAGTGGGTACTCTGATCTGTAAATGTTATGTTGGGCTAAATGTTCATATCCACCTTGACTGCAGGACATTGATTAAACCATCACCACACTGTGGAAAAGACATAATTTCCCATGAATACAGGGATCACAAAGAAAATAAAATAAAAATAGTTATAATTAAACTAACTAACTATTTCCCATCACAGTTCACAGTGCTAGTGCTAGAGTTCATTACAATCATAGATGATAGCATCTGGAAAAATGTAAGACTTGTGTGATGAATAAAGTGTGTACCCCAGAATCTATGGGGCAAGTGTCCCCTGTCGCCATTCCCCCACTCTTACTGCATACCCCTCCCCCCCCCCCCCCTTTTGTAGATTACTGTGGTCTTAGAATGGTTGATATTGTTGGTATCCATGTGATGCATAGTCTTTCTTAACCTACAATACAGAGGAAATTTGGTGAAATGAAAATCCTCAAAAGTAAAAGATCATAAGGTGTTGTTGATATCGCAAACATGAAACCAAAAAGGTGTGAACTCATAAAATTGAAGGTTCTCTGTCATGCATGTAATTAATTCAGGGTATTTTCAAGCCAAAGTAAAGTATATTATTGTCAGTCCTTTATGAGGAAGGTAACTTCACAAATGTCGATAACTACAGACAATCTCACTCCTTAAATAATTCTGCAGACTATTTGAGAAGGTAATGTACTTATGGGTGGTAATTGCCGCATATTCTAACGGGATGCTTACTCTAAAACATATTATCGCACAATCTGCAGCTTTGCCTTAAAGGATAGCCAGTTCATGATAAGCTCCTCGACAGACTGTTTCGCATTCGTTTGCATGCCATCATAGTCCATCACTTTTCATCTCCCTATTTCACCAATATAATTCTATATGCATCCTTTAAGAGTGGATACCTAATTGAAGTTCCTGTGCAGTTTGTAATTTCAAAGCCGTTTGCCTTTGATCTCAGTGGTGTGAAACTTTGTGATTGCTGTAGTGTGCTGTTTTTCATTCTGTGTTTTTGTGATGCAAGTTAAAGCTGTGTTTTGGACATCATATCTTGAATGTCTGCGATGTCCAGTTTGTGAAGTGTAATGTGCACATCCCATAGAAACTTGATCTAAACACCTCGTGGACACTCATTTTCTGTCGCCCTCCTGATGCCCATGGTGAGTCATTAGCAGCTAATATTTTTCCTGTCATAATTGTTAACACAACACTTTCAAATGAGTCTTATTAAAGACTGGACTTATGACCTTGCACTTAAGGGGTTCCTTGTTGGAGTCTAGATTTCAAAGGGCTACTCTACAGAAGCATCTGTTTATACTTTTACTAAGCATATAACAAAAGTTTTGAATGATAGAATGTGATTAGTTAGGCTCTTCTGCTATGTATCATAAGCATATTATTTTGTCAATCATAAAATTCTGTTAGATAAATTAAGCTTTTGTGTGATATATGGTTCAGCACATGCCTGGTTTAGTTCTTATTGAGGGAACTGTATTCAGATAATTAAAGATGGATATTAGAGTAATACAGATAGGAACTCCAAATCATGTACATTTTGAAAAATAAAACTGAAGTTCAACATTGTTCAGTATTGGCTTATTACTGTTCTTGCTTTTTGTTACTGATCTACCTTTTTATTTGAATCGGAAGGCAGAATTGGTCCTCTTTGCAGATTATATAGGCTTAAACATTATTTTCAGTCTGAACAAGAAGCATCCACAGGGAAAATAGTAAGATATTTTTGTTAAAACTCTTAACTGGTTGTCAACAGTGGCTTCATTTTAAACATTGGTAGAAACACACTTTCCTGTTAGTATAGTGTACCAGTAAAACCAATAGAGTAGAAAGTTTGAAGTTATTGGGTACTTTTATTAATGAAAACGTAAAACACACACAGAGACACACACACACACACACACACACACACACACATAGTGGAGTTGGTAAAACTTTTAGGTTTAATTACTTGTTTCATAAGAATAATAGCCAATTTTGGGGATGTAGGAATCAATAATTTAATATATTTTGATTTCCTATGGATTAATCTATGACAACTTTTTATCTAGGCAAAGTAATTCAGTTCACAAAACAACAGAACAAGCTTTGTGTGTGTGGTTTACACATGTACATCTTGCAGGCATTATGTTTATGCAATTGGTAAAATTGCTGCAAAGTTTTTTGCTGTGACATCCATGTGTAAAATCAGGTTTTAAGTCTGCAAAGAACTTGATTTCAAAGGAATCAATTATGCTGTAGGCCGTCTCCATTCTATGGATGCCTCAAAATTCTAGCTCAGGGTGGGTTACACTCTCTTCACTGTCCATTTTGAATGTAAATCCTACTGCTGATTACATCACCCCAGTATTTATAATCTCTCACATTGCTGTATGACACAAACTCCTGACTGTCAGCCAGCTTCTCACGAAGACTATGGTGAAAATGTTCAAAAACGTTAGTTTTAACTGGGACCTGTTGTGGCTTGAACACCAAGAAAATTTTATGAACTGAAAATATTAACTGCAGCTCTTAAGTATATTTTTTCACTGCTAGGATTTTTTCCCAGCAATCTATTGTAGTTTCAGAGTAATGAATATATTCTCTAGTAAAATGTTTGATAAATAATTATCATCATTTCCTTCTAGCGAATGTCATCTTGGCACAGAAAGCAGTAAGATACTCCACTAAAACCTTGATTGCACCCCCAACCAACCCCCCATGAAAATAAAATTTCACTTATAGCTGAAGTGTTATCAGAAGTGGATTAAGGTTGCACTTAACAATTCTGGCTGTACCATAGAGTAAGTAGTAACTTGCAAACCAGCCTGTAACCACACAAACTTTTTTCCTATTCTTTTTTCCCATCATTTGTTTAACTGACAAATTCCACATTGTGGCATTTTTCATAAATGTGTATAAACAAGATGATTTTAAAAGATGACTCAAAAACTGTGATGTCTGCTGATGATATAAGCATAATAATCAATCTTACCTGATACAGCTTATATGAAAGCTGAACAGGTCTACAAATGCTTCATAACAAAGAGTTTCAATCTTAATTGCACAAAAATTCATATTATGAAATTTCTAACAAGCAAAAATAACTTGCAATCAGCAGAGTTCAACATTAATGGTCACATATTAATGCAAAAGTGTGTGTAAAATTCTTTGGGATCCAGTTGGCAACATGATTAATTTCAATCATATACACCGTCTGACAAAAAAAGCAGTGCACACAGAATATAGTCAGATGTCAATGAAACTTTGTACACATACACACCGTCAGCGAGTATGTAAATGATTACAGTTACAATTCTCTGTGACAGGTAGAATGACCACCAGAGTGCATTGGCACTGTTCATGTTTAGTGTTGGTACCAGGCATAGTGCATATAAGAGGTGTGAACAGTGTCAGATGTTGAATGATAACTGTAAAGGACATGGAGATGCCACACACATGTGTGAGACAGCATCATCCACTCCTCACATAGTTTGAAAGTGGCCTTATCGTGGGTCACCATTTGGCCAGCTTGTCAAATAGTGCAATATCCAGATTTGTGGGACATTTGAATGTGACAGTGGCCCAGTGTTGGACTGCATGAGAACATGAGGGCAGTCATTCTTGTCATCAGAGTTCCACTCCACCTACTCTCACCATACTGTGCACCAAGTACATTGTAACCCCTTCACATATGTAGCTACCACCTGTGAGTAACAGACCCCCTGCAATATTATCTGTCATCCCACACCATCTGTTGGAGACTAGATGCAGCTGGTTTAGGGAATTTTCATCCCATGCATTTCCTGCAGTTAACCCCATAATACAAACGGTTATGTTTGGAGTGGTGCTGTGACCCAAGAAGCATGGATTGCTGATGAACTGCATAGTATGTTCAATTATGAATCACAGTTTTACACTACCGTGAAATGACCATTGTGGGTGACCTAGGAAAAGTCCAATTCTTCTAAGGGTTTTTGAGAGGCACTGTGGTCTCACTCCTTGTGTCACAATGTAGGGAGCCATTGGTATGACTTTAGGTAGTGATTGAGGAATCTCTATGGCACAGTCCATGTGATGTTGAGATACTCTCATGACCAACAATATCTCCAGATCTTTCCCCAATAGAACATGTGTGGAACCAGCTGGGACGTAAACACCCTCTCCGTGCCAGTATCCAGCATATCGTGGGCTGTTTACAACTTAGGGCCAACTTGTCTCAGGAGAGGCACAACAGCTTTATGATACCCTTTCCAACTGAAACAATACATGTATCTAGGCCAGATGTAGTGTAGTGTCATACTGATAATTGAAATCATATTGCCAAGTTCTTTGCAAATTTGATTCAATTATGTAATCACTTAAATAACATTACATACCCTCTTAACCTGTGAAGTTTCATTTCATGTTCCTCTCTCTTTCTGGGCTCTTCATATTTTTTGGTCAGGCAGTGTACTATCAAGAAGCTTGGTTTGACATGTTGTGTTCTTAGATTGATTTATCATTACATTGACCTGAAGTCGTACAAAATTGTCTGGGGCCAAAGCGCAGTTACATAAAAAGTTAAGATTAAATGTTGATGACAAGCTACCATCCAGTACAAAATGACAAATTGAATCCCTTCAAAATTGAAAAAAAAGTGCATAGGTTAGCAGCTCACCCTTCTACAGATTATTTTATTTTCTTGAGTCAAGGATTAAAAATAATTCTTTTGGCAACCTAGCAAGCAGTAATGTTCATCTTAAAGTTGAATGACAAGTGGTAGAGTATTGTGAATAACTCTTTTGTTAGAAGTATAGGAACTGTTTTCTTTGTTAAATGCTGATGGATTCATGTAAATAGTAAGCTACCACTAGAACAACATCAGAACTCCTGTTGGAGTAGTGGCTTTCCTGTCACTTTACAAGACGACACTTAGCTGGAAGAGTATTGTGTTACTGAACAAAGGGTGTTCAGTTAGTAACACAATGCATTTTATATCTCAGCCAATTCCAGTTGAAAAAAATGTGGAATTTATTGTGGGACATTGTGGTACACTGTGGAATATTCCTGCTCCAACTCCTGTATTTTCATGAAGTTCTGATTGATGGCAACGCTATAAGAAGCTTTCAAAATGTCATCTGTAATAGATGTGCATTCCAAGCAGAGAGCTGTCATTGAGTTCTTTTGGCAGAAAACCATAACATCACAGATAGTCATAGCGACTTGCAGAATGTCTATGGGGACCTGGCAGTGAACAAAAGTATGGTGAGTCATTGGCCAAAACGTATTTAATCAGTGCAACAAGGTCTTGCAAACCTGCCTGTTGTCCCATGTGCATGCCAGCTGCAGAAAGCTGTGACTCCTGCAATGTTGCAACATGCACTCTTGTTTGAGGTTATCAATGGATCACAAACAAACACCTCCTACCGAATTGGATATCTGTTGTTAATGCTGATATATTTGTCCACTAGTTGGGGTACTAAAAAGTTTGTGTCCACTGGGTTCCTCTTTGCTTAATAGAAGACCATAAAGAGCTATGAAGGACCATCTGTGCAGAATTCCTTGCGTGTTAGGAGGCTGGTTGTTTCAATTTTTGTGTGGAAGGTAGTCAAATGCGATGAAACGTGAGTTCATAACTTCGAACCAGAATCAAAATTGCAATCCATGAAGTGGCACCACACCACCCGTCCTCAGAAGAAAAAGTTCAAAGCCACACTCTCAGCCAGTAAAGTCAAGATGACTGTCTTCTGGGCCTTGGAAGAGAATATTCTCTTTGGTGTCCTCCCTCATGGGTCAACAGTCAACTGTGAAATATATCTTGCTACCTCTCGCACCTTCTTACTTCCAACTGTTTGGACCAATGAAGGATGCAGTTTATGGGAAACAGTACATTTACAATGGGGAGATTATTGATCCAGCACGACATTGATTCTAGCATTGACTAGTAGTACCATGAGGGCATACCCATGCCAGTAAGGTGTTGTAAGGCCATCAAATTAAATGGAGATTATTTTGAAAAGTAGAGTTTTGTAGGCAAAAGAGTGAGGAATAATATGGTGTATTGTAATCCTGAATAAAACCAATGTGCTTTCAGAAAAAAAAAAAAAAATTTGCATTAATCATTGACTGCCCCTTGTATACCTCGACTTGTTCCATATCCCTGAAGGTTCTCCTTCTGAATAGACTCTGCAGAACATGACTGAATGAATTGGTTCCTCAGATGAATTTCTGTTGTGTTGGGTTTGTAGATTACTTTGTAGTGGCTGCTCAGTTTTTTGTGTAGGAAGTGGTACATGAACTTATCTTCTATTTTGGATTTTCAAAATTGAAAATAATGTTATTGGATCAAAAATTTATCTAAAGTGCGTTTGGAGAACTATTTCTAATAGTAGGAAGGCCGAAATGATTTGTTCTGTGGTACTTTCACTTCATTAAGAGCTACATCAAACATCTATTGCTATATACAAAATAAATAACATAAGACAGTCTAGAAGTACATGTCGGTATCAGTTTAATCTCTCTTCACTGCAGTAATAGCAAACATAATGGAAGCTAATGGCTATGGGAAGTCAGTAGCCTTTCATATTGCTGCCATTATAATACTAGGCAATCTAACAACCCAAAAATCTGGTAAATTTTACTCTGGATAACAGTGCATTTGATGACCGAGGAAACCTAAGTAATTAGTGTGTCTATACAGAGGGAATTTTAACACTATTACAGAATCTTGACCAACTGTAATTGAAGGGCATTTCCTGTGTTCCCCGACTACTTTGGAACACGCCAAAGCTTTTGAAGTTTAAATATATTCATTGCAGTTTCAAGCACCATGTATTTATAATTTTGAGAACTACAGAGTGACGACAGAGGGCCAACATCTTTTGACAACTGCTTAGACCAATAAATAGAAGATAACTCTAGAATGAATTTGTCTTTGCAGAAGGTGGGAATTGCCAACATTATTAAGGCTATTCCACTAGAATGAAAAGTTACTACAATATTATGAAAAGGATAGATAGCTACTCACCACACAGCGGAGATGTCAAGTCACAGAAAAGCACAACAAAAAGACAGGCCTTTTGATTGAAAGCTTATGTATTTATTTAGTAGTCTTTTCGTTGTGCCAGCCTGTTAATCAGCATCTCTGTTATATGGTGAGTAGCAATCTGTCCTTTCCTTAATATTGTATTATTCCATCCTGGATTTTTCATGGAATGAAATATTAGGGTGTTAATCTTTGTTCCACCACCACCAAGCTTGTTACTCAGAATAAGCCTGGATTGATCACTAAGGCATCATTCCCAGGATTCACTGCATTTGATTTAAGGATATAATGGAAAACGTAATTATGTATAGCTGGACGTTAATTGCTTTGCTAACTCTCCTGAATTAATGTGTCTAGTGTGCTAAGCAGAGTGTCACTTCACTTGGTATTATTCCAATAGAGGAACAAGACAGCTAGAATGCAGTGCTGCCAAAAGATTACTTTTGTCACCTAGTTTGTGTCTGGTAATCTTTGCAAGTGAAAATATTTACATATTATATTCCAGGGTCTTGTGAGATTGTGACATCAGACTTCTTAGTTCTCACATCTTCTGGAATTTTCAGCTCAAACATAATGCTTTCTGAAAAGTACAGCATCATCTAGGAGAGAATTCTTCTTATCTGATTGTATTTGTGTATAAATTTTCAGCAATTAACTGTAAAAAATTGAAGACTTCTTAGGCATACAGCGTTCATTGGGACTGCTTGGGTGTTATTTCATAAAGCAAAGCCCATCCAAATGGTTAACGCTGGAAGCAGCTGCAGAGGGAATGATACAGTAATGGGATGGTGTCAAAAGATATTACTTACATTTTATTCCAGCTGAGATGTCTACTCCAGCTCCCAACAGTAGATACGGGCAAATTTATCATCTTCTGAAGAAACCCACAATGGAAGCTGCATTGACATTTGTCTCCTCCATTGCAAACATTTTTACCCAATTAACTGGAACATTCTAGAAAAAGGAGCCACTGAACATTTGCTTCACTGTGAAATAAAGACTTTTTCAGGTGTGTTAGGAAGAATTTGAAGACTCATGAACAATCACTGGATGTTTTACAGGAAATTCAATTTACTGCCTGTAAAAGACATGCTTTATGATGGTGGTGATATAGCAACTCTCCTCCAGGTATCTACAAAGTAGTAATGTACAGCTTGACACAGTCACATCAATTAAATTTGCAGGCCTAATGTTTCAAAGTGATATGAAATGGAACAAGCATATGAGGAAGATAGAGGGGAAGGCATATTGTAGACTTCAGTTTATTGGAAGAATTTTAGGAAAGTATGCCTTATCTATAATGAAGGCAACAATAGAACACTAGTGTGACCCTTTCTTGAATGCTGCTAGAGTGTTTGGGAACCTCATCAGGTTGAATTAAAGGAAAATATTGAAGAGATTCAGAAGTGTGCTGCTAGTTGGGTACTGGTAAGTTCGTTCACCACATGAGTATTGTAGAGGTGCTTTGTGAACTCAAGGAGGAATCTGTGTAGGAAAGACTACTTTCTTTTCATAAGACATTGAGAAAATTTAGAGAAGTAGTATTTGAAGCTGGCTGCTGAGTGAATATAGTGCCAACAATGTACGCTTCATGTTAGGACCAAGATGAGGTGAGAGAAATTAGGGTTCCTATGGAGGCATATAGACAGTCGTTTCTCCCTCGATGTATTTGCTGGTGGAAAGGGAAAGGAAATGCAGAGTAGTTGTGCAAGGTTCCCTCTGCTATGCACCAGAGTATGTAGGCACAGATCTAGAAAGAACCACCTTCAGTCTTTTATGTATGTTAAGGAGTATTTTAATGAGGCCTGTAAATATGTCATCCTTAAAGCCAACCTGGCAGGGTAAAGGATTCTGCAAAATTTCTGGTGTCTTCACCTGGGTGACATAACATAAAGTTTCAGTGATACTGTAAGGATTGCAAAAGCATTACCATTGGAAATCAGTTGGAAACCAACATAAGTTTAGGTTCTACACAGACTCCAGTTGACAGTTATTGGAACCAATTCATCAGCATTAAATGTATGACAGGTGAACCAAAATATCCCCAGAGAAGTAAACTGGTGAAAGTAACTCTAGCTCTGTATCAAAGGAATGCTGGTGTTGAAATATTTGTTTTTCATCAAGAACATATCTTCCAGAGGACTGGGAATCACTCAAAAAAAACTGTCCATGCAGATACGACAGTAATACGCAATGAAAGGGTGTGACAACAAACGAGAAAAAGTACACATGACGAAAGAGCTGCTTTTCTTCAGTGAAATGTGCATACAATAAAACCAGAATTGCCTCTATAATGGAAGAAAAGGAAAAACAAAACTATGAAGAGGAAAAGAGAGAAGCAGAGGCAGGAGAAAGTCAACACAAAACTTGCACTGTAAAAAAGGAGATTTCATCATGTGAAGAAATACTTAAATAAAAGACCACTGGAACAGAAAAACTTTATGGCAGCTGAAAGCTGCCATCTGAAGCTAATGAAAGACTTAAGGTTTCCTTACAGAAGGAAGACTTTCAGAAACGAGACTTGCCTGGTGCATGTTGACAGGTGCTCTTCAGGTCATGAAAGGAAGTCTGAATAAGAAACAAGATGCAGATGCTCTCCACTCTAGAGCTGATAAGTGAAAAATTGCTTTAATAACATAATTTTTAACAAAAAATCAAAGAATTAACTGTTAATTTTGAAGGACATTTTGTCACATCTTAAATAAAGTTGTCACTTTTTTGCTAAATTTTATCACTTTTATCAACTTTTTCACATCTAAAAACTGTTGACAGTCCTGTAGAATGTCACATTAGACCAAACTACTGACATCAAATAGAGCATAAGGGAACTGCAACTTTTACCCTCACAATAAGCTAACTCTTGCATATCTTTGTTATGGACTGGTTATGGACAGGAAGACAATGGATGGAGATCAGAGACTTTCTGGGTTCACAAATATTATACAAGAAACTGATTAGAGACTACACAGTTTGTCAGGATGGCTCTCTTCTGTGGTATCTGCTGTGTAACAAGTGTTATTTAACTTTTTCCATCTAATTTACAGCACCCTTATGACAGGAAAAGTCAAATAATACTTGGTATTCTACATAGGAATTTGAAATGTTGGTTGAGCAGAACGTTTCATGTCTACACACAGGAAGCAGAACCCTCCTCTCTAGAGTCTTGCGACTTATGAGGATTGCATTGCCAAGGTGTTATTAAAAGATGGCATGGGACTTGACATTACCATTTTCTGTGATGCCAGCAAATAGTGCAGACACTGTTTAAAGCAAATATTCTGTGCAGAGTGGTGAATCCTATGAACAGAAAGCTATGATGTGTCAGTAAACCATGATAATTATCAATTCTTTCAAGTGGCACACAGGAGGAAAAAAAAAAAAAGAAAAACACTGGAATTGATTTGTAGAAAATATCAATGTGGTACAAGAATGTTGTTGATACATTCATTATTTGAAGGCACAGTAAACAGCGGTTAGTGAGTTCTTCCATACTATCCATTAAAGCATACAGTTTGACATACAAAATTTGTCCTTATTCTTCCTTTGTATTTTAAATATGATAATTGAGGTATTTCATGGCTACTGTGGTCACTTTAAGTTACAGTATGCCAACTTTATGCATTATTCAACATATTGACTTTCAAGTGGAATAACATAATATTATAAGTGGGTATATTAATTTCAGTTTTGTAGAGCATACCTATTCTAGAGTTTACATGGGGTCCATTGCCATTGCACATAATCTAGCTCCCCTCCTACAGTTTGTGACGAGTTATGGGAACCAGTAAATCTGCTGTTGGTAACATCTTTAGTAAAAGCATGGAGAATGCAGAATAGTAGAGTTATCCTATAAATAATAACCTCTCAAACCAGCATGGCCAACTGTTGATGTTCAATATCGATGCATAAATAAAAATGATTGGAAAACTATAAAGATAATAAATGAGAAAGGAATTGAGGAAATTGAGAAGAATTTGCAAAAATACAGACTGTTAAGATGTGCAACACCCCTGGTATAAATGAAAATAGGAGTACAATATTTTGAAAACAGTTTTCCTTAGAAATCATTTGATGGAAGCAGATAAAGTGCATCTAAACCCTGTATTACAAGTGGAATCAGAATATGAGATGACTGGCATCAAGAGACACAGAGTAGAACATAGTTAAATCTGATTACAAACTGTATTTTAAAATTCTAAGTAAAGTCATCAGAACATCAAAATACATATAGGCCTACATTTAAGAAAAAAATAAACTTCTCCAGCAACAAATAAAAACTATTTGGAATATGGTAAAAAATGACAGAGCAAAAATCAAGGAAATGATGGAATGTCTGAAACGGTATATAGTGAACTGATCAAAGGTAACCCTGAATGTGCAGAAACTTTTAATAACTTCTTTGGTAAGTAGCAGATAACTTAGATTTGAACATTTATCACACAGCATACATTTCATAAGAAAACCCTTCAAAAACATGTTTGTCAAATTTCACACACACACACACACACACACACACACGCGCGCAACTGTAACCACACTGCTCAGTTGCCTGAGACTGCAGTAGTTGTGTGTGTGTGTGGGGGGGGGGGGGGGGAGGGGGGGAGTCTAAGGTCTTAATGACTGAAAGCTTTAACTGTGAGAGTCTTTTTATTGTGCCTATCTGTGACTCATCATCTCTGTTATATGATGAGTGGCAACTTTCCTTTTCATAATGTTGTTACATTCCATCCTGGATTTTCCATTGTTTAATTTTTGACTAAACTCACCTTCATCTGGCATCTCCAAAATAAGTTTTCAGTACTATCAACTTGTAAAAATTAATGTTAATGTGGTTAAGATGAAATCAGTAGCAAAATAATGAAATATCATTCAGCTGAACTTAGTGATATTTTGAGTTACTTGGGTAATGAATCTATTTGCAGTGGTATTTTTCCAGAAACACTTTAATGTGCTGCTATCAAGCCACTTCAGAAAACGAAATAGATTTTACACACTTAGTACAGGAAAAAATACTGAGTAGCAAACACTTTAGATTTGAAAAATTACTCTCAACTGAGCAGACCATATTTATCTCGACAGATGATATACTAGAGTCAACATAACAAAAATTACTGCCACTGGAAATATTTGTGACTTGGCTAAGGCTTTGGGTTGTGTGAACTATGAAATCCTAATGTGAGTGAAAATGTTATGGAGCAGGAGGCGCACAGCAGATTCATGGTTTTTATCTTATCTGAACGACACAAAGCAGTGCGTTTCAGCTCTGTGCCAGTCACATATTGATACACACTCAGAATTTGAAACAACCAGATATGATGTACCACAGGTTGGATTTTGGGTCCTCTGTTATTTCTGATATACATGAATGATCTTATCACGTGCAGTGTCAAACCATGAAAATTTTGAATTTTTTGCAGAAGATGAAAGTACAGGTATAAAAATAGTACCAATCCCCCTACCGAAAAGTTTAAACATTGACAGATAGTTCAAAGTAAATGGATTATCATTGAATTTTGGTAAAACTCTGTAAATAGTTTCTAGTACTTCTCACAGAACTCCACAAGCTATCAAAATAAGTTTATTAAATAATGAAATAAAAGAAATGGAAAGTTAAGTTTTTTGGAATACAGGTAGATCACAACCTTACTGGAAACCAGGTTGTCTAGCATTAATGAAGTACTAAAGGAAATTTAAAGATGTAGAAACTAGTTTATTTTTGAAATTACATTCACAGATGAGTTGTATAATTATTTTCTGGGGAAATTCAAGTTAGGGGCTAGTATTTTCAGAATGCAGAAGCATGTTATAAGAATTACATATTGTGTTAATTCAAGAACATTCTGCAGAGACCTTGTAAAAAAAATGGGTATTTGAGAACTGCTTCATAATACATATATTCATTAATGTCTTTTGTCATTACTTATTTCTCTCTTCAAAAATAATTAAAAATAGTGAACAACATGAACATAACCTTAGGACCAGAAACAACATTAGTACAGAAAGGTGTCAGACAGACAGCACATTGTTGCCTGAATAATGTAATGGTGTTTAAGACTGAATTAAAGAACAATGCATTAGGAAACGCCCACTACTCCACTGAAGAGTATCTTCGAAGAAACTCCCAAATTTAAAATAATTTAGTGTCATTTAATTGCTTTGCCATTAAATTAAATGTAAGTCTTGGCAATTACTCTCCTTGGGATTGACAGACTATACTAATGTAATGTTAAGTAAATAATTTAGAAGTAAAGGAGAATGCTCATCACTTAATGTTGTGTCAAACAATCGTCATATTTGCTTTATCCCCAGAGAACCTTGAACCCTACAGTTCAGATAATTTTTTTGAGCATAATCTATTATTTTGATGGGTCTAGAGCTTTCTCACATTCAAAGTTAATCTAATGGCTATTGCTAATGTGAACTGTATTCACACGCATGTCTTGTATTTTCCTATTCCTACCTCAGGCTTTTCTATCCAAGTTTATGGGAGACTTATAACCCGCTTCCACCAAATGTCTGTTCTTGGGCTCTCACAGAGAACAATTTTGGCAGAAGAAATGTCAATATTGAGAAATTGAGTTTCCTGTTCTTGTCAGCTTAGTGATAATCTGTGTGAGCCAACAGTTTCACTTATCTTTAATGATGGATTTCTGTTGTGTGGTGAATAATTTAATATTAATCATTTATGTGAAAGTTACTACTTAATTATAATCCATTGTGATTGACAGAACACATGTTAAATCCTCAAAAATATTTATTTAGGATTTTGAAGATTGGGATGATGTAGGATTGAATATACCAAAACCAGCTGAACTGCTCCAGTTGTATCGTGAGTTTATGAGGCAGTCGGGCCAAAGGAAAGTGCTGTGCCAGAATGTTGCCTGCCAAACTGATGAACTTGACCTTGAGAAGGAATCAAAACTACAAGACATGGTAAGATATTGCAGTATGTTGTCAAAAATCTTGTCGAGCTATTAGATGAAAAATACTCAGTTGCGAAGTTGTTCTTATATTACATTTTGATAGAATCACCAGAATAAATATAGTGTATCTTTTGAGATATATTTAAATTTGTCTTGCATGAAAATTGCACACACAGTCCCAACCCCTCCCTCACTCACTCACTCACAACAGGACTGATAGATGTTTGGGTGAGTTACAGTTTGTGGTGGTGTTTGTATTTGTATGAGCTATTGTTATAAATGTTAAATTATTTTTTGGATGTTCACTCTTGAAAATAACATTTTCTCCCAGTGATCTTAACTTAGAATCTGGATCAAATTAAGTTCCTCCTGTTTCTTGATGCCTCAGGCTTATTTGGTCAAAATTATAACTATGAAATTTTTAAATTTGCAGCCAAGTTTTAATTTTTCACAGTATTTTGTCAGCTTCTTTACCTGAAGAGGATGGGAATATCATAAATTATGACACAGACTTAGCTGCAAACTCGAAAACCTGAGTGTGACATTGCATCTTCTACTTTTGAACATAAGACAAATAAAATTTCCAATTCACCTAGTGATTTCTTTTCATCTTTCATTTCCAAATTAAGCTTGTTAATGTGATGTTTAACGTGTAGTGCCCATTGTATATGGTGACAAAAGAGCAAAGTAATATACCATGATTATGTATAGAACTCCTATTATGATTGGGCATGATATTAAGCCATTTAGTTTCCTGAATGATCTTTTATTAAGAGATTATTAGATGTGAATTACAGTCAGCTAACCACCCAGCCTTGTTCTTTTGTCTTTGAACTCCTTTGTACTTCAATGTCCCATAAAATGTGTTTTCTGTTTTGGGATAGATTTTTGTGCATACACATCTAACTTACAAGTTTGCTCCTCACTTCAAAAACTTTGAAATGTCATCAACTGCATACAGTTTTAGGGATCACGAGGTACAATTATTTTACATTTGAAGAATGTAAACTTTTAATGTAAGCTGTATGATTCAAATACTGTTATCTGAAAGCAGTCATATAGATGTTGAAATGTGTGTTATTGTGTGATGGAAAATGTTTATTTTGTGTGTTATGTATCAGCTGTGTATCTAAGAGCCATGTTTGTAAAGTGAGGTTACAACATATTTTTTACACAGAAAATTGCATATTTATTTCCAAAACTTGTCAGCTGGGCAGGAATAGAACCTTTTCCCCCCTCTCAAAAGATTGTCATTATGCTCCAAGCGTTTGGTATAAAGTTTTGTTTCTTCTCCCCTCTGTCAAGAGATTGTCATTATGTTCCAAGAATTTGGTATCAAGTTCTGTATATCTGTGGCACTGCCACTCCCTCAACTGTCTTCCTTCTCTGTTGAAAAATGTTACCTTAAAGGGAGAAAAAAGAAAGAAAAAGAAAATGGACAGCTTGGTGCTACATTAGTACTAAGGACTTGATCTTCCTAAATATCCCGTCAAGACAATTGCATTTATTCAACCATTTTTTGATTATCTACCTACTTTGCAATTTGCTATGTGACATTAATTTATTGTAAATAGTCTCAATTTTGTGCTAAATGTAAAGGTGCTTCTTATGTTGTGTGTTAGCAAGATTGCTGATGAGGGAGTAAACTCCATGCTAGGTGGAATCGAGAATTGCTGTGTTAATGTTTATGCACAACATTCACACAAATGCTGAATCTGTTGGCCCCAACACTACTTGTTTTGTGTGCTAAGTACTGCTCTTTACTTAGGAGTACTAATATTGCTCCAACAAATATGCTCCGAGCTACAGGCATGTTGTAACCTTACTTTCCAAATGTCTTATGAACTTGGTTTCAGAGTACTCTTAAGTCTCTACTTTCATTATGCACAGGCAATGGAAGTTGAACAACTTAAGGAGCAGTTATCACTTATGGACCAAGAAAAACAAGAGCTCCAAAGGCTGTGGACAATGGACTCCAAATTTGCAGCTGCAAATGTAGATGTTTCTAATGTTACTACACCTGGATCTGATCTGGCTGGAATTCTAACTACCTCAACATCCCATAGTGGGACACCAGAGTGTTTTGAGATCTTGGATGTAGAAACTAAAGATGACTGTAGTGCATTGCAAGATGAAGATGATGAGTTACCTATCAGCCTTACCGACACTGATGCTGAATGGACTCGAGTTGGAAGCACTTGTGGTGCGGAACCTGCAGAAACCTCAAGCAGACTGCAAAATGAGATGACTTCTTCCAGTGCTGAAGCTGAATCAGAAACTAAAGTCCTTTTAGACACCAGTACTTCAAGGTAGTTTATTAGATTGTGTTTCATTGCTGATGTATACAAGTACTTCTATGACATTGACTCGGTTATTGTTTTAAATTTTCATTTCACTTTTGCATACATTAATGTGTCATTTTGATGACTCCAAGAGAAACAGTTTTATTGCCTAAATGTCAGGGATTTGGTTTGTTGTTATCAAAAAGAAAGTTGTCTGATCCAAAATTTGTCTTCCACATCAAAACTTTGTTAGGGCCAACTGAAGAGTTGGACTTTGGTTCAGATTCCATGTAAAATTGCAAATTCTGTAGTGAGTGTCTAGGTGGACTGTACAATTTATATCTAATTTCAGCTGCATTTTTGTATGCAGTACTATGCAAAAAAAAGAACACAAATGTACACAGATCCGATGTAAAAAATCTTCTTCAACTGTGATCAGCAAATTAATTAATTAATTAATTTTGTTACACAGAGCTTATTAAAGAGGAGAACCATCAGGAATGTGGGACAAGTCAAGGTAAACCTTAACAAAGCCAATCATTGTGTGAAATTGAACATTTACACCACATTGTCAAAACTTGTAAATTATAGGGAAAGCTACTGCTTCCTCGATGACATCAAACAGAGACTTCTTATCTGTAATTGGTAGCATAATATTTACGTGAATACACTAGTATTTTCAAAGAAAGTAGTTGGCTTCATCCTTAACAAAAGAGATATGTTTACAGTACACTATTACTTGTCATGCAGGTTTACAAAACACACTACTATTTACTACGGACAATTCTCAATCCTTGAATCGAGGTAATAAGATAATTTGGTGAAGAAGTTGCTAGTAAGGCATTTTTTTGAACTTTTGTTTGATATAGTAGGATTCCAAATTTCTTGTTTTATTAGACAGGAGTTTGTTTAATACCTTTGGTCCATTCTGGATCCTAGGCATGGAGGCAAAATCTACATGAAAATTATTTTTGTGTCGTGGGTTATGACTGCATAAATCCAATTCAGCTGAAACTGATTTTTATTATCAGCAACAAAAGCCATTAAGGAGTAAATGTGGATCCTTAAAAAGGCTTCTGAAAGATGTACAGTCTTCTGAATTATCTACTTAATGCAATATTCGTACTGATCACCTTCTGCTAGCTGTAGTAGACAGGTGGGTGGGAGGGTATCCAAATGAACTCCAAAGAATTTTGCACACAGTTTTTCATTTAGTGTATGACCATTCGTGTGAACATTTGGTTCTGGATTAGACATTTTGCTTGTTAGAAATGGCATGTTATGAATTTTTGATACGAAGATTTAGAATGTTTGTTGTGAAACAATTGTAGGCCTGTTTGTTTATCATTTGGGTGATGTATGAAAAGGTTGATCTACTGATTAGGATGCTTATGTGGTCAGTAAATATTATAAGCTTTGAGTCACCCCTTAAAGTCATTGAAAGATAATTTAAGTCAGTTAAGAACAAGATCAGATCCAGTATCACTCCATGGGGCACTACATGTTATGGTCTCTCTTTCTGAGACCAGTTTCATTGCTATGAGACAATTTGATGACATGCATGCTCTGCCTTCTGTTATGAAGTAAAAATAGATTCATGCAAGAAGGGTGTCAGTAATGTTATAATATTTTATTACAAACAATCCTGTTGGAAGAACATCCACAACTGAGCATTATACCAGAGGTTGAAAATATTGTGACCAGTTTTGGGCTCTCATAAGCCCATCCTCAGGTGTCACACTGGAAATAACACGAGGTGGGAGATAATTTTCACATGCCACAACACGTATAAAAAACAAAAATTTTTAAAAAACATTTTGAAACCGCCGGGCTTGCTAGGTGCTGTGAAATCTATGTCAATGCGACAATGACACCAGACAGTACTACGGACGACAGCCTGGGGTAGGAAATACACAAATAATAGCAGGACACTTACACTGTGCTGTGTCTCCCAAGTGCTGCGGTGGACATGTACTAGGCACAGTGTGTTACCTATGAGCACAGAACAGGGAGTAGCGGATGCGAACGAGATAGCAGATTGGCAAACCAGAGTGGCAAGAGGCCACACATCAGTAGTTTTATACAAGGCCGATTGCATATGAAAAGCACAGGAATTCCTCTCCAGCCTTATGTTCAAAACATACTCATTTAACCCCACAGCTAAGTTTGCCGTGGAAATTAAGAAGGCCCTTAGAGAAACAGATGCGTTATTCACCCCATTTCCTTAAAAAAAAAAAAAAAAACTTTAATACCGATGAATCCGAGAGCGCCCACTTTCAGGGGTGTTGTGAAATTTCATAAGCCATAGGCTTCTTTAAAGCCAATTATCAACACTATTAATGCCCCAGATTACTTATTGACTAAGGAATTGCAAAGTTTCCTTAGTAAGCGTTATTTTTTCCATGATGATTATGCCATCAAGAACAGAGAGGAGTTAATTACACACCTCAAACATGTAACTGCAACCAGTGATACAAATATCCCCATTAAAGAGGTGATTCCTATTATTGAGTACAACTTACAGATGCTCCATCATCTAGAGTCACAAAAAATTAATGAATTCCTTCATCTGCTCAGAATTGTCCTGGACTGTAATTAGTTTGTCTTCAAAGACACCGTATATGGGTAAACTGACGGGTTAGTCATGGGATCCCCCATTGTTAGTGTAATAGCTAATATTTACATCAATCACATTGAACATCAGTTTTTTTTCAACCCACCCACAACACCTTCAAAGAGTAGTGTGCTACAAAAGATACATCAATGACATCATACTTTTATATAACGGAACCGACGCCCAGCTGCAACTATTTCAACATGACTTTAACAAAATGCACCCCAAGATTCAGTGTACGATAGAATACCACTCTGGCTTTACACTCCCATTTTTAGACCCGGAAATTTCGTTACAGGACAGTAATGTTCACTTTAACATATTTAGAAAACCAAGTATGACTAGTTCTATTATTTGTTGCTCTTCAGTCCACCCAAAGCAGCAAAAACTGGCAGCTCTTCATGCTATGCTTTACCGTGTGGCCAGAGTCCCTCTCTCAAAAGAGAATTACCAGTGTGATTTGGATACCATTAAAGTCGTAGCACATGCTAATGGCTACCAGCCAATTGTTGTTTATATTCTTCATCAGCCAATGCAATCAAAAGGCGCTTCCAACGATCTGTATGGGACTACCCTGTCATCTACTAATATTGATAACTCTAAACAAATTTCTTGCAGGATCCCATATGTAGATGTTGTATCTGACAGGATTGACAAATTGCTTAGAAAAGAGAGGATTTACCTGCCTTCTACACCCTGCATAAGGTCGGGCACCTATTGAAGCACCACGAAACCAGAGAAGACAATCGCTACGCACAATCGGGCGTCTATCACATACAGTGTAGTGAGGGCTCTTCCACATACATAGGCCAAACTGGCCGCTCATTTAACATACGGTTCAGAGAGCATGAGGATCTTAGCAATTCCAAATCCGCTCTCACTAACCACCTGAAGGATCATAACCATTCCATTTCAAGTATAAACACAAATTGCAGCATACTACATATTCAACGCAAGGCCCCAGTTTTAAACATTTTAGAAGAAATAGAAATCATCCGCAGCATTTGCCATGATCTGTCTGGCACTTTGAACAAGCAAACTGCGCTTAAGCACGCAGTCTTGCCGAATAACTTTTTTTTTGGAGCAGCGCCCAGCCTCATTTCCTTCTCTTTCTGGTCCCTGATTACTGTACACCATACATGTTTAGTTCTTAATTGGGTCAGTGTTTTTCTGCCATAATTTTTGCAGCCTTCAATAGGCTTAACGAATGTACGGCATATGCATGTTTCCTATAGTGAGGTCTGCAAGGTCCATTTAGTTCATTTTACATAGCTGTAAAATTGACCCCTCTTAATAATATACTTCGCATGTTTTTCATTTTATCCTATGACTATGGCGCATTATAGTACTGTGGCATTATCTGTGCCCTCACTAATTAAAAAATTACCTGTCTTTCATGATGTAAAATGGGTCTCGGGTCTCGTGTAATTCTCGATTAGTTGTCGACTGTTGATTAGCAGGTTTTAAATTGACCCCACTTTTAATGTGTCCTTTTATGCAATTGCTGCTAGATATTAATTGGCATATTACTTTCAGACAGCATAGACTGTAAGTTTTCGTTACTTTTCCCGTTGATCAATAATGAGAGCTTGTAAATAGAAGTGGCACATGTGTATGTTTTTTTAACTGATGGCTGTGGCATGTTGTTCCGTGTTGCCACTTATATATCCTCACTAAATTGAAAACTTGCTTGTCACTCATGTAAAAGAAAAGTTTCACTGCACTTTACGGTTTATATAATAATCTTATATCGCAGCTTCCATTCAGTTTTACCACAGTTCTGTAACTTCTTTAACTTATTTCATGTATTTATTATGTAATTTTTTTTTTATTCATTTTAAATGTAAACCACTAATTCAAATTGTGAACGGCCGGGCTAGTGGCCCCGCATTCTTCTCTCCATCAATAGATGGCAGCACTCTAGTCACTCTGGTTTACCAATTTGCTACCTTGTTTGTATCCGCTACTCCCTGTTCTGTGCTCATAAGTAGCACACCGCATCTAGTACAAATCCACCACGGCGCTTGGGGGCCACAGCACAGTGTAAGTGTCCTGCTATTATTTGTATTTTTCCCTACCCATTCAGTTGTCCATAGGACTGTGTGGTGTCATTTTCGCATTGCTATAGGTTTCTCAGCACCTAGCCTGACCGGCGGTTTCAAAATATTTTTTAAATGTTTTTTAAAAGCTTTTTAAAACTTTATGAAATTTTTTTGTTCTTATATATGTAATGTGAAAATTATCTCCCGCCTCTTATTTCCAGTGCGACACCTGAGGATGGGCTTATGAGAGCCCAAAACTGGTCATGATAATAAAAGAAATTTACTACTGAAGTCGTATTTTCAACCTCTAGTATAATTTTTTAGTTTGGCAAGTAGAATTTTGTAGCCCACACAACCAAAGGATCACAGAACATACCAACAGGATATTTTTTCTTGTTTTTCTGCCAGGAATTCTCTCTGAATGTTGTATGTCTCTCTCTGTGGACAATCTTTTGTGCTCAGAAATGTGAGTCTTATTTTATTGTGGATCATTTTCTCAGAAGATTTTCAAAAATCAGAATGAATGAAATAGGTCTGTAAAGGAAGATAGTTTGCTTATCTCTAGTTTTGTCAGTGGGATTTTCTGCAGCAGATTGAAATCTGTCCAAAAGTGTTCCCTAAGATGATGGTGAATTTCAAACATAACTTAAGGTTAGCTCTATTAAGTCAGGACAAAATTTAATAGTTTGATAGAAACACAATCATAGCTATCATAACCATTACTCTCTAGTAACCTGTTTCTGAAACAAAAACAAATGTCTTTTGATGGTACTTACAGTGCCTGCTGAAGGAAATGTAAAATGATGGATATGTAGTGACAGTTGAAAATTTTTGTTGGACCTGAATACAGATTTCCTCTTTATCACAAGAAATCACAGTAACTTTTAGGCTATCTGAGTATCCCTGCAGACCTGACTCAAACTTCCATTGTCACTAGTGTTTGTATTTATAATTCCTGAACACTAGTAACAGATGTCCCATAGGTTATGTGGGAATAGCACCTCTGAGAGAATGGGAACAGTGGAGGACCATGGCTTAAGCTGCTGCAAAGGATATATATTAACTGAAAAAATTAGTGTGAATCCCAGTCAGTCACAAATTTTCAGTTGTTGCTATGTATTCATTACTTTGCAAGTTAAGCATATCTGAAAAGTTTGGTCTAGTGTGCCACTTTACAGTAACACACTACAGGTTTTTAAAAATGTAAAGTGATAATTGAGTTCCAACTCTTGATGACCACAGTTTGTTCTTTGAATTAAGTAGGGTTCTCTTTTCATAGCACAAGATAATTCAGTCCTAAAAGTTATCCATCAGTGGTCCCTGTTTTTAATTATGTACAGTGTAAGGCAGTGGGTATTTTGTTCCAATATTAACCACTCCCTGCTCCATTCAATTCTCTCAACAGTGAGGAGTAAATGTCTGTATGCCACCATATGTGCTATAGTTTTTCTTATCTTATTCTTTTGGTTCTTGCATTATACATACAATAGATGCAACAAAACTGTGGCCCAGTATCCCTCAAGTACTGGTTCTCTTTATGTAACAGTATTTCATGAAAATATCCCCTTTCTTCCCTTAGTTACCATTTATCACCTAAATGCCTCTGTTACACTTTTCTGTAGACTATATTGATTTGTTGAGATCCAAGCAGCAAGGCTGTGGAGTCCTGATGTAGAACACTGAAAGAATTCTAACAGTGGAGCAGTAGTTTAGAACAACCCTGTTCATCAATCTGCTTGTGCTAGCTAGCTTATGCTCACATCACAGAAGTGAGCCATTGACCAGCTCACAGCATGTGATGGTGAGGGGGGGATCTCAACAAGGTAGTTCCACATGAGAAACTTGTCAACGTCTGTTCTACAGCTGCTAATGTTAGTTCCATGTACCTGTACACTCTGTGGTGGCTAATTAATACCTTTCACAGCAGATTTATTTTCTCAGACTGTTGCATTGATGAGAAATGACAATGAAATGATAGTTACATTTCTTTTAATTGATGAAACAAAGAAAATGGGGCCACTAATTATGAAACTTGCTCTTTTTTTATGACTGTTGCAACTTTATGATGAATGTAGTTTCTGAATGAAGTTGAAATTGATATAAATTTGTATTTTGTAACTATTTTATTCACACTTCAACCTTGAAAACACTGGATGTCAATGAACACTACTTATTTTTTGGGCCATTTTACAAGCGCTGCTCAATGTAGATTCAAAAATTGACATAATTGTAGCTACAAACTTGTAAAGTTGTGGAAATCAATGTTGAGGAAAATTTTTGTGCAAGTGTATGAGACTTATTTTGTTTGAAACTTCCCATGTAACTGCCTGTCATGCTAAACATCAGGGCTGTAGCTGTAGCTGTGCACTGTGCACTGTCATGTTATAAACTGTTGTTGATGTGTCTGACCATAGCTTTGAAGTTCCTAACCTGGCCATTGTGCTACTTTTCATTGATTTAATATGAGCTGCTTTCCACTTTAAGCATGACACTGTAAGCATATGCCCTTGCATCTAAGGCTATGGCAAACCCAACATGTCAGCATTCCTCTGAAAATAGCACTTTCACTGCCCTATGCAATGACATCTAACTGCCTCATTTTATTATGAAATCTCATTTCCCAATAGCGAGTGAGCATGAGTGCCATGCTCTCCTAGCCGCCTCCTGAACAGGACTGGTTTGGAATTTAGTTCAGTAATTCTGCTTATAGTTTACTTAACATTTTTTTAAAGGATTCTCCCAACAGATTGTCACCCAGTATCCTTCCCTAGCACTTATTCCACATGTTCATTGTGCTAATTTATTTTGTCATAATACTTGTGCAAACAATATGACATTCATCATATGCTGCTGCTGCTGCTGCTGCTATGTAAGGAAAGCTGCTGATCAGTATTCACATTTATGCAAAGCTGCTTTATCAGTTCGCCAAATGTAAATAGTGACAAAATCACTCTGTGTTTCTAGACAATCGCCCAAGTGGTGACACTTTCCAACAGATAATAGTATCTTCACAGAAAAATCTGAGAATCCTGCAGACTTTATCTGATAAGCCATTCGTGGATATTGAGACCATTAGGTATCTTACTATGCTTCTTTTGTGGTTAATCTGATGTTATTTCCATTTTTGTTAACCATTTGCTATGTAGCATAAGGAACTGGTCTCTGTGAGTCAAAAAATTCTTTGAGGCAATCTTAAATATGAGGAGCTGCATCAAATGATCATATCTCAGTTGACAGATTGATAATTTAGGAAGACAGAATCTACCTGTTTACCTGTGTATGGTATATAGGAAAAGGGAATTCTGCTTCATATGAATGGTGTTTTCAGAATATCTGTTGATTCTTTGAGAGGAAGTCCATTTCCTTGCAGAAACGCATCATGTTTGAGATTAAAACATCCTCTGGGGTCGAGCAGTAAAAGATATTATAGACACTGGTGTTTCAGTCTCATGAATCGCTTGACTTAATTTTCGTAGAAACTAGAGTGATATATTCTCTTTTCCAAACATATGGGAATTTGTTCCATAAGTGTGTCTCCATACAAACGCTCAAACAAAGATGCGTATTCTATAGTGTATTAGTGTAAGACATAATATACAGATTGACAATTATTGAATTACATGAAAAAATACGTAAATTAGTTGCAAACTACACTGTGCACACTTTATTCAACATGTAAACTTTGCTACAGATGTTCGGATTTAGGTTATGACATGTTCGATATGGCTGCTATCATTGCCAATGATGTGGCACAGAGTGCAGACCAATAGTGAAATTTTGCATGACCCACTGAAGTGTCGAAACGTCAATGCTATCGATGTACACCTGAATGGCTGTTTTCAGCTCAACCCCACAAAAATGAGTCACACACCTTCAGCTCCGAAGAATATAGCGGCCAGTTGAGGCCCAAGCCAGAGCCAGAATGCACTCCCCATAGTGCTCCTCCAGTATATCAAACATTCTCCTGCTTTGATAGGGTCAAACTCTGTCTTGCATGAACAACATGTTGTTGAAATCATTTGGGTAATGGGGATGAAATCATCTTCCAAAACCTTCATGTACCATCAGTAGTCACCGTGCCATCAAGAAATATCACACTGATTATTCCGTGACTGGACACTGCACATCATACAGTCGCCCGTTGAGGGTGAAGAGACTTCTCAATCACGGAATGCGGATTATCAGTCCCCCAAATGCACCGATTTTGCTTATTGACAAATGCATCCAAATGGAAGTGGACTTTGTTGCTAGACCAAACCATAATGCGCATACTAATTCCCATCATGCTCCATGGCCAACTGTGCAGTTTGAATGTCTTAACATGAATCGTTCAGAAGTTATGACGATTTTATTTCATATAGTTCAATAATTGTCACCCTATAAATTTTACTCTGGGCATGATGCTTGGTTTACTTAGAATGGTTTAAATACTAGGAAAGCTTATTTAAATGGACTCATTTTTGTGTTTTTACAGTGGTCAGGTGGTAGTAAAGTATTTTTAAATGCAGTTTAATATTTCAGATTTGTTTTTGTTTGCTGTTTAGAACCAGCTGATTCATGGCCTTGGCAATAATCGAGTATCATTGGAGTTTTCTGTGAGGAGTAACACATGTGCTGGCACCAGATTGTTCTATAATTTCCATAGTCATTCATAATAGTTCACACACACTAGAACCATGCACTGTACATGAAAAGGATTATGTTGGACAATCACACTTAAGTAGTACACTGTGCTAGGAACCTACATTGGTATTTTGTGAATGAATGCCTATGGAAATGAGTTCTGAACTGAGAGGTGATTCAGAGATGCAGTTAAGTTATTCCTTTGCTGTTTCTGTATTCCTGAGCTTTGTCATGTTGTATTTATATGATCCCAATTGTTTGTTTCTTTGTTTTTTTAATTTTGACGGTCATCTCTTCACTCAATGATTCAGTCTTTCTGACCTAGTTGAGTGAGTCACATTGACCCCCAGTGAGCATTTGGTAATTGTTGTAATTTATACTGTAATATGGCATTCAACTGTGGCACGTATAAGTCATGTTGTTTCTTCCATTTCCCTGGATGATGGTTTAGGACCATATCCAGTAGGAATCAATTTATGAACTTCAGTACAATCAAGTTGTCATGCATTTCTTGGAATTGTATCTATTAGTTGTGGCTTAAGGTTGAACAGTTCATTCTCTTCTGTAATCTTGTATTTGTGTCTCATTGTCATCATCATGGGCTTTCAACATCACTTACCCCTGACTTGTAGGTCCAGAATACAGGTATTAAGCTACCTTCTCTCTCTCTCTCTCTCTCTCTCTCTCTCTCTCTCTCTCTTTTTTCCTGTGAATTTTAAATTTGCCCTCTTTTGTGGCTGTAAGCAACTTGTACAAGGATAAGCCACCTATTTAATAATATGTATTTCTCATTCTAGGTCATTACCACCTGCATTTCGAAAGGAAGTGTTAGTGCGCTGTTTTGTGGATACATCAAAACAGCATGAGAGCCAGCCGTTACTGGCAGAGATACCAGAGAAAGACAATTTAAGTGATTATTTACTTCCTGTGTTAGGGCAGACATTGCCACGTGTCATACCAAACATTATTCTTAACAAACGTGAGGTATGTAAATAAGAACATCTATTTTGTGTTTCCTCAGGGTATAATATCATAGAGAATATCTTTTTCAGTTTTTATAATATTTGTAATATTCAGTTGATTTTTTTTTAAACAAAAATAGTTAGCTATTTACTTGTTTGGTGACTTTTTGCTAAGGTGTGGAATGAGTCAGTTTGACAATTGAATCGGTCAGAGCTGAAAGGCCTTAAGTCAATTTTCACAATTTTTCATGAGAAGGAAAAGACTGTATAGATGTATCTAAGCCAAATAAATATTGATTTAACTTCTATTATCTATAAAATAATTTATTATAATGTAATTTTTGTTAGTGAAAATACAATTTGAATGTTTCATCCACATTTATTTTTGTTTTTAAAAAATGGACTTAATGCTTTTCACCCTGCAGTTACTAGTAAATTCACAACCTGTATTGATTAATAAATTTAATATGGTATATTAATCATGTGTTTATTGAATACATATTGATGGACAACAGTAATATTAATTACAAAATGTATTATTACTATGACTGAATATAATTTAAATTCATGAAGAAACACACACATATAACTATTAGGGACAGAAAGATTCACTCAGAGTTCCGATAATTGTCCAATTTAGAATGTTCTCATAAAATTCCATTGCATCGTGAGGGACATATTTCACTAACTTTCCAATGTCCTGTATCTTTTTGAAGTTTATGGGAACTTTTGTTCTTGTATACCTTTTCAGATGGCATGGTAAGATAAGGCAGCAACCATGACTTTCCCAGAAAGAGTCTGTATATAACAGGAGAGCTGATGTAAACAGACGCTTCAACCTCTCCAATCTTGTTGTTGCAGTACTTGAATTGCTTGAATTTTAAGAGAGAAAATGCCTGCCTGTTATGTCTTGGAAATCTTCAATTTCCTTTGATATAACAGTCCTATTAAAACAGGAAGGCCACCATTTATCAAAATCAGTGATTTCAGTGCACTCTGCAACATGAACTTCCACATTTTTTCTGCTGTTTGATATTAATTCAACATATTCTTTTGCAATATAAACTCTTTCCCAATTTTTTATTCTATTCTTGAATACCCCAAAATTTCTATCACATGGTAGGTATGAATGACCATGTTCAGGAAACATATGGGTGATTGACTCAAATCTACCAACTGTAGTCAGTCCTATACATTCTCACCATTGTGTGATTTTGGTTTTGTCCAGTACATCCATCTGAGAACAGGTTGAGATGCTTGATTGTGTCTGGAACGTAGTTTTTAATGTAGTGGTATAGAAAAGTGCACCCCTCATTCGCACCTTTTCTTCTATCACCCTCATGATAAAGATAGACCACGTTGCTGTCATCTTTTAAATTGTGGATATTTTACACATTTACCCATAGTTGCTGCATATAAAATACTTCTTGCACAGGAATTTCTGGTAATGGCAAATTCTGCATATAGTCAAAGGCAGCAATGGCACCTATTTCTTCATTTTGAAGACACTGAGACTTGGCTTCTTTCATGGATGTGTAAAACTTTCAATTCCTTCGAAGATGATTCTGCAAATCTCCCTTGGCTGCAAGTTTTGAAGCTTCACAGAGATGGGGACTTTTTAATTTCACTTTAAGCTCCTCACAAATAGAACAAACATCCATCTGTGGTCTGCAGAACTTATAATTATACTTTTTGTGAAAATACTGCCTGTAGAAGTCATATTTCACAGCTGCACCTGGATATGCGGTACAATACATTTGATACATTGTTTTCACACACAGTCACTGCTTCACTGCAAGGGCCATTTGGATACTCCCTTCCAGCACTAATTTCTCTGAACCATGCAGGTGGGAATTCTCTCTCCAGCATTTCCTGTGCTCTCACATTACCCCTGGCATAAACCTCTGCTAACATGTTCCTCACTGCCTCACCTTATCTTCTCTCTCTCTCTCTCTCTCTCTCTCTCTCTCTCTCTCTCTCCCTCTCCCTCTCTCCTCCTACCTCCCCCCCCCCCCAACCTTTCCCTTCTTCTTCATCTCCACTTTCCTCTCCTCCACCTCTTCCCCTTTCTATCTCTGATAATGCTCTACCCTCTGAACACCTTTTGTCTTGTCGTGCAACCACTAATTCATCTGTTGAAAGCTCTGCCGCATACTGCCCTGTGTCCCACTCCTTCACTCTTGTGTCCTTCTGTACCCCTTCCCCACCTCCACCTGACAGGCAACAACTATCAATAATTGAGCAAGAGCTCGAAAGCTTATGTAAATACTGTTTTCTAATGCAGGTATCTCTGCACCACATATCATGTAGCTTCAGATGAGAGGTTGCCTTTCATTTATTTTATGTGTTATTCCATCCAGAAATTTTCATTGTTGTTAAAAGTTAATTCAGAAGTTTGGAAGATTCCAAAGTAACCAATTTGATTTTAGTCAAACAGTGGAAAACCCAGGATGGAAAGTAACAATATTATGAGAAGGAAAGTTGTTACCCACCCTAAAGCAGAGATGCTGAGTCGCAGATAGGCACAACAAAAATACTCACAATTAAAGCTTTCGGCCAAGGCCTTCATCAACAATAGACTCACAAATGTGCACACTGCAAGACATGATGTACTAGAAACATTTATTTGTAAACGGTTATGCTTATTACATATGATGATAGAAATTTTAGCCCATAATGTGTTAGTGTGGAACTGAATAAAAATATTTTTCTCATTTACTTACAGGAAATAATACCTCTTATAGTCATGACAATTCAGCTTCATCCAGAGGCAGACAGTAGAGACAAGTTGTTAAATCTGTTGTTCAACCTGAAGAAGAAACCTAATGAAGAAGAGAGGTTAACAATTATTGCAGGTCAGTAAATTTTCAGTAACTCTTACATCAGCTACAAAAATAATGAAAGATAAGTACATGCCTGATTTTGTTCATTAGTTTTTCAACCTCTTCTTACATGTTCTGACTTGCTTCCTTTTAAGACAACTATTCAGTTTGTATTCTTGAATATTACTATCACCACAGTTTTGTAGTTCATTCTGTTTCTTGCCTTAAAGGCTGATAAACTCTGGAAAACATTTTCCATTATTCCTATAGGAATCAATTGCATTTGAATCATTTGTATATTTTTTGTAGAGACAAAAATCAGCACTTTGTTGAAAATAAATGTTAATTGTTTCCAACATTGTTCTTGTGGGCTATTGGAGATACACATAACAAGCAGTTATTTGGATGGCTTCCATATTATAAAGAACTTTGTGACATGGATTTGCATTATTTTATTTCTGGCGTAGTATACACTTTTTAGATTGTGTGTGACAAATTAAAATTGTGCAGTGGCTTGGGAAATTTGTCTGTCATGGGTAGTGCTTTTCCAGCTGAGCTACTCAAGCACACCTTGTGAAAGTAATTGAAGCTTCCATTTCTCACTGGATCCTCTCCACTCCTTCCAAACTTTGTACACATTTTCCTGAAATGCTGCAATGCTAGCACCTCTGGTTGTCACTTATAGTTACCATGCATAACCATACCATCAATGATACATTATCCAACTGAAAGTGGATATACAGCAGGCCTTCGCATCCATCTAACAGATGTCTTATCTCCCTGGTCATTACATGAAATGTATGTTGGTGGAGGTAGAATTGTTCTGCAGTCAGCTTTAAATGCCAGTTCTCTAAATGTTCTCAATAGTGTTGCTCGAAGAGAGTGTCACCTTCTCTCCAGGGATTCCCACTTGAGTTTTTGAATCGTCTCTGCAACACTTGCATGTTGTTCGAACTGGTAACAAATCTGGCATTCCACTTCCGAATTGCTTCGATATCTTATTTTAACACTTACCATGCTGTTGCTGTAATATTAGGTTGGGTGCAGAAAAGAAGAAAATGCAGCTGCCGTAACGTTTGTGCAGTATTCAGTGTTATTTTGAATTACACACATAATTTTACTGTGCCTATTAAAAACTGTAGGTTCTTTAATGCTTTTAGTCAATCACTTTAGTGTTAGACCACAGGAACTAAGGTGGTTTGGTTGTGGTTTGTCTGTTACATTTTCTATGGTGTTCTTTCATTTGTTTACCTTTGTTTTTGGCATGTGTATTATTGATGTTAACTTGTTTATCTTCTTTTTAATTGCTGTGGCATGTGATAAAGATGCAAAACTTCAAAAAATGATTCATTCATCCTATAAGCTTCATCATTTCCTGAAAAAGATTTATCTTCCACATACATGAATGTTGCCCCACATGAAATTGAAACCATGTCATTTCAAAAAGAACTTGTAGTTTTTTTTATATTTCATACTAAGCTCGTTCTATAGCGATTGAAAGTTTAATGAAACTATTGGAAATCAGCCAGAGCACAGGGAGTGGCATGCAGCTAGCGGTTAGCATGGTAAGAGTTAATTTCAACGTGTTTTGGATACCAAATACTCAAGCACTACTCAAGAATAGGTCACTCTAGTGTCCTATATGCGGTCTCCTTTACAGATGAACCACACTTTCCCAAAATTCGTCCAGTAACCTCACCTCAACTATTCATCTTCCCTAAAGCAATCCTGATGTTCTTGTTCCATTTCATATTGCTTCGCAACATTATGCCCAGATATTTAAATGACATGGTTGTTTCAAGCAGGACACTACTAATGCTGTTTCCAAACATTACAGGCATGTTTTTCCTACTTACATTTTTGTACATTTAGAGCTAGCTGCCATTCATCATGCCACCTATTAATTTGTCTAAGTCATCTTGTATCCTTATATGGTCACTCAACTTCCACACCTTCCCATTCACCACAGCTTCATCAGCAAACAACTGCAGACTGCTGCCCACCCTGTCGACCAGATTGTTTATTTATATAGAAAATAATAGTGTTCTATCACACTTCCCTGGGACATTCCTGCTGATATTGTTGTGTCTTATGAACTTTTGTTGTCGAGTACACCATACTGGTTTCTATTATTTATGAAATCTTTGAGACATTCACATATCAGGCAACCTATTTCATATGCTCATACCTTTGTTAAGTCTGCAGTGGAGCACAGTGTCAAATGTGCAGTACCTACTGTCTGTGTCCATCATTAAACTTTTATGATGGGAACTGAAGCCAGCAAGGTTTCTACTGTAGTTCAGTCACTTCCCACTGCTAATTGATTTAATGGTCAGCCTCTCTCTCTCTCTCTCTCTCTCTCTCTCTCTCTCTCTCTCTCTCTCTCTCTAGACATTTAGTTGATTAGAGTGATTGATACCTTCATTGACTGATTTATTGAGTAATTGATTCATTCATGCATATGTTCATGCATATTTAAACTTCAACCTTGAATAAGTTTATAGGGGAAGTTTGAAATTAGATCTGAAAATCATCTATAAAAAGACAAAAATAATCTACAATGAAGCATAGAAGGGAAGACTAAAAATAAACACTGAGGTCATAGAACCAGTTGACAAATTTTCATATTTAGGACAGTTGAAGACAACAGCAGGGTGGATGGGAAAGAAAATAAACAGAAGATTGGAAATGTTCTGAAAAGAGTTTGGTAAACTAAATATTGTTTTCAAAACTTAGCTCCAGAGTCATCTGTAAAGCAATAATAAAGCAATAATACTATGAAGAGACTAGATTGCTACTCACCATAAACATGGCATGTTCAGTTGCAGACAGGCACTATGAAAAGACTGTCACATGCTGAGCTTTTGGCTAAAGCCTTCATCAGAAAAGAAAGGAAAAGACACACACATTCACACAAGCAAGCATATCTCTCACACACATCATCACTATCTTTGGCCACTATGGCTAGACTTCAACTATCGTATTGAATGAAAACAGCACCACAGAGTGTGGTAGGGCAGGGGTAGGGATAGCATGATATGGATGTCGGGAAAGAAGAGTGCTGTCTGCTGGAGCATGCAGGGATTAGAAGGTGGCAGGACAAGGATGCAAGGCACAGTGTTGGTCAGTAGCGGGGAGGGGGGTCAGAAAAGGAGAGGAACAGAGAACAAGAAAAGACTTTTGGGTGTGTTGGCAGAGAATAGTGCACAATGAGGGTGAAATAATCAAAAGTTGTGCAATGATTTTCATATTCATGTGACCACCAACCAGCTGTCCATGAGGATAAATGGCCACTGCTGAACTGTGGCCTATAGCAAAGTGACCACCCTGTCGTACGACATTCAGTTGAACATAACTTGCTTGATTTCACTGCCTGCTTCACAACTTGGGCCATCTGCATCCCCCCATCCGTCACCAATTTCTGAACTGCACGGAAGGAAGTTATCCTTACAACGTATTCTCTGCTCCTGAAATTATCCTGATGTCAACTTACAATAACCTATTGTCCCCACACTCTTCACCCAACAGTTTCCAACCCCTCTGTCTTATCACCTCCCACTAATTCACATCCCCTCACCCTCATGTACGCCACTCTCTGCCGATGCACCCACCGGCCTTTTCTCCCTCTCTGCTCCATTTATTTTTCATATCCCATTCCCACCTTCCCCTCTCCACCACAGCGTCCCAATGTTGCACACAGCAGCCTTGTCCTAGTGCCTTCTAGTTCCTGTGTGCTCCACCAGACATCCCCACCACCTGTACCCTGCTGTTGCTTCCCTTTCCCTGCAACACTCTGTATTGCTACTTTCATTGAACTTGACTGTTACAGTCTGGCTGGAGGGCCTTGAGACTGTGGTCATGCTTGCATTAGGTGAGCCTACTTGTGTGAACGTGTGTGTGTGTGTGTGTGTGTGTGTGTGTGTGTGTGTGTGTGTTTTCCTTTCTTTTCTGAAGATGGCTTTGGCAGGAAGCTCAGTGTGTAACAATCTTTTCATTGTGCTGTTCTCCAACTCAATCTGTCATCTTTAAGTTGAGTAGCAACCTATCCTTTTGATAATATTGCTGATTTTTGTGCTTGAAGTTTACAATAAGTTTGTTTTACAGGTTTTGAGTTATGATAGTGAGGCTATTTATGCAAGAATTGGAACTTTGCACCTTAGGGTTACTAGTAGTGGCAGGAAAACAAATTGCTGGATCAGGGAACAGACTGTATTGGAATATGAAATAGAAATGGGCGGGTAATGTAGCCAAATGAAAGAATGGATGGTACATGGACCAGTATTGTTCTTTGCTGGATTCCCCAAGATAAGAAAAGACATGACAATATGGTGTTACGTGGATAGACAAAATTAGAAAAAATGCAGCAACATCATGAAATTGTTTTGCTGAAGATCCTAATGCATTGAAAAATATTGAGAATGCCTTTATCCAGCAGTGGATGTCAAGTGACTAATGATGAATATTTGTCAGATGCTGTAGACCATTCCAGATTCCCACACTCTGTGAGCATTGACACACTGTGGTGACTAAATTCTAGCCCAATAAGCAGGCAATCATACATGTCATTTTTTCAGTATTATACAGTGTAACATGTTCACTTTGTGGGTAAGTGAAAAAGTACAAGGCATGTTTTTTTTTAGTAAGTACCATTTTGAAATAAAAATATAACAAGTAGTCTTTCCATAGCAATTTTATTTTTACATGAAAGCCAGTACTTTAATGTACTCTTCTGCTTAATTTCCACCAATATTAAGGCACTAACATATTGCACAACTAGCTTTCATATACCTCCTCCAGTTGAGGATCCTGCTGACTGAAACAGGCACTGTGGTTGGTTTTTTTAGTGCTAAGTGTGTGGTTGAAATTCATCATCAGGTCAGTGAAGTGTATGGAGAAAACATTATGAGTGATGAGATGGTGCAGCAATGGGTGAGAGCTTTCAAAGATCGCTGTATGAGACTCACAATGAGGAACAAAGTGAGAGACCTCCAGTCATTACTGATGATTTGGTGCAGAAAGTTGGAAATTGTGAAAGAGACCAGTTGCTTTATGAGATTTAGACATGTGATGAGTTTCCTCAATTTTCAAGAAGTGAGCTTTATTTGAAACTATATTACAATGGGTGTCTAATCAGGCAGCAGATTTCTACAATGATGGTATTTAAAATTTTGTTGTATGGTATGATAAATGAGTCAATATGTGTGGGAATTACACAGAAAAGTATGTTAAAGTACAGGCCTTCTTGTAAAAATAAGTTTGCTAAGACAAATTTATCTGCTTTATTTTTATTTCAGGATTGTATTTGCTTATAAAACGTGCCTTGTGCAAATGAAATGGCCTAACATTTGATTACTGTGTGGTGTTCGTTTGTCAAAGTTTGTGCCTTTCACACTCGGCATGCTTTGATGTTTGTGTATTTGGGTAATACTGAGATACCCAGTGATTCAAATTGCATGTTAAATTGTAGGGCCACCCATCACTGGCTCCATGAGCAAGTTATAACAAAGTAAGTACTCCAGCTCGAATGGCTAAAACAGAATAAAAGTTATTTTAAAATCGGAGATGTCTGCTCTAGGATCCATGGAGGTCATTTATCTGTAAAACTTTGCATTTGTGTAAAGTCATTGTTTGGAGGTTAACGAATCTGCAGGCTACAGAAGTAGCATTTCTTATTCATATTTTCTTAAATAGAAGTATCCTTGTTGTCATATGTTATTCACTGACTCATTATTGAGTGCAAATATGGTGTTATAATGAAGTGATTAAAACGTATTGGAGTGTAACAGTTCATTGCAAAGATGTTGACAGTGTGATCTCTGTGGCCTTTAATGTCAGTCTGCTACAGTACAGATACACTGAAAACAATACAGATGTCTACAAGTTGCCTTTGTCAAGTGGATGTACTGTGTCACTCTACTGTGTTGTAATTCCTTCATTTAAGCTTCACATTTGCCCTTTGATGACAGATGTGGGAATAATGTACAACAACACAGCAACTTCTATTTTGGGAAATATGACAACATAAGTGCTGTGTGTGTTAGTGTATATTGTTTCAAGCAAATGTTTAGCTTTTTGCCAAATAAAATCCAGTTATAACTCTTGTAAATCTGCTGGTTATAATTGTCTGTTACACAGTATTATTGTTTGAGTAATTTCTGCTTCTTTTGTTCTTAGATTTATTAACCTTCAGACTTTGATTATAAACAAATAGAGAGTTTTATCTACAAATGACCTTGTCGGGTGGTAGAACAGATACATCTCAGCATTTTAAAGTAATCAAACTGGTATACTTCTTTGCCAGGTCAGCACCAAACACTTAAATAAATTGTCACCTTAACACTCCTTTTATATAAAATGTTGCTTATTGAGTATTCAATCACAGTTAAGTATTATTAATCAGGATCCAGTTAGTCTGTGCCCTGAATCTGTGTGCCTTCTTCCTCCAACTTGGCTCAGACTTTACCTCCTTTACAGACTACAGATACAGCTGCTGAAAATTAACTTCTGATTCTCATTCACTCCACACATAAATAAGAAGTGAGAGTCAATTCACTTAACAGATCTGATATTAAACTTGATAATTAACAGTTGCAACACATTTATTATGTTTGGCATTTTGGGTTCGTAGATTTCATGATGCTCTTTCTTCCATACCACCCACTCCATGGAACTCCTATCTCCATCTCAGCAGGTAAGATCGTCTGACTCTTTAGCTGTACGTTCTTTATTTATAGGCACGACTGTTTTTGCAGCATTTTAGCTACATCATTGTGTGTCATCTATACAAACTGATAGACAAAAACTCACATGAGGCAAGAAAACATAACTAAAATGAAAAGGTATATAAGATGAACACACAAAATGAAGCCATGTTCTGATAGGCAATTTTTCTCTAAGTGGTGGATGTTAAACATAAAATAGTATAAAGTAACATAAATGCTCTATAAAATAATGTAAATGCTCATGTGATATGCTCCTACAATGCCTAGATGATACAAAGGCAATTGTTTTGTACCCACATTCAGTGACTGCAAAATTAATTTCTGTAAACTGATGTGAAAAATATCTTACATACCACTCATTGTGTATGTTAATACGTGGTGATTTATTCCAGGCATGGTGGCAATAGCACAGTGCTCAGGGCCAGCCCTTGTGGAGACAGAAGTGCTTCCTCAGTGTTGGGAGCAGCTGAGCCACAAACACATTGAAAGGCGGCTTTTGGTTGTAGAATCCTGTAGTGCACTGGCACCGTATGTTTCTGTAAGTTTTCATTATTACATGATGATGTAGTAAACAGCTTTCTTTGATTTTAAGCAGTGTTTTCAGATAGGACAATTATTCAGTGCTCAAATAGTTGGCACCTTCTATTTGTCTCCTACTTTTATTTCTTCCTACTTGCCCCTTTTGCTGAAATTTTTAATCTTATCAACTCCTTCATGGATATTCGCATACCTTTCTACACCATAACAATACTTGGGAAAGGAACTCTGCATGCTTATCAACTAACAAGTGTCTCCTGGTTTTATGCATGCAGTCACCATCAGCAGAAATCTTGGAGCTGACATAATTGAACCTAGAAACTGCCTCCATTGTTTCTCCTCCTATATTCCATGAAGTAATAGGTCAAGTTGCCATAAGTTTCATTTTTTCAATATTCAGCCTTAGACCAGTCTGTGCACTTTCTTCTTTCACCACCTGTTAGAGGATATTTACCTCTTTCCACTTTCTACCATCAGTGTGGCATCGTCTGCATATCGAAGGTTATTTGTACTTACCCCAGATATTTTAATTCTGTTTTCTTTATCATCTAACCTGATGTTCCTCATTATGTGCTCAGTGTACGGGTTGAATAAATGAGGTGACATAAAGCACCATTGCGATGCTCCTTTCTGTATCTTTGACCTATTTAGTTGTTCCATGTATGGTTCTCACAGTGACTTCTTGTTCAGAGTATAAATTCTGTTTGAGGTAAATGAGGTGATCTGGTACTCGCATGTTCTTGAGTAGTTCCCCTAATTACTTGTGACCAACATAGACAAAGGTTTTAGCATAATCAATAAAGCAGATATACACATCTTTTAGGAATTCTCTTGCCTTCGCCATAATCTGTCAGATGTTGGCACTTTGATCTCTGGTCCCTCTTCCTGTATGTAATCCAGCTTGTTCTTCTGACCATTCTCAGTCTGTATACTGGCAAAGTCTATTTTGTAAGATTTAAAGCATGGCTTTGCTAGCATGTGTGATAAATGTGTGTATTCAGTGATTTGAACAGCGTTTAGAAATTCCCTTCTTCAGAATGAGGCTGAACACTGAGATTTTCCAGTCTTTTGGCCACCGTTGGATTCTCTATGCTTTCTGACATATTGAATACAACACTTTTATTGCATTCTTTACAAAGATTCTGAACAATTCTGCTGGAATTCCATCATATCCATTAGCCTTGTTTCCAGCAATACTTTCAGGGGCCCATTTGACTCCACTCTGCAAAATATCTGGCTTTGGTT